>NC_064633.1:286792933-287419100 GCF_023864275.1 Schistocerca cancellata | reverse complement strand
CGGGTAACACGGCACATTGTCATTCACAAAAATTTCATCGATTTTTTGTTACATGAAGTTCTTGAATGGCTACAAATTGTCTCCAGGTATCCGAAAATAACCATTTATAGTCAATGACCGATTCAGTTAGTCCAAAAGAGCCAGTCCATTCCACTTAAAAACAGCTAACACTATTATGGCGGCGCACGAGCTTCCACAGTGCCCTGTTGACAACCTGGGTCCTTATTTACGGGAGGTCGGCGCTACAGTTGAACCATACCATCCGCTCTTACAAACTGATATCGTCCGACCAGACCACGCTTTTCCAGTCGTCTAGTGTCCAGCCGATGTGGTCACGGGCCCAGAATAAGCGTTTCAGACGACGTCGCGCTTCTGCCAGATGCACTCACGTCGGTCGTCTGCTTCCATAGCCCATTAACGTTGAATTTCATCACACTGTCCTAACGGATACGTTAGTCGTACTCCCCGCATTGATTTCTGCTGCTGTTTAACGAAGTGCAGTGGCAACGCTACGTTAATGTCGCCGCTCAGGATTGTTAAATGAAGGCCATTGGCCGCTGCGTTGACCTTGGTGAGAGGTAATGCCTGAAATGTGATATTTTCGGCATATTCTCGGCACTGTGGATCTCGCAATATTGAATTCCCTAACGGTCTTGGAAATGGAATATCTCAAGCGTCTAGCTCCATCTACCATTCCGCATTCAAAGTCTGCTGATTCCCCGCAGTGCGGCCATAATCACGTCGTCTAATTTTACGCATGAATCACCTGAGTACAAATGACCTCTCCGCCAATACATTCCCCTTTCATACCCTGTGCACGTGATACTCCCGCCGTCTGTACAGTATATGTGCATATAGCTATGCCAAGACTTTTGTGACCTCAGTGTATGTTTCAATAGTAAGGGTGAATAATGTACTTTAGTATTGTCATCCACAACGTATCTTAGAGATACACACACAGAACATTTGCTTTACAAATTATACTAAGATTGTACAATATGTAAGGATTGCATGAACTTTGTAAAAAGGCTACGCTCCCGTATTGCCATGAACAATAAAATATACTAGCTTTTAATTGTTGTTGCAGAGGGAGCATTTAATGAACGGTTATCTGGATATAACGAAAATGCATTGTAACATATACTTCCTTATTTCAGTCATTTAAAAGAACACATAATAGAATATAGTGAAAAATTAAGATTTTGAAATTTTAACTCCGCTCCAGGCAAGTATTAAGTAGTAGGTTCTTTAATAGTGTTTTGCTCTCCTGCTGTGAAGAAGCTTTCGTAGTGAACCGTATAATTACACCAGTTATCCGAAGTAATTTATGCACACGCCATTATTTACTATAAAGTGAATGACGGGCTAGAGGTTTGCCCATTGAAAAACAAAACAAAAGATAGTGATCTGCGCCCTTTGACAAAGAAAATTCATATAAAGCTTTGGTCTTGCCTTGGAGGTGAAGTCCACGATGTTTGTGCACATTTAATGGCTGCTCATCAGTCTGGCTCCATTTTCTACAAACCACACTCTATTTGGAAATTCTGGTTCTGTAAATATGTTATCATGTGTTACTGACATCGTAATGTTACAGATTTACATGAAATAAAGCAAATAAGAGAACAGATATTATAATCATGGCATGACATAAATATTATTTTCAACAGGTTTTGTAAAAAATAAGAATAATTAAAAACCACTCAAATATAGATATTGAAATCACATACCCATTCTGTTGTTTTCCTCTGTATTTAGTGTAGCTACATTACAAGTTCTCTGGCAAAAATGCGTACGCACTTCCGACGTCCAAGAGATGATATCATGCAACCCCTTTTACTATGGCTTTAAAATGAGACTAACTGTTAGAAGAATATAATTAACGAAATATATACTTTGTTGTGAGCTAACATTACTATAAAAGGGAGCAGTCGTTATCTTTAATCGTTAATGAATCTCACCCTTTTCACCGAATGGATAACATGATAAAATGCAGTCATTAATTTCTTCAGTAAAATTTGAAAAGTCAAGGAACAAAATGAACTGTGGAACATGGATAGGAACTAATGGGATACTGCAGTTCATTACATTAGGGGAAGTACAACACAGTGTGTTTTGTTCCGAAAACAGCATGACATTTGAGGAGGGAGGGCTCTCGATTTGTAGCAGTAAAGCCGGCAGTTTCTACTAGAGGCGAAGTACAGCACTCGTCCGATGAAACCGGAAGCTCTGTCGGTCTTAAGTGAATAAAAGCAGAAATGCTCTAACGTCGTAGAACTAAAGAGGGTTCTCTAGAAGCAACACAAATTGGTCGGACGCTGGGAGTGCTTCTCGGAAGTGAGGTAATGTGAGACGCAATGCTCGATCTCGTTAGCGAAGTGTGACGTGGTATCGGGAGCCGAAAGTGAATTGGATTGGAACATAAATGAAACATAGCTACAGTTTCCGTGGGAAATCCATCACGCTGGGTAGAAGAAAATGTACAGTAATCGAAAGACCACGGGAACGAGACGAACTGTGTTTCAAGGGATTAGGTAACTCTCACGGGTTCTTATTTCGCTTCATAACACTAATAGGTGTGAGCGTCTAACGAAAAGTCAGTTTAGATGATCTCCTTAGGTTGATGGTATTGCAGTGATTTTAGAACTCTATTTTACGATGGAACATGTGATTATTAGAATTATTACCTTTGTTAAAAAAGGCAAACCTACGTTTCTAGCATTTGTAGACTTAGAGAAAGCTTTTGACAATGTTGACTGGAATACTCTCTTTCAAATTCTGAAGGTGGCAGGGGTAAAATACAGGGAGCGAAAGGCTATTTACAATTTGTACAGAAAGCAGATGGCGGTTATAAGAGTCGAGGGACATGAAAGGGAAGCAGTGGTTAGGAAGGGAGTAAGACAGGGTTGTAGCCTCTCCCCGATGTTATTCAATCTGTATATTGAGCAAGCAGTAAAGGAAACAAAAGAAAAATTCGGAGTAGGTATTAAAATCCATGGAGAAGAAATAAAAACCTTGAGGTTCGCCGATGACATTGTAATCCTGTCGGAGACAGCAAAGGACTTGGAAGAGCAGTTGAACGGAATGGATGGTGTCTTGAAGGGAGGATATAAGATGAACATCAACAAAAGCAAAACGAGGATAATGGAATGTAGTCGAGTTAAGTCGGGTGATGTTGAAGGTATTAGATTCGGAAATGAGACACTTAAAGTAGTAAAGGAGTTTTGCTATTTGGGGAGCAAAATAACTGATGATGGTCGAAGTAGAGAGGATATAAAATGTAGACTGGCAATGGCAAGGAAAGCGTTTCTGAAGAAGAGAAATTTGTTAACATCGAGTATAGATTTAAGCGTCAGGAAGTCATTTCTGAAAGTATTTGTATGGAGTGTAGCCATGTATGGAAGTGAAACATGGACAGTAAATAGTTTGGACAAGAAGAGAATAGAAGCTTTCGAAATGTGGTGCTACAGAAGAATGCTGAAGATTAGATGGGTAGATCACATAACTAATGAGGAAGTATTGAATAGGATTGGGGAGAAGAGAAGTTTGTGGCACAACTTGACCAGAAGAAGGGATCGGTTGGTAGGACATGTTCTGAGGCATCAAGGGATCACCAATTTAGTATTGGAGGGCAGCGTGGAGGGTAAAAATCGTAGGGGGAGACCAAGAGATGAATACACTAAGCAGATTCAGAAGGATGTAGGTTGCAGTAGGTACTGGGAGATGAAGAAGCTTGCACAGGATAGAGTAGCATGGAGAGCTGCATCAAACCAGTCTCAGGACTGAAGACCACAACAACAACAACAACCTTTGTTAAAAGAGGAACACAGTGTTAGAAACTTTTTTTTAATTTTGAAGGCAAACGTCAAAGTGAGGAAGAAATGCGAAAAAATTATCTGAGTCACACAAAAACATTAAGCTTATTAAAACAGAAGGGTGGTTCAGTTAGAAAAGAAGACTGCAACTCATTGTTATATCCTGAGGCAAACATAACAAATTTTTCATACAAAACTAAAATGTGTGTGAATCGCTTTGAAGGAGAAAGCTTAGGTGATTTTCTAATATGCAACATGTTCTCTGCCGCCTTTACAGTGAAATTTTCCCGATTTATTTCAAAGTATGTTTTCTACATACAAGTACATAAAAGAGTGTCAAAAGGACTAAGCAGGTATTAATTGTGGCACTAATTGCAAATGGCAGTACTATTAGGTCACTGCATCCTGAAAAATGTTCTTATAATGCACAGATGATTATCGCAAGGACTATGGAACATGGAAGGCACATCATGCTTACCATGCTAAACAGAAGGTAAAAAAATGTTGGAAAATAATTTGAAGAATTATAAATAATTCTCCTTGCACATAACGAGGTACGAGAATTGAACACTGGAACAAAAATAATTAACTGCAGAAAACGTTTACATATCTCACACTGTCATCATCTGGTAAACGAACACGTTTGATTTTAACACAAATGTAGACGAGTATAAATTGGAAAATGTCACCTAAAGTTAGTACTGTTGAGTACATATGTAACCAAGGTAAGAAAACGTCCAGCGTACACTACCGAACATGGGTCAACACGAAACGCGTAACGTTTAAAACGTCCACAGTTCGGTTTCTGCTTTCTCACATCATATTCTTACATCTCAACGGGAGTTCATGTGCCAAACACTCTGTAAAAGATTAGATGGATGAAGACGGTACAATAACATACGCAAATGAAACGATACGTTTACATTTGTAGATCTATTCGTGGAAGGAGAGTGTACGAGAATTGTTACCAGGAAAGAGGTACATGAAAATAGTTGGTAAAAAAGAATGTGAAAATGTCGTCCTCCACAGAGAAGAAAGGAAGACTTTCATCCAGGAAATGGCATGAAGACCTTTGTGAAGCAATGTTTCCAAAATAATTAGATGCACTGACCGTATGAAAGCCACTGACTGAAGATCAATTACAATCTTAGTGCAGAATATGGCCTAATCCTAGAATTCGCTATTTTATAAAACAATGAATTTGGTGCAACCGAATGAGATTTAAGGACAATCTACATTCACACGAGACGCTTTTCGCAACAAAGCGAAATCAGCTGACCCCATTATCACGATTCTATCCACAGATAGATAGACAACATTCATTACTTAAGTTTTGGTGTTATAGAGGTGAAGGTAAATGATTGGAGAAATCTTCTAAGACTTCTTCAAGCAACTTCTCCACCGTCGAGAAACATGAAATAGTCATACAATACCAGAGAGAAACTCAAAACATTAAAGGACTGTTTTCAGTGGCATCACGGCATGGTATATGCATACTGAGGGGTTGAAGTGCTAGTGCTTCATTTGTCACTGTCATCGACGGCCAGTAGGCGCTCAGTAGGCCTGTCTGTGAACCCATAGTTCCGACTCTGGAAACAGTAACAGTGCTGAGTTTAGGTGTGGACTGTCTCTGCGACTTTCATTCTAAGGTGTAACAATGCACCAAATAGGAACACGCACTCATGTTGGAGAGCTTTAGCCATTATAACGGGAATGCATTATGAGTCTGCGGGCAACTGGATGGATGTATCGACGAAAATTTTGTGCACAATGAACCGGTGAAGTGTCTCGGGTTTCATCTGTGGTCTCTGAGACATTCCCACCCCTGAAGACCATGTTCTTGGCGTCCACGTAGTACAAATACACGTCAAGATCAGCGCATTGTGACCGCAGCAGTGGCTGACCAAACGTCATCCAGGGACGAAATCCAGTCACATGTATCACCTGCTGTGTTATTACGTGCAATAGGTAATCGTCTGCTACCAGCAGGATTAACACCACGTATGCCTATGACTGTGCTACCGCCGACACCACCTCACCGACAGTTGCGGCTACCGTGGTGTCGTTAAATAGTGGAATGGCGTTTTATTGTCTTCTGAGATCAGACCAAGATCTATCAGCATGCGATTGACAAAGTTCACTGATATGGCATGGACCGGGTAAGTTGCGTAATCCAGAGTGAGTTTATCCATGACACACAGGTCTATTCCTTGGCTCCATGGTGTGGGTGGTAATCTAGAGTGAATTCATCCATGACACAAAGGTCTCATCATAGTCTCCATGGTGTGGGTGGTCATCAGTTACAATTCGCTATCACATTTGGTGTTTCAGCTGGGTAAAGAAACCAGTGGGTGCTACATTGCATAAACCGTTAGCCCTGTGCTACTGCCATTTCTTCGATATCACAGTAATGTGCGTTTTCAATAGTACAGTGCCGCTCCACAAATGCCTGTTGCAATGCAGGGTTGTCTTCATGATGTACAATAATGGTCCTGGCCAGCAAGATCACTAGGTGTCTCATTAAGTGAGGACGTCACAGGTCAATATATATATATATATATATATATATATATATATATATATATATATATATATATATATATATATATATTACGTGTATGGCTCTGATAGCTCTTTTCGCTCACAAAATTGGGATTACTGTGGAGAACAAAGACTAAACTGAGGCGATGAGTATATATATATATATATAAAGTTTAACCTTTGTTCTCCACAGTAATCTCAATTTTGTGAGCGAAAAGAGCTATCAGAGCCATACACGTAAAGAAGCAGTGATTAAAATCTATGGTTCAAACACATAAACAGTTAAGCAATAGTTTCATAATTCTTTGTATGAGACGGAAGGTAGATCTTATCGAAAACTATTTAACGTTAGTAAGAGGCGTGCTGGTTCGATTCACAGAGTAAGTAAATGGGCGGCTGAGTTGAGAGGTGGATGTAGTTCATCTGAAGACGATCCACGTAAATGTGCTTTACAAAACTGCAACCAGAGGTGAAGATATCGAAAAGGCCACTCTGTGGCACTACACGAATTGCAATTGGTGTTGTAAAAAGATAGATCACGGCAAACGTGTTTGAGGAGAGGGAGACTGTAAGTTGGTGCACGAAGAACTAACTCTGAAATAACTTGGAACAAGTTGGTGCGTTATCAACTGACTTTGCTAAAACAAACGCGACAATAATTTCTCATCATGACCTCCACTGCTTTAAGCGATAGCAACATATTTGGCGTTGTATTTCGTTAGTGGGCATTAGGTGAGATTATTATTTCACATCACAAAACAAAAGGGCAATCGAAGTGGAAGGAAACCGACGGTTGAAAACAAGAGAACGCCATGTTGTGAATTTTATATTCGGTGGTTCTGGGATGTAACACAAATTCATCATAATGATTTTCTTCACAAACGTAAAATAATGAGAGACCAATATGTAAGTCCTTTGTCGGAATTCCGTAAATAAAGAAATAGGACTGTGACGTGAATTGAAAATTAAGGGGAAAGGGATCATCGTACAACTGGACGTTCACCTGCCCTTTAAGTACTTTGACAACGGGAATGCTGAATTATTATATTTACAGATAGTTGGGACCGACACCCTACTCGGTAACCTGTGACTCCATAATATTATCACGTATGAGGACAGTTTTCACTGGAAAACAGTTTAAACAATATTTTATGACTGACCTAAATCTAACTTCATGGTTGGAAACAAGTCACTGGAAATGCGTCTACATCCTCATCGGTACTCTCCAAGCAACGTGGTGCTGTGCTTGAAGGTACTTCAAGTAACACTGTCATTCGCCCCTTTCCCTCTACCGGTTGTAAATTATTTGCGAGAAGAACGATTTATGGTAAGTCCCCTGACAGACTCGGATTTAATTCTACCTCCGGGGTATTCCGCGAGATGCACGTAAGATGAATCAGTACGTTGGTAATACTTCTAGAAACTTAGGCTCTCGGAACTTTAACAGTAAACCATACAGTGATCACAACGCCTCTATTGTGGCATCTGCCACTGCCGTTGGGTGAACGTCTCCGTGAGACTTTCGTGTTAGCTAAATGAATCTGTAACTGAACTCGCTGGTCTTCTTCGGATCTTATCTCTTTCCTCTGTCATTCCTATCTCGTACGGATTCCAAGGTATTGAGTAATATTCCAGTATCAGCAGAACAAAGGTTTTGTGCTGGGCTACATTTCCTGAGGGTTCTTCCGATCTGTCTGGCAACTGCCATACCTTAACACTGTTTTATGTGGTCGCTCCACTTTAAATTGATCTGTGTCCCCTCCTAGATATTTTACGGAAATAAGTCTTTTCACTGATTATTCTGCAGTCGCATGATCACAATAATGAGTCTATCTGCCTATTTGTAAGCAAATGTTACATTTGTTTGTGATGATGACCAACTGCCACTCCCTGGTCCAAGTGTCGATCCTCTGCATGTCTTCTTGCATTTCGCTACAATTTCCTAGCTTTGGGCTTTTCTGTATTCCGTAGAATCATCCAAGAAAAACCGCATGGAACTGACGACGTTATGCAATAGATCGTTTACATGTACTTGGGAAAAATAGAGACCATGTAACACTCCCTTGGTGTTACTCTTACATCTGAAGATTTTCTCGGTCGACAATGACTTGCTGTGTTTTGTATGCTAGAAAATCTTCACTGCAGTTGGTCTGATATTCCGAAATCTTTGCAGTAAAAGTGAATCACCTTACGAACGTTACTGTTTCTTACCTAAAACACAGCATCCCTTGGTGTGACTTTAGAGTTTCCCAGGGACCGCTCTTGCAGCTACGACAAAAAGTGTGGAAATACCACGAAATTGCGACGAATAAGGTACGTTGTGACAGTTTGTGGGTCGTTATATGTGGATCAGCTGTCTTCCACTCACCCTGAGAAGTCTAAGCTACCTAAACTGCAACATAATTTTACGAAGACATGGATATAGCAGATTCATAAATGAAACATTAATCACTTCATCGTAGTATCTGATGTTTCTAATACACGCTGAAAGTTTCTTTAAAAAATAAGATTATTGTTCGTTTTACTTATTGTTTATGTTTATTGATTTTGCATGGACTTTGCTAGCTTGAATTGTCTGAAAGACGGCCTGAGAAGTTCAGTCTATTGCAAACAGTTAATCGAAACAGAAGTTAACCTGAGTGATTTCCAAGAGAGTTTACTGAGTAGCATAATAAAGAAAAACAGATTATACCTAATCTTCCTTCAAAAATCATAAAACCCTGTTTTATACTTCTTTACTTCTCTGACATGAAATCTGATAACACCGCAGGCGCGCAGTATCGCAGATGGCATTGCTCGCTGTCTGGCAAACAAAGTACGCGGGACTGCTGTCAGTGTATTCAAGTTATAAGGGAAGTTCATAGCGACCAAACACCAGCATACCCACATACCAACACTCCTGTCAGCTTTTTTTTTAAAAACAAAACGCTCGAGGCAACAAGAAGAATTAACCGAATAGGACAGAAATTGGCAGATGTGATATATATAGACAGACAAAAACATAGAATGAAATTTTCACTCTGCAGCGAAGTGTGCGCTGATATGAAACTTCCTGGCAGATTAAAACTGTTCGCAGAAGAGCTTCTGTAAAGTTTGGAAGGTAGGAGACGAGGTACTGGCAGAAGTCTAGCTGTGAGGACCGGGCGTGAGTCGTGCTTCGGTAGCTCAGATGGTAGAGCACTTGCCCGCGAAGGGCAAAGGTCCCGAGTTCGAGTCTCGGTCGGGCACACAGTTTTAATCTGCCAGGAAGTTTCATATCAGCGCACACTTCGCTGCAGAGTGAAAATTTCATTCTGGAAACATCCCCAAGGCTGTGGCTAAGCCATGTCTCCGCAGTATCCTTTCTTTCAGGAGTGCTAGTTCTGCAAGGTTCGCAGAATAGCTTCTGTAAAGTTTGGAAGGTAGGAGACGAGATACTGGCAGAAGTAAAGCTGTGAGGACCGGGCGTGAGTCGTGCTTCGGTAGCTCAGATGGTGGAGCACTTGCCCGCGAAAGGCAAAGGTCCCGAGTTCGAGTCTCGGTCGGTGCACACAGTTTTAATCTGCCAGGAAGAGACAAAAACATGATTACAAATTTAGAAAACCTGAATGATTTGTTAAATATAAAGAGCTTCACAAATTGAGCATGTCAGTAGCTCGTTGGTCCACCTCTGGCCATATGCAAGCATTTCATTTGGTCTCAAGAACCGAGACTCATCACTGAAGACATTTCGTTGATAATGATGTGATGATTAGTGTTTTAGGGCGCACAACAACGAGGTTACCAGCTCCCGTTCCCAAAATAAGTATTGACGAATGCAGTCAAGATCTTTTAAGGAAGGATGAATTCAGGGCTGATCTTTACGAGAATCGTAAATGCTCAAATTTCAAGATTAGACACAGCACATCAAAAGAGGTAGACAAAACTAAAAGTAAAATACCAGTACAAAACAGGTAAAAATAATTAACTGTGGCTGGGTGACCACTTACAAATAATGGGTGACCAAACCACTTTACAGCACATTAAGATCTCAATCCCAGTATTTTGGGAAGAAGTCCAGACATCACACAAAAACGTAAAACTCTAGCCACACTCGCCTCATTATTAGTTAAAATAGAAGGCAGGTCTCGTGGGAAACTTAAATCTTCCCTCAAACCCGCATATAAAACACACTCAGTTAAAATATGTCGTATCGACAGCTGTGTTCCACGTGTCTGACACGTTGGTAGCTCCTCACGACGTAACAGAAAACCGTGTGTCAATGGACAATGTCCTATTCGAAGCCGTGTAATCCTTCACCGCTCGCAACTTATTATCCCTCACTTACAGCCACTGAGCCTCCCACCAAAGCATGACCTTCCGAGTCACGAATGATGTTATTGCCTGCAGGTGGACGGAACAGCGAGAAGGACGTGGGATGGAGCAAGCCTCCTTGGCAGCCGCGTCAGCAAGTTCATTTCCAGGAATCGCTATGTGCCCTGGAACCCAGCAGGAAATTACATCCTTACCCTGCTTTTGCAACAGCAGGAGTGCGTCCTGCACTTCTTGCACCATTCGATTTGCTGGGTACATCTGTTCAAGAGCGTGTAGAGCTCTTTGGGAATCGGAGCTGATGATGAAGTTTTTGTCATGATGTCGTCGCATATGCTCTAATGCTTTCAGAATGGCAAACAGTTCTGCATAGTAAACTGAGAACTGCTCTGGGAGCCCTATCCTACGGACAGTATCCCGAAACACAGCAGAGCAGCCCATAAAATCCCCCTGTTTAGACCCATCCGTCTAAACAATAATAAAATCTGAATGGTGGTCTAAAATCTCAGTAAATTTAATTTTAAAAAGGTGGTCCGGGGTGCAATACTTCTTGTAAGCAGCCAGATCAAGAAGTACTCTTGGCCGTTGTAGTGGCCAGGGAGATCCCCTACTCCATCCCTGGTTGAGGGCATTAATGCCCTCCAGGTGTACTGACTCGAGACTCTTCTTTGCACGGATGCCAAACGGCTTTGTTGCCTTCGGACGGTGGCGGAAGAGACGTTTCAGTGCTGGCTGTGAAAAGATGTTGGACGCCAACGAAATAGGAGTGGACTTGGCCCTGTATGCTTGCCGTACCACGGGAAGACGTCGAATGGACAGCGGAGGCTCTCCAGCCACGACCCATAGAATAGCAACTGGAGTCGTACGACAAGCCCCCGTTGAAAGCCTAATACCCTCGTGGTGAATCACATACAACATTTTGAGGTACGAAGGTCTTGCAGATCCATAAGCTTGACATCCGTATTCGAGTCGAGGTCGCACAAAGGCCTTATAAAGTTGGAGCAGACGTGCCCTGTCAGCGCCCCAGGACCTATGACTGACACATTTAAGGACGTTTGAAGCCTTGAAACAGCGGACTTTTAGATCCTTTAGGTGTGGCAACCATGTGAGCTCCTCATCAAAAATAAGCCCGAGATATTTTACTTTTTCCTTAAAGGTGAGAACAGTGTCTCCTAGTTTTAAAACAGGAAGATTAAAAAGAGAACGGGAACGGTTAAAATCTACACAAACAGTCTTCTCCAAAGAGAATTTAAAGCCTGTGGTCAGCTGTAATTCGCGTGTAGAAGTTGTAAGGGAGGAAGACGCAGAGAAAATGGAGCAATCGTTCACAGACAAGGAGCACTGTATGGGCCGTCGTACTGTGGACGCAATACTATTGATTGCAATTGCGAAAGCTGTCACACTGAGGACACTTCCTTGAGGGACACCGTTCTCGTGCCTAAAACTTCAGACTGGACATTCCCAAGCTTAAACCTAAAATACCAGTCCGACAGAAAGGATCTTATGACTGTGGGTAAACGCCCACGGAAACCCCACTCATAAAGCTGCCGCAAAATGTTATGCCTCCAGGTAGTATCGTACTCTTTTTTCCAGGGCGAAGAAAACCCCGATATGGTGTTGCTTACGAAGGAAAGCATCTTGTATCACTGTTTCGAGTAGGAGCAGGTTATCTAGGGTGGAATGATACCTCCTGAACCCACACTGGCAGCGGGTAAGTAAGGATCTGGATTCGCGAACCCACACCAGGCGCCTATTGATGTCAAATGTCTTTCCTACGCAGCTCGCGAGACTAACGCTTCGATAACTACTGGGATGGGTCCGATCCTTCCCTGGTTCTAAAAGTAGAATTAAAATCGATTCTTTCCACGAACTAGGAAATCACCTGTCTTCCAAATTTCATTAAAAAGTTGAAGGAGGACTTGCTTTGACCGCAGATCCAACTGCTGCAGCATGCTATACGATATCAGGTCTTGACCAGGTGCAGTATCACGAGATATTGACAGTGCAGAGTCCAACTCCCACAAAGAGAAAGGCTGGTTGTATTACTCATTGTTGTTTGAACGGAAATCAAAACCAGCCCTCTCCTGTGTACCCCGACAGCGATGAAATTCTGGGTAATGGGTAGAAACGGCCGTAATAGTTTGAAATGATTCTGCCATTTCCCGGGCGATGTATCTTGGAGATGTTAGGAGACACCCCCGCTCACGTATAGCTGCTACTGGCGGTCGAGAGTATCTCCTTGAGATCCTCCTAATGACTTCCCATACTTTGCTTGAAGATGTGGACCAATTGAGGGAGTTAAGGAACTCTCGCCAAGACCTCCGTTTACTCTCTCTAACGTTTCTTCTCGGCCGCACCCGTGCTATTCGGAAAGTTTCCAGATTCGCATCAATAGGGCACCGATGGAATCTTCTCTCAAAGCCGCCCTTCTGTCCCTGATTCCGGTACGACAGTCGTCATTCCACCAAGGGACAAGCTGCCTCACAGGTGTTCCCTATGACTTTGGTATGGATACGTTAGCGGCCATGTATGGAAGTGAAACATGGACAGTAAATAGTTTGGACAAGAAGAGAATAGAAGCTTTTGAAATGTGGTGCTACAGAAGAATGCTGAAGATTAGATGGGTAGATCACATAACTAATGAGGAAGTATTGAATAGGATTGGGGAGAAGAGAAGTTTGTGGCACAACTTGACCAGAAGAAGGGATCGGTTGGTAGGACATGTTCTGAGGCATCAAGGGATCACCAATTTAGTACTGGAAGGCAGCGTGGAGGGTAAAAATCGTAGGGGGAGACCAAGAGATGAATACACTAAGCAGATTCAGAAGGATGTAGGTTGCAGTAGGTACTGGGAGATGAAGAAGCTTGCACAGGATAGAGTAGCATGGAGAGCTGCATCAAACCAGTCTCAGGACTGAAGACAACAACAACAACACGTTAGCGGCATGGTGCATCACTGCCGTAATGTGATCCACCCAATCCTGGACGCCTTCACACTGTTCAATAACAGCCAACTGCCACTAGAGCGTCCCATTTCCCTTCCTGAACTATCATTTCGGCGGCTTTTCGACACGACCCGTTTCAGCTGGCAGATGGAGCCAGATAGGATAATGGTCGCTGCCATGAAGGTCGTCGTCTAATACCCACTGAGCAAATGTCCGCAAGCACAGGCGAACAAATAAAGAGGTCTATGGCGTAGGACGAACCTGAAGCGGTGCTAAAATACGTGGTCTGACCCGTGTTCAGCAGTATGGTGTAGGAATTAATGATCAACTGCTCAATCATCTGGCCTCTGGGGCAGGTTTCGTTAGAACCCCATAATGCATTATGAGCATTAAAATCTCCTAAACTGAAAAAGGGACGGGGTAGCTAATCAACGAGCTGGGCGAGGGGTTCACTGTCAATGAGCTCATCGGGTGGTAAATACAAGGAGCACACTGTGACATTAACATAGGCCAGGATCTGAGCTGCAACCGCTTGTAGCGATGTGGTTAAGGGCACATGTGAGGAGTGGAATGTGTCCTTAACGAACACTGCCACCCCACCCTGCGCGCTATTACCAGTCAGGTTGTCTTTCCTGTACATGTGATAACCTGTAAGTACAGGGGTGTCATTCTCTTTAAATTGTGTCTCTTGCAAAGATATGCAAAAGGGGTTTTCCTGTACTAACAGCCTCAATTCTTCAAAGCGAGTTCTGACTCCATTCAGATTCCACTGAAGTATGGGAGCCATATCAGCGGTTCGGTTTACATTTCTCCCTGTCTTTGCGCCGCGCTTGTGAGACACTTGTGGAGCGAGTGGCAGCTGAGGGGCTGCCAGGTTCTGGTGAAGTGGTGTCAAACTCCATGATGATTTCCTCCTCATCAGTCAGGGATACCGTGATGACATACGATGGTGCCTTTGGCAGGTTTGACGCCAAACGTCGTGCCCCTTTCCTTGGTCCCTTTCTCTTGGTGGGAGTCGGGGTTGGGGGAAGTGGAGAGGCAATCTGTGTCTGGGGTGCCTTCGAAGTCTTCACTGTAGCTGTCTCTGCAATAGCGTTTGGTTCAGTCGGAGCAGCCTGAATAGCTCTATATCTTTATTGGTTGTGCTCTGGCAGGTACAGGTATTGGTGGTAGATACTGCTACGCTGGACATGGTCTGCGTCGAAGCGTCTACTTTTGACACACTTTTGTGCACCAAGGGGGCATAGGATGTGGCAAAGTCAGGGGTTTTTGTCGCCTTATACTCTTTTTTGGCTTCCACATAATGTATCCTCTTTGTCACCTTTATGTCCTGAATTTTTCTTTCCTTCACAAAGATGGGGCAGTCTCTGATCCAGACTGGATGGCTCCCAGAGCAATTGATACACAGTGCTGGAGCTGGGCAGTTAGTCCCAGCTTCATGAGCTGCCTTGCCACATACACCGCAGGTCGGTTCACCCCCACAACTCATCGTTGTATGGCCAAATCGTTCACATTTGAAACATCTCATAGGATTAGGTATATAAGGCCTAACCCTAAGGCGGAGGAAACCAGCCATAACGTATTCAGGGAGACAGGCAAATTGAAAGTCACAATGAAGGTGGCAGATTTCTCAACAACTCCGTTATTCCTACGTGTCCGTTATTCCACGTCTACAATCCCCTGAGTTGCCAATTCTTGCTTCAGCTCTTCTACCTCGATATCCATTAAATCATGGCAGGTGACAACGCCTTTACTAGACTTGTGGGAATTGTGCAACTCGACAGTAATATCATACTCGCCTAACTTGTTTGACTTTCGAAGCAGTTCCACTTGCTTTGCCCTAGTAGTCTCAACAAACAGGGTACCATTCCTCAGGCGTTTGATAGATTACAGTGTACCTGCGAGTCCTTCTAAAGCTTTGTGTATATAGAAACGAGACACTTTTTCAAATGAGCCCTCTTTCCTCTTAATCACGATGGAAACATTGTCATTTATGACTCCATGAACCCCGTTACTCAGTTCTATCTGCTTATCTGGAGGACTAGCCTCCCTCATGCGCTTTACTGATTGCGAAGTTGCTGAAGGGAAATACGTGGTTGCCATGTGCGTCCCACGAGCAGCTAGGGAACTAAATATCCACCCAGGCAGAGCCCCGCATGCCTGGGTAAGCCTTATACAACTGAGGTGCGGCAGGTTCCTCAGAGGTCGCCCGCTAGCGGCTGTTCCACCTCAACAGCCATGCATCTTATCGGCGAGCAGCGCACCTTAAGATTGAAGGGTTTTTTATAGGGGTATCTGTGTCGTCCTCGCGATCCAGGCAATCAAGCCAAGATCCCCGGTCCCTGCGACACACAACGTTCCACCGTTGCGCCACACGGTGGTCGCTGAAGCATACCCAGAGCTTACTGTGTCAGAGGACTGGCGGCGCACACCACTCCACAGCTCGGGGACCCCGGGTTCGCCAAGCCCGTACCCAGCAAGTGAATGCTGAGCCCCCCAGGGGAAGACATTTCGACTCCAGTCAATGAGATTGCAAGCCGAAGACACGTCTGGAGACGCCACTGACAGCGATGGGACACCCACGTAAATGTCGCATAGCAACCTGTAGCCCGCAGTAGGGCCTGAAAACCAGGCCGTGAGGTCTGGAGTGCGATTTCCTTTAATAGCATGACTCATATGATTGTCATCCGCGGCAGCTCTTCAGCACAGCCGTTCTTCGACGAAATTTTACGACCAGTTTTGTTGCCCTTCATGGGAAGCCGTTTGGGTTTGCGTTTCAGAAATATAATATCCGCCTGCTAACGGCGATTGTTTCTATTGCTTGCCTTTGTGTTTGCAAAACCCTGCCTTGGCCAACAACGCTGATCTCTCCCAAATTGAGAATGTTTGTAGCATCCCATCGCGGGACTTTGACGATCTAACACGCCATAATTTGGTTCAGTATCCTTCAGGAGGACATCCAATAGCCTTGTCCATCTAGCCCTATATCTGCTTCCATAATGGCCACTGATGGACCAACGCGTTATTGGCTTGCTCCATTTTTGGAGCACTTTATCTTGAACAAATTATTCAATATTTCTGATATTTTAGTCATTTTTCTGTCTGTACATGTATATCGCAGCTACCGATTTCCGTTATATTCGGGTAATTCCTTAATGGAGCCTCGTTCTTTTTATTTTTCATTTTTTATCCCAGATTTATTGACCAATTATGAGTGCAGTTACTCGGATAAAAATGTGGATTGTATAAGTTCTGTGGAAACATACGATATTGTTAGAATTCAAACTAGTTTCAGCGGAAAGCTTCGTGTCATCAGATTACTGCAGAATACAGAGTCAAATATAACACTGTCCTTCTTTACGTCACTAGGACGAAATAGGCACATATATTGGATCATCCGATTTCTCGCTGTATTTTCTCTTCCAGAATGACGTATGTAAATGTGTAGTTAACTGCTACTACAGAACGTGTAGTTCATCTTCATTTGCCCACGTCAGAGCTTCTATAAATTTAAAATACTGGTGACATACGAAGCTATAATATAATTTTAGAGATCGGATAAGTAAAATTTTTACTTCCATAGTGTCTTGCATTTCTTCATACAGAACTGGTATTGTATTTTTTTGTAATAATGTAGTTAAATACAATCCTCATCCCGACAACATTATGCTTTTATTTTCATTTTACTTCATTTAATATAGCTCTCGTTTAAAGACTAAGAAGCGTTTCTGGAGACAAAGACGATCTGAATGACAGACGATGAAAGCAATACAGAGTTGGATATTTAAATTCAAGGTCCCCCATCATTGTTTTAAAGTATCGCTCTACCCCGCAAGGCGTATATTCGAATAATTTCGGATATACAACTAGAAGCTACATCTTAGAATAATGCATAACACAATCAAAATACTGAATAAGATATCTTCGATACACAGGAACCTACCACATACCGACAATACGTTGTGTTTCTGATTCACTTTATCATATTACCAGCTCTATTTTTAGGAATATTCATGGTAAACTTTATTTCATTCTCGAGTATTTTTCATTTTTTTCAAGTCTTCTTCTGTCTACTACTTTAACATTATTCTAGAGCATAAGCAATTTATATCTCACCATAACGTCTCTCAATAAGTATTAGTGTGATTTTTCTTTGACGTTCTAGGACAAAAGTTACTGGTAGTAGCATAGACTATGTCTCTGCTCTCAGTATCAACATAGTGATACGTAAAATACATTCAGCATTAATTTAAAGATGTTACTACAAATTTTCGGCAAGTGATGCTCTGTCAAATTTGTTTAATTTCGTTAAATGAAGTTTTACAATGCTTGTTTCAGCATGTGAAGTATTAAGCGGAGTTGCCAAACAGGTTGGAACGATGATCGAAACTAAAAGAAATATGTGATACACAGTGAGCCTGAATGTATGTGAAACCACTGAGTTTGGTACCGAAGGAAAATGCTCCCAAATATAATGCCATTATCATCGCGATCGCATGCACCACGGCTGAAATAAATAAGTAGTTCATGTCTGGCGACACACAATCTCATTACTCATTGCTAACAATGGCGACGAGCAAAGACTTTAACAATAGTAAATGGTTGGAGGCGACGTGAACCGTTGCGTAGCATCAGTCTGAGGAATTCAACAGTCGAGTAAAGAGCCGTTCGGAGCTTTCTGACAGTTGTTTGATCCAGTGAAGACTCTTACCGTCCGAGGTAAGTGTCAACTGTCTTTAATTTCATTTTCTACTTGAACTACAGTGATTATTCACAATATGAAGGCTGAGATATAAAAAGTGTGCGATAACAGACGCAGTCTTTTGTATAGGCCTACTGTTGCGCTCTATGGGAATTTCGGAAGATACAGGTTCTCGGCAGTCGGAGAGGTGAACATGCGTTAAGGGGAGGCAGCTATAATGCAGATAAATACGGATCCACAAAATTTTCAGTTGCTTACTAATGACAGAAGAATTTGTAGGAATATAATTTCTTTTACACCTGTGTTACTATAGATGGAATGCCATGTACTGTCGTACGCTACGGAACGAAGAGGTAGCATTCACACAGCTGTCATTTGTACTCAGATGATTCATGGGGAAAGATTTCCGATGTAACTGTGCGCGCATAACTGGAATCAACAGACTTAGAACGCGGAATAGTGGATAGAACTAGACACATGGGGTATTGCATTTCGGATATCGTTGGGGAAATCAATATTCCGAATGCTCCAGTGTCAAGACTGTGCCGAAATACAAAATTTCAGGGAATTACCTCTCATCGCGGACAACGCACTGCCCAACGATCTTCACGAAACGAAAGAGAGCGGCATAGTCTGTGCAGAGTTGTCAGTGCTAACAGCCAAGCAACAATGCGTGAAAAAACGTAGAAATCGACGTGGTACGTACGACGAAATATCCGTTACGTTGGTACGGCGAAATGTGTCGTTAATAGGCTACGGCAGTAGACGACCGTCGCGAATGCCTTTGCTAACAGGCGCCGTCTACATCGCCTCTCCTGGGCTCGTGACCATATCGATTAGACGCTAGACTACTGGGAAACAGTGACGTGGTCAGATGAGTCCGAATTTCAGTAGATACGGGCTACAACTACATCCGTCTGATTACTCTGCTGGACACAATAAAGTGCATGGCAGAGGGTTCAATGAGCCACCTTCAAGCTGTCTCACTACCGTTCCACTCTCGAAGAGCGCGCAGGAAAAACAAGCACTTAATTTTTTTGTGCGAGCCCTGATTTCTCTTATTTTATCGTGATCATTTCTACCTATGTAGCTGGCTGCCAACAAATGGTTTTCGCGATCGTAAGAGAAAACTGGTGATTGAAATTTCATGAGAAGACACCGTCGCAACGAAATACGCCTTTGTTTCAATGATTGCCACTCCAATTTACCTGTCATGTCTGTGGCACTATCTCCGCAACTTCACGATAGTTAAGAACGAGCTGCCCTTCTTTGTACATTTCCGATGTCATCCGCCAGTCCCATCTGAAGCGGATCCCACACCGCACAGCAATACTGCAGAATAGGGCGGACTAGTGTGGTATAAGCAGTCTCTTTAGTAGATCTGTTACACCTTCTAAGTGTCTGTCAATGAATCGCAGTCTTTAGTTTTCTCCACCGACAACACTCTTTATATGATCGTTCCAATTTAGGTTATTTTTATTTGTAATCCCTAAGTATTTATTTAAATTTACGGCCTTCAGATTTGTGTGACTCATCGCGTAATCGAAATTTACCGGATTTCTATTAGTAGTCATCCGAAGAACTTCACACTTTTCTTTATTCATAGTCAACTGCAAGTTTTCGCACCGTACGGACATCTTATCTAAATAATTTTGCAATTCGTTTCGGTCATCCGATGACTTTACAAGACAGTAAATGACAGCATCAACTGCAAAAACTCAAAGAGGGCTTCTCAGATTGTCTCCTACGTCGTTAATATAGATCAGGAACAATAGAGGGCCTATAACACTTCCCACCGGATATTACTTCTGTTTTACTTGATGACTTTCCGTCTATTACTACGAACTCTGACCTTCATGACAGGAAATCATGAATCAAGTCGCACAACTGAGGCGATATTCCATAGGCACGCAGTTTGCTTACAAGACGCTTGTGAAAAACGGTGTCGGAAGCCTTCTCGAAATCTAAAAATATGGAATCAGTTTGACATCCCTGTCGATAGCACTTCATGAGTATAAACAGCTAGTTGTGTTCCACATCAACGATATTTCCTGAAACCGTGCTGACTATGTGTCAATAAATCGTTTCCTTCGAGGTGATTCATAATGTTCGAACACAACATATGTTCCAAAACCCAACTGCAAATCGATGTTAGTGATATGGGCCTGTAAATTAGCGGACTACTACTATTTCCGTTCTTGGGTATTGATGTGTCTTGAGCAATTTTCCAGTCTTTAGGTACGTATCTTTCTGTGAGCGAACGGTTGTATATAATTGTTAAATATGGAGCTATTGTATCAGCATAGTCTCATAGCTGATGCTAGGTTTCGAGTGTGGCGCAGACGCTATGAACCATGGTCCCAAGGCACCTACAAGGCACTGTTCAATCTGTGGTGACACCATAATGTTAATGTCTGACCACTTTAATGATTGTATGCAACAGCATTTTAACTGTTGGACAGTCGTATTAATAAGTATACGGTCCTTCAGTTGCCGTTGTAGGCTTGTTATTAAAATTTTATCGTAGATATTAGCTATTTTCCTGATAAACGGTCCGATGTAGCTCTGTGTGGCGAGCGCCACCTATGGCGCGCAGGATGTAGCGCATTTGACGACCATGCGCCTAGTATAACACATGTGGTGGCGGAGGACCTAGGGTGCTACATGCAGTTTTACTTAAGATCGAAATAGGCTTATGTCTGTTGAAGTTATTTTATTTTATTTATCTTGACGAAGCCGCTGGGCAAAGACATTTGTCATTTTTAAAAGCTCATGTAAGTAATTTGTTATCACATATGTAATTTATAAGTTTATGTGTAGATTACATTACTGGTCTAGATGTTATTTTGATCACCTTAGGACTTCTGAAGAAGGCTATATTATTATAGGAGAAACCATGGTCAAGGTTTAGGATAGTAATTAGTGCAACCATGGGCTGTTTTTCATACGGGACGACCCCATAATGGTGTGGGCTGTGTTCACATCTAATGGACTGGGACCTCTGGTTTAACTGAACTGATCATTGGCTGGAAATGATTATGCTCGAACACCTAGAGACCATTTTCACCGATTCGTGAGTTCCAAAGTCACAAACAATGATAGAATTGTCGTCACATTTGTGCACAGTTAGTATGAAGAATATTCTGGACACTTCGAGTAAATAATTTGGTCACCCACATCACTCGACATGAATCGAACTTTTATGGGACGTAATCGAGAAGTCAGTTCGTGAATATAATCCTATACCGGCAACACTTCCGCTGTTCTGGACAGCTGTAGAGGCACCCAAGGCTGAATATTTCTGCATGGGACTTCAGAAGACTTGTTGAGGACATGCCACATCGATTTTCTGCACTATGCCGAGCACAAGTAATTGCCACACGATATTAGAAGGGCATGACATATTTCACCTCATAGTATTTATAAACGGCTGGTGACCGTGATTTGTGTGTAGAATCGAAAACCGGATAAACAGGCAATGTTCCCGCAAAGACGTTGCCTGCTGGACAGTCTTTACAGTGTTCCAGTGAAATACCACCCCTCTCCCACGCTGAGACGGTGGAGCAACGGGATTCTACGGGTTCTCATCCTGATGATCAGGTGACGCAATCCGACATCGGCACTGCATCACCTGTCTCTTCAGTCCTCATGTTGCTGTAAGTCGTTCTGAGCTGTGCTCTCCGATTTCCGATGAGTGCAGTGGAGATGGCTCCTCTATTAAATCGGAGCTTGACGTGACCCCAACCCTTCCACATCAAGAGTGAATGTTTTCACGGAGTGGTGTGAAACAGCGTTTTGAACCTGCAAGTGCAGCGGCGCGTCGTAGAAAGAAAAACGAGGATTCCTCGGCTCCCGGTGGGGAGGATTTGAATTATATGTTCTTTCAAATGGCTCAAATGACTCTGAGCACTATGGGACTCAACTGCTGTGGTCATAAGTACCCTAGAACTTAGAACTACTTAAACCTAACTAACCCAAGGACATCACACACATCCATGCCCGAGGCAGGATTCGAACCTGCGACCGTAGCGGTCGTGCGGTTCCAGACTGTAGCGCCTTAACCGCTCGGCCACTCCGGCCGGCTATATGTTCTTTCCACCACCTCCGGACGTTGAGGAGAGAAGGGCGTGATGACTGCTTTTTCCTTAGTGTTGTTTCACTGACCTTACATGTGATAACGGATGCAGGCATATACATTTCTTACCCTCAGTATTAATTGCGTATGTTCCCAATTACGGCTTGCAGCATTAGGCCAGTTTATGTACGATTCCCAAGCTAATATCGTGTGTTTAAGAGGTGTTATTTGATGTGTTTTGTCTTCCTGGATACCCTATGTTTTTCAATGTCGCGCCTGAAAATTCTACCGGTATGGCTTTGCTTTATCGAGATGGAATCCCGCTGACGGGCTTCGAAACGCTAGATGATGGTCGCGGTATAGGCTGTAGTTTTTTTTCTTTACGCTCCATCTGGATCCGGTCGTTCATCCGACCGCGCGCTGTTTTATAAGGAAGAAGTTGTTTATTTACTTCGACGGAACCCGCGAAAGGTTTTGCTGTCGGTGAGGGGTGTGGGTGGGGGGGGGGGGGGGCGAAGCGGGCGATTTTAACTGCGACTTACGTCGTGTGGATCAGACCCCAATTATACATATTGTTGTGAACTTAATGTTACGGTGACGTCTTTGCGTCTCCAAGATGCTTAGGCATGCAGATATCCTACATTGAAGCTGTTTACGTTTTTTACTGCTACTTCAAGTAGCCGATTGGACCCCTTTTATTTATCTGCCCCCAACTGTAGTCAGGTTCTATCGATTGATGTAATTCCTGCCAGTTTCACTGATCACTGTGATGTTTCAATTACTTTTAACCACGTCCCACAGCGATCCATCTTTTGTGCCCTTTATGGAAGCTAAACACTACATCTCACGGACCCCTCTCTGGAAGGCATCATCGCAGACATACGGCGGCGGACATTCCAGTCCCAGGCGCGTTATCCCTCAATTCTAGAATGGTGGGTTACCTTTGCTAAACTTCGGATTCGAAATACACTCAAGCGTTTTAGCGCTGAAAAAGCGGCTGAAATAAGGCGAACTGTGGAATTTTATTATGCTGCCCTTTCCCGTTCTTTACGATAATGCTCGTGATGCCCCTTGAGAGTCTTAGACGTCCACCGTGTGAAGGCAAAACTTTTACATCTCAAACGTAGGCACATGGATGGTGTCCGCTTGCGTTCCCAGCCTCGTTCAATCGTACAGGATGAGTTGGCCTCTCTCTACCGTCTTCTTGGGCTTCACAAACGATCTCACAGGACGTGTCTTACTACCATTCGTTCTCTAGATGGACGTCAGTGGTCCTCCCAATCAGCTATCATGCGTGAACTTTACCATTACTTTTCTGACCTTACACTGAAGTGGATTCAGACAGTCTAGCGTCTGTCGATTTTACCTCCCTCCTTCTTAGTGTTGTAACGCCAGCTCTCCAGGAAGAGTTTATCTCTGTATTCCATCGCGATGACATATTTGATATTGTGGCTCATTCTCCCTACCACAAATCGCCTGATTTCCATGGCCTTCCCAGAGAATTTTATATTCGATTTTGGCCCCTGATAGGAGATATGATAACTTCTATGGTGAATGAGGTATTCCACGGAGGCCTTATCCTGCCCAGCTTTAAGGTTGCTAAAATTGTCCTGATCCCCAAGAAGTCGGGACGTTAGCGTATGGACCGGGTCCGCCCGATAACCCTCTTCAACTATGATTGTAAGATAGTGGCGCAAATGGTAAATAGCAGACTATCGGTGTTGTTGGCTACCATCATCGTGAGCCATTTTTGTTGTCTTCCTGGTCGTACCCTCCTGAATCCCGTTGCTGAATGTCGTTATCTAATTTCGATTGCTTCCACCATTCCCGTGCCATGCGCTTTGCTTTTCATTGATTTTTACCATGCGTTCGACCGCGTTAATCATGGTTTTCTCATGCGAGTATCGACGACTGTTGGTTTTAACGATGCTGCGCGACGGTTGTTTAGCTCACTAATTACTGGTATTCGGGCGTCCATTGACGTAAATGGCCGTCTTACTTCCCCCACCGCGGTGTGTCAGGGCGTCCTTCAAGGAAGTCCATTATCTGTGTCGCTCTACGTCCTGTTTCTGGAATCCTTATACGATCTACAACTGCTCATTTGGGTGGCTGGTCGCTGTTGGGAGAAAGGTTTACCGTTCGTGCATATGCTGATGACGTTATGGCTCTTCTCCGTACCCCTGATGATATACCACGGCTGAAGGAAATTTCGGCTGCTCTTTGTCGTCTTACTGAAGCGCGGGTTAATGACCAGAAATGTCACTTACTCAGTTTGCGAGGATTTGACCCTGTTGAAATTCAACGGGCTTTTAAGGTCACCCGCTATCCATCGTTAGGTGTTATAATTGACAGTTGTCCGCTAAAGATGGCTACGAAAACGGGAAGTCTGTCACGGATAAGATTCAGGCAGCAATCATTGAATACGAGCGTCGCTCTCTCTCACTTCTTCATAAGGTCCGGGCCATGGAAACGAATGTGTTAGGTAAGGCTTATTTTACTGCACAAATCTTTCCTCTTCCTGCAGTGATGTACCGCAAGTTGTAAAGTTTAACTGGAAGGTTTATCTAGTCCAACTCTATATTTCGCTTGCGTTATGGGGTCATGGCGCGCCCCCGTCGCCTGGGAGGTTTGGGCCACCCAGACATTCGAGGTAAGGCTTCTGCCTTATTCATCCGTCTCACCTTTCTAATATGTCTACGCACTCCCCAGTCACTTACAGCTCGCTTTCATGACTGTATCCGACCGGCGAGTTTAACACCTCCAGTAGATATTAGTAGGATTGGTTATAAACTAAGGCACGTTAAGGAATTTTTTCTTGAAGTCAGTTATTTAGGAGTAAATATCCTTTCCCAGGCAAACCTCTCCCTAAAAATGTTGTTTTGCCACTCGCCAATTCCTCATAGCATTCCCTCTGTGGAAGCCCTGTCGCCATAAACGAACTGGAAGATTGTTTGGTCTAACGTTAGCCTCCGCATGTTCCCGATGGAAGTGTCGTCCTTGTGGTACCAAGTTGTTCATGATATTGTACTTAACAACGTGCGACTTTTTCGTATTGGCCTCAGTGTGACGGATCGTAGGACTCGTTTCATGAAAGTGATACATTAAATCATCGGTTGATCTCCTTCGGCTTCGCCGACAACTAGCCTTTCTCCTCAGGACGTCGGAGGCGGCTATCTAGGAGGAGATTCTAGTGTGTCCCGATTCAACCTTCTTTCGCCGGCCGAAGAACAATGACATCATGTGGCTTGTTGGACATTATGTCCACTACGTGATGGTGAATGGATATCACGCAGATCCGATTGCCTTTTATCAATATATGGCCACAGCCCATTGGACGTGGCTCAGGATGCCACGTTGTCCAGAGTTTTTTTTCCTAAATGCTGGATCTTGTTTTTCATCGACAAGGAGTTGGACTAGTCGAAATTCCCCCCCCCCCCCCCCTTCTGTGGCCACTCTTGTTTGGATTTAAATGTTACAAGATATAGAAGCGACGGAGGAAGAAAGGTGAGGGCACATTAAAATTAACGCCATATTCCTTCATATACGTTTTTCTGATTTAACCATTTTGTTTTTATTGAAATGGCCTTTTTTATTTTATTTTTAATTGATTGCCTTAAATAAGTGATTTGCAGGGAGAAAAAAAGCGGTTGCGTGTTGCACTAAGGATCAAAAAGCACTAGGTGCCGGCCTAGACCCCAGCTAATGCATACATTTTATCTATAGATCATCAGCACTGGCACCGAGTACTTTTCAACAGGATTGTCAATTATACTGGGGTTGTGGGCAGAGGTTTTGTGCAACCTCTGTTTCTTGGTGTGAGAACTATCCGTAATGAGGTATAATCATTAGTGGTCAACGGTATAAATGAGCAAATGCAGTGCAAAACAGTATTAACAACACAAAACATGTGTACACATGAAATGTGGCCTCTAACTGAGAAAGTGTCTTGATTATCTCTCCATTGGCAAAAGAGTCAGATCTAGCCTATCATCTGTATATGCAGGAATGGACCTTTCCAAGGGCAGGTGACCATGAGAAAATGATTGAACTTACCACAAAGCCGTTATATTCTACGACTTCGGATATGAAACTAAAAGATCTGAAAGAGGTAACTGTAAAGGCTCAATGTAGATATAGTTGTGTAGATGAAATGACATTTAAAGAACTCCAGGATTTCTGTTCTGACTAGTGAAGAATAGTATTAACAGTACCAGAAAGTGATGTGACGAGGGTGGAACGCATTTCGAGTAGGAAGGTAGGACACAAAGTTGGAGTACTATGAACTGTTCAGTGACATGGATAATCTCAACAGAATCTATAGGGAACCATCACCAACGAATGTAGCTCAGGTATACATGTTGAGGGACGAGCAGAAGTTGAAGAGATGGATACAGAGTATGACGACATTGAAAGCAGGATCTAAAGCTAATAACCATGGGGACTGGAACACTGTGGTGCAGAAAGGAACAACAGAGTTATGGGAGGCCGCGCGGGATTAGCCGAGCGGTCTCAGGCGCTGCTGTCATGGACTGTGCGGCTGATCCCGGCGGAGGTTCGAGTCCTCCCTCGGGCATGGGTGTGTGTGTTTGTCCTCAGGATAATTTAGGTAAGGTATTATGTAAGCTTAGGGACTGATGGCCTTAACAGTTAAGTTCCATAAGATTTAAAAAAAAGTTGTGGGAGAATATGGTGTCGGTATTAGAAATAGAGAGGATAAAGACACCATGAGATGTGAATTAAATTTCTGTTGGTAAATGCTATGCACAATTACAGAATCACAACAGAAAGAGATCTACTTGGAACAGGCTCGAATGTATAAGAAGATAGTACGTAGATTGCAACTTACTGACACAGATATTTCGAAGTCAGATACTGGAGTTTAGCACATACACAAAAGCATTTAGAATCAGATCAAAATTTAGCAATGATGAAGAATAAGCAAAAGTTTAAAGCGAGATACTCGAATTCTGATGTACGGGAAGATATTAGCTGAGGCTGTAGATGCTACGATAGTGAATATCACAGTAGGCTGTTCACTTTAGGAGGAATGGGCATCTCTTAAAAGGACAATAAAGGGAGGTAGACAGAACAAACATAAGTGGAAGCGAGGTAAGTGGGAAGGAACAATGGTTAACATAAGAGACAATTTCAGGAACGAAAAAAAGAGGAAATTATTTACAACCACCGTAGCGTGACAGTTTTATCGTGTGAATTTCCTTTATTCCAACATGTATATAATACACATTACCTACCAGATTCAGCTCTTTGTCATTATCCAACATAAATCTCATTGGTGATGTGTGTGTCACGTTTAAAACATTCAGCAGTGGTGTGTCCTATCTCACACTACTGACTGCTAGACAGTGGTGACTAACGAAGACGTAACCAATAATCAGTGGCTGCAGGCAACGTATGCTATTGGGTAGCATCATTCTGAGGAATTAAACGTTAACGTTGTGAGCCATTCTGGAACTTATGTAATTTTTTTCCATTGAAGACTACCTTAATTATCAACTTCTTTTCGTGCCATTGTCTGATGATGCTGATAGTTATTATTTTAGACTCTGAGGGCTGAGATATGAAACAGTATGATAATAGAGGCAGTAGGCCTATAATGGAGCTTCGTGGGAAGTTCGCAACATAGAGCTTCGAATCTTGTTAGTTCGAGAGTAATATGTCAGTTAATGGGAGACTACTGTAAAGTGCATAAAACTGAATCTGTAACATTTCCGTTACTTAAATATGATGTAAAGTAATTACACACACGTGATTTTATTTACATCGGTGCTAAGTTATAGGACACGATTCGTAGCGTGCACCAGGCACGTTAGAGGCAACACATCGGAATTATCAACGAGCATTATACACATGTAGATCAGAAAGAGGCCAAACCGCCACTCTGCATAAGATAAACGGAATCTCGATGAAAATCATCTTCAGTCAATGCGAGCGCCTGTGTCATAAAATTCATAAACCTCCAGTTCTGCATCTGCGACGAAGTGTGTTTTATCGACATTGCAATATAAATTATTTTACTACACTTCTCAGACCAAATATTTCACTCTGTAGCGGAATGTGAGTTAGAGTGTGAGAGTGGACTCTCCCTCGAACCCTCACCCACCACATTTTGAAATGTGACACCCACACCCACATAACGAACGCTACACATTTGAGAACGGCCAAGGGCTGAAACTGGCTAGTAATGTGAAACATATACGTGGTTCATTAAACGCACTTTATATAAAAAACTGACAGCCTACGGTGGTTTAAAAGTGTTTCATCATTTAGAAGCTACTTTGAAGCTGTGAACCCAAACATGATGTAACGGATAGAGGTACAAAAATCTTCAGAAAAAACCATAGCTATGTAATTGACGTATCAATGAAATGAATAGGAATTCAAGTAATCTAAAGCGATCAGGTGCGGGAACAATGCGAATATATCGCAAAGGAAATGGTCTTCAGAATGTCGGGTTCAGCATGCACATAATTCAGAGGCAAGAGAAATGGCCTCAACATTTAGAGCACATACGAAATTCCACCGTTGAACCCAGGAGAGAGCTCGATAAGTGGAAAGCGTTAGTTGAATGTGTCCAACTGGGAAGGAGCTGTTTACAGAAGTGATATAAGAAGAAATGAGAGTCGATTTGGAAGACACAGAGGGTTGATTAACAGTGTCAGAGGGTAACCAAGCTACTGAAAAATCGTAACTAAAGATTGAACAAGGAACGGATAATAATCCTTCAGTACTTCTAGAATCTCTATGTAGAATCTACTCTAATCCTATTTTAACGATGTGTTGTAATTAGTACTAACTTAAATTTTTAACTAAATTCTTCAAGCCTATCATGCTAATTCCGATACTGCTAGTACTCTATGAATGTTCGGCACTTATATGGAATACTTCCAGAAATAGAGAAACATGGTATCAGTCAATGCTGCACTACCTGTACTCTTGGGAATTACATGAACTAACGAGGTATCCCAGTTGTCATTTTCAGTGAAACATATAAGCATGATAATATTCAGTACCTCAGTCTTTATTTCGGTAGCTTCCGATCACTCGTTGTTCTCGTCAAAAATAAATCATCACAAATTCAAGGAAATGCGCAAATGCAGCTCATAAGACGCCCGAGCTGTTGTATACGCCATCGACATTTGCAGATCATGGTTGGCGAGCTGATTCACGACTTTGGAATATAAGCCATTCAACCACGCCAGACATTCACCCAGAACGCATTCGGGCACGGTCTTTTGAACACCTCACTACGCTCATTCACTTTCGGGACAATCATGACTCAAAAACTAGTAAACCCCATGTGACGGAGCGTTCAATATGGTTGAGTGGAGGTAATGGGCACGGTTTACTGTAGAAATGTTATAGCGTATAGTACTTGACACGGGTCTTCTCTGACGCAGATGTTACGCCGTTTGTGCCCTTGCATCCGCCGGCGTGCCGCTGACCGCGACGAGCGGAAGAAGCTGAAGAAGAACCAGAAGACGCAGGTGAGTAGTGGCTCTCTACGTCACACCAATAGCGTACAAAACTTACTCTCGGCAGGATATCTCCCCCTGTGTCATACTTAGTTGCTTGATCCAAAATCTTGATATCCATCTTTAAATGACGATTTACGTGTGGCCATCGATATGGCTATTGCCAATATCAACTATCGTTTTGCACACTCGGACAGGCAACACGCCAAATGTGTTTGCAAGATTGACTACCCAGTAGATGTGAATTTTTGATGCTGTAGGTGAAGGTAGGTCGGCAATATGGTAGGGCTGCCTTTCATTTGTGGTAAAAATGTTCAAATGTGTGTGAAATCTTATGGGACTTAACTACAAAGGTCATCAGTCCCTAAGCTTACACACTACTTAACCTAAATTATCCTAAGTACAAACACACACACCCATGCCCGAGGGAGGACTCGAACCTCCGCCAGGACCAGCCACACATTAGTCGTACACTAAGCGAAACTCGATGTGTAAAAGTGCATTTCGACATATTTTACCCCTTCACTGCAATGACCTGATTACGTAGTAAATCTACGGATGCTACACACTTTTACTCTCTATTATTATAGAGATTATCTCTGGTTGTTGGAGCTAAATGCCTTTGATAATTTTTTAGTAGGTATGCGAATAAATATCATGCGAATAGCAGAAGAAAAGCATCAACCTTATTATGTTTGATGAAGACATAGGGCTTTCAGTCGACGGCTTGGACTTGCACCCATCTCAGACAAACTACGGGAAAGCAGGTTAAGATGATACGAACACGTCATGCGAATTGAAGCAGACTCGGAGGCAAGAATAGCTATGCACCTGGGCACAAATGGCCGACGACCTCGTGGCAGATCCAAGACACAATGGCTGGACCGTATCAATAAATATACGGAATTCATCAATTCCACCTACACAGAAGCACCTCACAGACCCGAATGGAGTCAGATGTACCAACAAGACGACGCTGCTAGCGCGAGATACACGCTAGAAAGCAGTAAAACAAACCTTTGATTTTTCAAAGGAGCCACCTCACTCACATCATTCATACTACGCTTACACTACAGTATATTGGCAGTAAATAATTAATACGACCTTCCACTTTGGTTTCTGACAGCTGATTCTCCTTCATAAAAGAGTCAGTGACTTTCTCAAACGCCTACGTGTTCTGCCTGGCGTCAGCATATGCCGAATAAGACTGTTTAAAGGATAAATGAACGACTGACATAACCAACAGAAGTAATGGGACCTGACCTGGTACAGACGGAGAAAGGACAATGCGCCAGCTATAGACGGTGCAGACCAGCTACTATTAGGATCTCGCTTACTGGACGCTGAGCATTTGCTCACTTTTCGTGACTAGCTGCTATCATACCCACATTTAGGGCTGATAACTACAGTTGGTCTCACACTCATTACCGTCGGTCACTCTGTCGTTGACGACGTAAACAGACACTATACCCTATAAGACATCGTGAGATGAATCTACAATCTACAGTCGTAGTTACAGCAACGTGCACACATGTCGAAGGAAATGAGTGTGAATAAAATAAACTTTCCCCATTTGGGATGGTGATCCTTTACAACACAGACTAATCGCAGTGACACACATTATTAAAATCTTTCATGCCGCAAAAAAAGCTGTCGCTGCATTCAGCGAATCGCCTTACTCTATCGGCACAGATGGCACAATTCTTCACAAAGTCAACTCACATCATACGAAAATGTTCAGTTTAGGGATGCACGATGATGGGAAAGCTTCGATGCTAATTTCTATTTCAACGGTCACGTCTGCGTATCGATGGCAGACAATAACCGACGTTAAATATTGAATTTGGAGAATGATGTTAGTAGCTGATATTTACTGGTAGAACTCACTGAGTCTGTCTTCTCTCTCATTGCTAACACCAAGTTCATATTCTCCAGTAACCCTTTCTTCTACTCGTTCCCCTACAACCGCATTCCAGTCCACCATTACTAACAGTGTTTCATCCTCTATTACTTATTGAAAAACCCGTTCACTATATTCATATACTTCATCTCTTTATTGTCAGCTTTCGACGTCGGCATGTTTACATCTACTATTATTTTCGGTATTTATTAGTGTCTATTCTGATGAGAACAACCCTATCACTGAACTGTTCACGGCAATACACTCTCTGTCCAACGTTCCTATTCACAACGAATCCTACTGCCATCATACCAATCACTGCTGATGTTGATATTATCCTATATTCAACTGACTATAAATTGTTGTCTTCCTTCCATTTACTTCATTGACCCCCACTATATCGAGATTAGACCTTTGCATTTCCAGTTTCAGAATTTATAGCTTCTCTACCATGTTCAGACTTCTGACATAATCACATCCGGCTCTCAGAACGTTATCCTTTCGTCCGTGACTTAATCTTTTTCTCACGGTCACCTCCATCTTCGCAGTCTCCGGGGTCTTTTGCCAGTGGGGAGAGCATCATGACACTTTTTCAATTCACAGTCCACAGATCCTGTGGATGCACATAATGCATCTGTAATGCAGCGGTTTCCATTGCCTTCTGCACCCTCAAGCCGTTGATCATTGCTTATGTTCCACCTTTGTGGGCAGCTTTACGGCCCAAGGGCAAGAGTGTGCCCTGAACGTCAGTTCGCTCCTCCGCCCTCCTTGACAAAGTCGTTTTTAGAATAAGGTTTAGTTCTTTTGCCGGAAGTCTTCTGCCGTAAGAGCTACAAAGGAGGTACCACAACAGACTGTGTCAAACTATATGTAGCAACTCAAATCATCCAGTAATCCTATGCAACCCTAAAACGTTACTGATTCATCTTCTGGAGTGTCGCAAAAAGTTGCAACCATGTTAATCGACAGATAAGTCTAGCTGCCCTCATTGGCTGCAGTATTTTGCTGTGTAACATTTCGACTGTGATTATCTCGTTTTGAAGTAACCCATTTTAACTACACAAATTCAAATGTATAATTTCACGCGTACCTTAAAGTAATATATTGGTGAGCACCCCATACGACCTGATCAACGTAGCTTCACCAGAATACACTGACAGAAAACATGCTGCACTAACGAGGAGTTAGATGACATAAACGGAAGTTGGTAGGCGTCTTCCTACATCTGAAACAAGATGACTATTTAAATTTCGCATCCGTCGCCTGAGAGTGGCGCTAGGAGCACCACTATGAGTTTTCTATCACGTTTCCATTAAATACAGGCTGTAACGGTCGTAAAAGTTAATTATTTTTGAGACGAGATATGGTTAGTAGATGACACTAAAGAACGTCGTTACCAACACCTCACTTAGAATAGGACCATGTGATAGAGCTACGAGAAGGTGGATGTTCCTTCTGCAATATTGCAGAGATATTTGGAAAGAATGTAGCTACTGTACTTGATTGCAGGCAGAGATGGTCACGAAAACGTACGGTCGCAAGAAGACCAGGCCCAGAATGCGCAAGTGACACGACTGAGTGGGGAGACCATCGTGTGCGGCGTATGGCTCTCACATGTAGTACTGACTCAGCAGCAACAATATGAGCAACAATATCGTTTACTTCAAGGATATCGCCGAGCCAGACAACCTGTAATGTGCATTCCACTGACCCTTAAACACAGTTATATACGACTTCAGTGGATTTAGGGGAAAGCTCATCGTATGGCACGGTGGAATGCTGTAGTGATTCATGACGAAAGCTGGTTCTACCTCCATTATAGTGTTGGTCGTGAGTTGGTTAGAAGGAAGAGCCAGTTGAGGTCCTGCAAGCAGTCTGTCTGTGTGCTTGATCCATTAGAGCAACACCTAGAGCTACCGTCTGAGGGGCAATTTCATATCACAGTTGGAGCACTGTCTTGGTTATCCCACTCACCCTGACCGCAAATTTGTACATCAGTCTGTTGATTTGACGTTTTGTGCTGGCATTCATGTACAGCATTCAAGGCTTTGTTTCATAAATGGTTCATTCTCGCCCAAATACCGCTGTTGTAACCCAAAATGATGTTCAGCGTTTCGACTTAATATCTAGGCCGGTTCAAACACCAGATCTGTCTCCAATCGATCATATGGGGCATTATCCATCGACAACTCCAGTGTGATCTACAGCTATCTGTAACGGTCCCTGTATTAACTGAATTGACTGACCAGGTGACACAGGCATCGATCTCCATTCCACAAATTAATGTGTGGCATCTGTATAACAAATTGCACACACCTTTGCATGTACCATTAAAATTTCTGGCGGCCTGTTCATGTTTGCGTTAACCTGTGATCTTGTAATATCTATCAGATAATATTTTACTTAGACAAATGTATTATCGCATTTTCATTAATAAGCAATAATTATATTTTCGTGTTTCACTTTTTCTCTTGTCAGTGAATATACAAAAACAGATATTACAAGCACGTAAACTGAACCAGTACTACATACAAGAAAGTCAATCGTAATACAGAATATCCTTCTGATTCCAGGCTTGTGATGTCTCTGACACCATGTGCCGTGGCTACACTGCACCTGCCGAACAGCAGCCGCTGCCACAGACGCTGCCACGCCCGCCTTCGCCGCCGCCGCCGCCGCCGCCGCCGCCCAACACCTCAGGCGGCGAGACCACAACTACTGATGAGCTGCTGCCCACCACCAACTTGGGCAGTGGAGATGTCAATGTTGCTTGTGACTTTCTGGCCCCCACCACCTCGCCTAGTGGAGATAGTAATGCTGCTGAGTTGCAGCCCCCCACCTCCTTTTGCAATGGAGACAACACTGCCGACGGTGAACCGTCTCACCCCACTGTCTTCGAAGGCAGTGACACCACATCCACTAATGAACTGCAGACCCCCACTGTCTTGCACAGTGAAGAAATTATTACTGCTGAATTGCAGCCCCCCACGACACTGGGCAGTGGCAACAAGGCTGCCAAAGCTGAACCACCGCATCCCACCATCATGGATGTTCACGATCCCACATCCACTAGTAAGCTGCTGCCTCCCAGCAACCCTGGCAGTTGCGACTCTAATATTGCTGTCTTGCACAGTGAAGAAATTATTACGGCTGAATTGCAGCCCCCCACGACACTGGGCAGTGGCAACAAGGCTGCCAAAGCTGAACCACCGCATCCCACCATCATGGATGTTCACGATCCCACATCCACTAGTAAGCTGCTGCCTCCCAGCAACCCTGGCAGTTGCGACTCTAATATTGCTGTCTTGCACAGTGAAGAAATTATTACTGCTGAATTGCAGCCCCCCACGACACTGGGCAGTGGCAACAAGGCTGCCAAAGCTGAACCACCGCATCCCACCATCATGGATGTTCACGATCCCACATCCACAAGTGAGCTGCTGCCTCCCAGCAACCCTGGCAGTTGCGACTCTAATATTGCTGTCTTGCACAGTGCCAATACGATTCCTGCTGAGTCACTGCCCCCCACCGCCTTGGGCAACTTCAACACAACTGACAATGATCAACTACTGAATCCCACCATCATCCAAGATGGTGTCAACAACACTGAATTATCTTCATTGCCTCATGTAGCTGATGTTGCACCATCAGCCCTACAGGGTGCGCTTCTGACTGGCCCTCCCCCAAAGCAGGCGTTCCCTAAGATTTCCAAAAAGAAAAATCCATCTGATCAGCTGATATATCTTCAAGGCCCTCCACCTATTCCCGCTTTTGCAAATAAAATGTAATGTTATGAGAGTGTCTTTGGAACTCAAAATTAATAAAGTTTATGAAAACATCTTTGTTATTAATGTTGAATTTTATGGCTTGTATTGCAAAATGAGTTGCTGAATCTTTGATGTCAGTTATAATGTCATGTATGATCCCATGTACACATGGACAGTACTGCGCCAGCCATCAGACGACCGAACTCCTAAATGAAACGATTAGACACTACAGAAGCTCAGTGACACAAATAAAGTGAGACCAACATCGCACTGCAGAAATCAATATCTTAGTTTCACTCAGTTGTACTCAAGAAGCGCATGACAAGAACCTGTTACGTCATTTCTATCGTGCAAATACGTTACTCGATTGTACATGTAACATTACACCTAAGATAACCAGCCGGTTTAAACTCATGTATTGGAAATATCGTCTGTACAGATCACTTTTACTAGGAAGTTGACATTCTCATCATATCCCGCACTACGTATCAGTATAAAGATGTTGTGTACTGTAAAATTGCCACAGATACTATTATTGGTTTCAGAGGCTAGTGGTAGCTACCGGAATATGATAATTACACTACTGGCCATTAAAATTGCTACACCACGAAGATAACGTGCTACAGATGCGAAATTTAACCGACAGGAAGAAGATGCTGTGATATGCAAATGATTAGCTTTTCAGAGCATTCACACAAGGATGGCGCCGGTGGCGACACCTACAATGTGCTGACATGAGGAAAGTTTCCAACCGATTTCTCATACTCAAACAGCAGTTTATCGGCGTCGCCTCGTGAAACGTTGTTGTGATGCCTCGTCTAAGGAGGAGAAATGCGTACCATCACGTTTCCGACTTTGATAAAGGACGGATTGTAGCCTATCGCAATTGCGGTTTATCGTATCGCGAAATTCCTGCTCGCGTTGGTCAAGATCCAATGACTGTTAGCAGAATATGGAATCGGTGGGTGCAGGAGGGTAATACGGAACGCCGTGCTGGATCCCAACGGTCTCGTACCACTATCAGTCGAGATGACAGGCATCGTATCCGCATGGCCGTAACGGATCGTGCACCCACGTCTCGATCCCTGAGTCAACAGATGGGGACGTTTGCAAGACATCAACCATCTGCACGAACAGATCGACGTCGTTTGCAGCAGCATTGACTATCATCGCGGAGACCATAGCTACGGTTACCCTTGACGCTGCATCACAGACAGGAGCGCCTGCGATGGTGTACTCAACGACGAACGTGGGTGCACGAATGGCAAAACGTAATTTTTTCCGATGAATACAGGTTCTGTTTACAGCATTTTGATGGTCGCATCCGTGTTTGGCAACATCGCGGTGAACGCACATTGGAAGCGTGTATTCGTCATCGCCTTACCTGCGTATCACCCGGCGTGATGATATGGGGTGCCACTGGTTACACGTCTCGGTCACCTCTCTTGTCCGCATTGACGGCACTTTGAACAGTGGACGTTACATTTCAGATGTGTTACGACCCGTGGCTCTACCTTTCATTCGATCCCTTCGAAACACTACATTTCAGGAGGATAATGCTCGACCGCATGTTGCAGGTCCTGTACGGGCCTTTGTGGATACAGAAAATGTTCGACTGCTGCCCTGGCCAGCACATTCTCCAGATCTCTCACCAATTGCAAACGTCTGATCAATGGTGGCCGAGCAACTGGCTCGTCACAATACGCCAGTCACTACTCTTGATGAACCGTGGTATTGTGTTGAGGCTGCATGGCCAGCTGTACTTCTACACGCCATCCAAGCTCTGTTTGACTCAATGCCCAGACGTATCAAGGTCGTTATTACGGCAAGAGGTGGTTATTCTGGGTACTGATTTCTCAGGATCTATGCACCCAAATTGCGTGAAAATGTAATCACATGACAGTTCTAGTATAATATATTTGTCCAATGAATACCCGTTTATCATCTGCATTTCCTCTTGGTGTAGCAATTTTAATGACCAGTAGTCTATGATATTAATAATGCATCTGAATATCACAATATCTGCAAGGTTTGTACGAATAACAGCCAGCATAGACGACCTCAGCTTCAATGGAAAATGCTATGCACTATAGTATACGTTGGATAGAAAATCAGATACTCGAATTCACAACTCACAGCAACAAAATATAGTCATCCATTGTACTACTCTGCTACACGAAAATGCACTCACTAATCAACGGTGAAACGGATATGTTCAAGTCTTTTATGAAAAAAAAAAAATGGTTCAAATGGCTCTGAGCACTAATCGACTTAACTTCTGAGGTCATCAGTCGCCTAGTACTTAGAACTAATTAAACCTAACTAACCTAATGACATCACACACATCCATGCCCGAGGCAGGATTCGAACCTGCGACCGTAGCGGCCGCGAGGTTCCAGACTGTAGCGCCTTTAACCGCTTGGCCACTACGGCCGGCTATGAAAAAAAGAAAAGGATGAGACGTCGTGCTTGATAATAACGTATAAATATCTTTCCACTCCAAAATCACAACCACGTTATGTACAACTTGCTAAATGCAGCGTGCTAGACAGCACTTTTAAGTAACATCTATTTTGTGTCGCACTTTCAGAGATATGATTCACTCTCTTTTTTTAATTGACGTTATGAACCACAGATATCCTCTCTATGTAGCAACCATGAGGACAAAAAAGAAGGGAGGAGGGACTGCAGATTTATGTTGTACGTTGTATTGAAGCCAGAGGGGGTAGGACCTTCCACTATTTTAAGTAGTCCAAAACGTTAGCAGACCACTGTTTACGACTGCTTCATGCTCCGTATTTACGTCGCGAGCGCTAAAGAAGGCATTTTCGAACTTTTCTGTTCTGGAATACGCATTTGCTCAGGAAAAACAACACATTTGGCCTCGTTAATTTAACTTGCTATTTTTTATGTGATATATTTCGAATAACAAGAAGAGGAGAATGTAATGTGGAAGGGATGCTTTCGCAATGCGTTTTATTCAAGAGGTTTTTATATTTGTATTGATGGTAAATGAAGATGGACCACCAAAACCAGTGCTTGTTTGCTACTGGAATTGCTTTTTGTTCGTCATATTTTCAGCTTTCAACTCGTATGTACAACGTTTTTAATGCTCAAGATCTCAAAAAACTTCCATATGTGTCCTTTATTAGCCCATTGCTGTGTGCAGCGAGGAAAGAAGGAATGCATCCCATCGTAACTTGTGCATGGGAATGAAGCTAACGATTGCCGAAAGGTCAAAGAAACTGAACTGCATAGAGGTATACATCCACGTAGAATTCTGGTTTAATTAGGTAGTTAGGTAGTCTGATTATTATTAGTTACTAACCTCCAGTCCCTAAACCTAATTACAGAAATGCGAATCAGACGCATTCCACGCCGTGCCAGTCGCGTCTTTGAGATGCCAGCTATGGTCACTTCCCAGTTTTCTGTAGGAACACATCGGTTCGTCTTCTTCTTGCTGGTACTGTAAATAAGATTTGGCAACAAGGCAAGGTATGTTTGGCAGCTCTGTGACCGACGAGTTACTTCCTGGTGTGCACAGAATTATGCCTCAAAGTTCACTTGATTTTTCCTGTCATTTCCATTGAATAATCTGAGTTATTAACGCTTGAGGTGTAACAAAAGTTAGTACATTTACGGTTTTCATCCCAGGAAAGTCTTTGCTCGTGGAAATCGCAACTAATCTTGACCTTTAAATAGCGATGTTCGAGTTCTAGTCACTATTGGCGTTGCAATAGGAACCCAAACATATACCTCTTCGCTAGCCCTGTGGTAACATGGTGCTCTCTAAAAAAGCGTCAGTCCTGGGTCGCGGTGCCAGTCTCGCTCACTATGACGTTTTTATCCTTTCTGTGAAAGAGCTACAAGCTGTCATATTAAACATCGATAAGGAAAACTTAAGAAAATACTTTCCGCTCACAGTGCAATGGTGAAAAACTTACAATGCTGCACAACAGGTAATGCCTCTTTCCATTGCTGACAATCAAATTTTGGGTTTCTAGAAATACATAACTTTCTTTTTGAAATGCTTCATTTGCATACCTGTTGAGTATGACACAGTATACTAATTAAACACAGACCTAATCGAAATCAAAGTGAGTAGTATTTTACTAATTCGGTTCGATAGAGGCACGCTTGTGTACAGATACTCAGCTTTATTTAAACAAACTTTCGTCGTAACGTTATTGCGGAAAGTTTTATTTCATTTCTTATAATACAGTGCACAATTTTCGTAGGGTTTCTTTTAGTGTTGTTTAAACAATAGTGAACATGAAGAGAAATTAATCATCAACGATACATGCGAATTCACTGACGTTATGTATAACAGTCAGACAATGCGTATGCAGTTTATTGATTACATGCATGTAGAAAACTTGTTCTGAGTTAAACATGTCAAACAAGGTTTGAAGAAGAATAAAATGCCACTACCACACGACAGTTAATGTAGAAAATACTTTTATGACATATTTTGGCACGATGCGCTCTCCCCATACATAATACAAAAGTTTCGAGATGCATCTGCTGCCGGGCCGACTATTAAACCTGAAAAGAACAAAATGTCGCAGTAGTTGGCCATTTTTCCACATTCGACTTTTTTGAGGTGAGAAGTGAAAGGAATTATGTTCGAAGTTCCATTAGACTAATAACTGCAGCAGACAGCAGAATTGCGTTTTAAGAAACGTAGCAGTGAATGTATTTGAACTCCAACGTTTTGTCTACAGTGCACTACACTTACCGTTACATTAGTAGCTAAACCGTAGCTGCACCTGCTCTAGAAGTTAATAACAAATCCTCCAGAACATCCGCATTCCACAGTGTTGTGAGATAATGGATACAGGCGGATGTAGACTTGTGAGAGATAGACAGTTACAGCTTTTCTTTTGCACTGCACGACGTTTTCAACAAACAGAAAACGCAATAGAGTAGCTCAAGTGGAAAGGAACACTTCCTATTTAAATTTCTGCAGCCTACACTGTTCCCAGTTCTGTGTAGGTGGCAGTTACGTGATTTTATTTCGGTGGTTAAAAAATAGAGTCGAATGCATGCACTGGGTAGCCGAGGGAGCTAGTTCATGGCGATTCGATCAACCAAGTTAATGAATGTACTGAACATGCTGCAAACCACTACAGGGAACTTCTGTGTCAGAATTCTCATCCAGTCGGGCGCAAAGGCGTTATAATAGAAAAAGGTGCCTCAGAGAAGCGTATCTAGTGGTCTGTTGGATAGCTGAGAGGTTCATATACCCATGGTCTGGGTTCAGTTCCAACTTCTGCCGATGATTTTTGATACGGAGAGACAGGTTCTACTCTCTTCTGGCTACGCCAAGTGAACAAGGTATAATGGCATTGTGGTCTGAAATTCACATTAAACATGATATTCCTTCTCTAGTAAGTAGACATTAGGTTGAACCACAATTAAGTCAGGAGTGGTGACATGTAGAAACTATATCACCAGTAACCTTTCTTATACTAGTTATTTATTTCTAGTGACGAAACAAACGCTTTGTAGAGTCACAGGGCACTTATTCCATCTTTTATTTGAGCTTCTGTATGTCGATAAAATTGGTTCTGAACTGGGAATGAAACTCAGACCGCCCTTAACGCGTAATTTGATCCCTTCGTGACAATACAGTTTGACTACAAATTGTTGTTTGTTCAAAACTGCAGATTTCTCAACATCTCCACATTTGCGCCTGAATGGGTTCGAATCCTGGCCCGGCACTAAAGTTTTCATTACGTATTGTCAAGCTCCAGCATGAGAACACCTATCTGAGGGTGAATAATAATTTTGATTTTTAATGTATTTTCATTCGTTGTCAAAACTAACGGTATCTGACGTTTTTGACTCCCAGTGAGACACATAACTATTTGCGAGATCACTGTAAGTTCAAGGATTTTATTCCGGGCTGCTGGTGGAGAAAAATTCGGTAGCTAACGTCTCTTTGCGTGTAGTCAACAACGATATGTGTGCGGTTCGATTAACAGTCAGCACTAAACTCTTCGTCATATTATTTCTAGTTCAAACATGTTTACATGTTGCTGCTGGTGTAACAAACCCATATTTAACGTTCGTTTTCTCTATAATATAACAGCGATAGGCGCCGTGTTGGAGTCCTGGGAAGGAAAAAATTAATGTTTCGTCTCGTCATTTCAGTTAAAACATCTTGCTATTGTCGAGACAATCCGGTATGTCACAGCTGATTGTGCTTCGATAACAATCCGATTATGTTCTGGGTTTGAATCCCTATCCAACACAAAGCTTTACCTCACGGCATTTCATGTAAGTTACTTGTGAAGAAGCAATATTTAACATCTCTCGTAGTTCGTTAACAGGGACAATTGATGCTGGGTAAGAATTCGCCTCCGTTAAAAGTGTTTACATTATGTAATTTAAAAGTTGATATTTCCTAACTGATACTGTTTAAAATCGAGATATATCACTCTCTGTATGCCTAATCAGGAATGACTGTCTGTTTCCATCAGTCACGAAATCTTTGCTTAGTCTGCATGACCTGGGTTTGGGTCCATATGCAGAACGAGACGGCTTGTCGTGTCCTTTGAAGTTCATACATATTCTCAACCAGCAGCTCGTGAAAAACTTAAATTTTTGATGTCATTTTGTGTTTAATAATAAGTACGGTATGTTACTTTGAAAAGGAAATCATGAATATGACGAACTTATTACGTGCATTACCTATCTGATATAATAATGAGAGTGGTAACATTCCAGGTACGTCATTTATTGTTATAAATGTGAGCTTAAAAGCCTTAAGGACAGTCTTATCTCTGATAAGCTGTTCCCTAATATTTCTAGTATCGTATTACTACTTTACATCTTGAGTTATTGCTATACAGAGCAGTGTTTTCTAGTGGTGATTTGTTGGAACCATTTTCAATAGTCAAACGACTGTACCGAGGAGCGATTAGTGAACCTGCTAGACAGCTGCGTTATGAGGGTTGTATGCGAATCAGGCGAAATGCAATTCAGGTCGTTCGGATACTTTTGACCACGACTGTACATGTTGGTTTCAGCGTCGTCCGCTAACAGATAGCGTGGTGGCATAGCTAGCTGAGGACCATTGCGTCTACGTTTTAATAGGGAATGATCACAACCAGAAATCTTAGTGTGGTGCACACGTGTGAAGTAAGCGGGCAACCATGCCACAGAAGCCCTCATGCCTGCTCCCAGTTTGAAAGGGGTCAAATAGTGGCCTTTCGATTGGCTGAAAGGTCCTTTCGGAGAATTGTCACACAAGCTGGACGTCATGTCTCAGTTGTGTGACGATGCTGGTATCAGAGGTAAAGTGAACATTCTCACATCTGTAGACGAGATTCCTGACGTCCACGGAGCGCACACACCCACTTTGATCGTTGTATTGTAAGGATAGCGTAGCAGATCGTACAGAAACCGCAACACCGATAATAGGACGTGTGAACCATGACTTGTCAACCTGTACTGTTACTCAGCGGTTGTTACCAATGGGGTTACGAGCATACACACCTCTAGCCCATCTTCCACTCATGCCACAGCGTAGAGGTACACAGCTGGACTGCTGACGTCAGAGGACCATTTGGATGATGGAATGGTTTGCTGTGGTCTCAGGAATGGAAGCAAACTCTACCGTCACGCAAGTAATAGTCTTTGTGCTTACGACGTGGACCTGGTTAGCGATGTCACATAGAGTGTACTCGTCCAAGACACACTTGACCGACCCAAGCCTAATGGTCTGTGACGCAGTAAGCTACAATTCTCTTAAAATGTTGGTGTTTCTGGCGGGGAAGCCAACCAGCGCTCGGCACGAAAAGGATGTTGTTTGACAAATTGTTTTGTCGTTCTTGCAACAGGAAGGTGATATATACTAGGTGATAGGTATTAACATTATAATGTTCGCCCATACACTGCCTACGAAACTGCTCTGCAACACATGCAGCAACTTCCCTGACCAGCACGATCAAACTTTTCTCGAATCGATATCACGTACTGGTGTGGGTGTTCCAGAATTGGTTGATACCTGATACCTCAGAACTGTCTGTACTACTGATCTGTAAATGTAGCCGTTTCATGTACTTCATATCCACAGTTGCAACAATAAATCTTTAGCGAACTGGAGACTTCTAAAAGTGTGCATTAATTCTTTTCTGCTGTATACATTCATGCATAGGTAATTTCATTTCTGTAATATGTATTGATACTGATTACTTTTACGCAACATAAATTTATTTGCCGAGATCACTACTTTCTGTTCCTGAATTAGTGAACATCTTTTATCGTAATTTCTCCATTCATGAAATCGTTAGTAATAACAGCACTTCTCATGCTAACTAATTAACTTCATACTATCTGATCAGAAGTATCCGACACAAATTAGTGGACATTTATATGGATAGTTTCTACTCCTCTCCTTTATGACGGCATGAACTCTACTTGCCAGACTTTCTGAATGTCTGTGGAGATATGGCAGCTCGTACTGTCTCAAGAGCAGGCATCAGGAAAGCTCCTTTATGACGGCATGAACTCTACTTGCCAGACTTTCTGAATGTCTGTGGAGGTATGGCAGCTCGTACTGTCTCAAGAGTAGGCATCAGGAAAGGTAGTGATGTTCGATCTGGAATGAAGTCTACATTCTAACCTATTCCAAAGGGGTCCATTGGGTTAAGGTCGTGACTGTGGGCAAGCCAATTCATTTCAGGAATGTGGTGACAGCTGCTGGCTTATGGAAGGGTACATTATCATGGCGATGTAAACAAGCATCGTCTGGGAACTCTTGTTCTCCTACACACAGCACACACTTCTGTAAAAAATGTGTTCATATCCTTCCTAATTTAATTTCTCCTTAAGCGCATTTAGGTGGCCATATCCTAACCACGAGAAACACCCTGATACTGCGTCACCACCTCCTTAGCAATACATGTCTGGCAGTGCATATGAGGGCAGGTAATGTTCACCAGACATTCATCAGGCCCTAAACCTTCCATCAGTACTACAAGTTATAGCGTGGTTCACCTTCGAAACACTTGTTTTAGGTCATCTAGTATTGAATGGTGTGGCTCTGTGCACCATCTGAGGTGCCGCTTAGCAAAGATAACATACATCTGTTGCTTATGAAGAGCTGCTGGACCATTGTACCCCGATTGATTTAACTCCCTAAGCACCATCATTATTCCAGCAGGACTACTGGTAGCTTATTCTTTCTAGTCGTTTTGGAACTCACGAGTGATTCCTTCTCGTGATTTCATGCAGTTTTCCGCAACCAGTATCAACAATGTTCGTCATTGTAGGACGTCTGTCGGGTTTTAGTTTAGCTGCGGCTATTCCTTCGCGATTCTACTACGCAGTAACATCGCCAACAGTCACATCAAATATAGCTTTAGTAGGGTTTAAATGTCCCTCATCGATCTATTGCTCAGGTGACGTCCAGAAGCTAGTCCCAGTTCGAAAAGTCACTGACCTTTCCTGACCGATCTACTCCGCTGTTGCTGCTCCTCTGCTGAGAATACAATATTCCACACCTCCTTTTCTAGGGACTGAGATGCCTCTCGTGACATCTATATCAAATTCCATGTTACATGGGGGCATCAGTATATCCTTCATGAGTTAATGTACTTAGCAAGCATTGCAAATAATAGAGTCTGATTCATTTGCAATTTCTTTATGTAATAGAAAAACCACACTGCATTATCTTTGCAGAGTGTAAGTAACGAGGACCATCACAAATATACAAACACATGTATTCCACATTTGCGTTAGCTGCAGTAAGGATTTAGCCGTATTTCTAAAATAGGCCTTCATTTGTATTCTTTTTATCTTCTATCATTACTAAAGTAATTATTCATTGCCATGCATGTAACCTGACGAGAGAATTTCGTTTATTCTGTTTTGTGTACAGCCGGATGCAATTATGATCTTGACCGTGTCCCTTACCCTTGGACTAACTTACATTGGTTTTCAACAGTCGAATCAAAGGTCTACAAAGTGGGTAGATAACGTAGTAACGTGTCTCATTGTTATAATTCTGCACGATCGACCCCACCTAATACCGTGGGCGGCTGTAGGTAGAGCTAATACACACATCAAAAAACGTTTTGAATCACCCCGGTTCCCAAAACTCCTGAATATAACGTTGACTGTGGATATTGTATCGCAGACACAGTCCCTTTGACTGTTCAGAGATGTCACTAAACCCGCCCAAAGATGTAAACAACTAAGCATGAGCAGCGCCTATTACACGGAAGGGGTCCGACAGCCGATCAGTTCCAGTCATTCCACCAGGTAGGAGGTAGGAGGTACACGGCTCGTGTAGACGGTCAATACCAGGGTTCGATCGCGTCAGTATTGTTACTTTGTGCCAGGAAGGGCTGTCAACAAGTGAAGTGTCCAGGCGTCTCGGAGTGAACCACAGCGATGTTGTTCGGACATGGAGGAGATACAGAGAGACAGAAACTGTCGATGACGTGCCTCGCTCAGGCAGCCCAAGGGCTACTACTGCAGCGGATGACAGCTACCTACGGGTTGTGGCTCGGAGGAACCCTAACAGCAACGCCACCATGTTGATTAATGCTTTTCGTGCAGCAACAGGACTCCGTCTTACGACTCAAACTATGCGTCATAGGCGGTATGATGCACAACTTCACTCCCAACGGCCCTGGAGAGGTCCGTCTTTGCAACCACGACACCATGCAGCGCGGTGCAAATGGGCCCAACAACAAGCCGAACGGGCCGCTCTGGATTGGTATCACATTCTCTTCACCCTTGAGTGACGCATATGCCTTCAACCATAAAATCGTCGGAGAGACACACTTTCCAGCGAGTGCAGCAAGGTGGAGGTTCCCTGATGTTTTGGGGTGGCGTTATGTCGGCCGACTTACGCTGCTGTTGGTCATGGTAGGCGCCGTAAAGGTTGTACGATACGTGAACGCCATCCACCGACCGATAGTGCAACCATATCGGCAGTATATTGGTGAGGCATTCGTCTTCACGGACGACAATTCACGCCCCCATCGTTCACATCTTGTGAATGAGTTCCTTCAGGACAACGACATCGCTCGACTAGAGTCACCTGCATGTTCTCCAGACATGAATCCTATCGAACATTTCTGGGTAGATTGAAAGAGGCTGTTTGTGGACGACGTTACCCAGTAACCACTCTGAGGGATCTACGCCGAATCGCCATTGAGGAATGGGACAATCTGGACCAACAGTGCTTTGATAACAGAAGTGACGAATACGGGCATGCATCATTGCAAGAAGACGTGCTACTGGGTATTAGAAGTACCGGTGTGTATAGCAATCTGGACCACGAAATCTGAAGGTCTCGCTGTATGGCGGTACAAAATGCAGTGTGTGCTTATCATGAGCAATGAAAAGGTCGCAAATGATGTTTATGTTGATCTCTATTTCAATTTTCTGCACACGTTTCGGAACCTTCGGAACCGATGCGAGGCAAAACTTTTTTTGATGAGTGTATGTTGAAAGGTTGCGTATCGAACGTATATCGCAACTGGAGCAATATACGTAATTAAGCGGATGCATCCTGTAACCCGTAATGTGGGACAGGGATGTTTTGTAGCTGAAGCTACAAACCTTCTCTGAAGATAGGTCGTCTCCTTTAGGTTTCCGATTAGCCTGGCGTGCTATTCATGGTAATACAATCGATTATGGGCAGAAGAAAAAGAAATTTTACTGAACCAGAGGAAGACTGTTATAAAGCTTTCGCAGTTTGCGTTCTAAATTCCTGTAAATGCTTCCTGCTTCCCCGTAATGAAGACTTTCTTTAAATACCTGTGACTCCCAACATCTAGCAAGCTACAGAAGACATCAATGAGAAGACAAAGGGAAGACTAGTCTTTACCGTCCTATGGAGTACGTGAAGTTAAAAGACAGAACACGAACTCTTTTGGATGAGGATGGGGGAGAAAACTGGCCGCAACAGTTCCAAATGAATTATCACGGTGTTTGCTTTATGCAGTTTAGGGGATTCATGGGAAACCTAAAACGCCGAATGATAGCTGTAATTTACTAATGCACTAATTCACTATGTTCCAAGAACTTGAAATATGCTCACTATTTTTACATACTTGAATTTAGCATATTTCGTGACAGTACTCACTTTTCCGTGGATGTTTATAAGATGATATTTAACTTTTTTGTGTTGGCTTCAGTCGTCTAGTGAAAGTATGATTCCATAATGCTAATTCGTCGGTTGCGGAAAAGTCCTGGTTCAATGCGTTTGCCTCATTTTTTTGTGCGTCAAATACCATTTCTCCGAATGTACTTCCTTCTTGATGTTTATATAAAAAAAGTTGTAGAATAACTCATTTCTGTTGGTCACTTGCAAATTATTATAGCGGGGACGTGTACATTGTTCCACCGTCACACACCGAGTGTTCACTGCCGACTGACTGTGGTCAAAGACGACTCCAGCGTCGAAGACATTTCACACAACACACAAGTTTCCACTCGTAACCAGCCTTTTTGATATTGTTCGTCACATCTACTAATATTAATCAATATGCTGTCACTCTCAAACATATAAGCAAATTAGCATAAAATAAGGCAAATTAAAATTCACAAAAAATATTCTGACAAAAATATAAGAAAACATTTACTGCCTCCCTCATTAGATTTGCTATCGACAAATCCGGTAGAAAATAACACATCTCCAAGATCCATTACAAACTGAAATAAACCAATAATTATCTAAATGCCCGACAGTAACGGCCGTACATGCGCGATCTAATTTGCCTCTGTAAAGTAATAACGTTGGCTCGATGCAGGATAGATGCCTGTTAAGTGATGGTGGTACTGTATTGCACTGTATGGAACTGGGGACCTAGAAACGACGTAAAGGCTTCGTCCCCGCCGTAGCCCTCAGTGGTTCACAACTCCACAATAGGCTACAGCAGTCCACTCACCCCCTCCCCCCCCACCCCGTCCCACACCGAACACCCAGGGCTATGAGTGATCGTGGTAGAAGTTCATTGTATTTATTTGGAAAAATGTTCCATTTGAAGTACGAGTCGCAACGCAGTATTTCAATTTGCCAGGGGTTACAGTAGCTGGTCGGGGGAGGAAGGCGTGGTGACGGCAATACAGTAATGGCTCGAGTAGCAAAGAAATCGCAGAATTGTCCACGAGAACTGTCTAGTAAATAATACACTAACGCAAGTCGCTTTATATTCATGCCTGAAGGGAGTAATATTTGTAGTTGCGCCACGCCTGAAAAATTATTTAATTTGATGTTAACTGGATCCTAGTTGAATATAAAATAGGTTGATACTACGAGATACACTAATTGCAAATGAAACGGTAACTTTAGAAAGGTCATATGTCCACTTTATACAAAAATGAGCTAGATGCAAGTTCATATAAACGTAAGGTAGTGGCATCTTGTCAGCATAGAAACAAATCTTGTCCTTTACTCCTTATATGAGAAAACTATACTCCTTTATTGAATTTATTTCAGAAATATCATATTTGTTAGACATATATGTTCTACAATTATCATAAGCGCGGTCCTAGTTGGAGAATTATGAACTACTCATTTTAAATCAGCAACAGCTGTTTTTCGCCTCGCTAGCATAGCGTCAGCTGCAAGCAGTGAAAAAAAAATCAAAGAAAAGAAGCAAACACCATGAGAAGTATAAGTGTCATGTGATTAAAAGGCAAGATTAAAGCGAATTTAATATTTTATAGTTCAGGAAAATTTATACCTCCCAGAAAAATGGGACCAACGTGCAGGTACTGTAACTAAACTTAAGATCTATTTAGTAGTATTTTGCTCCAGTAAAACGGAACTTTTTATGCGACAAGCCTACACATAAACATTTCTGTTATTCAATAGTAATGATGCGTTTATTAGTACAACAGTGAGAGACACTGCGTACCATTCTCTTTTGCGTATGTATACAGAGATTTACAAAAAGGTACGGCCAAACTTTCAGGAAACATTCCTCACACAAAAAGAAAGAAAACATGTTACGTGGACATGTGTCCGGAAACGCTTACTTTCCATGTTAGAGTTCATTTTATTACTTCTCTTCAAATCACATTAATATTTGGCATGGAAACACACAGCAACAGAACGTACCAGCATGACTTCAAACACTTTGTTAGAGGAAATGTTCAAAATGTCCTCCGTTAGCGAGGATACATGCATCCACCCTCCGTCGCATGGAATCCCTGATGCGCTGATGCAGCCCTGGAGAATGGCGTATTGTATCACAGCCGTCCACAATACGAGCACGAAGATTCTCTATATTTGGTACCGGGGTTGCGTAGACAAGAGCTTTCAAATGCCCCCATAAGTGAAAGTCAAGAGGGTTGAGATTAGGAGAGCGTGGAGGCCATGGAATTGGTCCGCCTCTACCAACCCATCGGTCACCGAATCTGTTGTTGAGAAGCGTACGAACACTTCGACTGAAATGTGCAGGAGCTCCATCGTGCACGAACCGCATGTTGTGTTGTACTTGTAAAGGCACATGTTCTAGCAGCACAGGTAGAGTATCCCGTATGAAATCATGGCGGTGAATCGAGGAAGTATAGTACATACTGACGAAACTAAAATGAGCTCTAACATGGAAATTAAGCGTTTCCGGACGCATGTCCACATAATATCTTTTGTTTATTTGTGTGTGAAGAATGTTTCCTGAAAGTTTGGCCGTATCTTTTTGTAACACCCTGTATATAACTGCTTTGAGAAAATAACAGAAGAGCTACAGGCTGACCTCCCGCATCATTTCAGTACATTCAACACCAAAAGTAAAAACGTGTATGGAATGATAACAGTAGTGAGCAGTCAGAATAGAAGAGCGCGTCAGAATTCTAATGAAAACAAATGAAAACCGGTAAGTAATATATAATGTTATATTAAATAGTGAACAAATTCTAGTACGTGAAAATAAAGCTTTTTTAGCTTATTTGACATATCAGGCGGGCGAATGAGGAGGCTTCAGACTGTACTTTAGCTGTAAAGGAGCCCATGAGATATGAGAAAAGTTGTCAATAAAAATCGTGCTTTATGATCACAAGTTGCAAAAACGGTGTGGATCATATTGCCTCATTTAATGTTTTCATTGTGCATCTGGTAACCCTGTCTAGTTAGATGCCAGACTACATGTGCAAAAATGTTTGATGTGTACAAATTAAAACGCCAGATAGTAAACTAAACTACCTGAAGTATTTTAATAAAAAATTTGACGTCATTTCTCGACAGCCTCAAATAGATACCTGTGTGACACAACAGAGCTTAATGTGGAAAATCAGAAGTCATATGCTAAGTGACACAACAAAAATGTTGACCAGTGCAGAATTACGAGAGTTCACAATCGCTGAGCGAAAATGTTTTATAATTCCGTGAAAGACTGCTTCGACTATACGCATAATTTGTACCTCCCAAATATTCCAGTCTAAGATGCATTCTGCTTCCGGTAACTGTGGGTGACTGTATTTTATATAACCAATAAGAGAATAAATGTCTACCATGAAGGGACTGAAATCAAAAGAGCCATTCGCCATCATGTTCCAGCTGAATAAAGACTGTTTTCGAATGGATGTATGGAACTAAATAAAAATCCTATTATGATTCGCTACTGCGTAACCGTGGCACGCAATAGTAGATTTGAAAACGTGAGGAGCCATTTTCGTAAAGGCGCCGTTCTTATAATGCCTGTGCTGGAATTCTGCACTGATCAAACGAGTGCTTCGAAGGACTGATTGCATATACATAGTCAAAAAGAATGTAGAGTATAAGTGCATACATCTATGAACGGCTGATATTCTCTGAAATTAGTATCCACAGATCTTAATTTTTCTGGATGTTGCGTGAACTATTGACGAAGAGGTGGTTTGTCACTGTAATATCAATGAAGAAATAAACCTAAATCTCATAAGTCTCACTGCGACACTCAAATGTTATCTACTCTGGGTAGAGGGCAACAGAGCATTTCATTTGTTGGAACGTCATTAAATAGGGCGTATAACTGAACACACATTTGATCTTCGGATTACATGAGAACAAGTGAAAGACTTTTTTTTTGGGTCATTAGTCTTTTGACTGGTTTGGTGTTGCCCGCGAAAAATTCCTCTTCCTGCCAACCTCTTCATCACAGACTATCACTTGTAACTCACGTCCTCAATTATTTGGTGGATGTATTCAAATCTCTGTCTTCCTCTATAGATTTTGCCCTCTACAGTTCCTTCTAGCACCATGGAAGTCATTCCCTCATGTCTTAGCAGGTGTCCTATCATTCTGTTCCTTCTCCTTATCAGTGTTATCCACTTGTACCTTTCCTCTCCGATTCTGCGCAGAACCTCCTCATTCCAGCTAATTTTCAACATTCCTCTGGAGCACCACATCTCAAATTATTCGAGTCTCTTCTGTTCCGGTTTCCCACAGTCCATGTTTCACTACCATACAATGCTGTCCCCCGACGTACGTTCCTAGAAATTACTTCCTCAAATTAAGGCCTATGTTTGATACTGGTAGACTTCTCTTGGAAAGGCATGCCCTTTTTGCCATTGCTATGTGCTTTTGATGTCCTCCGTGCTCCGTCATTAGTTATTTTACTGCCAAGGTAGCAGAACTCCCTCACTTTATCTACTTGTTTTCCATGTACTTCATGACCATCAATCCTGATATTAAGTTTCTCGCTGTTCTCGTTTCCGCTACTTCTCATTACTTTTGCCTTCTTTTGATTTACTCTCATTCCATACTCTGTACACATTAGACTGTTCATTCCGTTCAGTAGTTCAAGTAATTCTTCTACACTTTCACTCAGAATAGCAATGTACCATTAATATACTTTCACCTGGAATTTTAATCCTACTCCTGAACCTTATTTTTATTTCTAACATTGCTTCTTCGATGTACAGATTGAACAGTTGGAGGGGGGGGGGGGGGAAGACTTCATTACTGTCTTACACCCTATGGTTTGTAAGTAGGCTGTTTATGTTTTCTTTATGTAAGTAGGCTGTTTATGTTTTCTTATTGGCAACGTTACGTAGCGCTCTATATGAAAATCACTTGCTGTGCTGTGTGCAGTCTGTGGCTAGTTTGCATTGTTGTCTGCCATTGTAGTGTTGGGCAGCAGCAGCTGGATGTGAACAGCGCGTAGCGTTGCGCAGGTGGAGGTGAGCCGCCAGCAGTGGTGGATGTGAGGAGAGAGATGGCGGAGTTTTGTAATTTGACATGAACTGCTATATATATTATGACTATTAAGGTAAATACATTGTTTGTTCTCTATTAATATCTTTCATTTGCTAACTATCCATATCAGTAGTTAGTGCCTTCCGTAGTTTGAATCTTTTATTTAGCTGGCAGTAGTGGCGCTCGCTGTATTGCAGTAGTTCGAGTAATGAAGATTTTTGTGAGGTAAGTGATTTCTGAAAGGTATAGTTTAATGTTACTCAGGGCCATTCTTTTGCAGGGACCTTTGATAGTCAGATTGCGTTGCGCTAAAAATATTGTGTGTCAGTTTAAGCATAGTCTTGTACAATTGTTATAAGGGGACGTTTCATAGGTTCTCCACTCTTATTATTCCATCTCGGCTCTGGTATATATTGTATATTACCCGTCTTTTCCTGTAGGTTACCCTTATTATTCCCAGAATGTCGAACATCTTGCACCATTTTAAACTGTCGGAGGCTTTTTCCAGGTCAACAAATAATATGAACGTGTCTTGATTTTTCTTTGGTCTTGCTTAAATTATCAACGGCAACCTCAGAATTGCCTTTGTCGTGCTTTTGCCTTTTCTAAATTCAAACTTATCGTCATCTAGCACATCAACAGCTCCCTTTTCAATGTTCTATATATTATTCTAGTCAGTTACTTGGAGGCAGGAGATGTTAAGCTGATTGTGCGATAGTTCTCGCACTTGTCAGCTCTTGCGGTCTTCGGTATTGTGTGGATGATATTTTTTCGAAAGTCAGGTGGTTTGTCGCTAGACCCATGCATTCTACACAGCAACGCGAATAGTCCTTTCGTTGCCAGTTCCCCCAATCGTTTTAGAAATTCTGATGGAATGTTATCTGTCCCTCCTGACTTATTTGAACTTAAGTCCATCAATCATTTTTTAAATTCTGATTCTAATACTGGATCTCGCATCTCTTCTGAATCGGCACCTGCTTCCTCTTCTATCACGTCATATATATCTTCCTCCTCATAGAGGCTTTCAACGTATTCTTTCCACCTATCCGCTCTCTTCCCTGCATTTAGCAGTGGAATTCCCGTTGCACTCCTAATGATGCCACACTTGCTGTTAATGTCATTGAAGGTTGTTTTGACTTTCCTGTATGCTGAGTCTGTCCTTCCGACAGTCATTTCTTTTTCGGTTTCTTCACATTTTTTATGCCGCCATTTCATCCTAACTTCCCTGCATTTCCTATTTATTGCATTCCACTGCAACTTGTATTTCTACATTCCTGATTTTCCCGGAACGTTTTTGTACTTCCTCCTTACATCGATCACTTGAAGTGTTTCTTCTGTTACCCAAGGTTTCTTCGCAGTTACCTTCTTTGTAACTATGTCTTTCATCCCAACACCTGTGATGGCCCTTTTTAGAGATGTCCATTCCTCTTCAACTGTACTGCCTACTGAGCTATTCCTTATTGCAGTATCTATAGCCATAGAGAACTTCAAACGTATCTCGTCATTCCGTAGTACTTCTGTATCCCACTTCTTTGCGTATTGATACTTCCTGTCCCATCACAGAGATCCGAATGGGGTACTATTCCGGAATCTTTTACCAATTTAGAGATCATCATGACACTTTTCAGTAACAGGTGACTGTCCTGTGTTACGTGTCTTTAATGCAGTGGTTTCCATTGCTTTCTGCATCCTCATGCCGTTGATCACTGCTGATTCTTCTGCCTATAATAGCTGTTTCCCACCCCTAGGACTAGAGAGTGACCTGAATCTCTGTCCGCTCCTAGGTCCATTTTGACAAGGCCGTTGGCAGAAAGAGGGTGACTTCTTATGCTGGAAGACTTTAGCCGCCAATGCTCATTATTAATTAAAAATTTAAGCTGTGGTGGAATTCTAACCTGGGACTGAGGACGTTTAGATTACTAATCAAAGACGCTACCCTTAGACCACGGGTGCCGTAAAACACTGATCGAAGGCCAATATCTAATGCAAGACTTTCTTCATTTGATGTGTTACATTCCATCAGAACACAGTGAATTTTACTAGGAAATTTCACACATGCCAACTGTAGATGATATTGCAGAATGACAGTAGTGCAAAGAAAGGATAGAGTCGTAGGAAACTAAATAAAACAAAATGTTCCTTCTTTGCAACAAAAGAAGACACATTAATCTCTATAGTACATTACATATGTGACCAGCTCCTATTATATACATCATAATGATACAGACGTTCAATAAAATATTAATTTTTTACCCAGCTTCCTATTCACACATTTTGTTGCCAATATGTTGAAGTCACTGCCTTTTTCTTCAAATATACTTCAGGGATAGTTTTTCTCCCGAAAAGTTGTTTTCTTTTTTGGAGTTGTGATCTTTCTAAAATTACCAGTTTTACAGAATACAGCCAACATTTGTTTTTTCGGCGGTCTACCGTTTTCCTTGTATAAATGAAGATTATTTGAGTGACTCAATGCTAAGTCAATTTTGAATTCGTTACAATATATTTCAATTTACAGAGTGATACGGGTTAGGCCAATACGCTTTCTCATTCTTTGTGGTGCACTAGCCTTTGAAATTCGTATTCAGTTAGAGCACCGCAACTTTTGCTATTCCAGGGCTTACGCATGTGTTGTTGTGGTTGTGGTCTTCAGTCCTGAGACTGGTTTGATGCAGCTCTCCATGCTACTCTATCCTGTGCAAGCTTCTTCATCTCTCAGTACCTACTGCAACCTACATCCTTTTGAATCTGTTTAGTGTATTCATCTCTTGGTCTCCCTCCACGCGTTTGTATACAGATGCAAATTTAGAGCTCCAAGGAGATTCTAAATAACGATGCGTTGCATAGTACTGACGATTTTCGTGTTTGGCCCCTTTTTTGACGGACGGTTCGCCCGAGTCAGAGCTCTTAGAACTAGATTATTTGTGAACTTTATTGCTCGGAAATGGGAGGTTGGGTCACTGATTGAGGTTAAAATTAACCATTTAGACAAGTAATTGTATCAATTGGAGTACATTGTATAGCAGTATACCTGCCACGTATATAAGCTGAACCTGAATAAACTCGTAGGTTGTTACGGTTTTCAAAACAGGGAGTCACCACGATTACGAATAAAGATGTTGCACTTGTTCAATTATAGCTGAATAGTGTATTATTTATAGAGAATTCTGCAGTTAAATTGTGAATGCATATTGACACATAGTTTATATCCGTACAATGGCTCCTTGCTTAAATACGCTCAGAGTATAACTTTCAGGGAGAAATAAGTATTTCTCTGCCAACATTCTGTCATGTCTACAGTAAGATAGCAAAATAAAGCATAAGTGGTGTTATTCCAGACGTCTGTATAGTGAGTGCCATTCCCTTCTATGCCAAAAACGTTCCCTGTTGTTCGAGAATGGCCTTCTATAGAGAGAAATGTTTTGCACGTAGCAGAAAGAGTGAGTAGAAATGCTCTCGCGCAACAGCTGCGAAGCGGAAATTCAGTACCACTGAGGAACGGCAGTGGGTTTCGTCTTTACACAAATGGACAATTCACTCCCTCTCTGCCTCTAAATTACCGGCAGCTTTTGTGCAACATTATCCGTCCTGGGAGAGCGGCATGTAATATAACAATGGCTTCAGCTGGAAACGAGAGATGAACGCACTGGTGTATACATTTGAGGAATAAACCAAACTTAGTTTCTACAGTTAGCATCTTGTGTTTACAATCTCTGCTCCATTATTTCATACTACGAATAACAAGGTCGGAATGAACGTATAGGAGCAGTATCATGACAACGGCTTTGATGAATGGAGCAAAACATATCATCCGAGCACACGATGTTCAGTCAGTATCTAGAGAACATTTCTCATTTATAACAGAAAAGAAAAATATGCAAAGACAATTTGCTGACCAAAACGACGCAATCGCATAGAAACTTGGTTCAGTAAATACATTTCCGACAAAGTCTTTAAGTGAGAGCATAAAATGTTACTTTCAGTATCATATTAGGATTTGACTTCTAAGATGTAGCTATGTGGTATTAGAACAGATTGAAAACGGCAAAATATGTGATAATTTGTGATCCTCGTCGGTCTCATGAAATGAGTTACTGAAAACAAACCAACTGACTGATTGTACCACATGCTGCATTCTTATTATATACAACGAAAAGAGATGCCGTCATAAATAAATTAAATTCAGGATCCTAATGTAAGGGCCATAGATTTATTTTGTTTAATTTTATTTTACATAAATTTCTAGTTTGTGACGAGGTAAGCCTTTAAATGTTGAACCTTAACGTGATCTCATGAATTACGTCATTCACCCTCGAGAGTCTACGTCACTGATTAAACTTCTGACCGTTCAAGAATTAATGACAAACAGGTAGTGTGGGCTACAAATAACCATTACTACAAAGCTAGGTAAATATCGACAATAATTTACAATATAAAATATTCGGATGCTGTTAACTACACTCAATAGTGGGATCGTTTCGGTACCATTTAACTCTGTGAATTGAATCTCTAATGACGCTTCACAGTATGTGTTATCAGAATCTGGGAGTACTGTTCCTAAAACATTATCTGCTAATGACTGGTAATTCAGTTACCGTGAACTGTTCCCTCATTTAAAAACTGATACGTACTGTTAGATCAAACAGGACATCCGCTCCAACCACAGAAAACGACATGCGAGTAACTCAACCAAATTCTTTTACAAGTCGTGGAAAAATGCCAATACGTGTGGTCAGAGTAACATTAGAAATTCCTTTCCTAACGACAGTTTATGAATGTAGCGAGATTGATGAAATGTGATTTACACACAATATTTTCCAGAAAAATACCAACAAAAATCGCTGAATTAAGCTTAATATTCTAGGAAGTGAGTGTCACAATCAGTCTGATAGTAATATGGCGTGAGGAATGTTAAATTTTTTTATTGAGAAACAGTTACTTTTCTCTTTATGTAATATGTATTTAGGAGGTGCTTGTTATCATTTTTCCTTACAATTAATTCTGATTTGTACCATTGTATAAGGTATCATCATTAACTTGTAATGAAGACCTTAACGGGCTTCAGATTCAAACCAACCTACTGCTTATTGTCTGAATAAAATATATCTGCAATGACAGCCGAAGACTTCCGCCGCAATTAGTCATCCTCGTTCTGCCACCGGCATTGTCAGTGAGGGTGGAGGAGCGGCCAGAGATGCAGGGCTCCCTCTTACCCTTGGGATGGATATCTGCCCATAAAAGATGGAAGAATAAACAATGATCAACGGTATCAAGATAATAAAGGAAATGGAAACCACGGCATTAAAGCCACATACTACGAATAACTGCAGGATCAGTGGCGTGAAACTGCAAAAGTACTACGATAATTTCTCAACTGACAAAACATTGATAATTAGTCACCCATTCAGATATCCAGGATGGGCCCGTGAGAAAAATGCTGAGTAACCAATGAAAGGATAACAGTCTACGAGTCGGAACGACTAATGTAAGAAATTTTAAAATGATAGTGAAGGTAGGGTATCTGAAAAGGAACATGCAAAGGCTAAATATAGATATATTAGGGTTCACTTAGGTGAAGTGGAAAGGTAAAAGTAACGGGTCGTGGGAATATAGGGTTATGTAGTGGCACCAACATTTAGGATAGGGGAACTTAGTTTTGTGCCATATTCTGAGCTCAAGTTACAGCCAGGTATGGGCCGGATTGCAGTGAATTACACATACCAACTGTTGCGAAGCAGAATAGATACCACAGGGCTGTCAAATTGCTGAAAGAGTATATGTAGTGGTTTTGCATGTAGTAGGGAAACAGCCTACTCACGCCTTGTAAAATTCACATCAGTCTTTCCATTGTGTGCCAGCCAGTCCGCTGTAACTAGCTCTGACGTCATAAATGTTGCGCAATACTTAAAAATCAAGTAAACAACCTGAAACGTTTCTAGCATGTCAGGAGTAATACTAAATCAACATGTGTTGAATATCAGTTCAATAACTTTAACCATTTTCGAAATTTGGACGTTTTTCTGTAAAAATCATTGGCGCAACAGAAAAGAGCTAGAAACTTAAAATTTATGTTTAGATTCCTTTTGCATAATAATTTAGTACAAACAGTATTCTGGATCACACAAATCAAAATTTTAGTTGAAATTCATGATTTTCTGGTTTTTATCTTAAAAATTAAGGAAGCAAGATAGATTAAGTAGGCGAATAAATAAAGCTAGGATGTTTAAATTTAAGTAGAAGGTAGATCCGCTATAATCATAAAGATGTGAGAAGTTTCAACTGAATAACTATAAAACTATAGCGATAGCGTATCTCGAAAGGGCAAGTTCAGAGCTCGTCTACTGCGTGTAGTGAAATTAAATTAATTATCTCGCCCAAAATATTTGACTTAGCCACGTCAGACTTTTATTATGATTACTTGCCTGTGTGCTGATTGCACAATTAAATTAAGAGCTTCATCGGCCATCAGCAAAGGAAGCCATAATTTCTTCGATAACTTAAAGTGGTGCATTACTAGCCCATGGGCTAGTCGGGAGAGCAGGTTTGATCAGGCGTTCCCTTAGCCGTCCGCACGGCGGCTTTATATGTAAGAACGCTGCGCGAGAGAAGGAAGGCCCCTGTTCCCTCCAGACGCTGATTAGCGCACCACCTGTCCTGGGAGTCGCGTCGCATGGGTATCGTTGATATAAACAGCCTCGGATGCAGTAATAAGTTACTCGGGATACACGTAACCATGAAATCGATTTCGAGTGAAGTGTTAATTTTGGGATGACATTAATGATCTATCTTTAGTTTGCGTATGTCGTATTTTCACGTGCCGCCGCAGGACAGACATTCTACCATTATTAGCGTGGCGTTTGATGAACATTATCATCAAATTATGTCGAGCATTCACTTAAACATTTAATTTGAACAGTTATAATGGCATCAGCGCATTAGACTCTGAACTGCTCTGGTAGTTGGATTGTGTGGATTATTTTTTTTTTATTATTATGAATCCCAGACAATCTCCTAATTCCTCAGAGCTATAAGCTGTAGCTATAAATGTATTTCTCAGATGAAGTAGGGACTAGGAATTTTAGTTACAGGCTTCACATTTTGCTTATCACTTTCTGGCTGCCAATATTGTAGTTAGAGAGCCAGTGTTGAGAATGGCAAACAGCATAAATACAAAACATTTATTGTACTACTCCACCCACTGCCCTACAATGTCGCAAATCTCAGGCAGAAGGGGCAACTGGCCAACTTAGCATGTTATAGGTAGGTGACGTGAAGTGGCGTGTATGGCAAAAACAGGGGGGCCTAGCCGCTTATAAATAGGTGTGGGTTTCTAACAATATGCATTCTAGTGAGTAGGGGCACGTCACACCACCAGCTACATGCAGCAGCGGATGGGGTGCCAGCGTTCCAGACCACGGTGGATCGCTGGTGCGACCCTTTAAGGCCGCCATGGGGTCCATAGCCAGCCAGCTGCGAGCCACTCCACAGCTCACTACCGCAGGCAGTCGTCCCAGCTTCCAACACACGTTAGAGGCATCCCGAGCCAAGGGCTGCAGATTCGGACTCAGGATCGCATTGCTTGTTGTCACCATGATCTTAGCCATGCCGGCGAGAAGCACGCAGCTGGCTGCCTGCGGCTTACACTGAGCGGCACTCAGTCGGCTGGGAAGCAGACCGCTGAGGCAACTTTGTGGTATTCTGAAGATTCCATAAGTCTGCGGCCGTACAAGTCTGACACACAGCAGTATATGCAATGGTTGCAGAGGCAGCCATTCCGCACCAAGCTGTTTCACAGACTGCAAAGTGGTGTCCTCAGCATTGCGGGACCCAGTGACACAGATCGAGAGGAACTGGGGCACTGTAGCTGGAAACAATAAATCACTTGGGAAGCTCAGACGAGTCTTTGTATGGTGCCTTCTACCTCTTCCTGTTACATTTGGTGTTTCTGTTACTTTCGGTGGCAGAAGTTGCCACTACAATTTATATCAACCTCAGCGGAAAAGTGTGTAATTGGGATAGGACTCGTTATAAGTAAGAATGTAGGACAGAGAGTGACATACTGTGCACAATACTGTGATAGGGTGTACATCGAAGAAGCAATGATGGAGATAAAAGAATGTTTCAGGAATGGAATTAAAATTCAAGGTGGAAGGATATAAATCATACGATTCGCAGATGACATTGCTATCCTGAGTGAAAGTGAAGAATAATTACATGATATGCTGAATGGAATGAAAAATCTAATGAGTGCAAAATATGGATTGAGAGTAAATCGAAGCAAGACGAAAGCAATGAGAAGTAGCAGAAATGAAACAGCGATGAACATAACATCAGGTTTGATGGTCATGAAGGAGATGAAATTAAGTTATTCAGCTACCTAGGCAGTAAAATAACCAATGACTGGCGGAGCAAGGAGGAGATCAAAAGCACACTAGTACTGGGAACGAGGGCTTTCCCGGCCCAGAGAAGTCTGCTAGTATAAAAAAAGGGCCTTGATATGAGGAAGAAATTCCCGAGAATTGTATGTTAGTATTGTATGTTAGTGAAACATGGACTGTGGGAAAACTGCATCAGAAGACAATCGAAGCATTTGAGGTATGGTCTTCAGACGAGTGTTGAAGCTTAAGTGGACTGATAACGTAAGAAATGAGGAGCTTCTGCGTGGAATCGGAGAGGAAACGTATGCGTGGAAAACTCTGACAATGTGAAGGGACATGATGATAGGACGTCTGTTAAGACATCAGGGAGTACTAGATGGTACCAGAGGGCAAAAACTGTAGAGGAAGATTGAGATTGGAATACGTGTAGCTAATCGATGATGACGTAAGTTTCAAGTGCTACTCTGAGATGAAGAGATTGGCACAGTAGAGGAATTCGTTGCAGGCCGCATAAAACCAGTCAGAAGACAGATGACCGAAACCAAATATTTTTTATTTGGCTCATTGGTGCCTGCGACCTTAAAGCTTAGCGCAGGGGTTCGTCACCCTCGTGCTCGCCGACGCTGCAAAACTCAAGGTGTTGATACATGAAAAAGAAATGCGATAGCTTGGAAGTTCGTGTGAGCTATAGGATCCTTTAGTTACGTCAAATTATCACCAAATTTCACCATAGTTTTCCTGAACGCAACCATGGACGTTTCACACGCCGATAAGGTTGTCACAGAGCCTCTTACCAACATTTCATCCATTCTTTTGGTGTTTCTGCAAAGGAGGTGAACTCGCGGCATCCAGCGTTGAGCAAAACGTTTCAGACGACAAAGGGTCCCTGTATGACCCGCAGTTCGGCGACATCCTCGGTGAAACCGGTACACCTTCTTTGATCACGTTAGAAATAAATCCGTCCAAACAGACATCGGATGGCCCTAAGATACCGACCGAAAGCCCTGTCATCCTTAGTTGATAGGTGTCACTGGATGCGTATGTGGAGCGGCATGTAGATATTACACCGATCTCCCGGTGGTTGTGAGTTTTAGTATCCGAAGCTGCCACTTCTCGGAGAAGAACCTCAGATGGTCTGAGGACTCAGCAGGCCCCTACAGTCACCCATCCAAGTGCTAGCCAACCCGAAAGCGCTAAACTTCGGTGATCTCACGGAAACCGGTGTTATCGCTGCGGCAAGGGGGCCTTGAAAAGTTTTGATACGAAGTTATACTGCCAGCAGATGTAGCACCTGAATATGAAGCAACCCTCTCGACACCCCTTGCATGCTGTTCGCCTACCTTCTGGCGCTAGGGCGGCCTCCAGGTTGATTCGGTGTCGAAGTTTCTGACAGGTACATATGCAACGTGCTCAACGAAGTTGCGTGCGTGGCACCGAGGGCGTCGCCGAAGTGGAGGGTTTCAGAGCAGCTTATTGCCATTTTATTCGATGTACTGAACACTAGGGGTGAAAGACTACATTCCTCTCTTACGCCCTTTTTAATCCGAGCACTTCGTTCCTGGTCGTCCACTCTTATTATTCCCTTTTGGCTCTTGTACATATTGTATTGTACCCGTCTCCCCCTATAGCTTACCCTTATTTTTCTCAGAATTTCGAACATCTTGCACCATTTTACTTTGCCGAATGCTTCTTCCAGGTCGACAAACGCTATCAACGTGCCTAGAATTTTCAAAAGTCTTGCTTCCATTATCACCCACAACGTCAGAACAGCTCTCTCGTTCCTTTACCTTTCCTAAAGCCATACTGATCGTCATCTAACACATCCTCAGTTTTCTTTACCATTGTTCTGTATATTATTCTTGTCAGCAACTTTTATGCATGAGCTGCTAAGATGAATCTGCGATAATTCTCGCACTTGTGAGCTCTTTCAGCCTTCGGAACTATTGTGTGGATGATATTTTTTCGAAAGTCAGATGGCATGTCACCAAATTCATATATTCTACACACCAACGTGAATAGTCGTTTTGTTAACACTTCCCCCAATGATTTTAGAAATTCGGATGGAATTCGATTCTGCCTTATTTGATCGTAGGTCCTCCAAAGCTCTTTTAAATTCTGGTTCTAATACTGGATCCCCTGTCTCTTCTAAATCGACTCCGGTTTCTTCTTTTACCACATCAGACAAAAAGGTGCTGAATATATTCGCGAATCCAGATGCATTTCCAAAATTTGGTACTCAGGTAAGTGTGAATATTTGTTTTAGCTAGTAAAGAAAGCTAAGTTGCGTAATTCTCCATAGTCTACTGCCGAGGTCTTCATATATGATGTCTCTACAGCAATACGTCATAAATAATTAATTGCACGGTGATGGTAGAAATGTTAACGGCCATTCTTAATATTTTTACATGCTGTTGTAAGATGGTTGCTAAAACTAATGTAGCATTGTGCAGAAGCACTGATTAATTTTTGAGTTTTTCTTGTTATTTCGAAACTTGTTAATGCTGATATTAATATTAAAAACTGGAACAATTTGGACCTTTTAAATTGGTGTCTTGCAGAGGTTTGGCAGTAATATTTCACCCAGCAAATAAACAGTGGTAAGTCAATGCTAGGCCATGTTAGGTGCACGTAAATAATGTTAAGTATCCATTGACAAATATTTAATAATAAAATTTGGCTTAGAATTAATCTTTTACCACACTGTAAATATACTTGAAAACAATGAGCTAAATGAACAACGTAGCAGGTGACACTGACAGAACTGGGAAATATTTCTCGGATTCGGATAAGGAAGAAGCTAAGAGATTACCAGACGACTGACTAATTAATACCTTCAGTGGCTTCAGTATTCAACTATAAGGAGAAATCCCTGCAGTATGATTTTGCATTCCACACTGCTCGGTCAGAAAAATTACCCCATGTTTAAGTTAGAAATTTTCTCTTGTTTGTAATTAGAACGCTATGTCAGGTGAAAACGAGTGCATTTCAAGCTTTCCGTCTGGTCACCTAAGAAGCGCGCGATAGTGCTGGAGTTTCTCAGAATATAATTTTATCTTTAAAAATTAAATGACATTCGAAGCTATATTGTTTCTTTTCTCGTCTCTTTTTACGTCTGAACTGCAACTGCTCACATCTTTGCAGGGTAGTTGGACCGCTGGCTGGCCAGCGCTGTCGAAGTTCAATGCGCCGGTAAAGATGTTGTCCCGCATTATCGCTCAGTCTATGTGCATGTAATACAGCATAGAACGTATGTTTATCATCGTAATTGACTATACTGCCCACTGCTTGGCTTGCGCTCCACGTGGAACTAAATCCAATGAGATTCAACCAAACGCGGAAGAATACATAGTGTAAGGTTTACATCAGGTTTATTCTTATGGTGAACAGAGTATAGTGCTTGATCACACAAAGCGCTTACCTGTCGTTTCTTGAAGCGGAAGACACAGTCACATTCCATGACCAACCTCACTAGATTAAACAAAAGTAACACCGAAATGGCACGGCTCCATAATGTAACATTCTTCAGATATATCGGCAGTGGCAGGGTACCTGTGGTTCAACAGGCTTTTGGCGCGCGGGATTAGCCGAGCGGTCCTGGGCGCTGCTGTCATGGGCTGTGCGGCTGGTCCTGGCGGAGGTTCGAGTCCTCCCTCGGGCATGGGTGTGTGTGTTTCTCCTTAGGATAATTTAGGTTAAGTAGTGTGTAAGCTTAGGAACTGATGACCTTAGCAGTTAAGTCACATACGATTTCACACACATTTGAACGTTTTTTTTTTGTTTTTTTTTCAACAGGCTTTTCGTCCGACGGAGCCTGAAGTGGTACTACAAGAGTGATGGCTAAAGTGATAAAATTACATACTGTCACTGTCACCATTAAAGCGACGTGTTCGTGGTTGAAGGTTTTCTTTAAAAGATGCATTACCTTCCCATCAGCGAGTGGTACACTTGGAGAGAATGCTTTTAGAAGCGCACGTTTCAGCCCCTTCATAAGGAACGCACAGCGGCAGAAATAAAAAATGTAGAGCGTACGCCCTCTGGCAACACACTGACAGAGCCGTTTCTCACAAGAGCCGTCCGGGCCATGAGGCTGCTCTCGGGAGGTCTTCCGCCCCATCTCTGTCAGCAGTCATAGAGCTTTCAGCATACAAAGGACGCGCATATACTGATACGTAGTCGGCATAGGCGCAAGAATTCCGCATTCTGTTACATGCGTTTTGTAATGAAGCACCGTACATTTACTGCGCTGGGCAGCCACCCACCGTGGCTGCCGGTGTCTGGGTGAGTGGGAGCGGCAACTTCCAGCCTCCAGTTCCGCATAGTCGATTCGCCATCCAGCCACTTGCTACGTTGTCCGAAGAATTAATAAAGCTGATGAATAGAGGACCTATTCTGAACAACGTTAGTCATCTTCATTAATGTTGTTTTGTCGATGTCAGCTTCAGTCCGATGCGTGGTCTAATGGAGCCCTCCACGTTAGTCTGTCACGTCCAAGCCTCTTCAACTCTGCATCACTACTACCGCACTGTACCTGCATTTGTGCCCTCCCACAATATTTATTTCTACGAATTATTTTTCGTCGAATTGGTCAAGAACGAGTAAGTTTACGAATGTGTACACATAATTGTATTTGATGTTAATGAACATATTATTGTCAGTACTGTTCATGCAGTCACACTTAAAGCTAGTTACGTCAAAGTTCTTAAATGAGAATTCGCTAAGATGTTGTCCGGAAGAAATGATTTAACGTTAAATTGTTCTACTACATGTCTAATATTTTATGTCTCATCCTGCTACCTGCTACACATTTTATGTCTTAGGACAAATAATTAACAATATTTGTTGACGGATATTTCAATCATTTGCGAGCCACTGACACTTTCAATAATGGGGTAACAATCCGTAGTAAAAGTCCATACTTCTTCTCGTGTTGTAGGTGTGGACAGCACTATCGTTCGAAAAGTGTAATGAATTGTTCATGTGGAATTTTTTCAGATACAACGTATATGAAGGCAAATAACCTTATGAGTCGGGAAAACATAGGTAAGAAACTTGTATATAACTTTAAAGACAATCAAACAATCTAAAATCAAATATGGCAAAATAGTCTGTATTAAACTGAGTGAAAATTCAATTGCACAATAGTTGATGATTATGCTTTCACTGTATGACTACCGGTTTCGTACGCTGAAGGTATATCTTCAGGTCATATTTGCATACAGAAAGAAACTACATAAGTAAAAGCGCGAATAGTCAACAAAGCCTACCGAATAATGTAGACAGAAGTGAGGTCCTCAAATACTATTACTTCATGTGCCACGACTTCCAAGGTGTAAGAGCGTATAAAGGATGTCACTCCTCGATTAAACCTTCGATGAAATGGCTGATGGGCATCCGATCCGAGCCATGCATTACCAGTAGTACGTCACAAAAACACTCTCAAAAGACGATCCCGGACAGCACGTGACACTCCAGTAATGGTAGGATGAAACCTATCAGTACAAAAAATTGCAGATTAAATGTAATGTAGATCAACAGATGAACAGCCAGATAGACCTAAAATATCGGGGTCTGTTATTGAATCTCGAGTACTTATAGTCTACTGGTTTGGTCTACGTGTGTTTCCATTCATCCTGGATAAATAATTGTACCTGTGGCCTATATCAGTTCTTCTATATTCCTTATCTATTCCCAACCACCTCCCAATCCCTCTCTCCATCTCCGTCCCACACACGGCGGTTTTTGGTCGGTTTTGAGAGATTAGCTTTAGGAGGGTTGTCGTCCATGAATTTGTCTTTGTCAGCTTTCACTATGATCCATCATATGGTCTCTATATTTTCCTTGCTAATCCAGCCTGTTTTAAACATGATTGGGGTCGATTTGTACGTTAACTTTGCAAAGCATTACTTAGAACCATTTCAGATGTTTAGTTCTTTATATTTTTATACTTATTACATTTTCTCAAGTTTTTATATTTTGATTTAATATAGTATGCCATCAAGGACAAGGACTTCAGTTCTGTTTTGGATGTAACCAGGTAGTTGGTTCCCGTTAGCTGGAAGTAATTTTTAAGTGTACTCATACGTGTAGTTGTTAATATTTTCTGTCTCTTGTACTGGATCGTTATTTAACACTGAGATCCCTTTCCTTACTGTGATAGCCAAGGTCTAGTCAGCGTGTCCTTTCAGTTTCGTTTCTGCCACTAGATGTAGCGATCTACAACCCGGGATGAGGTGGCGCGTGCTTGGATTCACAATATTCAACGTGTGAGTAGCGCTGTAACGTGCAGTTCTTTTTGACGGCTGCCAATATATTTTACAATGTTGACGACTCCAAAGAATTGTGTTTCTCTTATTTCTTTATTCCCCCCCCCCCCCCCCTTGGATTTTGACGACGGCACGTTTCTCCTCTTTTATACCGCACCGCCACAGCGAGCTGTGTTTTAATCTATGTTACGTTCGTTCTGCAATATTTAATACTCATTGGTTTCATCCTGTCATACATGGATTGTCACGTGTGTCCGGGCACTTCTTTCGACTGAGTTTTGAAGAAATATTACAGAGGAGTGACATATTTTTTTGCGCACTTGCACCTTGGAAGTAGTAGCACATGAAGTATTCAGTTTGTGAGTATATCGATTTACTGTCTTCTTTGTTAGGTTGGTTATGTTGACTATTAGCGCTTTTACATATATCTCATGAAAATGTACCTCCGGCGTACGAAGTTGGTCGTCATACAGTGAAAACACAATATACAACTAAAGCGCATCTCGACTTTCTCCCAGTTTATTATACTCTCCTGGGCATTAAAATTGCTACACCACGAAGATTATGTGCTACAGACGCGAAATGTCACCGACAGGAAAAAGATGCTGTGATATGCAAAGGATTAGCTTTTCAGAGCATTCACATAAGGTTAGCACCGGTGGCGATACCTATTACGTGCTGACATTTGGAAAGTTTCCAACCGATTTCTCATACACAAACAGCAGTTGACCGGCGTTGCCTGGTGAAACGTTGTGATGCCTCGTGTAAGGAGGGACGCGTACCATCATGTTTCCGACTTTGATAAGGGTCGGATTGTAGCCTATCGAGATTGCTGTTTATCGTATCGCGACACTGCTGCTCGCGTTGGTCGAGATCCAATGACTGTTAGCAGAATATGGAATCAGTGCGTTCAGGAGGGTAATACGGAACGGTGCTGGATCCCAACGGCCTCGTATCATTAGCAGTCGAGATGACAGGCATCTTATCCGCATGGCTGTGACCTATCGTGCAGCCACGTCTCGATCCCTCAGTCAACAGATACGGACGTTTGCAAGACAAAAACCATCTGCACGAACAGTTCTACGACGTTTGCAGCAGCATGGACTATCAGCTCGGAGACCATCGCTACGGTTACCCTTGACGCTGCATCACAGACAGGAGCGCCTGCGATGGTGTACTCAAAGACGGACCTGGGTGCAGGAATGGCAAAACGTCATTTTTTGGGATGAACCCAGGTTCTGTTTACAGCATCATGATGGTCGCATCCGTGTTTGGCGACATCGCGGTGAACGCACATTGGAAGCGTGTATTCGTCATCGCCATACTTACGTATCACCCGGCGTGATGGTATGGGGTTACACGTCTCGGTCACCTCTTGTTCGTATTGACGGCGTGTTGAACAGTAGACGTTACATTTCAGATGTGTTACGACCCGTGGCTCTACCCTTCATTCGATCCCTGCGAAACCCTACATTTCAGCAGGATAATGCACGACCGCATATTGCAGGTCATGTACGGGCCTTTCTGGATACAGAAAATGTTCGACTGCTGCCCTGGCCAGCACATTCTCCAGATCTCTCACCAATTGGAAACGTCTGGTCAATGGTGGCCGAGCAACTGGCTCTTCACAATATGCCAGTCACTACTCTTGATGAACCGTGGTATCGTGTTGAAGCTGCATGGGCAGCTGTACCTGTACACACCATCCAAGCTCTGTTTCACACAATGCCCAGGCGTATCACGGCCGTTATTACGGCCAGAGGTGGTTGTTCTGGGTACTGATTTCTCAGGATCTATGCATCCAAATTGCGTGAAAATGTAGCCAAATGTTCAAATGTGTGTGAAATCTTATGGGATTTAACTGTTAAGATTATCAGTCCCTAAGCTTACACACTACGTAACCTATCCTAAAGACAAACACACACACCCATGCTCGATGAAGGACTTGAACCTCCGCCGGGACCAGCAGCACAGTCCATGACTGTAGCGCCCTACACCGCTCTGCTAATCCCGCGCGGCAAATGTAATCACATGTCAGGTCTTGTATAATAAATATTTGTCCAATGAATACCCGTGTATCATATGCATTTCTTCTTGGTGTAGGAATTTTAATTGCCAGTAGTGTAGATTATTCTACCATGTCTGATATTAAATTGTTTGATTGTCCTTCACGTTATATGTATTATCTACATCTACATGGATACTCTGCAAATCACATTTCAGTGCCTCTATTGTTTCAATCTCGTATAGAGCGCGGAAAGAACGAACACCTATATGTTTCCGTACGAGCTCTGATTTCCCTTTTCTTCTCGTGATGATCGTTTCTCCCTTTGTAGGTCGGTGTCAACAACATATTTTCGCATTCGGAGGAGACAGTTGGTCATTGGAATTTCGTGGGAAGATTCCTTCGCAACATATAACGCCATTCTTTTAATGATGTCCAGACCAAACCCTATATCATTTCAGCGACACTCTCTCCCATATTTCGTGATAATATAATTCGTGCTGCCCTTCTTTCAACATTTTCGATGTACTCAGTCAGTCCTATCTGGTAAGGATCCCACACCGCACAGCAGTATTCTAAAACATGACGGACAAGCATGTTGTAGTAGGCTGTCTGTTACATTTCCTAAGTGTCCTGCCAATAAAACCCAGTCTTTGGTTAGCCTTCCACACAACATTTTCTATGTGTTCCTTCCAATTTAAGTTGTTCGTAACTGTAATTCCTAAGTATTTAGTTTAGTTTACGGCATTTAGATATGACTGATTTTCTCGCGTAACTGAAATTTAACGAATTGCTTTAAGCACTCATGTCGATGCCCTCACACTTTTCGTTATTTAGTGTCAATTTCCAAATTTCGCACCATTCAGATATCTTTTCTAAATCGTTTTGCAATTTGTTTTGATCTTCTGATGACTTTATAAGTCGCTAAACGACAGCGTCACCTGCAAAGAACATAAGACGGCGGCTCAGATTGTCTCCCAAATCGTTTATATAGATAAGGAACAGCAAAGGGCCTATAACACTGCCTTAGGGAACGCCAGAAATCACTTCTGTTTTACTCTCTGACTATCCGTCAGTTACTACGAACTGTGACCTCTCTGACAGGAAGTCACAAATCCAGTCACATAACTGAGACGATATTCCAAAAGCATGCAAATTCACTACAATCCGCTTGTGTGGTACAATGTTAAAAGTCTTTTGGAAATACAGAAACACGGAATCTGTCTGAAATCCCTTATCAATAGCACTCAATACTTCATGCGAATAAGGGACTAGTTGTGTTTCACAAGAACGATGTTTTCTAAATCAATATTGACTGTGTGTCAATAGACCGTTTTCTTCGAGGTAATTCATAATCTTCGAACGCAATATATGTTCCAAAATCCTGCTGCATGTCGACGTTAATGATATGGGCCTGTAATTAAGTGGATTACTCCTACTATCTTTCTTGAATATTGGTGTGACCTGTGCAACTTTCCAGTCTTTGGGTACGGATCTTTCGCTGAGCGAACGATTGTACAGGTTTATTACAAATGACTGAAGCGATTTCACAGCTCTACAATAACTTTATTATTTGAGATATTTTAATAATGCTTTTCACACACATACAAAAACTCAAAAAGTTTTTTTAGGCATTCACAAATGTTCGATATGTGCCCCTTTAGTGATTCGGCAGACATCAAGCCGATAATCAAGTTCCTCCCACACTCGACGCAGCATGTCCCCATCAATGAGTTCGAAAGCATCGTTGATGCGAGCACGTTTGTTGGTAGAGGAGGTTTAAACACTGAATATTTCACATAACCCCACAGAAAGAAATCGCATGGGGTTAAGTCGGGAGAGCGTGGAGGCCATGACATGAATTGCTGTTCATTATCTCCACCACGACCGATTCATCAGTTTTCCAATCTCCCGTTTAAGAACTGCCGAACATCATTATGGAAGTGCGGTGGAGCACCATCTTGTTCAAAGATGAAGTCGGTGCTGTCGGTCTCCAGTTGTGGCATGAGCCAATTTTCCAGCATGTCCAGATACACGTGTTCAACCGTTTCTTCGCTCACTGCAGGCCGACCCGTTGATTTCCCCTTACAGAGGCATCCAGAAGCTTTAAACTGCGCATACCATCGCCGAATGGAGTTAGCAGTTGGTGGATCTTTGTTGAACTTCGTCCTGAAGTGTCGTTGCACTGTTATGACTGACTGATGTGAGTGCATTTCAAGCACGACATACGCTCTCTCGGCTCCTGTCGCCATTTTGTCTCACTGCGCTCTCGAGCGCTCTGGCGGCAGAAACCTGAAGTGCGGCTTCAGCCGAACAAAACTTTATGAGTTTTTCTACGTATCTGTAGTGTGTCGTGACCATATGTCAATGAATGGAGCTATAGTGAATTTATGAAATCGCTTCAATCATTTGTAATAGCCCTGTATTTGATTGTTAAGTATGGAGCTAATGCATCAGCATGCTCCGAAAGGAACCTAATTGGTATACAGTCTTGGCCAGCAGGATTAAGATCACATGAGCGTCCGACAGCACGACACCGCCAAGCATTGCTTCTCTGGTGTCGTGACAGAGTTCACTGGAAAGTGGAATGGCGGTCTGTGGCCTTCAGTGATAAGAGTAAGTTCCATACGTACAAGTGTATGGTACAGGCCTCGCGAGCTGCCTATCCTAGAGTACATTCACCCACTGCACATCGATCCCATCTCAGTCTACATGCTGTGCGGAGCGATCAGTTACGACAAGCGATCACATTTCGTAGTTCTACATCGTAAAGTACTCAGTGCCCGCTACGTTGCACAGGCTGTGGTCCTCGTACTACTCCTATTTCTTCCACAGGCAAATGACAATGCAGGTCCACAAACGTCTACAGCGACGAAACGTACTCTTCACGGATTACAACAAATGCCCTTACACGTATGGGACATTATGAAGAGTGAATTAACTGGTTATTCACGGCCTGCAAAGAACCATTGCCAAATTACAACAAAAGGCACTTGATGCTTGGCACAGTCTGTCGCACAATGCCATTCGGCAGCTTTATTATCCTTTGCATGCGAGAATACAAACCTGCATTCCCGCCAGAGGGATGCGACTCTTTGAGTACCCTTTATATGAAATCTGTGTTCCATTTGGTCTCTCTTTGTTGTCATATATACCTACAGTGGTGAACGACCTGTCACCTCACTTGTCAATAAAATGACCATGTCCGTGATGGTGTTGCAATTTGTTTCTGGCATTGTAAATATAAGTAAGATATGAATTTGTAAGGTTTGTATCTTCGCTTACACGTGGGCATGCATTGTTTGCTTTAAACTTTTGGCTAAGTGTGTTCTGATTAACATTTGTGATTGGAATCCCCATTGATTTCTCTATTTTATCTCAGTTTATAGTTACTCGAAATTCCGGTTTCTGATTGTACTTCCGTGACAAAACTCTTGGAGTACCTCTTAACCGGTCGTGGCTTAGACACAGCTAGTCGTTGGAAGTCCCCTGCAGAAATATTGAGCCATGCTGCCCACGAAATGACATCTCGATTATGACCCATAAATGTTCTATGGGGTTCCCGCCGGGCGATCTTGGTGGCCAAAACCATTCGCTCGAATTGTGCAGATTGATCTTGAAATCAGTCGCGAGCAATTGTGACCCGGTGACACTTTCTTTTGCACCATGGAAGTCAGTGCGTTCTATACAAATATCGCCCACATCATTATGGAGCCACAACCAGCTTGCACAGTACCTTGACGACAACTTGGTTTCATGGCTTCGTGCGGTCTGTGTCACACTGGCGTTATCATACAATTTCATTCGACTTCGGGGTATCTAAATTTTCCCAGATTGTTATTAATCTGATGCACTATTGGGTGGTCGTCCCCTGCCAGGCCCGAGGCCCCTTTCTGTGACTCTAAAGGAATCCACGAACTGGCTTCTTGCTCGGGGAAAGTACTAATGCTGCACCTAATGGAATGGTCACTTCCAATGTCTAAAATCTGTCTCAAATCATGCAAGTGCATTAGTGGTTTACCCTACCCCCAATAGTGGTTCAAATGGCTTTGAGCACTATGGGACTTAACAGCTATGGTCATCAGTCCCCTAGAACTTAGAACTACTTAAACCTAACTAACCTAAGGACATCACACACATCCATGCCCGAGGCAGGATTCGAACCTGCGACCGTAGCAGTCGCGCGGCGCCGGACTGAGCGCCTAGAACCGCTAGACCACCGCGGCCAGCTGCCTTGTTACCAATGGAACCCGCGCCCGGGTTCAGGGATTTTCTCTGCCTCGTGACGACTAGGTGTTGTGTGATGTCCTTAGGTTAGTTAGGTTTACGTAGTTCTACGTTCTAGGGGACTGATGACCATAGATGTTAAGTCCCATAGTGCTCAGAGCCTTGACATGATTGACGCAACAACCACTTCTCGACCATACTAGGTTTATGCAAGAACATGGGGGAACAGCTATTTATCAGAAGGTTTTTGGCAATGGAAAGGGGTCTTCCTTCCTGACCATCGCGCAGTACAGTCGCTACACCTCTTCCGACTCTACCGTGACCTCAGTTAATTGTAAAGACATCCAGACACCCAGGGGAAACTTAATATTTTCACGGACGTCAGACAATCAGCGGTGGATATTGGGTCAACTCCACAGTACGAAGCTTCAGCAGCGCCTGCACGCAGACGAAAGAACATCGGCTTTCAACAGCCATACCGGTAACATTGCGCTACCTTGACAGATTCAGAAACGTATCAATCGTTTTCCCGATTGTCTTTTTCAAAGCAGCCTTGTACTGGCAGTGCTCACGCTCAGTGTCCATTGCATGGTTCATTGTATCCTGTCATGAGAGACCAATCAATGAAACGATACAGCAGACTGTGCTTGCCTAAACTAACATTCTTCAATAGTGGAACAAGCTTAGTTCTCACATATTTGGTCAGTGTTTGTTGCCTATTTCAGGGGCAGGTATGCAATCATGGGCCAACCTATTGTTCTCCCTTGATTGACAGATAATTAACCTATTATTCTCATTTTATTGACAGGTACTTAACCTATTCTTCTGTAAAAGGATCCTTCCTTTTGATTGACAGATACTGAACCTATCGTTACCCCACCGTCTCCTCTCTCCCTACCCCCACACCCCTCCCTCAGGAAACCTGGAACCCAACCCCTCCCCCTCAATGCTACAGATACACTTTCAGGTCTGTATTATTGCTGTAGCCACCCTCACTCTTATCTATTTGATTGACTACTTAATTAAATAGATCAATTAATTAACCTCTCCCCCTCTCGCAAACCCCCCAACCCCCATCCCAGAAACTGGCGGGAAAAAAATTGAGTTGAACGGTCATTTGGAGGGAATTCTATTGCAGTGTACAGAATATTGTTTAAACAATTTAGACCATACATAGCATGTTGTTTAGCTATTTATGGCATTGTATAGAATATAGTTTACTTATTTGGTTAAAGAATTTGTCTTGCTGTGTATGGAATACTCTTTGAACAATTTATGGGATTCAAGGCAGTGTATGAAATACAGATTATTTATTTACTTAAAGTATTTTTCAGGAAATTAGTTACTACGTCAACCCCCTCATCCCCAACCCCTTTCCCCCTACCCTCCTTTATCTGCAAATTGGAGGCTCTGAGTTGGAGAGGAAGTATCTCAGAAAGGGGAAATTCAAGGGTATATTGTTTTTTTACAAAAAAAAACAAATTTTTGGGACTTGGATTTCTGTTGCACATCATTCTCTGCCATTTGAAAAGATGCAAGTCTCTGAGAAGTAATTACATCGATCGCATTTCTTTTCTTATTCGGATTGCGCAAGGAACACCGTCATCAAACACACATCACACGCAATTACATACAGTTAAAAAAACTTTCGATCGCGAACCGTTACCGACCACCATCTCCTGTCCACTGGACCGCACAGGACGCTTCCACACACAATCCCAGGAGTCTGGATGCACCAGTGGCCTCCCCTTAAGTGATGACGCGGCCGTCAGCTGCCAAACCACGAGAAGGTGTCAGTTCTGGTAACTCAAGGATGAGGTAGTGGCATCCCTTTCATACATGACACCTGACAAATACCTGTCGAAATACATGTTCACCTAGGTAGCGTTACTGGCGTCATAGCTCTCTACCTATGGATACTGACGTCACAGGTCTCGCTATAGCAATCTGTTCCAATGCTGCATTGGTGCATTGTTCCTAGCGATCCCAACAGGACATGTGAGCTGCGTCTAGCCATGCATGCGTTTACCTACGCAGCATTGCTGACAGATCGCCGCAAAATTTTCTCAATGCTATACTGATGTCACGTGACCATGTAAATAACAACCAAGTCCCCCTCTTAACGTGCTTTAGAAATCTGTAGCAGTGCTTCCTAGAATAATACCGGGTTCATTCTCCCTAGTGATCCTAATGGGACAGTCTGTCCATTACTTATCAGTCCCATCTTGTAATTCGTTAAGTGTCACTGAAATAGTTAACTGTCTCTTTTTCAGGAGATTTCGTGATGTCTCAGCTTGTCCGCACGAAACTTCTTGTCCTAACACGATCTGTTAACGAAAACAGGCTTGAATAAAACCGTATGCATTCTTCCTGATGATCCTGATGGGACAGCCCGTCCGTCACTGAATTTACACGTCAGACTGCTGCTGCTGTTGCTGGTGTGGGAGCACCGTCAGCCATTGGTTTCTGTAGACGAGACTTTCATTGGTGGAACTATTTTGTACGGATCGCCATATTACACTGAAGGTTAAACACTGTAAATATCGTCAAATACATCCCAGATAACCAAAATGCCGAAGTGCATCGCCGATGGAGGACACTGCCACTCTAAACATGGCCCGTGACTGCAGCCACAGAAGCACGTGTCAGCGAGAGAGAGGCCAGCTGACCGTGGACGACCCCTTACCCCAGGACGATCTGATTATTAGGAGTTCGGATGCTGTCAATATTCCCAGTGCAAACACATGTCATAATGAACCTTCTCAAATTTCCACAGAATACATGCGACACACGTGGTCCCGAAGGCAATACAGCGCAAACTGCATATTAGTTCACTAATTACCCATCTAGGCGCAGCCGCGAGCCAAATCATCATAAGCTTTATCAGACTCTCTGAACTGGTGTACAATGGTTGCCATGCTTGCTTGCTGGCATGTTTCCAGCTGCCATCTCCAAACTCACAAGAATATTGGGAACCAGACACATATATATCAGTGTAAGTACAATTAAATATTAAGAGTTGTGCCAATGTCTGACACCAAGCAATGTACTGGATATGTCTTTTCTTTACGACCATGGTTCTGGAACGAATCTCAGTATCAAATTTTCCAAGTAAGAATTTTGTTTTTCATTCTCCTTTCGCCTATCGATGTGCTGAATCTATACCTGCCTCACGACAGGACACACAGTAGCGACCACCAGACACTCTCGCATATATCGCGAAGAGTGTTGTACAAACCTGGCTAGGTTTCCCTCCCTGTTGCTGGCCCCAAACTATTTGCTTTCTTGCTTGCTTTCTACACACATCTCCAGACTCTGGGAGTATAAGAACACATGTATTTTTACATGGTTGGGCAGAATATTACACCATTTACCCGATACTATATGAAGCACATAGCAATATCGCTTGCTTAGCAGCATCTCTTACGCAACATAATTCCAAAGATATAGACTCGAAATTATTTCTCCAGAAACCCGAAACTTAGCGAGGTAGAGCGTGTTGTAAGCCACTGAGTAATAGAAACTTACACCATCTACGAAGACCTATACGTGAAAACTGGAAAAAATAGAGGAAATTGATATTTCCACTTGCAAATATCGATGTCGGTGACGTAACAGACTCGAAATCATCCCTATAATCTACAAAGTCAACTAAGGTGTTTCTCATATCTAGAGGACCAAAAAATGTGTCTTCCATCCGTCTCGCACTTCGAAGATGCATACACAACAATCGGTATTCTCTCAACTAAATAAAGGATCGAAATGTGTGGAAGCATGGAAACCAGACAATTTACATGGGAGGAATGAATGGTCCAGCGCAAACATACATCCATATCGAATCTTCTCAAATTTCCTGGCGATCACGAAAGGTGTCCACCACAAAAACAAGTATCAGTTCGCTATTCGGCCGTCTAGAGGACGACACGCTTATGTCAGCTACATTCCTGCATGCCAACAGGCTTCCCCATTTGGACAGCTCCTACTGTTAGCCGGTACGTGAATCATTACCGCCACAGGTCACTGCCGGCGTGCCTCGCAACCATAGTCAGAATCGTCCTCAGAAATCGGTCACTAATATATTTGATCGCTATACTTACAATCAAATGTTACGATTATGGTCTTAGTCGAATGATATTTGACAATGAGCGAAATATGGGAAATACACCCTGCTGACAGCTACAACCCTGGAAACAGAAATATCTGTACCATCCTTCTGACGTTACATACCTGTCCCTTTCCTGTCACAGTACTGCACGTCAAATCCATATCTTTCTCACCACTGGACAATGTCATTCCCTTTGCACATGTACAAACACACACACACACACACACACACACACACACATACATCTACATCTACACCTACATACATACTCCGCAATCCACCATACGGTGCGTGGCGGAGGGTACCTCGTATCACAACTAGCATCTTCTCTCCCTGTTCCACTCCCAAACAGAACGATGGAAAAGTGACTGCCTATATGCCTCTGTACGAGGCCTAATATCTCTTACCTTATCTTTGTGGTCTTTCCGCGAAATATAAGTTGGCGGCAGTAAAATTGTACTGCAGTCAGCCTCAAATGCCGGTTCTCTAATTTTCCTCATTAGCGATTCACGAAAAGAACGCCTCCTTTCCTCTAGAGACTCCCACCCGAGTTCCTGAAGCATTTCCATAACACTCGCATGATGATCAAACCTACCAGCTACAAATCTAGCAGCCCGCCTGTGAATTGCTTCTATGTCCTCCCTCAATCCGACCTCATAGGGATCCCAAACGCTCAAGCAGTACTCAAGAATAGGTCTTATTAGTATTTCATAAGCGGTCTCCTTTACAGATGAATCACATCTTCCCAAAATTCTACCAATGAACCGAAGATGACTATCCGCCTTCCCCACAACTGCCATTACATGCTTGTCCCACTTCATATCGCTCTGCAATGTTACGCCCAGATATTTAATCGACGTGACTGTATCAAGCACTACACTACTAATTTAGTATTCAAACATTACGGGATTCTTTTTCCTTTTCATCTGCATTAATTTACATTTATCTATATTTAGAGTTAGCTGCTGTTCTTAACACCAATCACAAATCCTGTCCAAGTCATCTTGTATCTTCCTACAGTCACTCAACGACTACACCTTCCCGTACACCACGGCATCATCAGCAAACAGCCACACATTGCTATCCACCCTATCCAAAAGATAATTTACGTAGATAGAAAACAACGGCGGACCTACCACACTTCCATGGGGCACTCCAGATAATACCCTCACCTCCGTTGAACACTCACAATCGAGGACAACGTACTGGCTTGTATTACTTAAGAAGTCTTCGAGCCATTCAAATATTTGGGAACCAATCCCATATGCTCGTACCTTAGTTAGGAGTCTGCAGCGGGGCACCAAGTCAAACGCTTTCCGGAAGTCTACGAATATGGCACCCGTCTGATACCCTTCATCTATGGTTCGCAAGTTGTCATGTGAAAAAAGGGCGAGTTGCGTATCGCAGGAGCGATGCTTTCTAAACCCGTGCATATGCATGGAAATTGAGTATATTCGAACTGAGAATATGTTCGAGAATCCTGCAACAAACCGATGTTAAGGATATTGGTCTGTAATTTTGAGGACCCGTACTTCTACCCTTCTTATATACAGGCGTCACCTGCGCTTTTTTCCAGTCGCTCGGGACTTTACGTTGGGCAAGAGATTCGAGATAAATGCAAGCAAAGTAAGGAGCCAATGCAGGAGAGTACTCTCAGTAAAACCGAATTGTAATCCCATCAGGACCTGGCTATTTATTTATTTTCAACCCATTCAGCTGCTTCACAACCCCAGGGATGTCTATCACTATGTCCTCCATACGGGAATCTGTAAGAAACTCGAACGGTGGTATGTTTGTACGATCCTCCAGCGTGAAAGATTTCTCAAATGCTAAATTTCAGCTTTCGTTTTTCTGTCTTCCGTTGCCATGCCAGACTGATCAGTGAGTGACTGGATGGAAGCCTTCGATCCGCTTACCGATTTTACGTAATATCAGAGTTTCCTTGGGTTTTCAGCAAGATCTTTTGCTAAGGTATGACGTTGCTAGTGGTTGTATGCTTCGCGCATCGCTCTTTTTACAGCAGCACGAATCTCTACTAACTTTTGCCTGTCCTCATTCTCCCGATCTTTCTTGTACCGCGAGTGCAACTGTCTTCGCTTCCTGAGCATTCTCCGAATTGCGCTATTAAACCACGGTGGGTCTTTTCCGTCCATAACCCACTTTTTCGGAACATACTTGTCCAATGCGTGATTTACAATGTGTTTAAAATTTGCCCATAATTCTTCCACGTCCATCGTACCGGAAGTAAATAAAGTCGATTCATTTACTAAGTGGGATTCTAACAACTGTTTATCTGCTCTTTCTGGTAAGAATACTCTCTTAGCTTTCTTGACCGACTTTTTAACTTTCGCAACCATAGTCGTAATGACAACATCATGATCACTAATCCCTGTATCAACACTGACACCGTCGATGAGTTCTGGTCTGTTCGTGGCTACCAGATCCAAAATATTTCCATGACGCGTTGGCTGTCGATTTAGCTGCTCAAGACAGTTTTCGGATAATGTGTTCAAAAGTAATTCACACGACGACTTGTCTGTACCACCTGTAATGAATCCATAGACATCCCAGTCTATTCTAGGTAGGTTGAAATCGCCTCCGACGAATATAGCATGATCCGGGTACCTCTGCGATACAGAGTGTAGACTCCCTTTGAATGATTCTAGAACTGTCACGGTGGAAACTGGTGGCCGGTAATAACACCCAACAATTAGCTTTATTTCACATAGCCCTGTTGAACGTGTCCAGATAACTTCACAATTACACTCTACTTCGACCTCAGTAGACACAATATTTTTGTCAACTGCAATGAAGACACTACCTCCTACGGTGTCTAATCTGTCTTTCCGATATACTTTCCAACCCTCACTAAATATTTCACAACTTCTTCTCTCAGGGTTCAGCCAGGTCTCAGTCCCTAGAATAATTAGCGCGCCACACGCTTCCTGGAGGGTAATAAATCCAGGAACTTTATTGTGAACACTCTGAAAATTTACTGCTAATATCTTGACAGCTGAAGTGTCTTTACACTGAGCGAGTCCTGATTTCCGTGCCTGCACGTCGACTGGTGAGTGTTCATCAGAACACCTCACACTACTGCCTAGCCTAAAAATAACCCATGTGCACGCCACAAGTACTCTGCTACCCGAGTAGCCGCTTCTTTTGTGTAGTGCACCCCTGACCTATCGAGGGGCATCCTACAATTCCCCACCCAATATCGCAAATCTAGAAATCTTCAGCCAAGACCGTCACAGAGTCGACGAAGCCTCTGGTTGAGACCCTCCATTCGGCTCCAAACCAAAGAACCCCAATCCACTCTGCGAACGATGCTGCAAATAGAGAGCTCTTCTTGCACCTCATGCGCGACGCCAGCGGTCTTCACCAAATCCGCCAGCCGCCTGTACGAACTGAGGATCGCCTCAGAACCCAAGCGACAGGCATCATTGTTGACGACGTGAGCGACTACTTGCAGACGACTGCACCCCGTACGATCGATAACCGCAGGCAAGACCGCCGTCACATCTTGGATGAGGCCCCCCGGCAGACAAACCGAGTGCACGCTGGACTTCATTCCAGCTTGGCTTGGCTTGTTTAGGGAAGGAGACCAGACAGCGAGGTTATCGGTCTCATTGGATCAGGAAAGAACGGGGAAGGAAGTCGGCCGTGCCCTTTCAAAGGAACCATCCCGGCATTTGCCTGGAGCGATTTAGGGAAACCACGGAAAACCTTAATCAGGATGGCCGGACGCGGGATTGAACCGTCGTCCTCCCGAATGCGAGTCCAGTGTGCTAACCACTGATTCTTTCCAGCCCTGTACGCTATTTCCCTAAGGGGCTCAATCACCCGCCTAACGTTGGAGCTCCCAATAACCAGCAAGCCCATGCCCCCGCGTTCGTGCTCGGGCCCTGCTGAAGGAGCGGCCACCTGCCCACTGACAGGATGAACGGGCGAGGCCAGAGGCCAGCCTCCACATAGGCCCTCCGCCTCGAGCGACGCGAACGCATTGCAGTCCGCCTCGGCGGCGGAGTCAGCGGACGTAGCAAGCGAAACCTGGGGTGTCTCAAGCGACGCGTCAGACCCTCCACCGTCCCTGCACCTCGAGGCAGCAGCCTGAAGACGGCTGACCGTGGCCAACAGCACGCTCAGCTACTCGCGAACCGCGACCAGTTCCTCCTGCGCCCGCACACAGCACGCACACACCCTATCCATCCTACTGCTAATATCTGGACGTATAGAGTTAAAACTGATGCTCAAGGCGAACCTGTAACACATTCCCTGCTACTAAGTATAATACTTCACCTATAATTGATTGCTGAGACACGAAATAATACTCAGAGAAAATCAGTAATGGGCAGACATGTCTCACAAGTTTTTCTTGCGAGTACTACCACCGTGTCTTAGAAAGAGAAGTCTAATCGTCTTACAAATCGCCAGACGTTAAACAAAATACAATCGCAACAACTACTGTATGTTACTGTCAAAAGCAATCTTTGTTCTACAGGTGCACACAAGTATCCATGTTAAAAGCTATACTGGCTTCATAAATAGAGGTATGGCATTACCTCTGAATGACGTGGTTTTTCCAGACGAGTACCGTGACACTGAAATAGATGGCGATCGTAGGAATGTATATTATTAGACCAGCAGTGTGGTAACACGTCGCCAATGGTGTACCCTCGTAAGCCACGCGGTTTAGGCGCTGCAGTCCGGAACCGCGAGACTGCTACGGTCGCAGGTTCGAATCCTGCCTCGGGCATGGATGTGTGTGATGTCCTTATGTTAGTTAGGTTTAAGTAGTTCTAAGTTCTAGGGGACTGATGACCTCAGATGTTAAGTCCCATAGTGCTCAGAGCCATTTGAACCATTTGTACCCTCGTAATAAAATTACCGAATTTTGAAATTGATTCAGCTAACGAATGTGGTAGAAAACCGGTATTTCTAGCTCCTTCATGCCACCACTAGGTATTTCTCCAGTATTTGAAATTAATTCTGTCTCGACGCCATGTCAGAGGTTCTGCGATACATCCACTAAGTTATAGCCGATGGTTGATTGAGAAGGATCACAAACAGTAGTAGATGCTGTGCTGATTGAGATCGTAAGAAATGTACACTAGCTTTTCAGAGAAGTCCTTTTCAGAGCTCTAATGCTACGCTTTCGGTAGACATGATGCCCATGATTTGGAATCAAGTCTTTCCATTCAACCCCATACCTGCATTGTACCCAATGGAGAAGTCCTTTAATGATTACAGACACTAGTGAATCATATTTATGGTCTCTCATATCTCGAAACGAGTCACCTTTCTCGAGCTTATCTGCTACAGTAAAATTCGAAAGTGGTTTTAGGTAGTCCCAGTACATCTTGCAACTGCTCCACAGACTCTGCGCTACCATCCCTGCAGCTTTGAGCATGTGATCGTTCCAATGTAAGTCGGAACTGAGTAGGAAGTCAGAGAAGGTTATATCTACCACCTATTGCAACCCGTGTAGAAACAGGCTAAGCTCGGTTACTGTGACAGGACTGTGTTTTGACCATTCCAAGAAAACGGGAACATGTTATCTTAGCTCCGCCAACTGTGCATGATATATAAGGTCAGTGATAAATGAGGCCTGCTCCTGCAACACAAGGTAGTATAAAAGAAAGTATGGAACTGATGAAAAGATGTGGATTTTCCTACTGCATTGTGGTGCTTATTCAAACTACAAACAGGTACTACAGATCCGCATCCCTCAGGACCCATTCACATTTATCTCCCCAACATTGTATCATCGTTATTCTGTACCTTACAACAGAGAAAAATTGAGAATTATAAACGCTCCACTAACTTCATCCAATAGTGAACTAAATAAGATTTTTACCGCATCTCTCTCCTCCAATATATCAAGAACAGGTACTGCGTGCATGCCAGCATCGAGCACATGTGACTATCCTATTAAATATACAGGTACTGATCCACTGCACAGACCAGTTTAAGGCTCTATCACTGTACTGTTGGAGGATGGCTGTATCCCTCACTCGCAAGAGACGCTCCCTGTGACCCTGTGTCGTTGTTGAAACATTGTTTTTCTGTGTTGTAACACACTTTGTACACTGCCATACATTTTTTTTCAACCATGACTTCAAGGTTTGTGTCAGGTTCTAAACTGACATTAACACGTTCTGATCCACTGCCTCTCATAGAAAACTAGACATTGCACAGTGTAAATCATGTTGTTACTGCCGCTACCATAACACACCACACACACACACACTGGATGATTTTAAATGAAAGACACTTACAACATAAGGAAACTGGAGGAGTTTGGTGGCTTTGTGGAGAGATTCCTAACTGCATTCCGAATGTGACTGACGACGACCTCTACATTTAAACTCATCTGTCACAGTGATGGAATAGCTGATGGCTCTGCAATTCTATTTCGACTTATTCTTCATATTGCAGTCATGTACGCTATCATTGTTTTGGTGCTAGCTGTCTCCAGAAGGCGTCTCCGCTCCACCACAACTCTTTCTCCAACTCAAACAAGCGATGTCAGTCAATCATTATGTGGTACCCAACAGCTTGCAGTTGATGGATGGGATGGAAAAGACACTGTCAATGTACTGTAATAATATGCATCACAGTTAATAGTCCGAACAATTTTAGCAATTTTACAGTAATTTCCACACCAACCAATGATGTGACAGTATGTTTCCCAATTTCAGTATCATAGCTAAACTGCCCCCTCTCTACTTTTCGAGTACCATTGCGACTGTAGATAGATGACTGTGCAGTACTTCCATTCACTGTTAATTCTTGAACACTACATCGTCACCAGACAGCGGTCTACATATTTCTAGCATCTCGAGCATAGTGCATACTTTGCTTTCTATCTCTATGCATATGGGACTCACAGAGCATTCTCGCAGTCTTAGGGTAAAATTAGAGACTGAGAGACCATTTCGCATTGTCTTTGATCAGCCTGCCCTGCAGCACTGTTTTTGATTTAATCTGCAGCTAACCAAAAAAAGATCGCTACATTCCACCTCTCGTGATTGAATGGACTTTGCCAAGTCTTCGCCCATACAAGCACACAAGATTTCTTTAGATCCGCCCATGCCGAGGGTGTTAGCAATCGTTATCAATGTATAGTAACAGATCTGAAAGTGTTGCGACATAATAGCAGACTGTTAAGGAGAACAAGAAACTGGTGATTTTTATGCATAATGGAGCTTCAGATGGATGGCATTCGAAGCATCTTACGTAAATCAACTGCTCAATCAATTTTAAAGTATTGTCCTAGTGTCAGGGATCAGTACCAGGAGGGTATTGGTAAGAGAGGACATAAAACACACACACTCCTAAGGCTACACGGTTCAGCACCTAAAGCAAGCTATAATGTTAGATCGCTTAAGTTTCCGATTTATCAGTCGCGTCGACTACAGCACTGTTAATATTCAAGTGTAAGAAATATGTCATACATCCTTCTTGCAGGTTTCTCTACGATACACTATGGTACCAAACCGTAAAACGAAAAAACTACTTCCTTAAAACAGTGGGTCTGTGTCATACATGCACAATATAGCTCTCCAGAGATGTATAGCGTCCACTGTTCACATCCGATCACGGTTCAGAAATTATTCTAAGCCCACATCAATCCTATAGAAAATGATCGTTAGTAACGGAGAATCCCTCTTACAAGGAAACAGTTAAAAGCATAGCAGTGGCGTTTGACATGTGAAAGTACACGTCATGCCGCCACTAATTCTGTAAACAGCACATCTGTCAAGCAAATGTATACATGGGGATTGCAATGCCTCACAAACACATATCGCTGATTTGGAATCATCTTAGACACGAAAGTGAAGTCTTGATGTTACGAGTACACCCAAGATGCGACAGGGGAACCGAGTACATCACATAAATCATAGTTCGTTTAGAGGAATGTGTCACGTTTCATCACACATGAGATGGAAGTCCTATGATGACCGAGAGATTTACTGTTAACGATCGCAATTAAACACTGGTCTGAGACCCACACAGAACATGCAGTTGTATACGAGTCGAACGCAGGATATGTCACACAACTGATGCATCCTGACGGAAAATTGGGAAAAAATAGTCAAATGACCTGTAGCTACTTCTCCCCCACCCTATCTCTCTCCTTCTTCTTCTCTCCCTCTCTCTCACTCTCTCTCTCTCTACCATTAAATTGTACCTCGTTACAACTCTATCTTAACCGACCACTTCATCCACTCTATGTCATCCTTTAACGTAGATGCAAGTACGTTTAGAGGTAGATGGCTCAATGTTTTTCCAGGATAGTATCAAAGACAACAGTCAACTCATGTGTATCACTATTACCTCAATAGACATACAGTAGAAAGCTGCCTCAACGAAGAAAATGACGGTTTCCCTGTCTCCCTTCGCTTCCATGTCGACGTTTCCTCGGATTCCTCTTGCTGTCACATACTCATTCCCAAGTACAAGAATTCTTCTGCACCAGCCAGAAGACACACAAGTACTTCCTCAATTTCCCCGCATTTCGATATATTTTCTCTCAATTTATACGTGTTTTCTTGTTATTCTGCCGATTTTTATGTCAGTTCTACCCATGCGATCATGACATAACTTCTCGTTCCGTGTTCTAAAATTGCTTGTAAACGCAGTACAGCTGCCAACACATAGCGCAAATGCACTGATCAGGGGGCATAGTACAGTACTGTACTCGATTGTCTCCAGTCGCCCCACCCCTTATATTTCACATATGCAGGGCGTCTGCTCTGTTTTATGTATGTCTGTGTGTGTGTAAGCCTTTGTGGTGCAATTTGTTTGTGCGAGTTGCCTACGTCAGGGGCAGGAGTGCACTCAGGGGACAACTTACCGTTCTCCTTTGGTTGATAGGTACTTAACCTAATGTTCTCCTGTGATTTAGTGGTACTTAACCTACTGATCTGCTAAAAGGATCCCTCCTGTTGTTCCCCCACCATTACACCCTCAGGAAGCCTCCAACCTGCCCCCTGCCCCTTGCTGCTACAGGTACACTTTCAGGTCTGAGTTATTGGATGGCCCTTGTCACTCTTATCATTTTGTTTGACTACTTAATTATATTGATCAATTAATTAACCTCTATCCCTCTGCTAAACAGCCCTCCCCTCCCACTCTCCCTTCCATAGACTGGCGCCAAAAAGACTGAGTTGATAGGTCATTTGGAGGGAATTCGATTGCAGTGTACAAAATATTGTTTAAACAATTTAGACAATGTACAGAATATTGTTTAGTTATTTATGGCAGTGTACGGAATATAGTTTATTTATTTAGTTAAAGAATTTGTCTGGAAATCGATTGCTGTGTATGGAATATTGTTTAAACAATTTAGACAACATGTGGAATATTGTTTATTGAAACAATTTATGTGATTCAAGGCAGTGTATGAAATGCAGATTATTTATTTATATAAAGAATTTTTCAGGATATCGATCACTAACCCAACCATCTCATCTCCACCCACCTCACCCCCTCTCCTCTCCCCCTCCCATCTTCATCACCCCTCTCGCCTTCCCCTCCTTTACCTGGAAATTGGCGGCTCTGATGTGGAGAGGAAATATCTCACGAACAAGAATTCGAAGGTTATATTGTTTTCTTATATAAAAATCCATTTTTGGGGCTTTGATTTCTCTTGCTCATCATTCTCTGTCATTTGGTGGAGCGTGCTGTAAACTTACCACCACACACTCCTACATGTACTGCGAAGACTGTTGTACAACGGCTGGGTCAGTTCGCCTTGGCAAAAGGGTACCAGCATCTAGCAGGTGAAAGACAGGTGGAAGACACTTTTGCTGGTTCTCTAGACATGAGAAGCACCCTAGTTGACTATGTAAATTAAAGGGGTGATTTGGAACGTGTTACATCATCATCATAGGTATTTGCGAGTGGAAATATCAGTTTCCTCTATTTTTTTCGAGTTTTCATAGAAAGGTCTTCACAGATAGGATAAGTTTCTAGTTGATCAGAGGCTTAGAGCACGCTCCACCTCGCTAAGGTTTCGTGTTTCTAGAGAAATAATCTCCAGTCTATAGCTTCGGAACTATGTTGTTCAAATGATACTGATAAACAAACGATATTGCTATGTCCTTGATATAGAGATGTATCGTGTAAATGGTATAATATTCTCGAAAACCTTATGAAAATACTTGTGTTCTTGTAATCCCAGAGTCTGGAGATTGGCGTAGAAAGCAAGCAGGTCGAGACCACAAACAATGATGCCTTTGTGCCGAGAGGAACCAACCCAGCTTTTGTACAACAGTCTTTGCGGTGTATGTACGAGTGTCTGGCGGTCAATAGCTTTATGAATTATGTAAAAGGGGCAATTTTATATGGTGCAGGATACGAATTGTGTGTCTGTGACATCGACACGGTTTGCGGTGATATATTGCCGGGTTGGAAATTGGTTTCATGCTCTAATACTCAAGCTTCCATCCTCAGTGGCAGAGCAGTCTAATTGAGTATGAGTCTTTCCATATTTGACGATCTGTAGGCCTCTTTGCTGGGTTTAACTGCTGATGCAATACGCTGATGTGTACAAAATAGTTTTTTGCCACTGATAGTCTCGTGTGCAGAAAGAAAAAAGGGGGACAGTGTTTCCACAATGGCAGCATCAGTAATTTGGCGGATAAATTCAGTAAGAGCCAATCAAAACGCTCCATTCATTCACAAAACATCCTTTGTACTGTGGCATAGGAGCCTCTACATAGTGGTGAGAACATTTGCATTTCAGAGATGTTTGTTGAAATCAGGACTTAAAGATTTCCAGGAAGGGTAACACATGATGGACGGAGTGTCACATTAGGACCATCAGGAGGAATGCATTCGGTGTTATTCGGCTCTATGTTCGTGAAAGGTTCTGTTAGGACAAGAATTTCTATGCTGACAAGCTGAGTCATCACAAAAGCTACAACAAAAGCGACGGTTAACTATTTCATTGACACTTTACAATTCCGAGAAGGGAGAGAGAAGTTCGCGAGGGATAAAGCAGTCGATGTTTTCTGGACTATTTTCGTGAACAGGTCTTGCTAGGACAATAATTTCCATTCCGACAAGCTGACACGTCACGAAAGCTACAACAAAAGTGATGGTTAACTATTTCTGTGACACTTTAAGAATTCCAACATGGGACTGATAAGTAATGGATTGGCTATCCCGTTAGGATTGCTAGGGAGAACGCTTCATCATGTATGACATGTCAATAGGCCTGGAGGCTGCCAACATCTTCTATATATCTTCTGTAGATGGTCTTCTTCTTTTTCGACGAACAACATTTCCTGCCATAGTAAGACCAGAAGCAATATGAATGTGGAAATCCAGAAAAAACACATAAGATGTTGCGCATCACTGATTCAAGTCACGTCTGTAAAGCCACGACGAATTTACAACTGCAACGTTGAAGCACCAATCAACTACTCGCATATACCACGTTTTGGAACAAACATTTATCCTACAAAGTTCTATGAGCATGTCTACTAAATCCACTCCTCCCATGTGCTCATTATATTCCTTCACAATCAGCAATTTATTTTAATTGACTTATTATCCTTTTTACTACTTCTCTCGCATTTATCCTGTGTATTTATACCTGCATATTTGGAAACCAGATGCACAGCTTGATTGTCATACTACCTTACTGCTGTGATGCTGGATGATTCATCAATGCTACAATCCACTGCCCCTCTTCCTTTCTTTTTCAGCTTCTTTTCTTCTGCTATGGGGCTGAGTGACATTCCGTCCGAACGAACAGTCGCAACATATAAAATACATTTCTGTTTAAGAAGTTCTAAAGAGCTCGTCCAGTTATCAAAATATATCTTGTTGTTCTTGTCCTCTGGTAAATCTCAACAAAGCGTCATAAAAATATCTCCTGAAACTCCTAAACCATGCTCAACAATCGTACCTTTACTCACATATTTTGCTAAGTAATATATTAGGCCTGATACTCCAGCTCGAGTAAACACTTTATATCCCCATTTATTAGGTTTCTTTTCGAGATGCTGAACTAAAGAACTTCATCCCTGAAAGGGATCGTCTGTTCATCAATGCTCTGTTTCTCTTCTGGAGGGAGTTGCAACATATTGTTCCGTAAAGAATCTATCAGGGGCCTCACTTTGAATAATTTGTCGTGCTTGGGATCATCTTTCGGTTTCTGGTTGTTGTTATTATTTAGATGGAAATATGGCCTTAGAGTTCCAAATCTATTCCTACTCATAACATCTGCAATTGGAGGAAGGCGACACTGTTGTTACCAGTACATTTTATATTGTAGCATTGGAACTGCACCCATAAATTGTAAAATACCGGTATATTGTTTCATTTCATCAATGACAACCTCATCTTTGATGTGGGCGTAATGATTTGTTTCAAGGTCAGAGGAATCGAATATTACATCATCAATGAACATCTAAAGATAATTCATTGGAGGCAGGTCTTCATCATATATTGGTGGAGGTATTTCGTCTTTCCATGTGGTATCTGACGGAACGAAATCACCTTTGTTCCATGAACAGTTTTTCTTCTTTTTTTCGGGTTGAGCTGCTTCCTGTAGCATAATGTTTGCATAAACAATTAGTTATGTGCATTTTGAGGTAACACTATGTAAAAAGTTTTCGTCCTGAAAAGATATAATACTTACCTTACTGGTGGAAGGTTGTACACCATTACTTTATATGTTTGTTGTTTGTGGTTTAGAGATGTCCTCATGTTCAATACTATAATCCTTCCCTTGCATGCGTATTTGAATATGATTTCTTTGTGGGTATTCTAGCACACTGTCGGAGTCTAGTTGGATAATGTCAGGCTCATTATTTTCTTCATCTGACGAAAAGCTAAAGTCATAAATATCGCCATCTGGAAACTGCAGCAGCTCTATTATTTCCTTATCAGTTAGATTTTTCTGGGGGAATGCCATTCTCAGAAAACTGTGAAACAGGAAGCAGTTTCTGAGGTTATGTGAACGCAAGACATGAATGCTTATATTTGCCAAATAGCAACAGTCACATTTCAGTAAGTGTTGTGAGTATAAATCGCTACAACTGTGTTATTATTTTACAGTTAGTGATACATTGCAGTTTTAAAAATATTATGCAAAACTTACCTTATAAATATTCGAGGAGAGAGGAGTACAAAAGCGCAACAACTAATAGCACACAAAAGCTGATCGAAACTTCCGAATGGCAGCTCATACCAAAGAATACTTTTAAGACCCATAGGTTGGAATTCTGCTGCCATGTGTTGCTGTTTTCTTAAAACCATATGTGTGGCCATATGGCAACTACAGGATAAAGATTTGGGGTGGAAACATCCAAGAATGGCCCATAAGAAAGTAGTGTTGTTACATGGGTGCACTGGGGATGAAAGGGTTAACTGCATATTCAACGTGAATGTATTTATGTTTAAAAAATGCCTTTCTTGCTATTGCTATTCTGCATATTGCACCCTTTCCACTCTTGCCATCGTTACTTGTTTTCATGCTCAACTAGCAAAATTCGCCTTCTCAGAATCTCGTTTTTTAATGTTGCTCGATTTGAAACATCTGATATAGTTCGACTACATTCCATTACAGTTCCTTTCATTTTTTTTTGTTCATGTTATGACATATTCTATACACGTTAACTATTCTCTTCGTTACCTGCTTTCACTCTTACATCACCAAACCAAAATCGAATGCATTTTCCTCAACAGAGGAGAGTTTTCTTCTATTACCATCATCATCAACGTCCTATATTTATCATCCACTGCTGGGTAAATGCTTCCCCTGAATATTTCCATGTAAAACAGTTTTCAGTTACATCTGCACTGGTTTTCTAAGTCATCTATCAACGTCCTGTTACGTCATGGTAATTCTCTTTCTTCATACTCATAACAGAAATACATTGGCCTACAGCCATCCATTTTTCTACTAATTCCAAAAAGGTTTATCTCTGGAAAAAATTGTATTTTGTCTGGAGAAAAATCTGTCAATGCATTGGCTGAAGTTAATCCGAATACCACTACACTAGTTCTGATGGAGGTCATTGGTGGCCTGTACCCATAAACAGAGTAAACCGTTTGTCATTGCAGCAATGAAAATATTAAATGTAGAAACATGTTTCATTCCTCAATAAGCAACCTTCCGACTCTGCAATGGTTATCTCATTTATTGTCCTGTCTCACTGCCTTGGCTGAAAATGGTAATATACACTAATTTTAATTGTCCTTTTCATATGCATCGAATGCTATTTCATTTGTCAAATGCACTCTAAGTCATTTTTACGCTTCTACTTATTCCATTTACTGCCCATTCAGTCATCGTCTTTATGTACCTAAATGTAAGAATTTGTTACATTTCCCATGTACTATTTTGAAACGTTCTTTTGGGTTTTGTCTAGCATCACGAAAATATTTCAGAAATACGTTTTCGCTAGAAATTTTTCTGAATATCGGTATACTGGCTTCTTTCTTCGCGAGCTGTGGAAAATCCTTGGCCTCCAAAAACGTACATTTTTGTATTCACGCCTTCAATAGTATTCTGTGCCACAAATTGTGAGTAGTATAGTCGGTGAATATTTCGAGGGTGTAAGAAATAACGTACACTGACAGTTTCATCCTTTTCCACTTTATGCACTTCATTTTATGCTCCAGTAAACTTCTCTCTCCCCAGTACATTGATGTTTCAGGTTGAACGTAAGATTTGGAATGGTGTTTACATAATTAGGACAATATTTTATCAAATTTGCAGTGTCGTTATTATCGTCGAAAAATGCAACTATTGGCATTTAACTGAATGAAGTGTGATATCCTTTCAACTACGTAAGCGTAATCATACTTTTTGCCACCTTTCTTCATTGACAGTTCTTCAACAACTTCTACGTCACCAGGCAACTCAATTTCTGTATGAAACGCACATAAATAACACCACAAAATTCTCTGTGCCCGTATGTTTTGTTCCAGTTGTTCCAGGGACTGTTAAATAAAATTAGTAACATAAACGTGAAGGAATAAAACCATCTATGAGTAAAGCTGTGAGCATAGGGGTAGGTCACACAACTTATTGCAGTTATTAATTGACAGACATGTAACATTATCTCAGCGACACTTGTGATGTACACACAACTATAGAGAACTAAAGTGGCATATAAAGTCTGACGTTTCGATGATTTTAACGTCACACTTGTCTTAAATAAACTTCCACCCAAGAAGTTATACTTTCTAAAAGTAGTAACAGAAGAACAACGCGAAAATCATCTCGGCAGAACAACCGGAGAACAAAATCATTAAAATCCATTTCTGTACTTTCAAACTCCAGAGATAACATTCGACATTTACATGGGTGCGGAATGTAAGATAATTCTATTCGCATCATGAAATGCGTCAATAAATACAGTAGAGTTTAAAATTATTTCACAACGCAGTTCCGAATAATTTCATACAGAGAATTAAATTATATTGTTCGGCTGCGCATTTCACAGCAGTGACATGGCATTCACAATATTTTAATTAGAAATTTCGTTCATGCTGATTTGCTTCCTGTGATGTATTCAGTCATTAATGTATTGAAGTCACGAGAGACATTTTTAACGGCATTGTTGTTTTAAAATACTCCCGCTTTATACATTAACTGTAATGCGATTTCCATTTCACGTCCAGTATCTGTTTGTTGTCCAATTTGTAGCAATATAATTTTTTCGTTATGTTAAATATTTTACTTCCTTTCCCGTTTTAATTTCATTCATTTTATATATACGACAGTTCTTATTTTCGTATGGTTCAGTCATCCATGCTATGTTAGTCTGGGAAGTGAAGGAACTTCAGAATGTGCGAACGGAGTTTACATGAGGAAAATTATGGTATGAATGTATGTTTCTGATTTATTAGTATTTGCCTGGCGCAAGTGAACTCTCTTTACGAAAAGAACATCGCAGTATGAAGACATGTTTCTGAATTATTAAAATTTACCTGTCACAAGTCAACTCTCTGATCAAACTCCTGTAATGCATTGCAGCCAGTATAATTTAGGACTGTCATTGATTGTTAATAACAACCATAAGACTGATGTATGGTGGAGTAGAATGGTAACTCCGAACTTAATTGTTAAGTGACCTTGAGTCAAGAAAATACATGTTTTATGAAAAAATTTATCTTATTTAAGTCTGTGTTATTTTCACACTTTCAACCTTGTTCACCAGAAACGATCGAAAGCAGTCATTGGTAATTCCTCTTTTCCTAATTATTCCATTTTCTTTTGCAAATTGTATGGATAGCAATCAAAGAACATTGTTGGATCTAAAACTGTACCTGGATGTCATTCATCCGTGTGTAGTGCATCAAGTACACTTATGTAAAAGTGCACGATGGCTGATTCTCTACTACTACTACTACAACTACTAACACTACTACTGACCTGTGCTTCACTGAAACATTTATCCTTGTTCGAGTAATTCACTAGTCTGTCTTCCATTATGGGTTATATTATTTCTGAGAATGATGACAGCAGAGAAGTGAGCCTGTCTTTTTGTATATCTTTTGCGTCACCTTTCTTTAGTAGAGGCACAGCACTTGCCTGTGACCTGAGCTGAAAGTGTCATTTATTATATCGGTTAATGGGGCTTGTATATTACCTATGTATTCATTAAGTATAAGGTTGGCATTTCGTCTGTGCGTGTTGATTTCTATGTTTTTGAGTTCTCTACTATTTTCCTGACTTCGTACTCAGTGGTGGCTAGGAACATTGTCGCATACGCTACATTTTTTTCTATATTAGAGCAATATTTTGTTTACAAATTTACTCTTATATCTGTAAAACTTCTTTCCTTAAATTTTCTAGTTCCTCTGTAACATTTATCGTCCTAGTCCTCTGTTATCTGTAAGTGTCTGTGACTCTTTTCCTTTTATCAGTTTCTTGTTTTACAAATTCACATGCCACTCATTTTTATTTTCACCATTAAGAGCTGTTTCATCATGTGCTAAGATTTTTCAGCAAGTAACACCTTCTTCTAAATCTTTCTGATCTCTGATATTAATTTAGGGTCTCTTGCTAAGTTGTAGGTTTTGCTTATGGAACTGAGATATTCCGTCATTTGAGTGGACTTTCCTATTACTGCTGTTACCCACTTGTTCTTATCTTCAATTAGTATTGGAAATTCTGTAATTCAATGGGTTACTCCTATTTCCTTTTTTGAATATTGGTGTGACCTGTGCTACTTTCCAGTCTTTAGGAACAGATCTTTCATCAAGTGAGCGGTTGTATATGATTGCTAAAAAAGGCACTATTGTGTCTGCATACTCTGACTGGTATACCATCTGGACTGAAAGACTTGCCTTTCTTAAGTGATTTGAGTTGTTTCGCAACACTTAAGATATTTACTTTTACGTCACTCATGCTAACAGCTGTTCTCTTTTCGAATTCTGGAATATTTACTTTCTCTTCTTTCGTGAAGGAATTACAGAAAACTGTATTTAGTAACTCCGCTTTAGTGGCACCATCATAGGTAACATTTCCAACGCTATCGCGCAGTGACGGTTTATTGGTAGCCCAATCGATGATCTGGCCTGTCAGTTGCTCAATAATTGCGCATCTGCACACCAGTGCACATCTCCGCAAACGTCGTTCATCCGTGTCACCTCTGTTGCCTCAGCGACGATTTTGGATAGTGCTATTTTGCCAAGCACCCTATAGTTTTAACCACGGCAGCAAGTGAACAGTTTGCAAACTCAGCAATCTCGAAAATGCTTCCACCTGCGGCCAGAAAATCATTGAACAAATCCATTCACACGTCAGATAAATCGCTCCATTCCCGCTTTACGACAACGCCAGTACTCTTTACATACCCTCCACTGCTAGTGTTGCCACCTACCGTCTGTGAGTGGTTATTGCAGGTTGATGTGTAACACAGTCGGTGGTCGAATTAATGTGACTGGTTGCGTTTTAAAAGCCACTTTAAGAGCGTCACTTCTGCGATCGATTTTGCCTCGGTCTTACTTCAACGTTAGAACTATTTAGTCGAACAGATAAAATACATATTGAAAAGAGGATCATGGCAACAGTTTATCATTGTGAGCATTCATACGCACTATTCATTTTAAGGAATTGCAAGCTTACAGTGAAAAAAAACTTATAGATAATTGCTATTAAGTATATATGTCAACTGTTTACATTTCCACATTACTGTATTATTCAGGATCGGAAAATGATTATAATCCAGAAAAGTGATTAACGTAAAATATAAAGGGCAAGACTTTGTTATGTTTCCTGTGAGGCTAGAACTTCAGAGGTCGATATTCATACAATTTTACTTTGTAGTTCGATGAAACTTCTGCACGTGTCAATTTTAAAGATTCAGGTTATTCAGTTTAAAACCTACAACAAATAAGAGATTTATCTAATACCTACCGCCACCAGATGCGGCGAGTGTTACTATCTTACTGAGTATCAGTTTTAGAAAGTAATTTACATCTACTGCTTCTCTCATAATATTCTTATATTTATAACTGTGCCGGGAGAACGCAATTATAAGGGGATAAGAACAAAGGTGCAAAAAGTTGAATCGAATGACCGAACGTTTGGTGTACAAGTGAAGGCATAATATGGAAATTCTGAAGAGGCACGCCTAGTAACAGTTGTCGAAGCACTACCATGACCTGAAGAAGCCTTGTGACGCTAGAGCTCAGGAAACCGTAACTGACGTCAGAGAGGTTCATTGCAAGGCATAAAACGTTTACGGGCAAAGGGCACTAAAGAGCTTTCATTAGAAAACAGATATCTGTAAAGAGAACCAGGCTGGAAAGCCTTAAATTCGTTTAATCAGGCAGAGGTTACCAGGAAACACCGAGAAACTGTTCGGAGCGAACCATTTCGCCGAATTGCTCGCAGTGAGAATGGAAACATTGGATTGTTTCATTCCATTGATTTATCTGAACGTTGCTTAGCCCGCTTCATTTGATGCGTTCGGTTCTGCGTAGGCAACGGCGGCTGTGGACAAACAATGGGAGCCGACTCGTCTGCCCCGCTGTGCAAGTGCAGTGGGGGTGGCGTCGGCGGCGGCGGCGGCGGCGGCGGCGTGGGGCTGGAGAACCAACACAGCGTGGCGGGGCGGCGAGTCGTCACACTCTCATCTGTATGCAAATCCGGACGTGTTTCCCCCGGTAATGCTGTTGTTACTACGAGGCAATTAACGCTTTCGCGCAGCGCTCTGTGGGAAATAAATATTCCATCACTGTAACACTTCCTACCCTCGCGCTGCGTCTCCCGGTGCGTAATAATGCCGGGACACTTAGTACACAGGCTAGAGACGGTCGCAGTGAAAAAAGGAAAACGAAAATGTGAGTTACCATATCAAAAGAGGATTATAATATTCAGCTTAATGAATAATTGAGGAGTAGCAATCTTTCATCGAGAAGAAAGCCCTATTCAGGGTTTATGTATTTTTAATTTCAGTTCTACCATCCATTCCGCATCTCCAAACTTAGTTTCAGTGTAATATCCCAACAGACATAATTATGGCATTTACCCGACTGTAAGACAATACGTCACTATGTCCCAGTTTCGTAGATGCTTCTTAAGAACTTTCTTCCTTTCAAAAATTAATTACTCTTACTAACAGATGTTACTTCTCTTAAGAACCTTTTAATGAAGTTGGCATTATTGTGTGTTGGTAAAAATAATTTCTTTGACACAATCTGAACAGAGTAGTCAGTTTACTGAAGGCATAAATAATATGGCAAATTTGTGTGAGTATCGTCATATAAGTTAAGAGGATAAACAATTATTCACCCCTAGAGAAATCATTTCGAGTCTCATTTAATACCGTCTACTTCAGTTCCCGGACTTGATAACCTCCTGGATCCTTCTTAACAGAAGTGTTTCCACAAGGTTGTTCAGTAACGTTACATACCGGTTAAAGCCAAACACTAAGGATTTGAGAGAACAATTCCACCAAACTGCGAGGTGCTGATGTCGGTGTTTTATGGATTTTCTTATGGGTACAAGTCTGGTGATTCCGCAACCCATATTTAATAGGCTGCGGAAGTCTTTAGAAAATCAGTCATATTCTTCCAGCCCGAAACCTGTGTGAGCAATGGACTCTTACAAAATATTCATTCAGTACGGTTCCCGACGCAATGTCCTCACACTCACAGGTGCAGATCTACCTTTATTCATTTCTCACGGCAGTTCCTCTTGGATCTAGAATTGATTTTTATTCCCAAGGCATGAAATGCGTCCCCGGTCCCTCTCACTGTGGATCTTATTCCAACCACAATTTTGGCGTCGTCTGACTTGGCCACGTCTATTGAACCACTGGTTGTACACACGTTGAACAATCCGTTGCGAAATACCGGCGAATCTAAAAACTTCACACGCCGTATTGCTCTGGGGAAGGCAAAACACGATTGCCCTATGTGACAATCTGTCAGTCTTCACATTTAGGCGTTCTTACGCACAATGTTGTCTTGAAAATTAAATGTCCCAATGACTGTTCGCGGTTCAACATGTGACTTGTTCGCTTAGCCATTTGTGAAGCTTAACGTTTCATATCTGCAGTGCTCACTGGACTGACTAATGTTTTGACTGAAATTACAGTGGAATCCACACTTTTAGCTGCTTACAGTTGTTGATAAATATCAACGGGGACAGTTGAAAATGTGTGCCCCACCGGGACTCGAATCCAGGTTCTCCTGCATACATGGCAGACGCTCTATCCGAGTTCTTTTTTATGTAGATGATATTACTGTATCCGCTGTTGTTCTCCGTTGGCTTTATTTGTCTCGTTGGTGAAACAAAGTGGACGTTTACGTCTGTCTGTAAGAAATTCTTGTTATGTCTTAATGTTTAAATATAGGTTATAGTAACAGAAAGAAATTTGGAAGGTACCGCATTATGGAGGCATAAACAGTTTTCACACAGGATCAATCGTGTTCCGTGAATTTTTTTCAAGTGTGCCTTCTAGTAACGCCCCAATGGGCAGGAGCATCCTAGAAGAATGCGTCTAAATAATTAGATAGTCGTGTGCGGTACAGTGCATGGTGATGGAACGCCACATGAGTCCAGAGCGATTCCGGGCGCGGTTTGCAAAATGTAATATAGCACCATGCCCTTCAGCCAGTTGACGGCGTTCGTTCTGGTAGTGGGAAAGTAAACGGTATCTGAGTGGAGGAGTTCGTCCGCCGTGATAGTTTCTGGCTGTCTTCGCAACAGGAGCGCCGGCATACGTTGTAAATATCCCAGCATCTGCCTGTCACAGCACATGTGCGCATCCGAATCGACGACTGCACAGTGCGGATACAAAGGGTCGTCAGCGAGGTGGAAGGAATGGAGGCGCTGGGGTGTGAGTCAGTTGCCGTTCACCACTACATATTACAAGGAACGAGCGTACGTGGGTAGCCATTGGGTGTGGACGGCTCACCACACACTGGTACAGCGGATGATTGGGTGTTGTTATGCGACGTTGTTAGGGAGTTGTGGTGCCTGATAATGCGGTAGTAATCTCTCCTGTTCGGCGCCCTCATCACCGGTAGATCCTCGATCATGTAGCCCAGTTCGACCAGGAAATCGCGGTTGTGGGCAAGAGACGGAGTTATGTGGCCCACGATGATCGCTGGACGAAGATGTCGCGGCGTGACGATCTGCAGCAGCGTCCCCGTCAAACTGTTGTTGGCCGCGGTCCATGCGAGCCGCATACTCCGTAGGTATAATGCCGCACGCGGTTGTGGACGTAAGTCAAGCCCAGGCACACTGCCAGTGGATGCCTCGTTAAATTAGCGTAGCGAACTTTGAATATATGGCCTGCTCTCACTAATTGACCGTACGCCGCCTGGAAACTGTGGGCCATGGCGATTGTTAGCAGAAGAATGTGCGCAAAATAATTAATTTGGACGCTAGATAAGTTTTGAAGTAACGCGTTCGGAGAATCATATCCATGTTGCGCAATCTGCTATCACAGAGCAGCGCCCGTGTCCTTTGTAGTAGGCGGTGATATGTGGTTGTCGCAGATCGCGAACTGTACTGGAGAACTGACCGTCAGTGCGTTCTGTGAGGGAACCTTTTGGAAGGGGATCGCTATAGAGTAGAGAAGACCTCTCCCAACTTCCATGTACGTCATTTTGCGGATGTGACTATGTTGCCTGATACCGCGCCTTAGCGACACAACCACTGTAGCGTCGCTCTGATTTCGTCACCAGACAGTACCACAGCACCACGTCGTCAGCGAAGGCAGCGCATTCCAGTCGTTGATAAGGGCCATGCAGTGCAGATTCTAGGGCTGCCGCGAAAAGACTCCTGATAAAGGACATCCCTGTCGCACCGACCGCCCAAGAGTGATGTGTTCAGTCTAGTGGCCGTTGACCATAATCTGGGAGAACGCCCCGTGGGTTAGGCTTAATATCACCCTTGCTGACGCTTGCGAGAGGCCCATGCGTTCGAGCACGGCGCGAAGGAAACTGTGGTCGATACGATCAAAGACGTGATCAAAGCCGACGGCAACAAGGATGCCTCGGAGGCGGCAGCCCTGCCAGCGCCATGACGTCGCAGTAGGCGGCAAGTGCCCTGTGGATATTGATGTCACCGCCTAAACACGTCTGGTCATAACGGATCATGTGTCCGATGATGGTCTGATGAGGTGTGTGGAGGATACGGGCGAAAAGCTTATAATCCGCTAATCCGTAATCAGGAACGTAAGAGGTCGATAGACTTGACAACGGTAAGAACTGCTCGGTCTGGGAACTGGTATGATAATACCTTCGAGGAAATCTGTAGGGACGGTAAAATCGTCGCAGAGGAGGTCCAGAAACATCGGAAACCACTGAGCGCCCATCAGGAGATAGAAGGCGCGGTAGAACTCATTCGGTAAGCCGTCTGGGCCTTGTGAGTTGCTCGTGGTGCCACGTGCCAAGGCCGCTGTTAGGCCTTCAGTAGTTATAGGCTCGAGCAGGGTGTCGTCCTGGGCCTCTGCTCTGGGATCAAGCAGACCGCGTAGGATGTCTCCAAACTCGCGAACAGTCTGTGGTTCCTCGGCGTAAAACGTCCTGTAATGCTGGACGAATGCCGCAGCGATAGCACACTGCGACTAGACGTGTTCATCCTCTACTGGCGCTGCTGGTGTTATACGGTGGTGCTTGCGGTGGCTTCTCCCTCTGATAACGTACCATACGGGCGCCATTTCGGTGGGGATGGTATACTGAACCCCCGCCCGGACTCGGGATCCGTCAGTTTTTTAGCGGTGAGACGGAGTAGGCGAGCTTTGAGACGATTAACCGCTGACTGTCGTTCACGTGATGGCGGCTGGGTCACGAGTTCTCTCGGGGCAGTGATATAGAATTCTGACATCGCCCGACGCCAGCATGCTCTTTCACGGCCATATCCCATGAGCGTCCGTCGGAGGGCCGGCTTGGCGTGGTGGAGCCCCCAATGTTAGGTGGAAGGATGTGCATTTAAGCTCCGGACGCAGCGGTCCCACGTTGCAACGATCTCTTGCCGACATGCGTCCTCGTACTGGTAGAAAATGTTCAGCGTCCATGTACCACGGCTGCGGTATGTGAGCTGTCGACGGAGAGTGACTGAGCAGATATATGCCAAATGGTCGGTGAAGGCTGTCGGCCACAGTTCCGCGTCCCTTGTCTCGGCGCAGAGTCCTCGGCAGACGTACACCCGGTCGAGGCGACTGGCACAGTGGTCGGTGAAATATGTATAGCCACGGCGGTCCCCGTGAAGGAGACGCCACGTATCGTGTAGTGCCAGATCTCGCACGAGTGTCCATAGTGACGGGCATCTATAGTAGTGCAGTTTTTGGTCTGTTGGATCCAAGACGCTTCCTATGATGTAGTGTTCTGTATTCCCTTTCAGAAGAGGAGCAATTTCGGCTGAATGAAAGGTGACCCTTTCTCTGCGACGGGATGAACCGGAAGGCGCGTAAACATCGGCAGTGCTGACTACTCCCACTGTGACGGCAACACAGCGTGCAGATGGCAGATACGTAACTTCGGATGCCTCGATGCCACCGCATAATCGCATGACGGTTATGCAATGCAAAAAATAAAATTATTCCTCATCGTTATCCAGTGGATACAAATCCTGTATGCAATAAAGCTGTACGCTGTGTATCCATAAATGTCCAATTACAGCATTGGATGGACTTCTTGAAGGAGGGTAACATCCAGGTCCGCCGCCCGGATCATACCATAGAAAATAGTCGTTTTGGTGTCAGAGAGTATGCCGTTGACGTTGACTATGCTCACACGGTAGTATTGGGTCATAGTGTATAGACGTCCGAAAGAACAGATACCATCTTCATATAATGTTTTGATTGGTGAGCTTATTTATAAGATCAGTGTTGAGTAGGAGTGGTCTCCCAGTCAAACTGTTAAATGAGTTCACATTTCAAGCAATGTTCACAAGCAGGCGACTTTCGCATTTTTTAATGTATTTTTCAGCTTTACGAACCACTGCACGTATTTTATAATGGTCACAGATTTCCAAAAATGTTGTGAGTTATTATGTGTGGTTAACATTTACGTTTCCATAAGGGCGAACAGAGATTAAAAACGTGGTATGAAACTGAAAAAATCTGAAGAATTTAGTTTCTATAACGTTACTAAATGTGGTACATCGCTAATTTCTCTAAGAGCTTACTCTGTGAATATTAGTGTGGCTGTTAAATCTGGTTTTACAGCGTGGTCTAGGGTAGTGTCTTTGACTAGTAATCAAAACGTTTTGGGCCCCTATTCGAACGCCGCGACTGCTTAAATTTTGAATAAAAGCTATCTACAAAGGTCGCTGAAGACTTCCGGCATAAGACGTCACCCTCATTCTGCCAGCAGCCTTGCCAAAAAGAGCGCCAGAGCTGGCAGGGTTCCAGGTCAGAGCACTCGCATGCCTTTGGGGTGGGAAACTGCCGCTAAAAGGTGGAAAAATCCGCATTCATCAACGGCTTGAAGACTGAGAAGGCGATGGAGATGACTGCATTAAAGACAGGACATCTGGTCTGTAATTCAAAAAAGTGCCTCAGTGGTGTCTTCATTGGCGGAAGATTCCATACTAGTTCCTGATTCGGGTCTCCGGTGGGTGACAATAAGGAAAAGACTGAATAACCAACGAAATGGTCGCGTTTTACGAATCAGGACGTGAAATATCACAAGTCTGAATGTGGCAAGGAAACTAGAAAATCTTGTCATACGAGAATAGGGTATCAACAACAGCCCCAGAGTGTAGTAACACGGGAGTAGGATTTGTAATGAGTAGGGACGTAGGTCAAAGAGTGAGTTACTGTTAACAGTGCAGTGATTGCTTTGTTCTCATCAATTGACAGAAAACCACCACTGATAACAGTAAATCACGTACATGTGCCAATGTCGAAATCAGAAGGTGAAAAAAAAACAGAAAATATATTAGGATAATGAACGGATAACTCAGGATAAAGGAAGACGAATATCTGACGGTTATGTGGGACTCAAATGTGGTGGTTGAAAAATATGGGCTTGGTGGTAGGAATGGCAGAGATACAAGACTACCTCAGGTCTGAAAAACGGCTTCAAGCAATGACAGCGAAAACTCCGCTAGGATCGGAAGAGGAGGAGATACACTTGGAAAAGGCAGTTAGGGATTCCGAAATCAGATACTGGATTGTAAGCCATACCCAGGAGTAGATACAGACTCAGATCACAATTAAGTAGTCATGAAAAGTCGGCTGAAGTTTACGACATTAGTCAGGAAGAGTCAATGCACAAAGAAGTGGAATGTGGAAGTACTAAGGAATGGACAGATGAACTTCAAGTTCTCTGAGGATATAGATACTGGGCTAACGAATAGTTTAGTAGGCAGTCAAGTTGAAGGGAAATGGACTTGTCTAAAGCGGGAAAACACAGAAACTGTAAGGAATAATATAGGTACATGGACGGTAACTGTGAAGAAACCAAGGGTAACATAAACAACACTTAAGTTGAACAAAAGAAGGATGTACAAAAACGTTCAGGGTAATTCAGGAATACAGAAATACAAATCGCTGAGGAATCAAATAAATCGCAGGCGTAGGGAAGCTAAGGTGACATGGCTGCATGAATGTGAAGAATCTGAGGCAGCACATAGAAACGTCAGAAGAACCATTCAGTGAATGGTGATAACATTAAGAGAATTCCAGTTCCATCGTTAAATGCAGAGGAGAGAGCAGATAGACCGGATGAATACATTAAAAGCCTCTATGAGATGGAAAACTTGTCTGTTTATGTGACAGAAGAAGAAACAAAAGTCAGTATAGAAGAGACAAGCACTCAGTATAAGAATCAGAACTTTAAAGACCTTTGGGAGACTTAAGATCAAATAAAGTAGAAGGGATGAATAATATCGCAACGGCCTAGCCGCAGTGGATACATCGGTTTCCGTCAGATCACCGAAGTTAAGAGCAGTTGGGCGAGGCTTGCACTTTGACGGGTGACTATCCTGGCCACCATCGAGTGCTACCATTTTTCGGGGTGCACTCAGACTCGTGATGCCCATCGAGGAGCTAATCGACCGAATAGTAGCAGCTCCGGTCAAAGAAAACCATCACAACGACTGGAAGAGCAGTGTGCTGACCACACGCCCCTCATATCCGCATCCTATACTGAGGATGACACGGCGGTCGGATGGTCCCGATGGGCCACTTGTGGCCTGAAGACGGAGTGCATGGATAATATTCCATCACAATTTCTGAAATCATCGGGGGACGTGGCAACAAAGCGAATATTCCGTTTGGTGCGTACAATGTATAAGTCCGGCAATATGCGATCTGACTTTGGGGAAACATCATCTACACAAATTCGAGGACTGCAAGCGCCGAGAAGGGTTAGGACTATTGCACAGTCAGCTTAACAGCTCCTACACCCAAATTGCTCACAAGAAGAATTTTCAGAAGAATGGAAATGAGAAGTGAGGATCTATTAGATGACGATGAGCTTGGCTTTACGAAAGATGAACTCATCTGAGATTCGGCTCTGACATTACGGCTAAAAATGGAAGAAAGACTGAAGATAAATCAAGACATATTCTTAAGCTCTATCGAATTGGAAGAAGCGTTCGACAATGTAAAATGGTGCAAGATGTGGGAAATTCTCACAAAAATCAAACCTGGTGTCAACTATAGGAAAAGACAGGTAATGTACAATATGTACAAGAGCCAAGAGGGGCCAATTAGAGTTGAAGACCTAGAACAAAGTGTTCTCATTAAATAGAGTATAAGACAAGAATGTAGAATTTCGCTCCTATTGTTCAAAATACACTCCTGGAAATTGAAATAAGAACACCGTGAATTCATTGTCCCAGGAAGGGGAAACTTTATTGACACATTCCTGGGGTCAGATACATCACATGATCACACTGACAGAACCACAGGCACATAGACACAGGCAACAGAGCATGCACAATGTCGGCACTAGTACAGTGTATATCCACCTTTCGCAGCAATGCAGCCTGCTATTCTCCCATGGAGACGATCGTAGAGATGCTGGATGTAGTCCTGTGGAACGGCTTGTCATGCCATTTCCACCTGGCGCCTCAGTTGGACCAGCGTTCGTGCTGGACGTGCAGACCGCGTGAGACGACGCTTCATCCAGTCCCAAACATGCTCAATGGGGGACAGATCCGGAGATCTTGCTGGCCAGGGTAGTTGACTTACACCTTCTAGAGCACGTTGGGTGGCACGGGATACATGCGGACGTGCATTGTCCTGTTGGAACACCAAGTTCCCTTGCCGGTCTAGGAATGGTAGAACGATGGGTTCGATGACGGTTTGGATGTACCGTGCACTATTCAGTGTCCCCTCGACGATCACCAGTGGTGTACGGCCAGTGTAGGAGATCGCTCCCCACACCATGATGCCAGGTGTTGGCCCTGTGTGCCTCGGTCGTATGCAGTCCTGATTGTGGCGCTCACCTGCACGGCGCCAAACACGCATACGACCATCATTGGCACCAAGGCAGAAGCGACTCTCATCGCTGAAGACGACACGTCTCCATTCGTCCCTCCATTCACGCCTGTCGCGACACCACTGGAGGCGGGCTGCACGATGTTGGGGCGTGAGCGGAAGACGGCCTAACGGTGAGCGGAACCATAGCCCAGCTTCATGGAGACGGTTGCGAATGGTCCTCGCCGATACCCCAGGAGCAACAGTGTCCCTAATTTGCTGGGAAGTGGCGGTGCGGTCCCCTACGGCACTGCGTAGGATCTTACGGTCTTGGCGTGCATCCGTGCGTCGCTGCGGTCCGGTCCCAGGTCGACGGGCACGTGCACCTTCCGCCGACCACTGGCGACAACATCGATGTACTATGGAGACCTCACGCCGCACGTGTTGAGCAATTCGGCGGTACGTCCACCCGGCCTCCCGCATGCCCACTATACGCCCTCGCTCAAAGTCCGTCAACTGCACATACTTTTCACGTCCACGCTGTCGCGGCATGCTACCAGTGTTAAAGACTGCGATGGAGCTCCGCGTGCCACGGCAAACTGGCTGACACTGACGGCGACGGTGCACAAATGCTGCGCAGCTAGCGCCATTCGACGGCCAACACCGCGGTTCCTGGTGTGTCCGCTGTGCCGTGCGTGTGATCATTGCTTGTACAGCCCTCTCGCAGTGTCCGGAGCAAGTATGGTGGGTCTGACACACCGGTGTCAATGTGTTCTTTTTTCCATTTCCAGGAGTGTATTATTCAAAGAAGACAGAAATAAAGAAAGGTTCAAAAGTAAGATTAAAAATTATAGTGAAATTATATCTGTGACAAAAATCGCTATGGACGTTGGTATTCTCACTAAATGTGATTTACAGGATTCGTGAAAGGAATGAATAATCTAATAAGTACAGAAAATGGAATGAGTGTAAATCGAAGAAAGACGAAAGTAATGAGAAGCGGAAGAAATGAGAACAGCGAGAAACTTAAGATGAGAATGCAGCCTCTGTAGCCTCTGTAACAAAGTATGACTGAAAACATCGTCTCTATCAAGGAAACTCTACATTTCCTGACGTACCTTTTTTGTTCTGTTTCCTGTCATCGATCAATCCCTATAGCTTGTACAAGGCAGAACAAACCACCTTGTATAACTGCTTACTCCTTCATATCTCGACGTCCGCTGTGCCAGGTTGTTCTAGGCACTTCAATCCGGAACTGCGATGCTGCTACAGTCGCAGGTTCGAATCCTGCCTCGGGCATGGATGTGTGTGATGTCCTTAGGTTAGTTAACTTAAAGTAGTTTTAAGTCTAGGGGACTGATGACCTCAGATGTTAATTCCCATAGTGCTAGAGTCATTTGAAACTGTCTGGTTGGTTTCAAAACATTTTTTTTTCCGTTTATGTCTCATATGTCCGTTCCTACGGTTGGGGTCCTAGGCTGCTCTAATCTTGCCGAAACTGCACGTCTGCCCATAACAAACTCACTGTGAGATCGGGAAAGCCTAGGGACGAGGCTGCTTGACATCTCGGACGGTCCCGTTTCCTGATGCTGCCAACACCGGATGTCACATGTGGTCATCACGTTCTTGGGTCTGGCCATGGAAGTAGTGACATCGCACACCACATCCAGATGCCTCCAACCAAATCAACTTGTTGTGCGTAAGCAAACACACACGCTTCCTTAGCAGAGGATGTTCATGACCATATGTCCCAAACTCGGAGTACCTACGTTCCAGTTCCTGAGACAACATCGACTGGTCGCTTTTTCAGTGGGATCGTGGTCCCTCAATTCCAAGTACGTCAGCCCTTCTCTTCTCCCACTTACCGCGCCGACGAACATCACTGCCAGTCTATGGGGATGTCAGTTCCACTGGTGGTTCATGCTACCAAATTCTTCGAGATGGACACCATACTCACCTCATACAGAGGTCGGAAGGGTGCGGAAAAAACGTCCTTCGCTCAGCAGAACTGCAACGCTTCTCACACCTATGGTATGAGAGTGGCCTAACCCAGAAAGGGCTACATCAGCAGACGACAGAACCTCAACATACACGTTGACTAGGACAGCAGGTGGCAGCGCGAGCACCACTATAGGTTGATAGCCCAGTGAACCTGTTTTATTCAACGGTCCAAATGATTGAAAATAGTTCCTTTAGCATCTCTACTTGAGCTGCGTACTTAGGGAGGCACAAAGCTACTGTACGACAGTACTCCATCAAGCCCTGGGCCAACTGTTCACTGGACGCCCATAGCTTTGTTTGAAATCATCGCTATAACTGACGCCGTGCTCTTTGACATCCACTGCCGATTGAGTGAGTCATCAGTGTCTTTCACAAAAAGTTACCATTACTAGACCTCTGCATTGGGGACGACGAGATCATGTATACTCGCCGTCGACCTCATCTTCATACATTGTTCTCCCACGAAGAGAGCCTTAGACTGTATGATTATTGTTCTGTTACCAAATGAATCTCGGACTTTCACTGTCCAACTTTCTGATCTGAAGCTCAGGTTTTGATTGGGTAAATTCCATGCTTATCACAAACATCTAAAGGCTGTTGTTGCGAATAACTTTTCTCCAAAGCGGAGCTTTTAGTTTGTGCATTTATTTAAGGAACTGCTGTACCAGGGCGTTCTGATATGTTATACGCCTGAAGTTTTTTGTGAAAACTGTCAAAACTTTTTAAATAAAACAAACGTTCTGACAATCTACAGCTGTACTCTTCCAGTTTTTATTTCTCAGCATAGTCACCCTGGTGACGAACACATGTCTCCTAATGAGAGATCATTTTGTTGCTACCGTACTGTAGAATGTTTTACTTCGTTGACGGAGCCACAACGTCACCTGTGCTGCACCGCATCCTGACTATAAAAGTGAAGACATAAAAGGCGTTCTTTAAGTTCAGAAAACAGAAGAAATGATATGGTGCCAAGACGGGATTGTTTGGAGGATGATCGATGCCAGTGAACTCAAGGCGTCGGATTCTTGCAGATGTCGCAGCGTTATGTGTGGTGTGACACTGTCATGCTGAATGAGAGCGTTCATGTGTGCACGAAGTCTACGAATTTGATCTCCATTACAGCACGCTGTTTCTCAATCACAGACATAGTTACGTTCCACACTGCAATAATACGCTACAATTCAGAGCGGAAGAGGGCTGCAAAGTTACAGACATAAGGAGCAAATATGTAGAGGGTTAATAACGCGTGTCTCATTTACAAAGCTTTATGCGCTACTTTTCAGGGCGCACTCGTACCTTGTCTACCAGGATTGTGTTCCCGTTGCACCTAAACCGGAGAAACACATATCGACAGGAGCCTCTTATGGTAACACCGGAGCATTGGCTGGTGCGGGCCAAGTGGAGAGCTCTGGACAAGTATTTTTCGAATGGTTGCAGTTAAGTAAAAACACTCCTGCCTCTCTCTTCCTGGACTGCCGCAAGTAGCAGAAGTCATTCAGATTCTTGTTTTGTGTATACCATTTGGGCACATGTGACCAGTAAATTTCTACATAATGGTAATCCTGCAACAAGTAGCGAATATTAGGGTTGTATTCACATGACTGAGAACCGCCATTGCGTTGATGTTATGTAACATGGTGTCCGTCTCTTGTTGCATTCTGCATTTGGACGTGTCGTGGGTAATGCTACACTTTGGTTTTCGCATTTTGTTGCATCAGAACACGTGGTGATTGGTAACTGTTGCTGAGTTAACCATATGTAGTTGAGAAACAGAGCTAGATGAAACCAATGTTGAAGACTGTGGATGGCGTAACAATAAAATTAAGTGATGCGGTTACGTATGCTCCATGAGAAGAATAGTGATACCTAGAAAAGGAATGTGACATACCTCCTTCGGAAATGTGCATCTCGACTGCGCAGTAGGGGATGGCCTGACGATGGTCCTTAGTACCGAAACCGGTAACCAGTAGATAAAACAAAAATTGAAACTACATTCTTAAATACATAATATTGTCCAGGAAAGTTCGATTCTGTAATCCATACATGAAACGGAAAACATTCAAATTTCACCCAATGCAAACGAAATTGTTTTATTCTGGTTTAATAAATTTACAGCAGTATTACTGTGAAACAGTTACTGGTTAGCAAAGGCACGAACACTGAAGTGGCAAGGAGTTGTTAACTAGGAAAGAAATAATTTTGCTAAATGGTAAGACATTTATTTCCCAGAGTCGTTTTGTTTCTAATCTTCACTTTTTAAGGTATTTTGAGACAATAGCAACCCTTATATTAAATCAATTCTTCATTAATAATACTAAATCACCAGATCATTGTATTGACCTTAGTTATTACTGACTTTATATTAACTGAGACAAAAGGATTCAGCTAAAATAGTAGGTGGAATTAAGAAAACCTAGCTTGTCTTAACCCAAATGGACTTTAGTGAATCTTTTAATGTTCAGTATAAATTTACATAAGACTTATTTAACTAGATAAACTTTGGATTCTGAAAGCGTTACTTACAATTGATTTATAAAATACGCATCCTTCTGATACCCTTAACAGGTCATACCTCTGTTACGGACTGAGAATATTTAATAACAAGAAACACATGAAATTGGTGAATTATCTGGCTTCCGTATGAAGCACCGATATGGCGCCGTGCCGTTTGCAACTTGTACGCTCATCCAATCGTTAATAGGAGCCAGCTTAAACACAGACAAGTAATCACGGAGTAGTCGGCTTACTACGACATAAGGGAAGAAACCAGATCGGCAATTCAGTTCACAATACACACTGTGGAGCTGCGGAAGCAAAACAGACAGCAAAATTTTACCACCGTTATGAACTACCGACACTAAAAGGTAATTAAAGGAGAACACGAATTCAGGAAATGACTGTTGGAGGCACTGCCATAAAAGTCAAATAAGGATAACAGCTAGTTGCTTGCCAGCCTTCGAATGTATAAGCTATTTCACTGGGGGAAACGTACTAGCATGGATGAAATAAATATCAGAGCTTGGATAGGGACATTAGTAGAATATGCAGGTCTGAACACAGTCACAAAATTTTCTCTGAAACAAATCCTCATCAGTTTAAATTACGGTGGAACAAATCCAACTTGTAATACTCTAAAGAACTCTCTCGTAAACGACCGTAGATGAGCAGTCACGTAACTTACAGCTCAGTTAAGAGCGACTTAGGCCGAGAATTTGCATTTAATCGTCCAGGATATGGTTCGTCCGACATCAAGGAAGCGGCGCTGCTAGCCCCACCTTTCTGTCCTGCCGTATATCCATCCACCAGCTGCCGCACTTTCGTTTTAAACGGGAAGCGACCATCTCTCCCTCCACGCAGTGAGGATGACGGTTTTATCGTCGAAACAACCGATTTTTGGTTACACCAGTTCTTTTTGTCTCCAGTTTAACGAGATTGTTAAAACCGCTCAAAACAGACTGTTTTTTAAATAAACAGTTTTCGGTTTTGTATTGCTATTTCTTGCAGTAATAAGCATAAACTTCGAACAATAGGTTGAATAGCTCTAATGGAGGTGAAGGAGAAGGAGATCACGATCTATATGAAGTTAAGACTACGACAGCAACGGATGTCACTGTGTCTAGCTATGATTGAAAAGGTGAAGGAGATGGTCGTGGGGACAGCGAGAGCAAAAGATCACAACCTGATGAGTTCATTGCATCGTCACTTTAGGATGGTATCAGTCCTTCATCTTGAAGCAACTCAAAATTAATCTTTCAGTTACTATCCCAAGTTTATAGTAAGTCAGCAAAATTGTGGTATATCAACCTAATTCTTCCAAAGGACAGTTAGGATGTTTTCTCATCATATGCTGTTACAAGTTTGTTGTGTCTCCTCCGGTCTTTAATCCTACAAAGCGAATGGAGCATTACATTTCATTGCTACTGAAATACATGAAATACTCCAAACTACGTGTGTTGCCATTTTGCAATACAACCGCTATCTGGAGACAGTGTTCCACACTTGCAGTACAGGCATACTGTAACAGGGCACACCACAAGCAATTCCTACGGTATTTTCTTTGCATTGCTGCATTAATTCACATGCCATATATGTGTTGCCAGTTTCTAACTGTAGGCCTTATTATTAAAATAATGCTCACCGCTAATCTCAGTTTATGTAATAATTCAATATATTAAGGCAATGGAAAATTTACTTCATTTTTTAAAAAAAGTTTTATTTGAAAACCAAATATTGTAGCACTGCTGCTACGGCAAATTAATATGCCGTTTTTCATGCGATTATTACTAAAAAATTAAAATCCTCGTGTAACCAATACCAAACAGCTACCGAAAAATACCAGTTATTCAAAATTAAAATACCGGTATCGGTTTTAACAGATCGGTTTCTCCCATGCCTATCGCAGAGACGCGGCTGGCGCTAACTACACACTTACTTCCACGCCCCCACTGCCCACACTGCGACCTGGGTAAACATACGTGCAGCAGCGATATCAGGCATCTCTAATCGGCGTAGAATCAAATCGAAACCAAACGTGACTCAAATTACATGGTTGTACATACGTACTTAAGCCAAATAGATATCTATTTGGCGCCGACGCAGCGAGCCCTTGGTTGTACTTACGAACGCTTGTACTTGCTCTCCTCTCTACGCTGTATCTTGTAATCAAAAAAACACAAGCGACGAGTTATTAGTCAAGAGAGCCACTGACGAATTTAAAGCGAATATATACACTCAGCAACCACCTGTGGTCTAGGTGTAGCGGCTTTGATTAGAGACAAGCGCGAGTTAGCTATGCGGTCTAGGCAACTTGCCACGGTTCGCGCGGCTCCTCCAGTCGGAGGTTCGAATCCTCCCTTGGGCATGGGTGTGTGTGTTATCCTTAGCGTAAATTAGTTTAAGTTAGATTAAGTAGTGTGTAAGCCTAGAGAGCGAGACCTCAGCAGTTTGGTCCCATAGAACGTACCACAAATTTCCAAAATTTGATTAGAAGTCAAAATGTTCTCGGTCCTAGGTCCGAAACAAACCACCGATTAAATTTCGATTAATAATCAGCATGGGTGGCCAAATACATCCGGCATCAAAAGTCACGCTCATTCTGACAAAAGCCTTGTCAAAGAGGGTGGAGGAGTGGACAGAGGTTCAGGGCACTTCCTTGTTCTTGGGGTGGTCCTGAAGGCAGAAGAATCAGTAATGATCAACGGCATGATGGTGCAGAAACAATACAAACCATTGTATTAAGGATATATACCGTGTATCCACAGTACCTGTGGCCTGTAATTGAAAACGTGTCATGAAGACCTTTCCATTGGTAAAAAATTCCGGAATAGTACCCATTCACACCCGCCAAGTGGGAGGTGACCATGAGGAAAAGATTGAATAACTAACTAAAGGATAACGTTCTACGGATCGAAGCGTGGACTGTTAGAAGCTGGAACGTAGCAGGGAAGTCAGAACATCTGAAAAGGGTATTGGAAAGGCTCAATTTAAACATGGTAGCGGTCAGATAAGTGAAATGGAAATAAGATAAGGATTTCTGGTCAGATGAGTATAAAGTAATGTCAACAGCAGCAGAAAATGGTAGAACGGCAGCAGGATTCGTAATGAACAGGAAGGTAGGGCAGAGAGTGCATTACTGTGAGCAGCCAGGTACAGGGCTGTTCTACTCGGAATCGACAGCAAACCAGCACCGACAACAACAGTCAGATATACATGCCGAGGTCGCAAGCTGAAGATGAAGCGATAGAGGAAATATACGAGGATATTAAAAGGGTAATACAGTACATAAAGGGAGATGAAAATCTAATAGATATGGGGGTCTGGAAAGCAGTTGTAGGGAAGGAGTGGAAGAAACGGTAGCAGAAGGGTACGGGCTTTGTACAAGGAATGAGAAATGAGAAAGATTAATTGATTTCAGCTAGTAATAACGAATACTCTGTTCAGCAATTACAAGAGTAGGAGGTGTACTTGCAAAAGTCGTGGTGATACAATTTAGAAACGGTGAAATGTAGAGTGACGTTCAAGAATTAGTCAGGAAGAATCGGTACGCAAAGAAGTGGGATATGGGAGTACTAAGGAACGAGGAGATACGCTTGAAGTCTTCCAAAGCTATAGATACAGCATTAAGGAATAGCTCAGTAGGTAGTGCAGCTGAAGACAAATGGACATATATGAAAAGGGCAAAAGGGCAATTACAAAAGCTGGGAAGGAAAACATCGTTACTGCGAAGAAACCATGGGTAACAGAGGAAATACTTCAGTTGATCGATGAAAGAAAGAAGTTCAAAAATATGCAGGCAAATTCAGAAATACTGAAAGACAAGTCGCTAAGTTCGAGGAAGTTAATGCGAAATGGCTGGAGGAAAAATGTGAAGAAATCAAAAAGAAAGGAGTGTTGGAAGGATTGACTCAGAATATAGCAAAGTCAAAACAAACTTCGTGACATTAAGAGCAAGGATGGTAACTTTGATAGAGCAATGGTAATACCACTGTTAAATGCAGAGGAGAGAGCGGATAGGTGTAAAGGGTATATTGAAGGCCTCTTTGACGGAAAAGAGGAAACATGAGACGATTTATAAGAGATAGGGCATCCAGTATTAGAACTGGAAGTTAAGTGAGCTTTGGAAGACCTAATACCTAATACGCAGAAGGTATAGATAACATTCCATCAGAATTTCTGAAATCATTGTTGAAAGTGGCAACAAAACGACTATTCACGTTGGTGTGTTGAATGTATGAGTCTGCCGACATACCATCGGACTTTCTGAAAAATATCATTCCCACAATTCCGAAGACCGCAAGAGCTGACAAGTGCGACAAGAATCACACATCCAGCTTGACAGCTGATGCATGCAAGTTGCTGACTAGAATAGCATACAGAAGAATGGAAAAAGAAAATTGAGGATGTGCTAGATGACGAACAATCTGGCTTTAGGAAAGGTAAAGCCACCAGAGAGGCAATTCTGACGTGGCCTTTGATAATGGAGGCAAGACTAAAAAAAATCAAGACACGCTCATAGGATGTGTCGACCTGGAAAAAGCGTTCGACAGTGTAAAATGGTGAAAGATGTTCGAAATTCTGAGAAATATAGGTCAAAGCTACAGGGATAGAAGAGCGATATACAATATGTACAAGAGCCAAGATGAATAATAAGAGCGGAGGACCAAGGACGAAGTGCTCGGCTTAAAAAGGGTGTAAGAACGGATGTAGTCCTCCGCACCTACAGTTCAGTCTGTGTATCGAAAAACCAATGATGAAACTAAAAGGAGAGGGAATAAAGTTCAAGGTTGAAGGAAATCAGTGACACGATTCACTGATGACGGTGCTATCCCGAGTGAAAGTGAGGAATTACGTGATCTGCTGAATAAAACGATCAATCTTATGAGTATATAACAATGGACTGAGATAAAATCGAAGAATGACAAAAACGATGAGAAGTAGCACAAATGAGAACAGCAAGGAACTTAAATCAGGATTAATGGTCACGAAATACATGGTCAATTAACATTGCTACATAGGCAGCAAAATAACCAATGACGGACATAGCAAAGAGGACATCGAAAGCAGACTATCAATGGCAAAAAGGGCAGCCCTGGTCAAGAGAAGTCTACAAGTATGAAACATAGGCCTTAATTTGATGAAGAAATTTCTGAGAATGTATGATTGGAGCTCATTATCGTACGATAGTTAAACATGAACTGTGGGAAAACCGGAACAGATGGGAATCGAAGCATTTGAGATGTAGTGCTACAGAGAAATGTTGAAAATTTAGTGGACTGATGAGGTAGGTAATGAGGAGGTTCTTACCAGAATCGGAGAGGAAAGGAGTATGTGGAAAACACTGATAAGGAGAAGGGACAGGATGATAGGACGTCTGTTAAGACTTCGAAGTTACTAGAGGGAGCTGTAGAGGGCAAAAACTGTAGAGGAAGACAGACAATGGAATAGATTCAGCAAATAATTGGGGGTAGGTTGTAAGTGATACTGCGAGATGAAGAGGTTGGCACTGGAGAAGAATTTGTGACAGGTCGCATCGAACCAGTCAGAAGACTGATGACAAAAAATCAAAAATACAAAAATTACAGACCTCGTTTCTGAATTCTAACTGTAGTAAGTTACATATGAGTTCTCCTACTCACACGTCCATTTTTCAAAAGCGTGTAAAGCTGTTTTACACAGTTTTGTGCTTTATGTTACAGAATTGTTAATGTCTACTCCGATGTTTATCTTTATTCATAACTGTTAATGACATAGCTGTGTGGGCTCTTCACAGCAGTTACGTTTCTTTCTGCTCCCATATATAATCAAAGTTTATATATAATTTTCCTTTTAATTTCAGTGCATTTATCAACTCGCATGTGTCACATCCATTAAAACCTCTAGACATTATTTAAACGTAATTACAATTGTTTTATTCTTTAGGATATAGTAGGTTGTTATGTTTACAATGATGTGAGTAGTTTTTATTAGGACACTCATTGATTCAAAATGTAATTAACTCATGTTATCACTACAGTTCGTAAAATGCAAAACCTTCTGTGCCATTCGGTAGATCTGAGAAAGATTACACACTCCAACAGCGCTACTTTCCCGTCAAGTTCTTTGAAGTATCAGAAATTAACTATATATGACGGTAGTATCTGTTCCCGAAAGAACAGTTACCGTCAATGACCATGCAGCTTTGCTAGAAATGAAATGATAATTAAATGGACACCCTAGCTGCAAGCAGGCGTTGATATACTTCATTGGGGACATGTTGAAAATGTGTGCCCCCACCGGGACACGAACCCGGGATCTCCTGCTTACATGGCAGACGCTCTATCCATCTGAGCCACCGCGGGCACAGAGGATAGTGCGTCTGCAGCGACTTATCCCTAGCACGCTCCCCGTGAGATCCACATTCCCAACATGTCCACAACACTACATTCGTAGTGCGCCTAATAGATGTTTGCCCATCATACTCATTACTCGTGGCAGATTAATCTACCAAGGCCCGTACGAGTTCGGGCATAGCGTGTGCGTTCGCACAAGAAGGTCAAAGGCCGGGAACCCATATTTTTAACTATATATGACGGTAGTATCTGTTCCCGAAAGAACAGTTACCGTCAATGACCATGCAGCTTTGCTAGAAATGAAATGATAATTAAATGGACACCCTAGCTGCAAGCAGGTGTTGATATACACTCCTGGAAATGGAAAAAAGAGCACATTGACACCGGTGTGTCAGACCCACCATACTTGCTCCGGACACTGCGAGAGGGCTGTACAAACAAAGATCACACGCACGGCACAGCGGACACACCAGGAACCGCGGTGTTGGCCGTCGAATGGCGCTAGCTGCGCAGCATTTGTGCACCGCCGCCGTCAGTGTCAGCCAGTTTGCCGTGGCATACGGAGCTCCATCGCAGTCTTTAACACTGGTAGCATGCCGCGACAGCGTGGACGTGAACCGTATGTGCAGTTGACGGACTTTGAGCGAGGGCGTATAGTGGGCATGCGGGAGGCAGGGTGGACGTACCGCCGAATTGCTCAACACGTGGGGCGTGAGGTCTCCACAGTACATCGATGTTGTCGCCAGTGGTCGGCGGAAGGTGCACGTGCCCGTCGACCTGGGACCGGACCGCAGCGACGCACGGATGCACGCCAAGACCGTAGGATCCTACGCAGTGCCGTAGGGGACCGCACCGCCACTTCCCAGCAAATTAGGGACACTGTTGCTCCTGGGGTATCGGCGAGGACCATTCGCAACCGTCTCCGTGCAGCTGGGCTACGGTCCCGCACACCGTTAGGCCGTCTTCCGCTCACGCCCCAACATCGTGCAGCCCGCCTCCAGTGGTGTCGCGACAGGCGTGAATGGAGGGACGAATGGAGACGTGTCGTCTTCAGCGATGAGAGTCGCTTCTGCCTTGGTGCCAATGATGGTCGTATGCGTGTTTGGCGCCGTGCAGGTGAGCGCCACAATCAGGACTGCATACGACCGAGGCACACAGGGCCAACACCCGGAATCATGGTGTGGGGAGCGATCTCCTACACTGGCCGTACACCACTGGTGATCGTCGAGGGGACACTGAATAGTGCACGGTACATCCAAACCTTCATCGAACCCATCATTCTACCATTCCTAGATCGGCAAGGGAACTTGCTGTTCCAACAGGACAATGCACGTCCGCATGTATCCCGTGCCACCCAACGTGCTCTAGAAGGTGTAAGTCAACTACCCTGGCCAGCAAGATCTCCGGATCTGTCCCCCATTGAGCATGTTTGGGACTGGATGAAGCGTCGTCTCACGCGGTCTGCACGTCCAGCACGAACGCTGGTCCAACTGAGGCGCCAGGTGGAAATGGCATGGCAAGCCGTTCCACAGGACTACATCCAGCATCTCTACGATCGACTCCATGGGAGAATAGCAGCCTGCATTGCTGCGAAAGGTGGATATACACTGTACTAGTGCCGACATTGTGCATGCTCTGTTGCCTGTGTCTATGTGCCGGTGGTTCTGTCAGTGTGATCATGTGATGTATCTGACCCCAGGAATGTGTCAATAAAGTTTCCCCTTCCTGGGACAATGAATTCACGGTGTTCTTATTTCAATTTCCAGGAGTGTACTTCATTGGGGACATGTTGAACATGTGTGCCCCGACCGGGACTCGAACCCGGGATCTCCTGCTTACATCGCAGGTGCTCTACCCATCTTTTTTTTAATTTTTTTTATTTTTACATTTGCTCCAATTTGTAATAAGAATAGAATGAACAAAGTGCATATCATTGCTAAGCCGCCGTAGCGCAATATAAGAAATGAAATGGCTTCTTGAAGGTTTTTTTTTTTTTTTGCCAAGTAGTAAACAGAAATTTTTTTTTTATGGTGCACAAAAGACTATCACTTCATAATTGAAGGAAGGTTGCTCCGCTGCTCTGCGAGAGAAGGGAAATGTGAAAACGAAAAAGGGAAAGAAAAAAATGCCTTCTGCAGTGGTGAGCATCTGAATAGTATCGTAAATTTCCGACAAGTACTAAAGTCCCAGGAGGCAAATGGGATTCATACATACAGGTCACTGGCAACCTCTGGGATCCGAAATACTGTATCTGAAGCATTTAACCGTTAATTATGATGTTCAGCGTATTTCCAAATATCCTTCTGTTGTCACAATGTTGTCTCATTTTAAAGTGTTCAATTTCTATGTAAGATTAATAGTCGAGGAAAGTAGCATGCCTATTCTGCATAATAAACGATGCTGTGTGACCGATGATCCACGTTGCAGCGTTGTTTTTTGCTCGTGGATATCTCAGTTTTTGTGGCTGAATGATCTCTAAAAGATCTACACCACTGGGCGTCGCACGGTCTATCACCGACAATCGTTGACGAAGAAATGTAGTAATTTCTTCTGCATGTCCACACGCGAACCTATGAAGAAGCGTATCGACCCTTCCGCATGCGTCACAGTTGGGCATTGGATGAAGGCCAATTTTATGTAGCTTTTCATTCGTTGCTACTTGATCGTTGACTGTTAGATACCAGTCGGCTATTACGCGTGACGGTAACACGTCGCTGTGCACATTCCGCCATACTATACTCCAATGTGTATGTGGATGTTTTTCTTCGAGACGATTCCTGTGGTTTGTTGTCGTGAGAAGGCCATAAAGCTTCCTGTTCGTCAGGCTTCCGTTATCGACGATGTTGTGTCGAATGTAGCTCATTTCCATGTAGTACAGTCGCACATGTCGGTAAGAAAGTGGAATGCCGGCGATATTAACGGGTGGGTCAAGGCTATGAGGCTTCCACCGCTGAATGAGGTATGTGATGATACTGGTCCTCCGGGTACGGCACTCCTTCCTGATGCGATTTAGGAGCAGGGTGACACATTTTTTGTGTACTTTAATGAGGTTAAGGCCACCTTTGAACGAAGGTAGGGTTAAGGTATCGAATTGAACTTTGAAAATGTGCCCCCTAAAAAGAAACCAACATAACGCTTGTTGTATACTCTTGGCTAGTTGGTCGGAGATTGGAAGAATTTGCGCCAAATAAGTCATCTTGCTCGTAATGGCGATCTCGATGGTCTTAACTTTCTGTAGTATATTCAAGTCACGGTCGGAGTGAAGTATCAAAGCAGCACGTAATTTATTAAGCATGTGTGACCAGTTCTTCGTCAGGAATTTGTCTGGTTTGGCCTCAAAAGTAACACCGAGGGTTGTGTGAGAATCCTTGACCTTGCACCAGGTGACCTGGGATATGTCTCCGATACCGCCACCGATCTGCAAAGCTGTGGTTTTAGTTCTATTGAGTATTGCTCCTGAAAGAAACGTGAATGTTTGTAAAAGAGTTTCCGCTGACAGAAGTTGTTGCGATGATGACACAGTTACGCCTACATCGTCGGCATACGCAATGCATGGGATAGTGACAGACTCGACGCTAAGCCCGATCCCGCTATGCGCTAAGCTGTTCAGTAGCGGCTCCACTGCAATGGCGTACAAAATCATTGACAGAGGACATCCTTGGCGGACGGATTGCTCAATGGAAACTTCTTTTGTAAGATGGCCGTTAATGAGAATCCGTGAAGAGGCGTTTGTAGTAAGTTTGCGAATTAATTCTATGAGATGAAGTCCAAATCCTAGTTTCTTCATGCTTTTAAAGAGGAAGTCATGACGTACACGGTCATAAGCCTTCTCAAAATCTAGAAAGATCAGAGCGCCCTGTCCTTTGGTTTCAGCATACGAACAGAAGATGTCCCTCAAATCGCAGGCTGCTGAGATTGCACTTCGGTCTTGCACTGCACTGTACTGGTAACTGCCCAAAACCTTGTACATAACGGTTTGCATCCTTAGCGTAATCGATCTGGTGATGATTTTGAAATCGGCATTCAGGAGTGTAATGGGTCGCATGTTTTCGACCTTCCTGCTGTTCCCTTTTTTTCGGTAAGGGCAGGATGATACCTTCCGTAAATGCCTTGGGTATAACTTCCAGGTGCCAGAGTTCATTCGCTATCTCGAGGAGTGTCGGACCGAGGAGGTTCCAGTAAGGCTGGTAAAACTCAGCGCTGAGACCGTCGGGTCCTGGTGACTTCCATTTCTTTGCACTGTGGACCGCCAGTCGGATTTCGTCCTCTGTGAAAAGAGATTCCAGATTTCCATTATCCTGTTGTGACAAGCGACAGCTCAAGGTCCTAAGAAAATCGTCGCACGAGTGTTCATCAACGGCTTGCTTCTTGTAAAGTTGACGATAATAGTCGTAGACGTGCGAGATGATGTCACGTTGCTTCGTGATGGCATTCTCAGCGTCATCAACGACGGCTTCAAGAAACATGGCTGTACACCGTTTCGTCGTTCTCAGGATGTGGTACAGAGAGGCCCGTTCTTCGGCGGCAACGTCCTTGGGGTGGGCTTGCACGATGATGCCTTGCATTCGTTGGCGTTGTATCGCCGTGATTTTCGCTTTATATTGTTTGATCTTTATGTCGATATCGCGAGAAGGATTGTTAGCGCGACTGTACAGTTCTCTCAAACAGCGATAATAAAACTCAATAGTCTGTTTCTGCCAAAAGCTTTTTTGTCGGGCGTAACTCATGAGGGTGAGGCGTATTTTAGGCTTAGCACACGAGTCCACCACTGGAGAGCGCTATCGTAACGACGTCGTTGCCACTGGAGCTGTTGCCACGTTATGTTCACCTCCTCTTCAAGTTGGGCATCCTGCAGAAGGCTGACATTCAATTTGCAGTAGCCTTTCCCGCGATATATTTGCTGGCGGTGTAGGTTAAGGTAACACTGATACGCACAATGGTCGGAGATGTTGACAGGAGCTATGTCACAGTTCACAGCGTGTCGGTGGAGGGCCTCGGACACATAGATCCTATCAAGCTGACTGGCAGAATGACTGGTTACGAAGGTGTACGCTACCCGTTCACCGTGCAGTTGTTGCCATGTATCGTGAAGACGCATGCCATGAATTAAATGTTCAAGTTCGATACATCTGTTCGTGTTAGGAGTTTGGTCTCTGTCGTTAAGCACACAATTGAAGTCACCACCGAAGGGGAGATGTGCACAATAAGCGCTAAGAAGAATGGGAACCTCGTTTTTATAAAATGTTGAGCGATCTCTCTTATGAGTGCTACCTGAGGGAGCGTACACGTTAACAATCTGCACGCCATTCACTCGAAGAGAAATGCCACGACCACTAGGCAGCCGCTGCACATCCGTAAATGGTATACCGTCGCGCAGAAGTATGGCAGTGCCTACAGCATCCTGAGGATTGATGTTATCAATGAGAACATAACCGGGCACTTCTAAGACTGTGACGACCTCCTGTAGGAGGGCAATGTCAACGCTGGTACAATACAAGAAATCAGTTAGCGAACGGAGTTTCACCGCACTTTGAATTCTATTGACGTTAAGTGTGGTAACGTTGTAGGTTTGGCTATCGCACATGATGGTTCAGAGGACAATGAGCTCTGTGTTGGATCGTCCTTCTCGAAGGCTTTGAATCAAACTCGTTGGGAACGTCTGGAGTACTCAGAGAGTGGAAATGTCGCAGCGCAATGGTCATGCGCGAGAGCAGCTACTGCTGCATCTCCTCGTCCTGCTGCCACCACGCCTCATTGCTGTCGGGATGCTTCGCGGTGCGCGCGCCGCCCTGCCCGCCACCGCCGGATGAGTCTGTCAACGTGGTCGCATCCGCCTGGCCACCACGCGGGGCTGCGACTGACGTCAGCGAGTTCCTGCGGGAGCGCTGCTGCAGCTGCTCGCTACTCTGTTCGCTCTTCCTCTTAGCCGTTACGGTGCTCTGTTCCCTCTCAGCGCTCAGTAGTGCCTTCAGGTGTTTGGTTTGTTCACGAATGCGTTCTTTCCTCGCGGTGTCCTCGCAGGGCACGGAGCAAGAAGATTGAGGTTCAGTCTCGCTGCCACTTTCTGACATGTGTACGGGTCTCAAATCATCCGACTTTTCCTCTTTGCTACTATCCCCTTTGCTTCTCCTTCGGCGGCCTTTCTTCGTTTCTGCTGCAGTCTCTACCGATAGGGGCGGTTCAGGCAAACTGATCTGCACCCGCTCCTGTATCTCACACGGCTTAGTTTCAGAGGTGGCTGGCGCATCGTTGGTATCCAGCGGTAACTGCCCCGGTGAGGATGACGGTGCCGGACCGACGTCCGTCCTACCGCAAATGTCTTGGGCACTGCATTCCACCTGAACTGGCATCTCCGCCTCGCTAACACGTTCCGGCTGCCAAGGTGGTGGTACCATCCCCGCGACTACCTCGCTCAATAGCGGAACAAGCGTTTCACTACCGTCTGCAGGACGTTCCCGTGGAAGTTGAAATGGACGTCGCCGTGTACAGTTCATCCGCAGATGATCTGTTGAATGGCAGATCGAACAGGTAGGGGGTTGTCCAATGTAAGTTACCTGTGCACGACGGCCGCCAATGGCAACATACGAAGGTATATGCTTTTTTAAGTCCAGGCGTACACTTCGCACCCTGCTGTTAACTTGGTAGCGATATGCACTCGACCATTTTTCATTGGTAACTGACAAAACGACGCCGTACAGTGACAGAGAACGTGCTATCAGGTCATTAGGGCACTCAGGTGGCACATTAAATACCCTGACGGTTCTCACTCCGTATCCCGAAGGCGCGACTTGGACATTGCTAATACTGCCATCATTATCAGGAAATGGTCTCACACCAGCATGCTCCTCAACGAATTTCTCATAAGTGTCACTCGAAATAAATTTGATAAATAACGAGTACTGCACAAAGTCCAACTGGAACGTGTCGACTATATCTTCCGGCAATTTCAGATTTTCAAAAATCCACTCATGGAGTTCGAAAGCCGTCGGTCGCAAGGGAGCACGATCGAAAACACACTGAACGCTGTTCGCTCTGTTAATTGTCGACATCTTACTTACAACAGTGGTACAGAAACAAACGTTAACAGCGCTCGCACACGCTGCTCAGCTCTCCACCGCAGCACTGCTCGCGACGTAAACACTGGCACGCGCTACCGCCCGTCACCGCGCGATGTGCACTGGCCGAGTGCCTGAGCACGACTGATCCATCTGAGCCACCGCGGGCACTGAGGATAGTGCGTCTGCAGGGATTTATCCCTTGCACGATCCGGTGGCTCAGATGGATAGAGCGTCTGCCATGTAAGCAGGAGATCCCGGGTTCGAGTCCCGGTTGGGGCACACATTTTCAACATGTCCCCAATGAAGTATATCAACGCCTGCTTGCAGCTAGGGTGTCCATTTAATTATCATTTCATTTCTAGCAAAGCTGCATGGTCATTGACGGTAACTGTTCTTTCGGGAACAGATACTACCGTCATATATAGTTAAAAATATGGGTTCCCGGCCTTTGACCTTCTTGTGCGAACGCACACGCTATGCCCGAACTCGTACGGGCCTTGGTAGATTAATCTGCCACGAGTAATGAGTATGATGGGCAAACATCTATTAGGCGCACTACGAATGTAGTGTTGTGGACATGTTGGGAATGTGGATCTCAGGGGGAGCGTGCAAGGGATAAGTCGCTGCAGACGCACTATCCATATAGCACTAGGGACAGAAAGTTGGCTGAAACCAGAAGTAAACAGTAATGAAATCTTAAACTCAGATTGGAATGTATACCGCAGAGACAGGCTGAACAGTGAAGGGGGAGGCGTGTTTATAGCGATAAGAAGTGCAATAGTATCGAAGGAAATTGACGGAGATCCGAAATGTGAAATGATTTGGGTGAAGGTCACGGTTAAAGCAGGCTCAGACATGGTAATTGGATGTCTCTATAGGCCCCTTGGCTCAGCAGCTGTTGTGGTTGAGCACCTGAAGGATAATTTGGAAAATATTTCGAGTAGATTTCCCCACCATGTTATAGTTCTGGGTGGAGATTTTAATTTGCCGGATATAGACTGGGAGACTCAAACATTCATAACGGGTGGCAGGGAGAAAGAATCCAGTGAAATTTTTTTAAGTGCTTTATCTGATAACTACCTTGAGCAGTTAAACAGAGAACCGACTCGTGGCGATAACATATTAGACCTTCTGGTGACAAACAGACCCGAACTATTTGAAAACGTTAACGCAGAACACGGAATCAGCGATCATAAAGCGGTTACGGCATCGATGATTTTAGACGTAAATAGGAATATTAAAAAGGGTAGGAAGATTTTTCTGTTTAGCAAAAGTGACAAAAAGCAGATTTCAGAGTACCTGTTGGCTCAACACAAAAGTTTTGTCTCAAGTACAGATAGTGTTGAGGATCAGTGAACAAAGTTCAAAACCGTCGTACATTATGCGTTAGATGAGTATGTGCCAAGCAAGATCGTAAGAGATGGAAAAGAGCCACCGTGGTACAACAACCGAGTTAGAAAACTGCTGCGGAAGCAAAGGGAACTTCACAGCAAACATAAACATAGCCAAAGCCTTGCAGACAAACAAAAATTACGCGAAGCGAAATGTAGTGTGAGGAGGGCTATGCGAGAGGCGCTCAGTGAATCCGAAAGTAAAGTTCTATGTACTGACTTGGCAGAAAATCCTAAGAAATTTTGGTGTTATGTCAAAGCGGTAGGTGGATCAAACCAAAATGTCCAGACACTCTGTGACCAAAATGGTACTGAAACAGGATGACAGACTAAAGGCCGAAATACTAAATGTCTTTTTCCAAAGTTGTTTCACAGAGGAAGATTGCACTGTAGTTCCTTTTCTAGATTGTCGCACAGATGCCAAAATGGTAGATATCGAAATAGACGACAGAGGGATAGAGAAACAATTAAAATCGCTCAAAAGAGGAAAGGCCTCTGGACCTGATGGGATACGAGTTCAATTTTACACAGAGTACGCGAAGGAACTTGCCCCCCTTCTTGCAGCGGTGTACCGTAGGTCTCTAGAAGAGCGTAGCGTTCCAAAGGATTGGAAAAGGGCACAGGTCATCCCCGTTTTCAAGTAGGGACGTCGAACAGATGTGCAGAACTATAGACCTATATCTCTAACGCCGATCAGTTGTAGAATTTTGGAACACGTATTGTGTTCGAGTATAATGACTTTTCTGGAGACTAGAAATCTACTCTGTAGGAATCAGCATGGGTTTCGAAAAAGACTGTCATGTGAAACCCAGCTCGCGATATTCGTCCACGAGACTCAGAGGGCCATAGACACGGGTTCACAGGTAGATGCCGTGTTTCTTGACTTCCGCAAGGCGTTCGATACAGTTCCCCACAGTCGTTTAATGAACAAAGTAAGAGCATATGGACTATCAGACCAATTGTGTGATTGGATTGAGGAGTTCCTAGATAACAGGACGCAGCATGTTATTCTCAATGGAGAGAAGTCTTTCGAAGTAAGAGTGATTTCAGGTGTGCCGCAGGGGAGTGTCATAGGACCGTTGCTAATCACGATATACATAAATGGCCTGGTGGATGACATCGGAAGTTCACTGAGGCTTTTTGCAGATGATGCTGTGGTGTACCGAGAGGTTGTAACAATGGAAAATTGTACTGAAATGCAGGAGGATCTGCAGCGAATTGACGCATGGTGAAGGGAATGACAATTGAATCTCAATGTAGACAAGTGTAATGTACTGCGAATACACAGAAAGATAGCTCCTTTATCATTTAGCTACAAAATAGCAGGTCAGCAAATGGAAGCAGTTAATACCATAAATTATCTGTGAGTACGCATTAGGAGTGATTTAAAATGGAATGATCATATAATGTTGATCGTCGGTAAAGCAGATGCCAGACTGAGATTCATTGGAAGAATCCTAAGGAAATGCAATCCGAAAACAAAGGAAGTAGGTTACAGTACGCTTGTTCGCCCACTGCTTGAATACTGCTCAGCAGTGTGGGATCCGTACCAGATAGGGTTGATACAAGACATAGAGAAGATCCAACGGAGAGCAGCGCGCTTCGTTACAGGATCATTTAGTAATCGCGAAAGCGTTACGGAGATGATAGATAAACTCCAGTGGAAGACTCTGCAGGAGAGACGCTCAGTAGCTCGGTACGGGCTTTTGTCAAAGTTTCGGGAACATATCTTCACCGAAGTGTCAAGCAGTATATTGCTCCCTCCAACGTATATCTCGCGAAGAGGCAATGAGTATAAAATCAGAGAGATTAAAGCCCACACAGAGGCATACCGACAATCCTCCATTCCACGAACAATACGAGACTGGAATAGAAGGGAGAACCGATAGAGGTACTGAAGGTACACTCCGCCACACACCGTCAGGTGGCTTGCGGAGTATGGATGTAGATGTAGATGTAGATATAGATCCTCTGTGCTCGCGGTGGCTCAGATGGATAGAGCGTCTGCCTCGTAAGCAGGAGATCCCGGGTTCGAGTCCCGGTCGGGGCACACATTTTCAACATGTCCCCAATGAAGTATATCAACGCCTGCTTGCAGCTAGGGTGACCATTTAATTATCATTTCATTTCTAGCAAAGCTGCATTGTCATTGACAGCAACTGTTCTTTCGGGAACAGATACTACCGCCATATATAGTTAAAAATATGGGTTCCCGGCCTTTGAGCTTCTTGTGCGAACGCACACGCTATGCCCGAACTCGTACGGGACTTGGTAGATTAATCTGCCACGAGTAATGATTATGATGGGCAAACATCTATTAGGCGCACTACGAATGTAGTGTTGTGGACATGTTGGGAATGTGGATCTCACGGGGAGCGTGCAAGGGATAAGTCCCTGCAGACGCACTATCCTCTGTGCCCGCGGTGGCTCAGATGGATAGAGCGTCTGCCGTATGAGCAGGAGATCCCGGGTTCGAGTCCCGGTCGGGGCACACATTTTCAACTTGTCCCCAATGAAGTATATCAACGCCTGCTTGCAGCTAGGGTGTCCATTTAATTATCATTTCATTTCTAGCAAAGCTGCATGGTCATTGACGGTAACTTCTTTCGGGAACAGATACTACCGTCATATATAGTTAAAAATATGGGTTCCCGGCCTTTGACCTTCTTGTGCGAACGCACACGCTATGCCCGAACTCGTATGGGCCTTGGTAGATTAATCTGCCACGAGTAATGAGTATGATGGGCAAACATCTATTAGGCGCACTACGAATGTAGTGTTGTGGACATGTTGGGAATGTGGATCTCACGGGGAGCGTGCAAGGGATATGTCCCTGCAGACGCACTATCATCTGTGCCCGCGGTGGCTCAGATGGATAGAGCGTCTGCCATGTAAGCCGGAGATCCCGGGTTCGAGTCCCGGTCGGGGCACACATTTTCAACATGTCCCCAATGAAGTATATCAACGCCTGCTTGCAGCTAGGGTGTCCATTTAATTATCATTTCATATCAGAAATTATTTAACGTACACTATAATTAATATCAAAGCTCCAGATTACAGCCATTTTCCATGGTAGATTTTAATATAACTATTCTTTGCTTACGAACTTGGGCTACATACTCTTTAATCTTAATATTTCCTATAAAATTACGTACAGCATTGATTAAGTAATTTACTATATAATAATTTCGTGTGATTTTACCTAATTTGCACTACGGACCTTGTGCATGTATACAAGGGAATTCAGGCCGTGGAATAGTAAAGTGGCCATGTATTTTACCACGTTTAGTAACCAGCAATATTTGTTGCAAGTGAGAATCACATTATTTCTGTTTGTTCATCCAAAACATTTATATCCAGCCAGTTCTATTTTCTAAGCATTATGCAGCTTACGTAGTAAGAGTTCAATCGTACTTCAAGTAGTCGGATGACATCCACAACTGACAGTTGGGGCTTAAAAGCTCACGAGTAAGATGTAAGTCGAATTCGCTCCCATTGTTGACTGACGTCGCTAGATTGCACATCATGCTGGCGAAAATGTGTGCACCGATATCCGCGAAACTCAGTAACATTAGAGTCCAATAAATTTCGATTGGCTTTTGTATATTAGATCAATGACCACAATACCTGATCTGTGGTGGAATGAACGAGAAGTTATGTGATGTCCTTGTGATTGGAGTAAGCTATTGTTGGACGTCGGGCCGGCCGAAGTGGTCGTTCGGTTAAAGGCGCTGCAGTCTGGAACCGCAAGACCGCTACGGTCGCAGGTTCGAATCCTGCCTCGGGCATGGATGTTTGTGTTGTCCTTAGGTTAGTTAGGTTTAACTAGTTCTAAGTTCTAGGGGACTAATGACCTCAGCAGTTGAGTCCCATAGTGCTCAGAGCCATTTGAACCATTTTGTTGGACGTCGTGATTCTCAATATTGACTGACTTAAATGAACTAATTCCGAACATTACTCTCTGATAAAGTATTTCAGGATAGTGCTATATGTGAGACCCTAACTTTTTCTGGCTAAAAAATTATAAATAACATCCCCACTGAACAGTTGGTAGCTAAATGCAGCAGGTGATCTTGCCCTATGTGCTGACTGGTTTTCATAATAGGTAAACATGTCATCGTCATTAACAACAGAACGTTGGATGGAGTAATTGTTGTTTTAGTGCGTTTGTAATTACGGCGTCGAACACATTCTTGAGGAACCATCATCCTATGCTCATTTACAATTCCTGCTTCGAGGTGACCAGATCTTTATGCAAGAGAGGTGAGTCTATGAAAATCAGGTCAGTAATGTTATAGGTTGACTTTATAGATTAGACTCGTTCACGCACTGTAACGGGTCTACCACATGCCTATGCTTCGCTAATACACTATCTTACACTCCTCCTATGTTCAAAAATTCCACCGCCTGTAACTTTCCTGTATCTGAATACAGTGACGGATAAAGCACTCGCAACAATAAGAAGGAGTGATGGCGACTTAAACGAAAGCTGGTAGGCTTGTTTCTACATCTGAAAGATGATCTCTATTAAAATTTGTTGCCAGTCGTGTAAGACTGAGGGTATTAGCACCACTATTAGATGCAAATCAAGTTTGCTTTAAATACGTGCCGTAACAGAGCATTAGTTACCTCTAGGATTGGACGTAGTGAGCTGATGTTATCAAGAATGTCATTACGGCTCAAAGAAGCGACCATCAGCAACTCACTGATTTAGAATGAGGTCGTGTAATAGGACTGAGAGAGACTAGATGTTCCTTCTGCAATATTTCAGAAAGACTTGGCAGGAATGTAGTCACAGCGGCGATCACGAGAATGTACGGTTGCTAGATGACCGGGTTTTGGACAGCCACTTGGCATTACAGAGAGGGAAGATCATGGTGTTCGGCGTATGGCTCTGGCGTATCGTACTGCATCTGCAACAGCAGTTTTAGCAGCAGTCGTCACCACAGTGATACAGTGAACATAGGTTACTTCAAGGACATCTCCGAGCCAGACGCCCTGTAGCGTGCACTCCACTAACCCCAAACTACCACCATTTGTGACTTCAGTGGTGTCAAGCGAGAGCTCATTGTAGGGCAGGGTGGAGGTCCGTTGTGTTTTATGAGGATAGCTGGTTCTGCCACGATGCTACTGGTGGCCGTGCATTGCTTAGAAGAAGGTCAGCTGAGGGCCTGCACCCACCCTGTCTGCGTACTGGACACAATCATCTTGTTTAACTCTGCGGCCGAATGTCCTTCCTGTCGCCGCGGTAGTCACTTACCTAAATAAGGGAAATCGTGTGCGCCACCTCTCTGTGATTTACTGAAACTTTGTTCTGTGACTGTCCAAAAAACCACACTCAGCCCTGACGGTACACCAACCGCTCTCGTTAACACTTGGCTTACTTTCGATCGCGACCTGGCTTACTTCCATACCTCGCAAGTTATTGTGCTGTGCGTTACACTATTCGAGCAGTTAAGTAAATGCGTAAATGTGTAGTAACAGTTTCTCATTTTTCTGTAAGGCTGCCATTTCTAATGAAAATGTTAGTAAATTTCTACAATAAACATGAAGTTGAAGTTCTGTTATCGTTTGTACTTTGTGAATTATATTGGTCATATTTCTATTAGCTGTAATAATTCATAACGCTGAGGGTGGGATTCAGTGGACAGTGTTCTCACTGACATCCGAACATCAAAACGTTGATTTTGATGAGGTTATGCATGCTGTAGAGGGACCTGTTCCGAATATCTGGCTAGTGACTTTTCATGCGTGGGTCCCTACTTCCTCATAAAATCTATGTTGAACTCTTATGCAAACCTCCCTTATCTGTAACGTGACTCTTCTTTGGACAAAGCTCAGTAGCGCTGCAGCTAAAGCTCCACCCTGGCTGCCACCCTGACGTTAAGGGCACAGATCTTCAATAGGTCCTTTTTTTTCTCTTACATCATAAAGAATATCATTAAATAGCATATGTCACACTAAATTATAAGAAAGTAGTCCTTGTCGCTTTGTAATTTCAATAATTAATCAATAATTACAGCAAACTTTCTCGTAATGTTTATTTCGTTTGTTACAGAATACATTTCCGAATGTCCTTACTCCTTACCTCTTGCATCGTTTGCTGTCCTAGACCAGATCCTGTATTGTATTTGTCGTGAAGCAACCTAAATAAATGTAACGAAACTCACTGCCCTGATGGCACATGGATTTTTCAGAAGCGGTAGCTTAATGCAGAGCTAAAGAATACATTTTAATGGAATATCCTCTCGTAGTTACTTCTCCTGCAGTCTGCTGCATGTCAGGAGCATTCAGGAATTTTTAGCTGTAATTTTAACCTACCTGCACAAGTAAACATCACAGGGTTGGCAAAGTGTAGTAGATTTACGTGGGTTAATTTTTACGGTGGATTTGAATGCTTTCCTTTGATTGTAAAGTATCTGATCAGTTGGCTCTCCTTGGAGTCAATATGTTTTAGATTCATTTTTATCCCACATGCAGAAGAACGACACGTTTTAAAAGTCTTCGTACAGTGCTTTCGTGATCTTCTCTGATTTCGTGCAGGTCAATATAACATTTTTTATTTACGAGTCAAGACTTCCACTCCTTTTTCAGAAATCCGACCAGCCGCGCGGGATTAGCCGAGCGGTCTCAGGCGCTGCAGTCATAGAGTGGGCGGCTGGTCCCGGCGAAGGTTCGAGTCCTCCCTAGGACATGGGTGTGTGTGTTTGTCCTTAGGATAATTTAGGTTAAGTAGTGTGTAAGCATAGAGATTGATGACCTTAGCAGTTAAGTCCCATAAGATTTCACAAACATTTGAACATTTGAACAAATCCGACCATATTTTCAGGGCTCTTACCAACATATCAAAATATATAGTAATATCTTCCCTAACGGAGTTACAGTACACTGTGCTGTAAAGTAATGAATAATCTTCTTCAAATCTTATTTCTGCTCAGGGAAGCTCCTAGTTCCGCATGGTGTCTGTTGTACCTCCATTGGTGCCGGCCGGAGTGTCCGAGCGGTTCTAGGCGCTACAGTCAGGAACCGCGCGACCGCTATGGTCGCAGGTCCGAATCCTGCCTCGGGCATGGATGTGTGTGATGCCCTTAGGTTAGTTAGGTTTAAGTGGTTGTAAGTTCTAGGGGACTTATGACCACAGCAGTTTAGTTCCATAGTGCTCAGAGCCATTTGAACTATTTGAACATCCATTTGTACTGGCAGCTGGATACCTAACGAGATCAGAATTGGAGATGAGTACTACTGACAGTATGACGAATGTCATAAACACTCAGGTGACAAAAGTCATGGGATTCCGACTAATATCGCGTCGGTCCTCCTTTTGACCGACATAGTGCAGCAGTAGAGCATGGCATGGACTCAACAAGTCGTTGGAAGTATCCCGCAGAAATATTGAGCCACGTTACCTCTATAGGCGTCCGTAATTGCTAAAGTTTGCTAGTGCAGGATTTTGTACACGAGCTGACCTCTATTTATGTCACATAAATGGTCGATGGGATTCCTGTCAGGCGATTTGGAGGGCCTAATCATTTTCTCGAATTGTCCAGAATGTTCTTCAAACCAACCGGGAATTGTGGCCCAGTGGCATGGCGCAGCGTCATCCATCGAAAATCCGTCGTTGTTTCGGACCATGAAGTCCATGAATGGCTGAAAGTGGTCTCCAAGTAGCCGATTAGACTGGGGACCCAGTCCATTCCATGTAACCACAGCCCACACCATTACGGACCCACCACCAGCTGGAACAGCGCATTATTGACAGCTGGGGTCCTAAGCTTCGAGAGGTCTGCGCCACACTGGAAACCTTTCGTTAGCACTTACCAACTGAAATCGGGACTCATTTGACCAGGCCACGGTTATGCAATCGTCCAGGGTAAAATCGATATGGTCACTAGATCAATAGGGGCGCTGCATGCGACGTCGTACCGCCGTCGTGCTGTCGTAGCCCGTTACTTCAAATTTCGCTTCACGCTCTTAGCAGATACGTTCGTCGTCGTACGTCTCACACTGATTTCAGTGCTTATTTCACGCAGTGTTGCTTGTCTGTTGGCATGACAACTCTACACAAAAGCCACTGTTCTAGGTAGGTAAGTGAAGACCGTCGGTCATTGTGATGTCTGTGGATCTTGGAAAATTGAATGTCCTAAAGATTTCTGAAGTGGAGTGTCCCATGTGTCTAGTTCGAACTACCATTCCCCGTACAAAGTCTTGTTAATTCCCGTCGTGGGGCCATAATCATGCCGAAAACCTTTTCACATGATTTATCGGAGCACAAATGACAGCTCAGCCAATTCTTTAACCTTTTGTACCTTGTGTACGTGATACTACCGCCATCTGTATATCTACATAACGCTCTCCCATGACTTTTGTCACCTCATTGTACGATTTCATGCTATTCTATAAGATGAAACTTAATAAAAAAGTATGCTAGCAGGTTATGAACCCTTATTGTCAGTGTAGTAGCCGAAAATCTTAGGCGTTGCTGTACACTCGCTTGCTCGAAGTTATATTAAGGTATAGGAGAGAAGCTTAAATCGTTAGTACGGATTTTCTCGGTAACTAGGAGCTGTCACATAAAAAGCCGCTAGCCAGATAGTCAGGACAGCACCCTCATAAATTTCGTTACCAACAGTACTGATGGTCCCCTACTTATGCACCACATGGCATTAACACGACAGTTCAGCAAGTAATGGCGAAGAGGAGCTCAGCTAGGGCTATGTTCGTCGCCATTTTGCATCTCAGTAATTTTGCAGGTCATTTTTGGCTTTTAAGTTACTTATCTTAAAATAATCAAGCCAGGAATCTGTTTTTGACAAGCCTGAGTGTCTCGGCAATACTGGACCAAGTGGGACATTTTTGTGGCCTCTTATCTGCACCTTACCTACATAGGAGGTCTTCACAGCGATGAATAAAGTAGGCAAACCTTCTTCCTATCGACCGTATCTCATTTATTCGTCTATGAAGTGAATACACAATACAACACGCTAGATAAAATTTGTTAGGGATTATACCAGACAGCTTTGCATTATCTTGTGAACCTAGTAGAATAAGTAACTTAACAATCCGACTGCTTATATAACCCACCTGATATTTTATCAAAACTAATGGCCATTATCATATTAATGGGGACTCGTTCAAAACTCCATTCAAGAATTTTTACTTAGTTGTTTAACTTTCCACTGCGATTTTCTACTGGTAATTCTCTGCCTTGCCTTAGCGTATTCCCGCATGGTATCATTCAAAATTCTGCGCCTCTAATATAAACAGTAATTCACATGATTCTGATGGATTCAAGTATTAATGCAGGTGAATGTTAACTTAAGGCAAGGCACTTACGCTGTTAATCCGAATAGGCAGATTACACTGTTTCATTAAGAGCAGTTTGCGTTGATCGCATAAATACGGTAATACTAGATTCAAATATTTTCAGAGCCGTAGTGTATAATCTGCAATGACTACGTAAAATTTTGACTATTGCGTACGCTTCGTAAATTACGGTTGCAATGCGCGTGTTGCAGTCAGATTCGTAGAAATGTAGTTCCAATAATCGGGACTGGCAACCGTGTTTTGTACAGTACCTCTGACTAGTTTAGTCCATTAAAATTATTCATGTACCTTCATTCGCTTCAGTAGTCGTGTTTCTGCGCTATATTATTCAAATTTCAGAATTTTTTGTGTAAGTGTGACTTAAATAAGCATTCTGTGCATTCTGTCGTATAATTAGTATTCATGTGTCACGTTTTAGATCTGTTAAATACGTTTACACGGTCTTTACCGTTAACTAACCGACTGTAAGCTATTATCAAGTTGACAAAATTAAGAACATTAAGGAATATATTGACGTAATTGCTGCCTATAGCTTTTAAGGGCTATGTCAATAACAAACTAATACTGGTATCGTTACGATATAAAAGCAAAGTATTGTGGTCATCAGTTACTAAAACAAATATCATCAAAGTACTGGTGTTAATTGGAGAATTATGATGTCACGAAATCTCGCACAGTATCAGTTCACACTATTGATGACATGATTAATTTAGCTCTAAACAGTTTAGGAAAACCTCTCAAACGAATCCCATTAAGCAACTTATTACTGACTTCCACCCATCTTAGTAATAAGAAAAGACCTCAACATAAAGGTAGGATCGCTACGCTTGTCCTACACTCAAGTAACCTCCGAAACCCATTCCCTATCTTACTGCTTTGTTATAAACCCATCTGAATCCTAACTTCCTCAAATCAAAAAGTGTTTCATTCGAAATAAAAAGTACCTGCCTAACCTAAACATGTTCCAGCTGATACTCAGCGAAGATTCTGACATCTACTGCATTCTGATTTGTTAACTCCCAGCTGTGAGTTTTTCATTTTTTATTCCTGGTCTCACATAACCTCGAACCTTCCAAACAACTCCATGCATCCCAGCGCCCACCGAAGCTCCCTAGTTTGAACAAGAGATTAAACCTTGCAATCATTGGGCAAGTGGTTGGTCCGGAATTTAATCTTGATTTCCACATACGCAACGTCCTCCGAGGTCTTTCTGTCCTGCTTTCCTTGTCTGTGTTTTCTCTCAATACACTTCAAATATTGACTGCCTCGTTACCAATGGCACCCATATTTATAGCTGTATACACTATCTCAGCCATCCTGTGGTAGGATTCCGGGAACATGTAAACAGCTTAAAAAGGGCCTTGCCTTCCTAACACTCTTTCAACCGAGCCTAGGATGTTGGTGACGTTTCTGGGATGCCCAGTTAACAGAATATAGGGATGTTGGTGACGTTTGTGGGATGCCCAGTTAACAGAATATAGACGTAAACTATTGCACTGAAGCGTACCTACAAAGTTTCAAGAACCAGATTTGAGAGATCCAGTTATACGAGGGTTGTCCAGAAAGTAAGTTCCGATCGGTTGTGAAACGGAAACCACTGTGAATATCCTGTAAAGCTTTGCACAGATGTATTGGGCAGTGTCTCTAATATGCCCATCGCTCGTGTCGCGTCGCTCTTTTCAGTTTTGACTGAACAGTGAGCACGTAAAGATGCGTAGGGGATAGCATCTCCCGCCAAGTATGAGGGCCTGGTTAGAGATTTCACCTGTGTCATGCAGCCCTCATAACACAACTGTCGAGTTGTTTCTTCTTCGTGCCACTTCTCGGCCGCACACTGCAGGGGCAATGAAGACGCTCCTACAGCGTTTCCAATGTATTTGATCACCCACAATACAGTCCGTAATTGGCTCCCCCCGAGTCTCATCTCTATTCACAAGAACAGCTGGCATTGAAGACAAAATTTTTCCACAGACAACGAGCTGCAGACCGGTGCAGATAACTGGCCGAAAGCAAAGGTGGCTGCTTTCTACGACGAGGATATTGGAAAGTTGATACAACACTGCGATAAAACTTGAAGTTGTAACGTCGACTATGTAGAGAAGTAAGTGGAAGGTGTACTTAACTGTTGCAAATAAAACGTTCCTGGTTTTCACTGTGGTTTCCATTTCGCGACCGATTGGAACTTACTTCCTGGACAGCCCCCGTATACTGCAACCCTGCTTATTACTCATGTAGGGATCTCGAAGACAAGATTCGACAGATTACAGAGCACACAGAGGCGTTTAAGCAATGTTCCTTCCCCCCCCCCCCCCCCAATACGTCAATGGAACGTGACGATGCCGATATAAATGGTACACTGAGTTGCATAGTTCACAGCAGATCGTAGAGTATAGATGCAAAAGACAGAGGATCAAGATTAAAGTCTTGTACGATCAAATCTCTAATTAAATCCAACGAAACTATTTTTATACTCCTTACAGTTACCATAAGAAAAACCCTCATTTCATTTCAGATTTAGTCTCTTAAATCGTTTAGCAGCTCCTCAGATATCTCCTAACTTACCGTAAAGGAAAATTGTTAAGGCTTTCGTTGCCACTTGTTAACAAACTGCCTGTTGTCTTCTGTCTCGGGTTCTTAGATCGACGAGTCTGCTACCAGCAACGAAGGATGAAACTTTAACATGCTAGCCTCTCGTGCTGGTGAAACGTCAGAAAAATCATCAGAGGAACGTCAGCCGAAGAACCCAAGACAGAAGCCAACAGCCAGTTTCTTAGTGTTCAGCGTCCTAGTTTTTCAGTTTGCGAACGTCAGCGTTTTTTGCAGACGTGGGACAACGGCTGCGTTGTAGGTAATGGAAAAAGAACACCACAGCCGTACATTCAAAGTATTTATTATTCAGACAACTAGTTTCAACACTACAGTTACGTCATCTTCAGGTCCCGTATATCAAAAAACAACTTAAATAGTTAGAATGTGTATCTAATAACAACTGATGCAATAAGTTAGATAACACAACAGTTTATCATGAAAGGAATAAAACACAACAAAAGTAGTCTGAGTGTACTCATCAATGGATGAAAGTACATGAATACAACACACAGCAGAAAAATGTAGGCTATAATACTAAGCGTAACAGTGGGTTTAATTATATGTGAAAGGGAGGAACCTTCGAAGGTAACCACATTTTGAGGGCTTCTAGGTTGCATTAGGTTCTCTTTTCTTCCTGAACGAGATCATCTATTTCCAACGTTGACTGGAACTCTGGTCTGCTTAATTAAGAGTATGCTTATGATGTATATGTCTTTTATTGGTTCAAATGGTTCTGAGCACTATGGGACTTAATATCTGAGGTCATCAGTCCCCTAGAATTTAGAACTACTTAAACTTAACTAACCTAAGGACATCACACACATCCATGCCCGAGGCAGGATTCGAACCTGCGACCGTAGCGGTCGCGCGCTTCCATACTGAAGCCCCTAGAACCGCTCGGCCACACGGGTCGGCTGTCTTTCATTATTGACTCACTTTCTTCGTACACTTTTCTATAACTACAGGATATTTTTCTTATTGCTTTAACATAGTTCCAAGTCGTAACTGAGTTCCCGTTTTCGTTATGATTGCTTATAGGTAACTGTCCATCACACTATCACATATGATGCAAGTGCAATTTTTCCAGTTTCGTCTTGTTGTACCCATTTCTCAATTATATGTAGTGTTTCTCCTTCGTGTGCGCTCCAGCGGGCCAGTTAACAGGAATCCATGGAAGGTTATCTTACCATTCATTATTTGCCAATTGGTTTACTTTTATTAAACATCGATTCTGGCAAATTTAAGGCACACTTTTTGAAGGTCAAATGTAACAACGTCTAGTACAAATTTGGTAACGGTTAAAATGTTTAAATAAATTTAAATATTCCAGCTATCAGAAGGGCTTTAATTAGAAATCAAAAGTATTGAAGGTCAAATGTAACAAAGAACAGCACAAATTTTGTGGTATTAACATCATGCAAGGTGTGAAGGTATGGTAAGGTGCCGGGATAAGATTAATTCAGACCACCTTCAAAACAAATTTTTTAACAAAGAATTCTTACTCAAAAGTTATGGAAAACTTACTTTCATACTCGTTCTTCTTTCAAAGGGTAGCCATTATAAAGCTTTCTCTTGAAAGAAATTTTCACTCTACAGCGGAGTGTGCGCTGATATGAAACTTCCTGGCAGATTAAAACTGTGTGCCGGACCGACACTCGAACTCGGGATCTTTGTCTTTCGCGGGCAAGTGCTGTACCAAATGAGCTACCCAAGCACGACACACGCCCCGTCCTCACAGCTTTACTTCTACCAGGACCCGAGTTCGAGTCTCGGTCCGGCACACAGTTTTAATCTGCCAGGAAGTTTCAAGCTTTCTCTTGATAACATTTACACTGATCCAACGCCAAGTGTAATGTACCAGTTACAGTAGTGTCAAATTTGAGCCCAAAGCAATTACAACATCAGATAAAAGTTTCAACTACAGCTCGATAACTACTTGCGATAAAAAATTTAAAATGCCCAATCCATCTTAAAAATGAACGTAGTAAATCCCAAACAAATTTATAACAACACACTAACAGCTATTCGAACCTAAAAACAAATTCAGGTAAATTTAATTTCGCAAAAAGCACTTGAAATACACAACAGATTACAGTGGGACACCCTCATCACAAGTTCTGTACACACCAGGGTTTCTCGTGCCACAATTAGAAATATTTTAACTTACTGTACAGGAATACCGAACAATTTCAGATGAGCGCCAGATTAAGAGACTTGAACTGTTCAATTTCAGAAGTTAATAACGTAACTCAAGAGCTAATCTGGAGCATTAGAATTAATCCTCTGTTACTTTAGTGTGTTTACGGAGCCGCAATCTAGCGATCTTACATCATTTCACACGTCAGTTTTACTCACATTTCCTACAGATACATTACACGCTTCATTAAATTGGCATGATAAGGTCTGAAACATAAGTCAGTTACCACTGGTCCCAAACATGCATACAAAATAATTCTCCATCCCACCTCCCCCCACCAAGACAAACTCAGCGACAACCTTGTAACATGAACAGTTAAAACAAAAAAATGACAATCGCCGAATAACGGACTAAAGGCTCCCCATAAGGGTAGACTCAATTTCAATTTTGCAGGATGAACAGTTAAGACACACAGATGGTCAAGTACTCAGTAATAAAGATACTCCGCTTCACGTGTTTCAATGCAACCATGGCGCAGCGACAGTATAGTCATTGCTGTATAGACCTCCAACCGTTGCTTTAACCGCCAATCTCCTGTTAGCAGTACCAGTATTACGCAACCGTAGCGCTATTGCACACTTAAGGGGAGCTGCTTTTCAAGTTACAGGTTTCCGGACTCTCAAGTACAACTAGGCCGCGGCCAAGTCTTTCTCAGGCATATACACGGGCTGTTCCCAGCACAGGGACCCTTCACTGCCCGTCACACACCGTCTCGCCGACAACGTTTCCAACACAGAGATTCTACACTATCAGCGAATCCACAAGAGGTTGACAAAGTCGAAAATACCAAACTTTCGCGGAAGGTTTCGTCGCACGGCACATTTAGTAGCCAGTAAAAATGTTCGAACAAATTTAAACGTCAATGCTGACAAAAAAAGTTTTAAATTGCAAATCAAAAACTAGCACGGTCTTTTGCGAGAGCTGACAAATTTAAGCGAGACTAGGACCAGCAAATGGACAAGCTGAGTAGGGAGAAAGGGCGCGAAACAAAAGGGATCCAAGCCAAAAGACAAAAGTATACGAAATATGAAAATATTTAGGCCCACGCGAAACAGAGAAGAAAAAATTAACTTATACAGCAGTCACCATGCCGTAAAGCTGCTTCACACAGGGTAACGGCAGCAGCGACTCTCAAATGCTGTTCAGTAATATTGTGCCGCCGGTACGCGCGCCCTTGTCAGGCCCATAGCTGATCCATCAGGCAACAGCAGCAGGGCACACATAAACTAAGGATAATGCTACTACAAGATGCCTAGAAACACCAATGGGTCAACTAGTACGATAACACACTTTCAACAAATACACTCCCGGAAATGGAAAAAAGAACACATTGACACCGGTGTGTCAGACCCACCATACTTGCTCCGGACACTGCGAGAGGGCTGTACAAGCAATGATCACACGCACGGCACAGCGGACACACCAGGAACCGCGGTGTTGGCCGTCGAATGGCGCTAGCTGCGCAGCATTTGTGCACCGCCGCCGTCAGTGTCAACCAGTTTGCCGTGGCATACGGAGCTCCATCGCAGTCTTTAACACTGGTAGCATGCCGCGACAGCGTGGACGTGAACCGTATGTGCAGTTGACGGACTTTGAGCGAGGGCGTATAGTGGGCATGCGGGAGGCCGGGTGGACGTACCGCCGAATTGCTCAACACGTGGGGCGTGAGGTCTCCACAGTACATCGATGTTGTCGCCAGTGGTCGGCGGAAGGTGCACGTGCCCGTCGACCTGGGACCGGACCGCAGCGACGCACGGATGCACGCCAAGACCGTAGGATCCTACGCAGTGCCGTAGGGGACCGCACCGCCACTTCCCAGCAAATTAGGGACACTGTTGCTCCTGGGGTATCGGCGAGGACCATTCGCAACCGTCCCCATGAAGCTGGGCTACGGTCCCGCACACCGTTAGGCCGTCTTCCGCTCACGCCCCAACATCGTGCTGCCCGCCTCCAGTGGCGTCGCGACAGGCGTGAATGGAGGGACGAATGGAGACGTGTCGTCTTCAGCGATGAGAGTCGCTTCTGCCTTGGTGCCAATGATGGTCGTATGCGTGTTTGGCGCCGTGCAGGTGAGCGCCACAATCAGGACTGCATACGACCGAGGCACACAGGGCCAACACCCGGCATCATGGTGTGGGGAGCGATCTCCTACACTGGCCGTACACCACTGGTGATCGTCGAGGGGACACTGAATAGTGCACGGTACATCCAAACCGTCATCGAACCCATCGTTCTACCATTCCTAGACCGGCAAGTGAACTTGCTCTTCCAACAGGACAATGCATGTCCGCATGTATCCCGTGCCACCCAACGTGCTCTAGAAGGTGTAAGTCAACTACCCTGGTCAGCAAGATTTCCGGATCTGTCCCCCATTGAGCATGTTTGGGACTGGATGAAGCGTCGTCTCACGCGGTCTGCACGTCCAGCACGAACGCTGGTCCAACTGAGGCGCCAGGTGGAAATGGCATGGCAAGCCATTCCACAGGACTACATCCAGCGTCTCTACGATCGTCTCCATGGGAGAATAGCAGCCTGCATTGCTGCGAAAGGTGGATATACACTGTACTAGTGCCGACATTGTGCATGCTCTGTTGCCTGTGTCTATGTGTCTGTGGTTCTGTCAGTGTGATCATGTGATGTATCTGACCCCAGGAATGTGTCAATAAAGTTTCCCCTTCCTGGGACAATGAATTCACGGTGTTCTTATTTCAATTTCCAGGCGTGTATGTGGCTAGACAAGCAATCCAGATTAAGATGCAACAATCCCAGCAAAAGTCGATTAACAATTAAACTAAGAATTTGAAGAATGTTATCATTTAAACACTGGCAAAAACAAATAATAACCATACTAAAATAACCAAACTACAAATAAACTTTGAGTACATTTTTAACAACCATCTGAACTTCCATTCTGGGTTGAAATGCTGGTCTTTTTAATAATATGAGTTCACAGTACAAGACTGCCAGCAGACCCAATCAGACTGCAAGAATCAGTAAGGGATGTCGCCTTACAACACCCAGCGGAGTCAACACAGAAAATTTTAAATTCGCCGGTAGTGTACCCGTTATACTAACAGATCTGGTCAGATCAGAATCTAAAACACAATTAAAGGATCACATTAATAGTAAATGTTCTTGGTAGCACCAACAGCACCTATTACCGTCGTCACAACTCCACCGCTTGAACAGTCGGTGACATTAATAATGTTAAGCATCATTTGGTGAGGAGAAACACTACTAAAACCAAAAATTAAAAACTGTCACCACAATTCTCACACCCGGAGATTACAGCAAAGCTACTGAAACAGGGCGCTTAGCGAACACAGAGGTGGGCTGGCTCAAACAGTTTGTGCAAGCAGTACACACCTCACTACGGCGGATCCCAGCTTCCCCGAAAACACAAACTCAGGGAAGAATCACATTGAGCAAGGCAGTAACAACGGAGCCCGCTAACTAGATAGCACAACACGATGCGACAGTAGGGAAGTGGTGCCCTTTCAGAGCACGGGAATCAGCTAATGATAATGAAAGTAGTTCTCGTTACAACGGTTTCCTCAGAGGGAATCGGACGAGACACCAATCATTGGCGTGTTTCCTCCTACCGCCTTCCTTCCTACACATCCCTGGTAATGATCCACCCCTTGCCTGCCTCGCAAACATATCGAACCGCAAGACATCGTGCAAGAGCGCCGCCCGGCTACTAGAGGGAAAGCGAACAAGAGATACGAACTACAGACCACAATCGATACGAGCTCAACGTGGAACTTACCAAATTTTTTACATTTTGTTGTCATTTACACTTTTCTTGGAGAGTATGCCGTTATACATATGACTGATGATTTTGTTGTCTGCTATATATAGTAACAGTTTAGTATGGTGCCGCATAGTTTTCCATACTTGGTCCCTACTTTTGATACAACATTCGCTATGGGCACCCACACATAACGGTAACACACCGTCCTAGTACTGCTGCAGGGTCATTTACTGTGACATTATTTAACCAATTTTACGTAGGATGAGTTTTATTAAATGACGATTAGGCACAAAAGGTTTGTTTTTGGACATGTATACAAGATGTCCACAAAGTCCCTTTACAACTTGAAAATGTTATTACAGCGGTAGTTGTTGAAATATTTTAACAAAATTTCTTTTATTATAATCACTATTTACTAAACTTTTTATATATACTAAAATTTTGTGTTTCACGTACTCTGTTGATGGAAGGAGCTAACCTCTATAAAATGGCAACTCCTCATGAGAAGGCACAATGGGTGTCCTGGTTTATTGAGACAAAATCGGATGTTCAGACTCAACGAAACTTCAGAACGAAGCATGGAAGAGATCCACCATCACGCCCTTCAGTCCGTGCATGGCATAAAACTTTATGGAGACAGGGGCAGTGTTGGATAAAGGGAGGAGCGGGCGACCAAGAACATCCGAGGAAAACATCGATCGCGTTTTGAACGTCTTCACTCGTTCACCTACGAAGTCCATTAGCACTGCTGCCAGACAGTTGCACCTACCACGTTCAGCCCTTCATAAGGTCCTCCACAATAACTTATGGGTTTCACTAGACATGGCCTGCACCTCAACAGGTATCGGAAGGGGAGGTTGGCAAAGCTTATAGGTGACAACATAGGTGGGGTTGGTGGGATCACTCATGGGAAAACTCCTGCAGTAGTGGGTGTTAGAGCTGCACATTTTTTAGATTGAAGTCAGCTGATAGGTATTCCTGCTTAAGGGAAGCCTCTCTAACAAAGGAACCACTTTTGACAAAGCTTAGGTATCCGAGTAATAAGGGAATTAGTATATTTCATTAAAATATACAAGGTATTAGAGATAAAGTTAGTGACCTGCTTACAGATGTTGACTCTGAAATTATTGGTATATCTGAACACTTCTTAAATAAGGAGATAATTCAGAGGCTTCCTTTACCAGGATACAGGTTGGCTGGCAGCTTTTCGAGGAGCTCTTTGCGGTGTGGGGGAGTAGCCATGTATGTGAAAAACGGTATCTCATTTGAGTCAATTGATGTTTCAAAGTACTGCACTGAAAAGGTGTTTGAATGTTGTGCAGGTGTATTTAAATTTAGTGGAGCTAAACTTCTAACTGTTGTTATTTATAGATCCCCAGACTCCGATTTCACAACATTTTTGCTAAAGCTAGAGGAGGTTCTTGGTTCACTTTATAGGAAATACAAAAAGTTAGTTATATGTGGTGACTTTAATATTAATTGTATAAGTGATTGTGCAAGGAAGAGGATGCTGGTAGACCTCCTTAATTCATATAATCTTATGCAAACCGTATTCTTTCCAACGAGAGTGCAAGGGAACAGTAGAACAACCACAGACAACATTTTTGTTCATTCCTCGTTACTAGAAGGGCATTCTGTTAGCAAAAAGGTGAATGGCCTTTCAGATCATGATGCACAAACTTTAACTCTAAAAGATTTTTGTGCTGCATCACGTGTTAAATATAGTCATCAGCTGTTTAGGAAAGCTGATCCAGTTGCTGTAGAGACCTTTGTAAACCTCATCAAGGAACAAGAGTGGCAAGATGTTAATAGCGCTGATACAGTAGACGATAAAAATAATGCTTTTCTCAAGACTTTTCTCATGCTCTTTGACAGTTGCTATCCGTTAGAACGTTCAAAACAGGGTACTAGCACAAAAAGGCAGCCTGGGTGGCTGACTAGAGGGATAAGAATATCTTGTAGAACAAAGTGGCAATTATATCAAAACGTTATAAACAGTCAAAATCTAAATGCAGCAGCCCATTACAAACAGTATTGTAAGGTGTTTAAAAATATTATTAGGAAGGCAAAATGTATGTGGTATGCAGATAGAATAGCTAAGTCTCAGGATAAAATTAAATCCTTATGGTCAGTCGTAAAGGAAGTGGCTGGTTTGCAGAGACAGGTCGAGGATATAGAATCAGTGCGTAGTGGGAATGTCCGTGTTACTCATAAGTCGCGTATATGTACAGTATTTAATAATCACCTTCTGAATATAGTATGTGAACTAAATAGAAACCTAGTCCCAACAGAGAATCATATAGCGCTCTTAGTAAAAAGTGTTCCGAGACTGTTACCTGAAATGCTCCTCCATGATACTGACAAGAGGGAGACTGCGTTAACAATTAAATCACTAAAGACCAAGAACTCTCATGGATATTACGGGGTATCCAGCAGAATACTGAAGTATTCTTCTATGTATGTTAGCCCAGTACTTAGCCATATCTGTAACTTTTCCTTTAGGAGTGGTCGGTTTCCTGACCGATTAAAGTACTCGGTAGTGAAGCCACTTTATAAAAAGGGAGTCATTGATAATGTTGACAATTTTCGACCTATTTCTATGCCATCGGTGTTTGCTAAAGTTATCGAGAAGGTTGTATATACAAGGTTACTGGAGCATTTAAATTCACATAATTTGATGTCAAATGTTCAGTTTGGTTTTAGAAATTGTTTAACAACTGAAAGTGCTATATTCTCTTTTCTCTGTGATGTTTTGGACGGGTTAAATAAAAGGTTGAGAACGCTAGGTGTTTTCTTTGTTTTAACGAAGGCTTTTGACTGTGTTGACCACAAAATATTACTGCAGAAGTTGGGCCATTATGGAGTAAGAGGAGTAGCTTACATTTGGTTCGCCTCTTACTTTAAGAACAGAAAGCAGAAGGTAATTGAAACTTCCTGGCAGATTAAAACTGTGTGCCCGATCGAGACTCGAACTCGGGACCTTTGCCTTTCGCGGGCAAGTGCTCTACCAACTGAGCTACCGAAGCACGACTCACGCCCGGTACTCACAGCTTTACTTCTGCCAGTACCTCGTCTCCTACCTTCCAAACTTTACAGAAGCTCTCCTACGAACCTTGCAGAACTAGCACTCCTGAAAGAAAGGATATTGCGGAGAAATGGCCTGGCCACAGCCTGGGGGATGTTTCCAGAATGAGATTTTCACTCTGCAGCGGAGTGTGCGCTGATATGAAACTTCCTGGCAGATTAAAACTGTGTGCCCGACCGAGACTCGAACTCGGGACCTTTGCCTTTTGCGGGCAAGTGCTCTACCAACTGAGCTACCGAAGCACGACTCACGCCCGGTACTCACAGCTTTACTTCTGCCAGTACCTCGTCTCCTACCTTCCAAACTTTACAGAAGCTCTCCTGCGAACCTTGCAGAACTAGCACTCCTGAAAGAAAGGATATTGCGGAGACATGGCTTAGCCACAGCCTGGGGGATGTTTCCAGAATGAGATTTTCACTCTGCAGCGGAGTGTGCGCTGATATGAAACTTCCTGGCAGATTAAAACTGTGTGCCCGACCGAGACTCGAACTCGGGACCTTTGCCTTTCGCGGGCAAGTGCTCTACCAACTGAGCTACCGAAGCACGACTCACGCCCGGTACTCACAGCTTTACTTCTGCCAGTACCTCGTCTCCTACCTTCCAAACTTTACAGAAGCTCTCCTGCGAACCTTGCAGAACTAGCACTCCTGAAAGAAAGGATATTGCGGAGACATGGCTTAGCCACAGCCTGGGGGATGTTTCCAGAATGAGATTTTCACTCTGCAGCGGAGTGTGCGCTGATATGAAACTTCCTGGCAGATTAAAACTGTGTGCCCGACCGAGACTCGAACTTGGGACCTTTGCCTTTCGCGGGCAAGTGCTCTACCAACTGAGCTACCGAAGCACGACTCACGCCCGGTACTCACAGCTTTACTTCTGCCAGTACCTCGTCTCCTACCTTCCAAACTTTACAGAAGCTCTCCTGCGAACCTTGCAGAACTAGCACTCCTGAAAGAAAGGATATTGCGGAGACATGGCTTAGCCACAGCCTGGGGGATGTTTCCAGAATGAGATTTTCACTCTGCAGCGGAGTGTGCGCTGATATGAAACTTCCTGGCAGATTAAAACTGTGTGCCCGACCGAGACTCGAACTCGGGACCTTTGCCTTTCGCGGGCAAGTGCTCTACCAACTGAGCTACCGAAGCACGACTCACGCCCGGTACTCACAGCTTTACTTCTGCCAGTACCTCGTCTCCTACCTTCCAAACTTTACAGAAGCTCTCCTGCGAACCTTGCAGAACTAGCACTCCTGAAAGAAAGGATATTGCGGAGACATGGCTTAGCCACAGCCTGGGGGATGTTTCCAGAATGAGATTTTCACTCTGCAGCGGAGTGTGCGCTGATATGAAACTTCCTGGCAGATTAAAACTGTGTGCCCGACCGAGACTCGAACTCGGGACCTTTGCCTTTCGCGGGCAAGTGCTCTACCAACTGAGCTACCGAAGCACGACTCACGCCCGGTACTCACAGCTTTACTTCTGCCAGAACCTCGTCTCCTACCTTCCAAACTTTACAGAAGCTCTCCTGCGAAACTTGCAGAACTAGCACTCCTGAAAGAAAGGATATTGCGGAGACATGGCTTAGCCACAGCCTGGGGGATGTTTCCAGAATGAGATTTTCACTCTGCAGCGGAGTGTGCGCTGATATGAAACTTCCTGGCAGATTAAAACTGTGTGCCCGACCGAGACTCGAACTCGGGACCTTTGCCTTTCGCGGGCAAGTGCTCTACCAACTGAGCTACCGAAGCACGACTCACGCCTGGTACTCACAGCTTTACTTCTGCCAGTACCTCGTCTCCTACCTTCCAAACTTTAGAGAAGCTCTCCTGCGAACCTTGCAGAACTAGCACTTCTGAAAGAAAGGATATTGCGGTGACATGGCTTAGCCACAGGCTGGGGGATGTTTCCAGAATGAGATTTTCACTCTGCAGCGGACTGTGCGCTGATATGAAACTTCCTGGCAGATTAAAACTGTGTGCCCGACCGAGACTCGAACTCGGGACCTTTGCCTTTCGCGGGCAAGTGCTCTCCCAACTGAGTTACCGAAGCACGACTCACGCCCGGTACTCACAGCTTTACTTCTGCCAGTACCTCGTCTCCTACCTTCCAAACTTTACAGAAGCTCTCCTGCGAACCTTGCAGAACTAGCACTCCTGAAAGAAAGGATATTGCGGAGACATGGCTTAGCCACAGCCTGGGGGATGTTTCCAGAATGAGATTTTCACTCTGCAGCGGAGTGTGCGCTGATATGAAACTTCCTGGCAGATTAAAACTGTGTGCCCGACCGAGACTCGAACTCGGGACCTTTGCCTTTCGCGGGCAAGTGCTCTACCAACTGAGCTACCGAAGCACGACTCACGCCCGGTACTCACAGCTTTACTTCTGCCAGTACCTCGTCTCCTACCTTCCAAACCTTACAGAAGCTCTCCTGCGAACCTTGCAGAACTAGCACTCCTGAAAGAAAGGATATTGCGGAGACATGGCTTAGCCACAGCCTGGGGGATGTTTCCAGAATGAGATTTTCACTCTGCAGCGGAGTGTGCGCTGATATGAAACTTCCTGGCAGATTAAAACTGTGTGCCCGACAGAGACTCGAACTTGGGACCTTTGCCTTTCGCGGGCAAGTGCTCTACCAACTGAGCTACCGAAGCACGACTCACGCCCGGTACTCACAGCTTTACTTCTGCCAGTACCTCGTCTCCTACCTTCCAAACTTTACAGAAGCTCTCCTGCGAACCTTGCAGAACTAGCACTCCTGAAAGAAAGGATATTGCGGAGACATGGCTTAGCCACAGCCTGGGGGATGTTTCCAGAATGAGATTTTCACTCTGCAGCGGAGTGTGCGCTGATATGAAACTTCCTGGCAGATTAAAACTGTGTGCCCGACCGAGACTCGAACTCGGGACCTTTGCCTTTCGCGGGCAAGTGCTCTACCAACTGAGCTACCGAAGCACGACTCACGCCCGGTACTCACAGCTTTACTTCTGCCAGTACCTCGTCTCCTACCTTCCAAACTTTACAGAAGCTCTCCTGCGAACCTTGCAGAACTAGCACTCCTGAAAGAAAGGATATTGCGGAGACATGGCTTAGCCACAGCCTGGGGGATGTTTCCAGAATGAGATTTTCACTCTGCAGCGGAGTGTGCGCTGATATGAAACTTCCTGGCAGATTAAAACTGTGTGCCCGACCGAGACTCGAACTCGGGACCTTTGCCTTTCGCTGGCAAGTGCTCTACCAACTGAGCTACCGAAGCACGACTCACGCCCGGTACTCACAGCTTTACTTCTGCCAGTACCTCGTCTCCTACCTTCCAAACTTTACAGAAGCTCTCCTGCGAACCTTGCAGAACTAGCACTCCTGAAAGAAAGGATATTGCGGAGACATGGCTTAGCCACAGCCTGGGGGATGTTTCCAGAATGAGATTTTCACTCTGCAGCGGAGTGTGCGCTGATATGAAACTTCCTGGCAGATTAAAACTGTGTGCCCGACCGAGACTCGAACTCGGGAACTTTGCCTTTCGCGGGCAAGTGCTCTACCAACTGAGCTACCGAAGCACGACTCACGCCCGGTACTCACAGCTTTACTTCTGCCAGAACCTCGTCTCCTACCTTCCAAACTTTACAGAAGCTCTCCTGCGAACCTTGCAGAACTAGCACTCCTGAAAGAAAGGATATTGCGGAGACATGGCTTAGCCACAGCCTGGGGGATGTTTCCAGAATGAGATTTTCACTCTGCAGCGGAGTGTGCGCTGATATGAAACTTCCTGGCAGATTAAAACTGTGTGCCCGACCGAGACTCGAACTCGGGACCTTTGCCTTTCGCGGGCAAGTGCTCTACCAACTGAGCTACCGAAGCACGACTCACGCCTGGTACTCACAGCTTTACTTCTGCCAGTACCTCGTCTCCTACCTTCCAAACTTTAGAGAAGCTCTCCTGCGAACCTTGCAGAACTAGCACTTCTGAAAGAAAGGATATTGCGGAGACATGGCTTAGCCACAGCCTGGGGGATGTTTCCAGAATGAGATTTTCACTCTGCAGCGGACTGTGCGCTGATATGAAACTTCCTGGCAGATTAAAACTGTGTGCCCGACCGAGACTCGAACTCGGGACCTTTGCCTTTCGCGGGCAAGTGCTCTACCAACTGAGCTACCGAAGCACGACTCACGCCCGGTACTCACAGCTTTACTTCTGCCAGTACCTCGTCTCCTACCTTCCAAACTTTACAGAAGCTCTCCTGCGAACCTTGCAGAACTAGCACTCCTGAAAGAAAGGATATTGCGGAGACATGGCTTAGCCACAGCCTGGGGGATGTTTCCAGAATGAGATTTTCACTCTGCAGCGGAGTGTGCGCTGATATGATACTTCCTGGCAGATTAAAACTGTGTGCCCGACCGAGACTCGAACTCGGGACCTTTGCCTTTCGCGGGCAAGTGCTCTACCAACTGAGCTACCGAAGCACGACTCACGCCCGGTACTCACAGCTTTACTTCTGCCAGTACCTCGTCTCCTACCTTCCAAACTTTACAGAAGCTCTCCTGCGAACCTTGCAGAACTAGCACTCCTGAAAGAAAGGATATTGCGGAGACATGGCTTAGCCACAGCCTGGGGGATGTTTCCAGAATGAGATTTTCACTCTGCAGCGGAGTGTGCGCTGATATGAAACTTCCTGGCAGATTAAAACTGTGTGCCCGACCGAGACTCGAACTCGGGACCTTTGCCTTTCGCGGGCAAGTGCTCTACCAACTGAGCTACCGAAGCACGACTCACGCCCGGTACTCACAGCTTTACTTCTGCCAGTACCTCGTCTCCTACCTTCCAAACTTTACAGAAGCTCTCCTGCGAACCTTGCAGAACTAGCACTCCTGAAAGAAAGGATATTGCGGAGACATGGCTTAGCCACAGCCTGGGGGATGTTTCCAGAATGAGATTTTCACTCTGCAGCGGAGTGTGCGCTGATATGAAACTTCCTGGCAGATTAAAACTGTGTGCCCGACCGAGACTCGAACTCGGGACCTTTGCCTTTCGCGGGCAAGTGCTCTACCAACTGAGCTACCGAAGCACGACTCACGCCCGGTACTCACAGCTTTACTTCTGCCAGTACCTCGTCTCCTACCTTCCAAACTTTACAGAAGCTCTCCTGTGAACCTTGCAGAACTAGCACTCCTGAAAGAAAGGATATTGCGGAGACATGGCTTAGCCACAGCCTGGGGGATGTTCCCGGAATGAGATTTTCACTCTGCAGCGGAGTGTGCGCTGATATGAAACTTCCTGGCAGATTAAAACTGTGTGCCCGACCGAGACTCGAACTCGGGACCTTTGCCTTTCGCGGGCAAGTGCTCTACCAACTGAGCTACCGAAGCACGTCTCACGCCCGGTACTCACAGCTTTACTTCTGCCAGTACCTCGTCTCCTACCTTCCAAACTTTACAGAAGCTCTCCTGCGAACCTTGCAGAACTAGCACTCCTGAAAGAAAGGATATTGCGGAGACATGGCTTAGCCACAGCCTGGGGGATGTTTCCAGAATGAGATTTTCACTCTGCAGCGGAGTTGGTAGAGCACTTGCCCGCGAAAGGCAAAGGTCCCGAGTTCGAGTCTCGGTCGGGCACACACTTTTAATCTGCCAGGAAGTTTCATATCAGCGCACACTCCGCTGCAGAGTGAAAATCTCATTCTGGAAACATCCCCCAGGCTGTGGCTAAGCCATGTCTCCGCAATATCCTTTCTTTCAGGAGTGCTAGTTCTGCAAGGTTCGCAGGAGAGCTTCTGTAAAGTTTGGAAGGTAGGAGACGAGGTACTGGCAGAAGTAAAGCTGTGAGTACCGGGCGTGAGTCGTGCTTCGGTAGCTCAGTTGGTAGAGCACTTGCCCACAAAAGGCAAAGTTCCCGAGTTCGAGTCTCGGTCGGGCACACAGTTTTAATCTGCCAGGAAGTTTCATATCAGCGCACACTCCGCTGCAGAGTGAAAATCTCATTCTGGAAACATCCCCCAGGCTGTGGCTAAGCCAGTCAGTCAACCTTCGGCGGCGCAGCGGTTCGGACGGTGTTTACGTCCCTGCCGCACGTCTGCGCGTGAGGTGTTTACGTTACGCGTGTAGCGGTGTGTGGCGGTATACATAGAACGAACCATGGGCTTTTCGTTCCGCAAATCGACACTGAAATTTAGTTTTGCTAACGAATATGCTCGACCGAAGGCTTACGAGATCGAACGTTATTTACGGGACGAGGTGAAAATCGAACCTGACGTCCTAGTTCGAATACATTTATCTATAGTCAGCAGCGTGGTCTATGTCAAGCTCATAAATGAAGCGGCATGTGACGAACTACTACTTCGACACCGACAAGGACTTCGTTTCTGTCATTCGGACGGGAATGTTGGAGCGGTAACAGTTGAACACGCCAGCATGGGCCTCCGCACGATCCGCGTCTTTGAGCTTCCATTCGAAGTGCCAGAAGAATTGGTGACAGACGCCCTGCGTCCTTACGGAACGGTCCTATCCCACGTGGCTGAAAAATGGGCGAGTTTCAAGACGTATCCTGTCCTCAATGGCGGCAGACAAATACGGATCGAACTCCGAAAACACGTCCCGTCATACTTGTACATCGCCGGTTGTCGAGCGATTGTCATTTATGACGGGCAACCAAGGACGTGCTCTGGATGTGGGAAGGAGGACACATACGTTCTGAGTGTGCTCAACGAAGGTTATTACAGCTGCCACGGGATGATCCACCCCTCACGCCGCATCCGACTGTGCTCCCCATGACTTACGTCGCCGCATTACGCGATGACGTGGGCCGCGAGACAGACGCCTACCTGAACACACAGACAACGGCGGATCGTGGCGAGCCACAGAAAGACGACGTTGCGGTGGACCGCCTGCAGCAGTGACAGTACGCCCTCTCTTCGGTTCCGCTTGCGGCCCCTTCAGATAACGCACTTGGAGAAGTCGATCATACGACGGTGCATGATTCCGACGTCCCCCACGAACAACTGGAGACCATGCTGACCTCTGCTTCCGAGGCCCGGCAACGTAAACAGCGATCACCAAAACGCCGGAAGAAGCGCCGCCTCACGGTGGAGAACGACCACTCTGATCTAGCAGACAATTCTGAGAAGTTTACGGGTACAGAACAGACGACCATGGATACTGAAGAACTGCCTAGCGTGGATGCAACGGTGGCCAGCGGGACGGCGGCACGACCTACCGCTGACGATGCTCCAGACACAGCGAAGGCGCTCGATCGACGGCAACAGGCTACTGAGGAGGCTACGGCACCTGCACCGCACGACAATGATGGGACACTAGGGGACTGGTCCGAAGACCCACCCACGTGGGGAACAGATGATGCCGGAGGAACTGCTCCCACGCACCATCCCGGTGTACGACCGGCAGAGTGCACGGAATAACGGCAGACCATATGAGAGGACGGCGGGGGACGTTAGTACGACAGCAGCCTATGTACGGAAGAATTAGCGACCGTACGGTGCCCTATCTACGTTGACAGCCATGCAACAAGCTTATCGGATAGGGTCTGTTAACATCAATAGCATTGGGACGCCGGTAAAAATCAAGATGCTCAGTGACATGATAAAGGCTGCGGATTTAGACATAGCACTATTACAAGAAGTTCGGATACTTCCCCCCTCGGACTTTTACGGTTACGACATTTACTGTTCCCCGTGTGACGAGAGGGGCGTTGGCACAGCTATACTATTAAAGGAAGGGATACGTGCAGACGAAGTAGAATATTTGCCTTCTGCCCGTGGTACGGCCGTGACCATAGGTGGAATACGTTTGATCAACATATACGCACCGTCAGGCTCGGATAAGAGAAGGGACAGAGCAGATTTTTACGCCCATGAGGTTACGCCGTTGTTCCAGGGACGATACGATGGTTGCATACTCGGCGGAGATTTTAATTGTGTGCTCGATAGAAAAGACCAACAACCTCACTATACTACTAGCCAAGAACTTAGGGAGCTGGTCAACGGGATGGAATTAGTCGATACATGGGACCTGAAGTATCGCAACCAACCAGGATATACATTTTTTACTAGCCACTCCGCGGGCCGTTTGGACCGGATCTACGTTTCAAGGGAGTTAGCGATGTCGACGGTGGACGCAGAAATATGGCCGACGGCGTTTACAGACCACGAGGCATATATTTGTACGGTTAACCTTAATAGACAGCAGGTGTGGAGACGGAGGGGTAATTGGAAGATGAACGTCTCCCACCTGCGAGATGCAGAATGCCGACGCATGGTGGAGGACGCGTGGCATGGCTGCCTCCGTCGACGAAATTCTTTCGGTTCTGTCCTGCAGTGGTGGATCGAGTGCGCGAAGCCAGCTTTACGGAGGATGTTAATAGGTTACGGGAAGGAGGTTTCTCAATGGCAGCGCACGACCACTGAGTTTTACTTTACGGCTCTCCGGGAACTGTTAGCTCAACCACCTACACCAGAACGCCAGACGGCCGTCCACCGAGTTAGGGCGAAGCTGGTACAACTTGCGACGCAGAGGATGGCAGGAACGATGATACGCGCGAGGTCGCAGGATTTCCTGCCCAACGAGGTTCCCTCGATGCATTATGTGATCAAGGAAAGACGACGAAGACGCAGGAATTTAATACATGAGATCGATCTCGGCGATGGCCGTCGTTTTACAACACAGAGGGGCATAGCACAGGCGTTCACGGATCATTTTAGCAGATTCTATGCGAGCAACGGGGAGGGTCAGAGGGAGCTGGGGAACGTCCTGGAAGAGATCCCCGACGCGACGAGTGTGAACGGGGAAGCGGACGGGTTATCTGAAATTACGTGTGAAGAGCTGGAGGAAGCGATTACACGGGGTGCTTGCAACAAGTCCCCAGGTCCAGACGGATTCCCGTTGGAATTTTACCGTGCCTTTGTGACCATTATGACACCGATGTGGCTATGTATGTTTAATGAGCTTCTGCGGCAAGAAGTACCGGTTCACATTCAGTTCACGGAAGGGCTCATGATACCAATACCGAAGCCCCGTGGTGGCAAACGGCCTTGTGATTATCGCCCCTTGACCCTCCTTAATAGTGACTACAAGATCTTCATGCGCATCCTGGGAAGTCGTATCAAAAAGTCGCTGGAGAATCGAATACATGCCGATCAGACTTGTCTTGGCGGCATCAGTAATATCCACACAGCCTTGGGAGACTATCGTGACGTCGTCGCCCTCGCGGCTGCATGCCGCCTCCGGGGGGCGATGGTTGCAGTAGATTTCGATCATGCTTTTGATCGCGTTGATCATGTGTACCTCGCGGCGGTGATGAACAGGATGGGTGTCTCGCCATTATTAACCAATGCTGTGATGCGGTTGTTGCACGGCGCCAGATCAGCGATGGTGGTCAACGGAGGGAGAACTGAGTATTTTAAGATCTTAAGATCAGTGAGACAGGGTTGCCCCGCGTCGATCCTCCTTTATGCGATCGCCTTAGAACCGTGCCTCGCAGGCCTTCGCCGCCGTCTTACCGGGATCTCCCTACGGCAATTATCATTCAAATGCAGAGCATACGCGGATGATATTGTGTTCCTCGTACGGAATGAGAGGGAGACTCAAACAGCACTGAATTGGCTACAGACGTATGGGATGGCAGCTGGAAGTGTGGTCAACTACCGAAAATCACAATTCATGCATGTGGGGCGTGGACTAGAACCAGGAACGGAAGGACCCTTACCTGCGGTGGAAACCCTCCGCTGTTTGGGTATCACCTTTCATAAAGAGACAGCGAGAACGGCTGCGGACAACTACCGAAAGCTGTTACTCAGAGTCCGCACGGCAGTACGACTAAACGCCCTACGGTCGATGGATATGCTGCAGCGAGTGTTACTCGTCAACCTTTATCTCGCGCCCATGATGTGCCACCTGACACACCTTCTTCCCTTGACGCGCACGATGGCTATGAGGATTCAGGCGGCTTTTGGGTACTATGTGTGCCTGGGACAACTCTTTAAGGTACAGAACAACACGCTTACCCTCCCAGCGCGAGAGGGGGGCGTTGGTTTAGTGAACGTGCACGCGAAGGCGCGTGCCATGTATATTAATACTATGCTCAAACGGTGGCGCAACAGGAATCACTCGCTTACGGGGACGATCATCGAAGAACTCGTACCCACATCGCATCTTCCTCCGGTCAGTGTCGGCCATATATCACCCCCTTTAACGTATGTGCGCACGTTCCTCGTGGAATACAGTTACGTTCGAGAGCGTTTACCGACGACCCGACAGTCGACATCGAAGGACGTGTACCATCTGCTTCTTCGACAGATCGCCCGGAATAGGGTGGAACGCAAACGTGCAGCTGTTCATTGGCACGTGGTGTGGCGCACGGTCCACCACCCCCACCTACCTACATCAGTCAGGTCAACATGGTACATTGTCGTCAACCGAAAATACCCTACAAATGAGAAAAAGTACGCAATACATTTGGCGGATTCGCCCTTGTGTCAACGATGCGGCGTGCTGGATACGGACGACCATCGGCTGGTCTGCGGCGAGGCATTGGCTGTCTGGACTCTCGCAAGAAAAATAATAGCGTTCATGCGGCGCACTATCTATACAGTAGTCTGTTCTGACATAGTATTTTTTCCAGAAGAAACGTATTTCCCGCGTCATAAGACGAACGCATTGGCGTGGATCACAGGTATGACGGTCCATTACATCTATAGAGACACACGTACGAACTTACTGAACATCCTGGATTACTGGCAATACTTGCAAGATGGACACACAAAACTATTACGGCTACAAAAGTACAAGGATTGGTATGCCAATTACCTGGTAACGGTTTTTGCGGACCCGCCATATCCTTGGGGTGTGCCGGGTGCGCAAAGATGAGCGGCGGTGCTTTCGTTGTGAAACCGACCAAATAATGTGATCGACTAAGAACACTATGCGAGTATGCGACCTACGAAAAACTCACGCTTGAACAGTTAGCAAATGTATGTACTTCAAATTTTGTTTTTCATATCCATAAATACTTTTCTTTAGGGTGCCGGAGGTGGCCCCATTTTGATTTTGTTGTTATTTCATGCTGCATGGTAGGACGGCAGCGAGGTTCCTTCCAGAACAGTTATCATGTGTCAGGACGTACTATGTTTATTTTGTGAATAATAAAGGATTCTGTTTCTCCTACCTTCCTTCCTTTACTTAAAAAAAAAAAAAAAGTTGGTAGAGCACTTGCCCGCGAAAGGCAAAGGTCCCGAGTTCGAGTCTCGGTCGGGCACACAGTTTTAATCTGCCAGGAAGTTTCATATCAGCGCACACTCCGCTGCAGAGTGAAAATCTCATTCTGGAAACATCCCCCAGGCTGTGGCTAAGCCATGTCTCCGTAATATCCTTTCTTTCAGGAGTGCTAGTTCTGCAAGGTTCGCAGGAGAGCTTCTGTAAAGTTTGGAAGGTAGGAGACGAGGTACTGGCAGAAGTAAAGCTGTGAGTACCGGGCGTGAGTCGTGCTTCGGTAGCTCAGTTGGTAGAGCACTTGCCCGCGAAAGGCAAAGGTCCCGAGTTCGAGTCTCGGTCGGGCACACAGTTTTAATCTGCCATGAAGTTTCATATCAGCGCACACTCCGCTGCAGAGTGAAAATCTCATTCTGGAAACATCCCCCAGGCTGTGGCTAAGCCATGTCTCCGCAATATCCTTTCTTTCAGGAGTGCTAGTTCTGCAAGGTTCGCAGGAGAGCTTCTGTAAAGTTTGGAAGGTAGGAGACGAGGTACTGGCAGAAGTAAAGCTGTGAGTACCGGGCGTGAGTCGTGCTTCGGTAGCTCAGTTGGTAGAGCACTTGCCCGCGAAAGGCAAAGGTCCCGAGTTCGAGTCTCGGTCGGGCACACAGTTTTAATCTGCCAGGAAGTTTCATATCAGCGCACACTCCGCTGCAGAGTGAAAATCTCATTCTGGAAACATCCCCCAGGCTGTGGCTAAGCCATGTCTCCGCAATATCCTTTCTTTCAGGAGTGCTAGTTCTGCAAGGTGCGCAGGAGAGCTTCTGTAAAGCTTGGAAGGTAGGAGACGAGGTACTGGCAGAAGTAAAGCTGTGAGTACCGGGCGTGAGTCGTGCTTCGGTAGCTCAGTTGGTAGAGCACTTGCCCGCGAAAGGCAAAGGTCCCGAGTTCGAGTCTCGGTCGGGCACACAGTTTTAATCTGCCAGGAAGTTTCATATCAGCGCACACTCCGCTGCAGAGTGAAAATCTCATTCTGGAAACATCCCCCAGGCTGTGGCTAAGCCATGTCTCCGTAATATCCTTTCTTTCAGGAGTGCTAGTTCTGCAAGGTTCGCAGGAGAGCTTCTGTAAAGTTTGGAAGGTAGGAGACGAGGTACTGGCAGAAGTAAAGCTGTGAGTACCGGGCGTGAGTCGTGCTTCGGTAGCTCAGTTGGTAGAGCACTTGCCCGCGAAAGGCAAAGGTCCCGAGTTCGAGTCTCGGTCGGGCACACAGTTTTAATCTGCCAGGAAGATTCATATCAGCGCACACTCCGCTGCAGAGTGAAAATCTCATTCTGGAAACATCCCCCAGGCTGTGGCTAAGCCATGTCTCCGCAATATCCTTTCTTTCAGGAGTGCTAGTTCTGCAAGGTTCGCAGGAGAGCTTCTGTAAAGTTTGGAAGGTAGGAGACGAGGTACTGGCAGAAGTAAAGCTGTGAGTACCGGGCGTGAGTCGTGCTTCGGTAGCTCAGTTGGTTGAGCACTTGCCCGCGAAAGGCAAAGGTCCCGAGTTCGAGTCTCGGTCGGGCACACAGTTTTAATCTGCCAGGAAGTTTCATATCAGCGCACACTCCGCTGCAGAGTGAAAATCTCATTCTGGAAACATCCCCCAGGCTGTGGCTAAGCCATGTCTCCGCAATATCCTTTCTTTCAGGAGTGCTAGTTCTGCAAGGTTCGCAGGAGAGCTTCTGTAAAGTTTGGAAGGTAGGAGACGAGGTACTGGCAGAAGTAAAGCTGTGAGTACCGGGCGTGAGTCGTGCTTCGGTAGCTCAGTTGGTAGAGCACTTCCCCGCGAAAGGCAAGGGTCCCGAGTTCGAGTCTCGGTCGGGCACACAGTTTTAATCTGCCAGGAAGTTTCATATCAGCGCACACTCCGCTGCAGAGTGAAAATCTCATTCTGGAAACATCCCCCAGGCTGTGGCTAAGCCATGTCTCCGCAATATCCCTTCTTTCAGGAGTGCTAGTTCTGCAAGGTTCGCAGGAGAGCTTCTGTAAAGTTTGGAAGGTAGGAGACGAGGTACTGGCAGAAGTAAAGCTGTGAGTACCGGACGTGAGTCGTGCTTCGGTAGCTCAGTTGGTAGAGCACTTGCCCGCGAAAGGCAAAGGTCCCGAGTTCGAGCCTCGGTCGGGCACACACTTTTAATCTGCCAGGAAGTTTCATATCAGCGCACACTCCGCTGCAGAGTGAAAATCTCATTCTGGAAACATCCCCCAGGCTGTGGCTAAGCCATGTCTCCGTAATATCCTTTCTTTCAGGAGTGCTAGTTCTGCAAGGTTCGCAGGAGAGCTTCTGTAAAGTTTGGAAGGTAGGAGACGAGGTACTGGCAGAAGTAAAGCTGTGAGTACCGGGCGTGAGTCGTGCTTCGGTAGCTCAGTTGGTAGAGCACTTGCCCGCGAAAGGCAAAGGTCCCGAGTTCGAGTCTCGGTCGGGCACACAGTTTTAATCTGCCAGGAAGTTTCATATCAGCGCACACTCCGCTGCAGAGTGAAAATCTCATTCTGGAAACATCCCCCAGGCTGTGGCTAAGCCATGTCTCCGTAATATCCTTTCTTTCAGGAGTGCTAGTTCTGCAAGGTTCGCAGGAGAGCTTCTGTAAAGTTTGGAAGGTAGGAGACGAGGTACTGGCAGAAGTAAAGCTGTGAGTACCGGGCGTGAGTCGTGCTTCGGTAGCTCAGTTGGTAGAGCACTTGCCCGCGAAAGGCAAAGGTCCCGAGTTCGAGTCTCGGTCGGGCACACAGTTTTAATCTGCCAGGAAGTTTCATATCAGCGCACACTCCGCTGCAGAGTGAAAATCTCATTCTGGAAACATCCCCCAGGCTGTGGCTAAGCCATGTCTCCGCAATATCCTTTCTTTCAGGAGTGCTAGTTCTGCAAGGTTCGCAGGAGAGCTTCTGTAAAGTTTGGAAGGTAGGAGACGAGGTACTGGCAGAAGTAAAGCTGTGAGTACCGGGCGTGAGTCGTGCTTCGGTAGCTCAGTTGGTAGAGCACTTGCCCGCGAAAGGCAAAGGTCCCGAGTTCGAGTCTCGGTCGGGCACACAGTTTTAATCTGCCAGGAAGTTTCATATCAGCGCACACTCCGCTGCAGAGTGAAAATCTCATTCTGGAAACATCCCCCAGGCTGTGGCTAAGCCATGTCTCCGCAATATCCTTTCTTTCAGGAGTGCTAGTTCTGCAAGGTGCGCAGGAGAGCTTCTGTAAAGTTTGGAAGGTAGGAGACGAGGTACTGGCAGAAGTAAAGCTGTGAGTACCGGGCGTGAGTCGTGCTTCGGTAGCTCAGTTGGTAGAGCACTTGCCCGCGAAAGGCAAAGGTCCCGAGTTCGAGTCTCGGTCGGGCACACAGTTTTAATCTGCCAGGAAGTTTCATATCAGCGCACACTCCGCTGCAGAGTGAAAATCTCATTCTGGAAACATCCCCCAGGCTGTGGCTAAGCCATGTCTCCGTAATATCCTTTCTTTCAGGAGTGCTAGTTCTGCAAGGTTCGCAGGAGAGCTTCTGTAAAGTTTGGAAGGTAGGAGACGAGGTACTGGCAGAAGTAAAGCTGTGAGTACCGGGCGTGAGTCGTGCTTCGGTAGCTCAGTTGGTAGAGCACTTGCCCGCGAAAGGCAAAGGTCCCGAGTTCGATTCTCGGTCGGGCACACAGTTTTAATCTGCCAGGAAGTTTCATATCAGCGCACACTCCGCTGCAGAGTGAAAATCTCATTCTGGAAACATCCCCCAGGCTGTGGCTAAGCCATGTCTCCGCAATATCCTTTCTTTCAGGAGTGCTAGTTCTGCAAGGTTCGCAGGAGAGCTTCTGTAAAGTTTGGAAGGTAGGAGACGAGGTACTGGCAGAAGTAAAGCTGTGAGTACCGGGCGTGAGTCGTGCTTCGGTAGCTCAGTTGGTTAAGCACTTGCCCGCGAAAGTCAAAGGTCCCGAGTTCGAGTCTCGGTCGGGCACACAGTTTTAATCTGCCAGGAAGTTTCATATCAGCGCACACTCCGCTGCAGAGTGAAAATCTCATTCTGGAAACATCCCCCAGGCTGTGGCTAAGCCATGTCTCCGCAATATCCTTTCTTTCAGGAGTGCTAGTTCTGCAAGGTTCGCAGGAGAGCTTCTGTAAAGTTTGGAAGGTAGGAGACGAGGTACTGGCAGAAGTAAAGCTGTGAGTACCGGGCGTGAGTCGTGCTTCGGTAGCTCAGTTGGTAGAGCACTTGCCCGCGAAAGGCAAGGGTCCCGAGTTCGAGTCTCGGTCGGGCACACAGTTTTAATCTGCCAGGAAGTTTCATATCAGCGCACACTCCGCTGCAGAGTGAAAATCTCATTCTGGAAACATCCCCCAGGCTGTGGCTAAGCCATGTCTCCGCAATATCCTTTCTTTCAGGAGTGCTAGTTCTGCAAGGTTCGCAGGAGAGCTTCTGTAAAGTTTGGAAGGTAGGAGACGAGGTACTGGCAGAAGTAAAGCTGTGAGTACCGGACGTGAGTCGTGCTTCGGTAGCTCAGTTGGTAGAGCACTTGCCCGCGAAAGGCAAAGGTCCCGAGTTCGAGCCTCGGTCGGGCACACAGTTTTAATCTGCCAGGAAGTTTCATATCAGCGCACACTCCGCTGCAGAGTGAAAATCTCATTCTGGAAACATCCCCCAGGCTGTGGCTAAGCCATGTCTCCGCAATATCCTTTCTTTCAGGAGTGCTAGTTCTGCAAGGTTCGCAGGAGAGCTTCTGTAAAGTTTGGAAGGTAGGAGACGAGGTACTGGCAGAAGTAAAGCTGTGAGTACCGGGCGTGAGTCGTGCTTCGGTAGCTCAGTTGGTAGAGCACTTGCCCGCGAAAGGCAAAGGTCCCGAGTTCGAGTCTCGGTCGGGCACACAGTTTTAATCTGCCAGGAAGTTTCATATCAGCGCACACTCCGCTGCAGAGTGAAAATCTCATTCTGGAAACATCCCCCAGGCTGTGGCTAACCCATGTCTCCGCAATACCCTTTCTTTCAGGAGTGATAGTTCTGCAAGGTTCGCAGGAGAGCTTCTGTGAAGTTTGGAAGGTAGGAGACGAGGTACTGGCAGAAGTAAAGCTGTGAGTACCGGGCGTGAGTCGTGCTTCGGTAGCTCAGTTGGTAGAGCACTTGCCCGCGAAAGGCAAAGGTCCCGAGTTCGAGTCTCGGTCGGGCACACAGTTTTAATCTGCCAGGAAGTTTCATATCAGCGCACACTCCGCTGCAGAGTGAAAATCTCATTCTGGAAACATCCCCCAGGCTGTGGCTAAGCCATGTCTCCGCAATATCCTTTCTTTCAGGAGTGCTAGTTCTGCAAGGTTTGCAGGAGAGCTTCTGTAAAGTTTGGAAGGTAGGAGACGAGGTACTGGCAGAAGTAAAGCTGTGAGTACCGGGCGTGAGTCGTGCTTCGGTAGCTCAGTTGGTAGAGCACTTGCCCGCGAAAGGCAAAGGTCCCGAGTTCGAGTCTCGGTCGGGCACACAGTTTTAATCTGCCAGGAAGTTTCATATCAGCGCACACTCCGCTGCAGAGTGAAAATCTCATTCTGGAAACATCCCCCAGGCTGTGGCTAAGCCATGTCTCCGCAATATCCTTTCTTTCAGGAGTGCTAGTTCTGCAAGGTTCGCAGGAGAGCTTCTGTAAAGTTTGGAAGGTAGGAGACGAGGTACTGGCAGAAGTAAAGCTGTGAGTACCGGGCGTGAGTCGTGCTTCGGTAGCTCAGTTGGTAGAGCACTTGCCCGCGAAAGGCAAAGGTCCCGAGTTCGAGTCTCGGTCGGGCACACAGTTTTAATCTGCCAGGAAGTTTCATATCAGCGCACACTCCGCTGCAGAGTGAAAATCTCATTCTGGAAACATCCCCCAGGCTGTGGCTAAGCCATGTCTCCGCAATATCCTTTCTTTCAGGAGTGCTAGTTCTGCAAGGTTCGCAGGAGAGCTTCTGTAAAGTTTGGAAGGTAGGAGACGAGGTACTGGCAGAAGTAAAGCTGTGAGTACCGGGCGTGAGTCGTGCTTCGGTAGCTCAGATGGTAGAGCACATGCCCGCGAAAGGCAAAGGTCCCGAGTTCGAGTCTCGGTCGGGCACACAGTTTTAATCTGCCAGGAAGTTTCATATCAGCGCACACTCCGCTGCAGAGTGAAAATCTCATTCTGGAAACATCCCCCAGGCTGTGACTAAGCCATGTCTCCGCAATATCCTTTCTTTCAGGAGTGCTAGTTCTGCAAGGTTCGCAGGAGAGCTTCTGTAAAGTTTGGAAGGTAGGAGACGAGGTACTGGCAGAAGTAAAGCTGTGAGTACCGGGCGTGAGTCGTGCTTCGGTAGCTCAGTTGGTAGAGCACTTGCCCGCGAAAGGCAAAGGTCCCGAGTTCGAGTCTCGGTCGGGCACACAGTTTTAATCTGCCAGGAAGTTTCATATCAGCGCACACTCCGCTGCAGAGTGAAAATCTCATTCTGGAAACATCCCCCAGGCTGTGGCTAAGCCATGTCTCCGCAATATCCTTTCTTTCAGGAGTGCTAGTTCTGCAAGGTTTGCAGGAGAGCTTCTGTAAAGTTTGGAAGGTAGGAGACGAGGTACTGGCAGAAGTAAAGCTGTGAGTAACGGGCGTGAGTCGTGCTTCGGTAGCTCAGTTGGTAGAGCACTTGCCCGCGAAAGGCAAAGGTCCCGAGTTCGAGTCTCGGTCGGGCACACAGTTTTAATCTGCCAGGAAGTTTCATATCAGCGCACACTCCGCTGCAGAGTGAAAATCTCATTCTGGAAACATCCCCCAGGCTGTGGCTAAGCCATGTCTCCGCAATATCCTTTCTTTCAGGAGTGCTAGTTCTGCAAGGTTCGCAGGAGAGCTTCTGTAAAGTTTGGAAGGTAGGAGACGAGGTACTGGCAGAAGTAAAGCTGTGAGTACCGGGCGTGAGTCGTGCTTCGGTAGCTCAGTTGGTAGAGCACTTGCCCGCGAAAGGCAAAGGTCCCGAGTTCGAGTCTCGGTCGGGCACACAGTTTTAATCTGCCAGGAAGTTTCATATCAGCGCACACTCCGCTGCAGAGTGAAAATCTCATTCTGGAAACATCCCCCAGGCTGTGGCTAAGCCATGTCTCCGCAATATCCTTTCTTTCAGGAGTGCTAGTTCTGCAAGGTTCGCAGGAGAGCTTCTGTAAAGTTTGGAAGGTAGGAGACGAGGTACTAGCAGAAGTAAAGCTGTGAGTACCGGGCGTGAGTCGTGCTTCGGTAGCTCAGTTGGTAGAGCACTTGCCCGCGAAAGGCAAAGGTCCCGAGTTCGAGTCTCGGTCGGGCACACAGTTTTAATCTGCCAGGAAGTTTCATATCAGCGCACACTCCGCTGCAGAGTGAAAATCTCATTCTGGAAACATCCCCCAGGCTGTGGCTAAGCCATGTCTCCGCAATATCCTTTCTTTCAGGAGTGCTAGTTCTGCAAGGTTCGCAGGAGGGCTTCTGTAAAGTTTGGAAGGTAGGAGACGAGGTACTGGCAGAAGTAAAGCTGTGAGTACCGGGCGTGAGTCGTGCTTCGGTAGCTCAGTTGGTAGAGCACTTGCCCGCGAAAGGCAAAGGTCCCGAGTTCGAGTCTCGGTCGGGCACACAGTTTTAATCTGCCAGGAAGTTTCATATCAGCGGACACTCCGCTGCAGAGTTAAAATCTCATTCTGGAAACATCCCCCAGGCTGTGGCTAAGCCATGTCTCCGCAATATCCTTTCTTTCAGGAGTGCTAGTTCTGCAAGGTTCGCAGGAGAGCGTCTGTAAAGTTTGGAAGGTAGGAGACGAGTTACTGGCAGAAGTAAAGTTGTGAGTACCGGGCGTGAGTCGTGCTTCGGTAGCTCAGTTGGTAGAGCACTTGCCCGCGAAAGGCAAAGGTCCCGAGTTCGAGTCTCGGTCGGGCACACAGTTTTAATCTGCCAGGAAGTTTCATATCAGCGCACACTCCGCTGCAGAGTGAAAATCTCATTCTGGAAACATCCCCCAGGCTGTGGCTAAGCCATGTCTCCGTAATATCCTTTCTTTCAGGAGTGCTAGTTCTGCAAGGTTCGCAGGAGAGCTTCTGTAAAGTTTGGAAGGTAGGAGACGAGGTACTGGCAGAAGTAAAGCTGTGAGTACCGGGCGTGAGTCGTGCTTCGGTAGCTCAGTTGGTAGAGCACTTGCCCGCGAAAGGCAAAGGTCCCGAGTTCGAGTCTCGGTCGGGCACACAGTTTTAATCTGCCAGGAAGTTTCATATCAGCGCACACTCCGCTGCAGAGTGAAAATCTCATTCTGGAAACAACCCCCAGGCTGTGGCTAAGCCATGTCTCCGCAATATCCTTTCTTTCAGGAGTGCTAGTTCTGCAAGGTTCGCAGGAGAGCTTCTGTAAAGTTTGGAAGGTAGGAGACGAGGTACTGGCAGAAGTAAAGCTGTGAGTACCGGGCGTGAGTCGTGCTTCGGTAGCTCAGTTGGTAGAGCACTTGCCCGCGAAAGGCAAAGGTCCCGAGTTCGAGTCTCGGTCGGGCACACAGTTTTAATCTGCCAGGAAGTTTCATATCAGCGCACACTCCGCTGCAGAGTGAAAATCTCATTCTGGAAACATCCCCCAGGCTGTGGCTAAGCCATGTCTCCGCAATATCCTTTCTTTCAGGAGTGCTAGTTCTGCAAGGTTCGCAGGAGAGCTTCTGTAAAGTTTGGAAGGTAGGAGACGAGGTACTGGCAGAAGTAAAGCTGTGAGTACCGGGCGTGAGTCGTGCTTCGGTAGCTCAGTTGGTAGAGCACTTGCCCGCGAAAGGCAAAGGTCCCGAGTTCGAGTCTCGGTCGGGCACACAGTTTTAATCTGCCAGGAAGTTTCATATCAGCGCACACTCCGCTGCAGAGTGAAAATCTCATTCTGGAAACATCCCCCAGGCTGTGGCTAAGCCATGTCTCCGCAATATCCTTTCTTTCAGGAGTGCTAGTTCTGCAAGGTTCGCAGGAGAGCTTCTGTAAAGTTTGGAAGGTAGGAGACGAGGTACTGGCAGAAGTAAAGCTGTGAGTACCGGGCGTGAGTCGTGCTTCGGTAGCTCAGTTGGTAGAGCACTTGCCCGCGAAAGGCAAAGGTCCCGAGTTCGAGTCTCGGTCGGGCACACAGTTTTAATCTGCCAGGAAGTTTCATATCAGCGCACACTCCGCTGCAGAGTGAAAATCTCATTCTGGAAACATCCCCCAGGCTGTGGCTAAGCCATGTCTCCGCAATATCCTTTCTTTCAGGAGTGCTAGTTCTGCAAGGTTCGCAGGAGAGCTTCTGTAAAGTTTGGAAGGTAGGAGACGAGGTACTGGCAGAAGTAAAGCTGTGAGTACCGGGCGTGAGTCGTGCTTCGGTAGCTCAGTTGGTAGAGCACTTGCCCGCGAAAGGCAAAGGTCCCGAGTTCGAGTCTCGGTCGGGCACACAGTTTTAATCTGCCAGGAAGTTTCATATCAGCGCACACTCCGCTGCAGAGTGAAAATCTCATTCTGGAAACATCCCCCAGGCTGTGGCTAAGCCATGTCTCCGCAATATCCTTTCTTTCAGGAGTGCTAGTTCTGCAAGGTGCGCAGGAGAGCTTCTGTAAAGTTTGGAAGGTAGGAGACGAGGTACTGGAAGAAGTAAAGCTGTGAGTACCGGGCGTGAGTCGTGCTTCGGTAGCTCAGTTGGTAGAGCACTTGCCCGCGAAAGGCAAAGGTCCCGAGTTCGAGTCTCGGTCGGGCACACAGTTTTAATCTGCCAGGAAGTTTCATATCAGTGCACACTCCGCTGCAGAGTGAAAATCTCATTCCAGAAGGTAATTCTCCGCAATATTGAGAGTGGTAGTGATGTTCAGTCCCAATGGGGCACTGTTATGTGGGGCGTTCCCCAAGGGTCGGTGCTGGGGCCACTGCTGTTTCTTATTTATATAAATGATATGCCTCCTGGTATTACAGGTGATTCAAAATATTTCTGTTTGCTGATGACACCAGCTTGATAGTGAAGGATCTTGTGTGTAATATTGAAACAGTATCAAATAATGTAGTTCATGAAATAAGTTCGTGGCTTGTGGAAAATAATTTAATGCTAGATCACAGTAAGACTTAGTTTTTACAGTTTCTAACTCACAATTTAACAAGAACCGATATTTCGATCAGACAGAATGGGCATATTATAAGCGAGACGGAACAGTTCAAGTTCCTAGGCGTTCGGATAGATAGTAAGCTGTTGTGGAAAGCCCATGTCCAGGATCTTGTTCAGAAACTATATGCTGCTTTATTTACCATTAGAACAGTATCTGAAATAAGTGACACTTCAACAAGAAAATACTTCACATATTTTCATACGCTTATGTCGTATGGTATTATTTTTTGGGGTAATTCTTCTGATTCAAATAGGGTATTTTTGGCTCAAAAACATGCTGTTCGAGCTATATGTGGTGTAAGCTCGAGAACTTCTTGTCGACCCCTATTCAATAGTCTAGGAATTCTGACATTGCCCTCACGGTATATATTTTCTTTAATGTTGTTTGTTGTTAGCAATATTAGCCTATTCCCAAGAGTTAGCAGCTTTCACTCAGTTAATACTAGGCAGAAATTCAATCTGCATGTGGAATGCACTTCCTTGGCTCTTGTGCAGAAAGGAGTGCAGTATTCTGCTGCATCCATTTTCAATAAGCTACCGCAAGAACTCAAAAATCTTAGCAGTAGCCCAAACTCTTTTAAGTGTAAACTGAAGAGTTTCCTTATGGCTCACTCCTTCTATTCTGTCGAGGAGCTCCTGGAAGAGCTAAAAAATTAAGCAAATTCCAGTGTTACATTGTTGATTTTCTTTATTTAAACTTAAGACTTGTCACCTGAATGTGTTGTTTTTTTTTATTTCATTTTATCTGTTTCTAATATCGTGTTATAATTTCATGTATTGACTAGTTCCATGACCATGGAGACTTCTCCTTAATTTGGTCCCACGGAACAATAAGTAAATAAATAAATAAATACGCTTAGAAAGTGCAACTATTACAGACACTTGAGCCAAATAACAAGCCAGAACGGGCATTGTTTACACTCAACATGCTGAAACGCCTTTCGGAAGATGAAGCATTTCTCAAGAGAGTTTGTTTCAGTGACGAGGCAAGTTTTCATATTTCTTGGACATTAAACAGACACAATGTGAGAATCTTAGGATCTGGACATCCTCATGTGACTAGGGAGCTTCACCGGCATAGTCCAAAAGTGAATGTGTTGTGTGGAATCACGTACGGCCGAATAATTGATCTATATTTCTTACCTCAATGAAACATTTCCAGGCAGATGGATTGGGAGGGATCAGCCAATTCCTTGGCCACCGCGTTCGCCCGATATCACTCTCTTGGACTTTCTTTATGGGAATATGTAAAAGATATAGTGTATCAAACACAGATACTGGATATTGCTGACTCGAAGCAAATGATTCGTAATGCCATTGCCACCATTGATGACGCTATGCTACAGCGAACATGGCAAGAAATCGAGTACCGTCTTGATGTGCTTCGTACAACTAAAAGCGCCCATATAGAGGACTATTAAACACTGTCAAAAAAACCTTTTATAAACACTGATTACAATAAAAGAAATATTGTTAAGATATTTCAACAACTGCCGTTGTAATAAAATTTTGAAGTTGTAAAGGAACTTTTTGAATACTGAATATCTTACCATTTACGAATTTTTTGTTTATTATGTATAAATAAGATGGTGCACATGAGGTTGCAGCATTCAAAATCATTTACGAGTCTTTTACATTAACCAAAGGCTGTGGAATAGGCTGTTACTTTCATTACTTGGAGGTCGTCCGTCCCAAACATATTTAGGTACAGGATGACAATTATTGAACTATATGAAATAAAATCATCATAACTTCTGAACGTTTTGCGTTAGGACATTCAAACTGCACGGTTGGCCGCGGGGCATCATGGGAATGAATAAGCGAATGCATAGTTTTGTTTAGAGATTCCACTTTCAAAAAAATGGTTCAAATGGCTCTGAGCACTATGTGACTTAACATCTATGGTCATCAGTCCCCTAGAACTCAGAACTACTGAAACCTAACTAACCTAAGGACAGCACACAACACCCAGCCGTCACGAGGCAGAGAAAATCTCTGACCCCGCCGGGAATCGAACCCGGGAACCCGGGCGTGGGAAGCGAGAACGCTACCGCACGACCACGAGATGCGGGCGATTCCACTTTCATTTAGATGGGTTCGTCGATAAGCAAAATTGGCGGATTTGGAGAGGGGGACTGAGAATCCGCATTTCGCAAGTCTCTTCGCCCTCAGTGGGTGATTGTGTGGTGTGCATTGTCCAGTCACGGAATAACTGGTGCAATATTCCTTGATGGCACGGTGACTACCGAACGGTACGTTGGTAGATGATTTCATCCACATAAAAGAAAGTGACTTCGATAAGATGTGATTGATGCTACATGGAGCTCGACTCCATCGAAACAGGAGATTGTTTGATGTCCTGAAGGAGTACATTGAGGACCGCGTTCTGGATCAGGGGTATCCAGAGACCACGGGCATGGGCCTCGATTGGCCACCATATTCTCTGGATCTGAACACATGAGACTCCTTTTCGTGGGGCTATATTAAAGACAAGATGTACAGCAATAAACGCAGAACCACTGGTGAGCTGAAAACAGCCATCCAGGAGGTCATGGAGGTCATCGACAGCATAAATATTCCGACACTTCAGCAGGTCATGCAGAATTTCGCGATTCGTTTGCACCACATCATCGCCAATGATGATAGGCATATCGAACATGTAATGTAAATCAGAATGTTGCAGTGAGGTTCACGTGTTGAAGAATGTGTGTGCACGCCGTCGTTAATAACTAATTTACGTTTTTCTCATATAGTCAATAATTGTCATCCTGCGTGTTGTTGCGCATCCATACTTTTCTTGCGGTTGAGCTGCATCATGTAGGTTGATAGCTGCAGTTTTTCGTACCTTACACACTTCTACACATCGATTTACATTTTTCAGTTGGATCTCGTTTGATATTTGGTCCTTTTCAAAACCTGCAATTCGTTCAGACTATGTTGTTTGATACTGTCACAATTACCTTACAAGGTTCCACCTTTAGACATGTGCTGATAACCACATGTATAGTTACTTGAAATATATTTTTCTCCTCTGTGCTGTTAAGCTCATGTACCTTATCCATTTTATGATTCAAGTTCATGTGTATATACGGCCTTTCCCTGTGTTGATGTGTACACTCATAAGGAACTTTGGTTATGTTTGTTCCTTTTACAACGTTAAAGCAGTTGAGGTACCTTATTTTTTACATCTTATTAGACACGGGCATTGCAACTATGTACATTGACCTTCTACAAATTGTGACTAAAGATGACACAAATGTAGTGTTGAAATTAGTTGCCTTAATAATAAAGACTTTGAAAATACGGCTGTGCTGTTCCATTTCCGTAAGTTATTTCTTCATTATGCATACTCGCACGTATTTTGCATTGTGGTCAGTGCTTTGAGTGAATATGGTTTGTGGGAGTACGGCATACAGCAAAAATTTTCCAGTCACCCATGAAGTGCCGCATATTCAAATTTATAACGTAGCTTTCCAAAATGCTTCGATAGTAGGACTGTAAATATTCCATTATGTACGCTTTCGTAAGGAAATACATTGCCCACTTAACCTCTTTCGCTGGTGCAAAAACGCTTCGGCAGCATTGAATAGAAACGAGTTCTTGAAATGGGGTTGTAGAAAATATTGCTGACATTTCAATAAATCGTGAATATCGGAAATACTGAGTGCACCGGTATTTTTGCAGTGCAGTTCCGTTGGGTACCTTATTTCTCCCGCAAGTGCGACGAGAAATATTGCCAATTTAAAATGTACATACTGGCTACCGGAAATGTATTTTTCATTTTTCATGCGGATTTATTCACGTATCTCTTGCTGTGGGTGTCTTAAGTTGAATTTCAACATCGTATACTTCAAGTGAACTCATTGATCAATAAAGAGTGCTAAAGGTAAAATATTGAGCATCTGATCATCGGCAGCCTGCTACAACACATTCGACAGCACGCAGTTTGTGTTTAACTTAACGAAACGAAAAATTAGTGTTTCTGTGCCGTCGACAAAAATTAATAACAGCCAAAGAAGGATACCGCAGTGGACAAGAATGAGGATCAACATCGGTCGTACGTTAGTCGCAGTTTCCATTCTGCTGTTCGCCGTAACACAATCGGGCAAACGAAAGGCAACCAAAGTTTTCGTGGTCGGGTAGTGAAATGAAGCTCATTCCACACAATAACGAGTCAGGTTTGTGCCTTAACCATTGCATCACCTCTCTCAGTCGAACAGAAGAATGACCAGAGACGAGTTAAATCCAACCCCCATATGATCCACAGTGATACAGACTTTATTTCAATGCACACTGCAATAAAATGATATTATTAGATTACGATGAATACTTCGTCCCCAGCGAGGTGATTTCCGTAGCACAAAAACTGGAGCCACGTTTACGCTGAACGAGCGAGTGAGCGCGTTTTTCGTAACGAAGTTATTTGGGAGAGAAATCTGAAAGCCGTTCCCACTCGGCGAGTGAGCGGCGGCAAGTTTTGTCGAACAAGTGGTCGCGCCTTTGTAGAAGAAATTTTGTACGTGGTACCAGTTTCAACGAGTAACAAGCTGTCAAATTACAAACAAGGTGCTACGACTGAGGCAACTAAATAGCACTGGCTACTGCAACTGTTACAATACATTATTTCTAGAAAGAAAAAAATAAATGAAAACTAAGAGAAGAAATTTAGATTTATCATTTATTTTAGAAAGAAAGCGGCTATAAAAATTGTGCAGTTGTTCTCAGTGACCAGAGACTGCGAAAACATAACCAGAGACTCATAAAGGATGATTATTTTGAGTACCTGTAGCTGCAAACCTGTTAGTTGAATAAATTTTAATTGTTAACATATTCAGTTTCTCCGTATGTAGAACTGAAGATTTAATTTCATTAGAAGATACTTTTATGTGAATAACACAAAGTTATCATTATTAATTATACTGTATACAAGGTATCCCTCATAATACTGCCATCCAACATCTTCCCGAAACGAAACAAATGTGAAAAATGCAATTGGCCGGGGATGCATCTATGTCAGGGGTTCATACATTAGGCAGCAACGCATAATCCGTAAATGTAAACGAACGTCACATTCAACACAAAGTTACGTTTTTATTTAAATGTTTTTCTACCGACACGAAAACTAGAGGTTCAGTTAGTGACAGCACACTTGTTTCTGCTGTTCCAAACCTCTTTCTTCTGAAACCCGTAGACTTTAAAGGATGTTGACCTCCATAGTTTCTGCCGTAATGAGCCAAAGCAAGGGTTGCCCGAAGCAGGTTTCACGAGAGTGCAGGCATCCCGCATCACGACATTACATCTTTACGGTAGAAGCCGTAGCACAGTTTCCATTATTTAAAGTATAAGTATTTCAGAACGTATGGGATTTCCAGCAGTGAAACCAAGTTATCCACCACTAGCTTTACCTCTAGTTTTCATTTCGGTAGAAAAACATACATGTAGCATTTAAAATATAAAAGTAAAATTGTGGTGAATATGATGTTTGCTTACATTTATGGATTGTGCATTCCTGCCCATTGTGTGGGCTCCTGACGTTGAGGTATCTTTGGCCAACAGCATGTTTCACTTTTTATTTCATTTCGGAAATATATGAGATGGAAGACTTAGGTGGGACGCCCAGTATGGATATAAAGCGTCTTCCTTTTTTTATTCTTTATAATTGTGCATTATGATCGTCGCACTTTTACATGCAAATTTACTTGCTGCAATAGATTTCGCCAACCGAAATCCCTCTCTTATCACTGTAAATTAGACCAATAATGATTTTATTCCTTCTCTTCGTTCCACGGAACTTGTTTTGAATCAGGATTGTTTAATTTCCACCAGAAGAATTGATAAGGTGTGGAGCCACACATGTTCAAGAGTTTTGTCTCGTGACCTCTCCATGCTCTCAGTGAAATCACAGAATCTTTGTTCCCGATCGGAATACGGAGAGTTGAACTAATGATGCTTGAGGGGAACATGTGTATGATCCTTGTAGAAAACATCTCAGGAAACGACCAGAAGGAAGGCTGGAATTTTCGATTTTTTCTTTATTTTTTCTTCTATGGTAGCAACTACATACCTGCTCTTCAGCAACATGAGTTTTGAATACAATGGATTTGAAAAAAGAAAAAATAAAAACTAAACCTTGGTAGAGGAGTATTATTTTGATAACTAAATAGATGGCTTTGATAGGGGTGATGAAAGGATACTGTAATGATAGGGTTAACACTGTAACGCCGCTGAGTTTGTTCACATTAGAGCTGCAGAATAGGAAATTACTGTGTTTATTGTTACATCATTGCCTCTGGACAGCGAGGTCCACAATCTACAATCATCGTTGCCGACACCACCACCTGTGGCCAACAAAGATCGCATGAAGACTGTCTCTTGCGCATGGCCATTGACATCATGCATCATGCAGTGCTTAAAACTGGCCTCTCTGTAAGGGAGGGAAATTGCTTACTGTACTGCTCTCTACTACCGTCCTCCCGCCAATGCTGCGCCTAGTTAATTTGGAAAATATATATTTAATTTTCTCTGAATTCTTAATTACAACCGTACTAAAGGGCTTGGCTTGATAACTGACTCTAATGGGTAACTTTCTTCGCTTTCTTTTTTACCGTCACAAGACGTGGCTAGGTCTGTTTTTAGTGACACGTCAATGCACGTCAATGTTATTTGTGTCGCAGTCTAAAAGTGTGCAACATAGCCAATAGTAAGAGCGTGCGCAGTGGGATAAATATAGAGCTAAAAACGGTGTGCGATTGGGATTACATAAGGATGTATAGACGGGGAAAAAGTGAAATGTGAGTGTGTGGCGAAGCATTAAGGTGAAATACGAAACGGTTCGTCAGTGTGACTGGTTAGAGAAAATGTGTCACCTCAAATAGTTGGATATTTTGGACTATAGTTGTGCCAAAACCGATGATACCATCAGTGCTACGGAAGTGTGTAAAAATTGTTTATTTGTACCGGTATACTAAGAGGTTGATTAAATTTGGTGAGAGGAAGTTCTACCTCACACGTAATAGGTGGGATCGGGAAAGACACTTTCACTAAGGGGCGGAGATAGATGGTTGGGCCATAGTTGAAACGGCCAATTTTCTGTGTGAGAAAAGGGGGGGGGGGATTTTTGCTGTCTTTGAAGAGTTGACCATTGTAGATGAGACATTGAAGGGCACCTGCTTGGACTAAGAAAGATCCTACATTATCGTTCCAATTTATGTCCTCGCAGATTGTGATACCCAAGTACCTGTATGAGTTGACTGATTTAAATTGTGTCCCCTTTAGTGAGTCATAGGACTGTAGTCATAGCATACTGTTCTCTTTCGTTTTGTGAAGTTCACAATCTTACATTTATGAACACTTCAATCCAGTTCCCGATCACTGAACCATTTTGACTCAATAACTGTGCACATTTTTACTGACAGTGTAATATACACTGAAGCGCCAAAGACACTGATATAGGCATGCGTATTTAAATATAGAGACTTGTAAACAGGCAGAAGAAGGCGCTGCTGTCGGCAACGCCTATATGAGACAACAAGTGTCTGACGCAGTTAGATCGGCTACTGCTGCTACAATGGTAGGTTATCAAGATCTAAGTGAGTTTGAACGTCGTGTTATAGTTGGCGCACGGGTGGTAGGACACAGCATCTCCGAAGTAGTGGTGAAGTGGGCATTCCAGTACGGCCATTTCATGAGTGCACCGTGAATATCAGGAATATGGTAAAACATCAAATCACCGATATCGTCGCCGTCAGAAAAAGATTTTGAAAGAACGGGACCAACGGCGACCGAAGAGAATTGTTCAACGTGACAGAAGTGCAACCCTTCTGCAAAATTGCTGCAGATTTCAGTTCTGGGACATCAACAAGTGTCAGCGTGCGAACCATTCCACAAAACCTCATTGATTTGGGCTTTCGGAACCAAAGGCCCACTCGTGCATCCTTGATGACTGCACGACACGAAGTTTCAAGGCTCTGCTGGGCCCGACAACACCGACATTGGACTATTGATGACTGGAAACATGTTGCCTGGTCGGACGAGTCTTGTTTCAAATTGTGTCCAGCAACTGGGCGTGTACGGGTATGGAGACAACCTCATGAAGCCATGGACCCTACATGTCAGCATGGGACTGTTGAAGCTGGTGGAGGGTCTGTAATAGTATGGGGCGTGTGTAGTTGGAGTAATATAGGACCCTTGATGCGTATAGATACGACTCTGACAGGTGAAACGTACGCAAGCAACCGGTCTGATCACATCCTTCTATTCATGACCATTGTGTATTCCGACGGCCGCGGGGAATTCCAGCAGGACAATGCGACACCCTACACTTCCAAATCTGCCACAGAGGGGCTCTAGGACTTCTCTTCTGACTTTTAACACTTGCGCCGTGCGCAAACTCCTCAGTCATGAACCTTATTGAGCATATCTGGGATACCTTACAACGTTCTGTTTAAAAGAGATCTCCCTCCAACCCCTCCCATCTCCTATCCTTACGGATTTATGGACGGGATTCATGGTGTCAATTCCCTCCAGCAGACATTAGTCGCGGGCATGCCGCTTCATGTTGCGGCACTTCTGCGTGCTGGCGGGGCCCTACAGGATATTAGGAAGGTGTACCTGTTACTTTGGTCTTGAGTGTAAATAACTGCATCATCTACGAAAATATTGATGGTACTTTTAATATTGTCAGTAAAGTCATATACATACAACGCGAACTGCAAGAGTCTCGATGCACTTCCCCACAGCACGCCTGAAGTTATAATTACGTCTATCGATGATTCTACATCCTAGGTAACATTTTGCGTCTGTACTACTTTATTTCAAGCAGCAGAGTAATCACCGACTCCCGTCGCAGAGGAAGTAACTGTCTAAGTTTATTTGTACTCTGATGGTTCTCGAACCTTTCGTATATGTGATAAATCCGGTTAAATGATAGATGCTTTGTCTTATTGGTATTCTTCCTTAACTCATACTGTTCAGGTTTGAGAGCCACTTTTATAAATATTCAGGTCTATCCATAAACTGACATCTTTTAGATGTATCCAGTGTCGTGTTGCTTGTCACGGTTTTTCAGCAGTCTTATTTCTGTATTCAATGTCTTACAGAGACTTTTAGTATTCATCAGCCACGTGTCTGAGACGTGCAAAAAAACTGGAATATCTACCATTTTATACAATTTCACTGCTGTCTTTCTTGTTGTCTCCAAAAGCTATAGTCTTACACAGATATCCGTGTTATACTCCAAGGAGATCCTTTGGTAATAATACAAGAACCTCTGTAGCTCGACCTCAGTTTGCATATTCAGATCTAGGTCACCAGAAAATGGCATTTATTTATGTTGCTTCTTTTACTTATTTAGTTTTTAGACCTAATCTGGACTTCAGTTTTGCATCTACATTATCTATGTGAAGATTAAAAATGTAGTGGTGAGCTACACTGTTGTCGCACTTTTTCGTTGACACCGAGTACTTCAGATAACAAATTTTCTGCTTTCATTATTATTGTTACGACTCCAAAAGTTGGTGATGATATCCCCATTCAATCATAATGTCCCTTAGGAGGGACCTTTTGACTCTATGGTATGTTTTTTCCTAATCAATGAATGTGAGATGTGTCTTAAGCCTAAATTCTTTTCTCCTTTCGAGCACTATTTTCAGTTTAACTACTTCGTGTAAGCATGATCGACCCCTTCTAAACACAGTTTTATTCTTCGAGCAACAACGTGTCTGATTTAGAACGTAATGTTTCAGTAATTATTTTTTCATGTAGTTAATACGTGGTGTTTATTAAACTTATCGCTTAAATAAAATGACCCCTTCGTTTACTTCTTATCGTGCAGCTCTTTGTGTGTCATTTCATTTTTATTTTGCTCCCGACAGCTGCGATGTGTTGTAATTTTTAATTTCTGTGACACGCTGAAACTCTATTTCGAGTAGTTTTCGTTACGTGATGTAGTTGCTCTTTGTACGTAGTAATGAATGTGTTAGGTTTCCTTTAATCTGTTCTCCATATCACTACCTGAGCAGTTTACGTCACATAGATTTGTTCAAAGTATAATCTGCACAACTACATCATCGTTGTGTCACTTTTAAATCACCTACCACGAGTATATTAACTGTATTCACCTATTTCTATTTTACGTTTTTTGCACCGCAAACATTTTTCTAACATTCGCGGTACCCTGTATACATCGATAAATCACTCACATGGTAGTTGGACTTAAGCCCAGCTGTAGGTAATGTGTATCATAACTCTCGCAGTTGAGCGAATTATAAGAGACTGAGAAAAATACAAATTAAAAATTACGGCAGTTAAGCTATATTTACGACTGATATGTATATACAGGTGTTGTCGGGAATTGGGATTTAATTGTGTACATCTGCGTCTTTTAAACTGATTTTAAAGTTTATTTTTTGTGCTGTAGTATTAAAAAAAGCAAGAGTAAAGACGTTTAACACAAAACCTATGTCCTGTAGGGCCCAAAATTTAAGCAGTTGCCAGAGACGCTACGACAGGTTTATCTCTAGAATTGGAGAAATAATCTTGTAACTCCCATACACAAATTTAATTATAGACTGGAGTTGCAAATGCCACGCAAGTGTATCCAGTGACGGACCATAGAACAATGTTAAAATACATGAGTTGGAGTGTTTAAAACTATTCAATAGAAAATGTGAGCCCAGGTCAGGAAGCTTTGCAAAGACTTTAGAAGGGAAGTAACAATTGAAAAATATGTGGGAAGCCACAATTGTCGTACACAGAGAGAAATAAGCAACTGGGTTGAATATCAAGAGGAAAGTGATCTCGGTAACTCAAATTTGTGCAGACCAAAACAAAATCAAAGCCCTCGTGGTTAAGTCGATGACTGATGCTGCAGACAGACAGTAAAAACACATTGCGGAAGCAATAAAACCGTATGTAGGGATCTAGCAGTTTGAACATTTCTTGGTAAATGTCTACATGGTCTCATAAAAACCTAAATGTGAGTTTCAACAGCTGCATATTACAGTATGTTCCGAAGACATTCTTTTTGGCTGTAATGAAAATAGGTGTAATGCATGCAGCAATATTCGTCAATGATGGATTCTCTTTTATTGGAGTTATCATCAGTCTTCTGACTGTTTCGATGCGGCCAGCCACTAGGTTCTCTCTTGTGTCAAACTTTTCATCTCAGAGTAGCAATAGCGCCTAACGCCCTCTATTGTTCGTGCCAAAATTTCAGTCCCTCCCTTCCCCCAGAGTTTTTATTCTTACAGCTTCGTGTAGTACCACGGAATTTATTTTTTGATGTCTTAATGCTTGTACTGCCATTCTATCCCGCCTTTCTGTCAGTGTTTCCCATATGTTCCGCTAGTCGCTTGTACTGCGGAGAATATCCTCGTTCATAATCAGTCCACATAATCTTCAACATCTACTATAATACCACATATGAGACACTTCAGTTCTATTTTTTTCCGGTTTTGTCACAGTCCATGATTCACTACTATACGATATTGTGCTCCAAATAGACTTTCTCAGAATTATATTTCTCAATATTAAAGCCGATGTTTGACCTTAGCGGACTTCTCTTGGCCAGGAATGCTGTCGTTGCCTAATGCACATTTTATGCACTTCTTGCTTCGTCAGTCATGTGTTATTTTACTTCCAAGATAGCAGAATTCTTTAACTTCGAGGTCTCACATTTTTTATGCCAATTTTAAAGGAAAGCTCATTCCTGCTACTCCTCATTAATTCCATCTTCCTTCGGTTTACTTTTAATCGATATTCTCTAGACATCCTGCTGCCCATCCCATTCAGTACGTACTATAATACTTCTTCACTTTCACTGACGATAGCCATGTCAACAGCGACTCTCATCATTGATATATTCTTACCCTGAATTTCATCCCACGTTTGCAACTTTTACTTCCGTCATTGCTTCTTCAAAGTACAGATAAACTGGGGACTGAAGATTACTTTCTTATCTTTCACTCCTTTTACTCCAAGCACTTCGATCTTTTCTCTCTCATTCTCATTGCTCCCTCCTGGTTCTTGAACATATTGTATATCCATGAACCCTACATCTTTATTTTCTTACTCCTTATTAGACCTGCTCGTGCACTACCACTATTTAATTTTGTATTTATAGCCCCGTGCTCACATGACAAGAAGTCCTGTTCTTGCTGCCACTGCAATCACTAATTTACACTCAACCTAAATTCAACCTATGTACTTCTTTTTTCTAAATTTTCTATGATCAATACCTGGTAAAACGTCTAACGTTCCATGCTCCAATCCATAGACTGTCAGTTTTGTCTCTTCTCATGACGATATCCTACCGAGTAGTCTGTAACTGGTGACATTTTCTCTGTAATATTTTACCCAAGCGGATGCCATCATGATTTAAGAATACAAAAAATATGCATGCCAGTGGGAAAAGTAACGGCTATATTTTCTTCTTGCTGAAAGCTGTTTGCAGTTCGAGGACAGAAATACTATGTGGACTAATGTTACAATGCCAGATATGTCAATCATTAAGGCTGTTGCCCTTTCAACTACTGAAAACGCTGCTACCTGTCTTCAGGAACCACGTGTTTTTCTGGCCTCTACACAGCAAAATTTCCGTTGTTGCACCTACGGTATGGCTTTTTGTACTGTTAAGGGCAATACTTAGAAAAAACAGAAAAAAATAGAGTTAATGAAAAGTCATAAATATTTTGTATAACTACATCTTAAGACCTTTATTTTTCACATATCAGTCACGCCTCTATTATACACGCACGAAGAAGTACAGATCTCTGAGTTCTTCCTCTTAAGCAAATTTTCAGTGAGAAGTCATACAACTTCATATCATTTATTTCGGCGATATATATCACATGAGGTACCCCGTTAAGATGTAGAACTCTACATCAGCTGCATTGTCAAAATAGTGTTGGCCCTTGTTTAATGTCCTCGTAGAGCCGAAAACCCACCTTTTTTTAGATTAGATTACATTTAATTCCATTCCAATCGTGAAGTTAATAACTAGTTAACCGACTGAAAAAAATGTCTCTGAGCACTATGGGACTTAACATCTATGGTCATCAGTCCCCTAGAACTAATGGTTCAGATGGCTCTGAGCACTATGGGACTCAACATCTTAGGTCATAAGTCCCCTAGAACTTAGAACTACTTAAACCTAACTAACCTAAGGACATCACACAACACCCAGTCATCACGAGGCAGAGAAAATCCCAAACCCCGCCGGGAATCGAACCCGGGAACCCGGGCGCGGGAAGCGAGAACGCTACCGCACGACCACGAGCTGCGGACTATCCGACTGAGACAATTAGGAAACTCACAATAATATTATTACTGCTCGACATCTCTTGACGTTTGAAGTTAAAAGTTCAGTAAATCGGAGTCTTTGGCCGATCTCCATCAGGCTATACGTGAAAAGATGACTTTCATCATTGTTGTCTCAGTGAGTGTTGTTCTGATGCGTACATATAGCTGTCTCTCACAACCATACGGTTAACAAACGTTATTTCCAGTTACTATAAATGTTATAATTACGCTACCAGTAATTCATGCTACGCGATTTATCAAACCCATTTAGCTCTCACAGTTGTTTCTTGCAATCATTACGCAAAAGCTTCGTTAGCACTAATAGCCACGTTACACTCAAAACAGAATGATGACAGCAAGGATGTCGATGGTTTGCTCAGATATCAACGACAAAGAACTTGCTAAATCCGACTCAGTATCTCTGCATGATTATCTTGGAGTTTTGGTTCCTATTCAGAACATCGGCAAGAACATGGCGAAGGGATACATAATAAGATAAAATGGTGTGACGCACCGTAAACAGCTTTTTACGTAGAATGCAATATATTAGCAAAGGCGGTTGACCTTGATTACCTTGCTGTGTAAATAATTTGAAATCAGACAGCAGACTTGAGTACCACATTTTTTTTTGGGATCCTGTTAATATCCATGAGGAAAAATCAAAACCTTCCTCAGCCGTCTGAATTTGACTTGCTAGCATGAATAGCGTTACTCTTTTTCATCTTTGTGCAATCTTATGACCAAATTACGTCAGAAAATTGGTAAAATAATTTTGGCTCAAAAATGTATAGAATTCATATATAATTAACGAGGAGGGAATAGCGAAGTGAATCTGTGTCCGACAGGGAGATGCACTCTGCTGGCTGCAAGCGAAAGGGTCTGCACTCGGTCAATGATGAAAGAAACACATACGATTTCTCAGAGGGTTTTAAAGATGTTGAGTAAATAATTTTTATTAGCTCGGTGAAAATGACGAATTTAACTTTGCGAGTAACGCCATTTATTTCGCTTTTCTTTCTTTATTTAGTGTCTGCTATCTAGGAATAAGATAGATTTTTACTTTATGTATTTACAGATATTTTTTCTTTTAAATATTTATTTATCAATTTCCGTAGGACTAAATTGAGGAGCAAATCCCCAAGGTCATGGAACGTGTCAGTACATGAAATAACAACGTAAAAGTAATAACAGATAAAAATAAAATGTGTATGAACCCAAAAATGTCAAGCTATAAATTTAAGTAAACGCAAACGACAATACAATAAGAATCAGCTTAATTTTTCGGGGAACTCCTCGACAGGAGAGAATGAATGACCCACGAGGAAACTCTTCAGATTCTATTTGAAAGCGCGTGGGTCACTACTAAGATTTTTGACTTCTTGTGGTAACTTACTGATAATGGATGCAGCAGTATACTGCACACCTTTCTGCATAAGAGTTAAGGAAGTCCGGTCCAAATGCAGGTTTGATTTCTGCCGAATATTAACTGAGTGAAAGCTGCTTATTCTAGGTAATAAGCCGATACTGTTAACAAGAAACGATACTAAAGGATATATATGTTGAGAGACCAATGTCAAACTACCCAGACGCGTGAACAGGGGTCAACAAGAGGTTCGCGAACTTACACGACTTAATGCCCGAACAGCCCGTTTATGGCCAGAAATATCCTTTTAGAATGGGAAGAGTTACCCCAAAATATAATACCATACGACATAAGGGTATGAAGATAACCAAAGTAGACTAATTTTAGTGTCGAACTTCAAATACCGTTCGAATAGTAAAAATGGCAGTATTAAGTCTTTGAACAAGATCATGAACGAGAGTTTTCCACTACAGTTTACTATCTATCTGAACACCTAGAAATTTGAACTGTTCAGTTTCACTATTCATATGCTTATTCTGTGAAATTAAAACGTCGGGTTTTGTTGAATTGTGTGTTAGAAACTGTAAAAAGTGAGTCTTACTGTGATTTAGCGTTAGTTTATTTTCTATGAACTTATGTTATGAGGTGCACTATTTGAAACCCAGCCAATGTTGCACTCGTATATAAAATTATCAATTGTCCTTACATACAGAATTTTTTCAATAACTGTAGCAAACACTGATGGCATAGAAATAGTTCCAAAATTGTCTACGTTATCGGTTTCTCCATTTTTATAAAGCGACTTTACTATTGAGTACTTTCATCGTTCAGGAAACTGACCACTCCTAAAGGAAAAATTAGAAATATGGCTAAATACGGGGCTAACATGTAAAGCACAATACTTCAATATTCTGCTAGGCACTCCACCATACCCACGAGAGTCCTTAGTCTTCTGTGATTTAATTATTGACTCACTCTCCCCCTTGTCTGTACCACACAGGAATATTTCAGACATAAATCTCGGAAAGACATTTGCCAAGAGAGTTACATGATTCCCTTTTGACACTAAATTATTATTTAAACCATGCTCGACGGATTCTTGTGCTGAATAGGCCCTTGTGTTTTTCTCCATCGAGTGCAGTGGCCATCATTAATCATTTCCTTGCGCACTACGCTACACTTCTATTAAACTTCTTGTAAGCAGTTAGCTGTAGGAATTCGCGAAGGTACCGCATGTAATTCTGAGTTCTTATGACGGTGGTCATATTAGCGTGCCGCCTGGCACAATGCCTGCGTTTTGTGGGACATTTCCTGGAAGGACTGCCTGTCCTATTACGTTGGAGAGCCGCCTATGAACGCAACGCCGATTACATTCGCTGTCGCTCATGTGCCACTAACCTTTTTGCGGAAGGCATGCTTATCTTTAGGACACCACGTAATAATTAATTTAATAACCTTGGTCTTAACGTTTTTATGATGGAATACCATCTTTAATGGCATTCACAATATTTCGGTGTTGATATCATTTCACTTAGGCTATAATTCGTGCTTGTTCGTACAGTCTTCATACTTTCGTCACTCAGAAGAAATGGCTAGAGACTATACTTTACGGAGCAGACAAGCCTCCGAACCCAATGTTCTGTGAAGAGTCGTGGACGTACAACCATTTAGGGCCTAGTGATAGTTTTACTGTCTTTCTACCTATTTCCACAGACTCTGACGACCGTAATATGTGAACATTCGATCATCTCTGCCGTTTTCGAGATACTTGTTCACAGGGTCAACGCAATAACAAAGAGTCCTTTGTCAAAGTCGCTTCTCTAAATGCATTTCTCCTTTTGCAGCCCATATCGTGGCTAGGATAATCCGCCGTCCGTGTCTGCTCCACTTACATACTTTTTTTACCGTGTTACGTGCCCGCAACGCTACTAGGTGGCATCCAAGGTCGCGATGGGCAGTACTCATAATGTTTTGCCTGATGAGCGTATTACTTCTTTACCGCTAACTCTGTTCTCAACATACTTCCTAGCCGGCCGCGGTGGTCTAGCGGTTCTGGCGCTGCAGTCCAGAATCGCGGGACTGCTACGGTCGCAGATTCGAATCCTGCCTCGGGCATGGGTGTGTGTGATGTCCTTAGGTTAGTTAGGTTTAAGTAGTTCTAAGTTCTAGGGGACTTATGACCTAAGATGTTGAGTCCCATAGTGCTCAGAGCCATTTGAACCATTTGAACCATACTTCCTACACACAGATACCGCTGCATGTACCTACAAAATTATATTGTTGTACAGCACATCTTGCATGAAGTACATGACAAAAATTTAGTGCGGGAAAATAAAATTTCAGAGTGAAGTTCCCTACACATGCATGTGAAAAATATTAAATATGTATGAAATGTATTTGACACGTGTGTATTCGGGTAAGGTAACTGGTAAAATGCTCCTGGAACGATTTCAACAAAATTAGATACACAAATTATTTAGGTTCTGGAAAGATATGCTGTGGAGGTAAGAACCACGAGCCTTCTATTGGGGTGAGCGTCATAGCATGGAGAGAGAAGTAGGAGGTAAAGGACAGAGAAATACACTCCTGGAAATTGAAATAAGAACAGCGTGAATTCATTGTCCCAGGAAGGGGAAACTTTATTGACACATTCCTGGGGTCAGATACATCACATGATCACACTGACAGAACCACAGGCACATAGACACAGGCAACAGAGCATGCACAATGTCGGCACTAGTACAGTGTATATCCACCTTTCGCAGCAATGCAGGCTGCTCTTCAAACTGGCTGCCACTGACGGCGGCGGTGCACAAATACTGCGCAGCTAGCGCCATTCGACGGTCAACACCGCGGTTCCTGGTGTGTCCTCTGTGCCGTGCGTGTGATCATTGCTTGTACAGCCCTCTCGCAGTGTCCGGAGCAAGTATGGTGGGTCTGACACACCGGTGTCAATGTGTTCTTTTTTCCATTTCCAGGAGTGTAGAAGAGGAGAAGATGGTCAGAGATAGCCAGAGGAAGAGATAGGCAAAGAGAATGGGGGAAGGGAGGGATGAACAAAGAGATGGGAAAGGAGGACTAATAAAGATTGTAATAAATACATACCCGGGAAATGCTAGGTACTCAGCTAGTTCTTAGACAATGTTCATCATGAAAAAAGGGAAAGTATAGTTAGAGAACCTGACGGAACCTACGGAAAGGTACATGATCACATAAGTTCACAAAAATTGTAGTCTCAGTCCTAAACCTAAAACAGAAGTGATGCGACATTAATAAACCACAGACCTTGTATGAAAATCAAGAGCTCAGAAAGAAACACAGTTCTAAGCAAAGAAGGGAAAGCACAAAGGTGGAAGGAGTGTATAGACGGTCTATACAAGGGCGATGCACTTGAGGACAATATTATGGAAATGGAAGAGAATGTAGATGAAAATGAAATGGGAGATACGATACTGCGTGAAGAGTTTGACAGAGCACTGAAAGACCTGAGTCGAAACAAAGCCCGAGGAGTAGACATCATTCCATTAGACCTACTGACGGCCTTGGGAGAGCCAGTCCTAACAAAACTCTACCATCTGGTGAGCAAGATGTATGAGACAGGCGAAATTCCTTCAGACTTCTAGAAGAATATAATACTTCCAATCCCAAAGAAAGCAGGTATTGACAGATGTGAAAATTACCGAACTATCAGTTTAATAAGTCACAGCTGCAAAATACTAACGCGAATTCTTTACAGGCGAATGGAAATACTGGTAGAAGCCGACCTCGGGGAAGATCAGTTTGGATTCTGTAGAAATGTTGGAACAGGTGAGGCAATACTGACCTTACAACTTACCTTAGAAGAAAGATTAAGGAAAGGGAAACCTACGTTTCTAGCATTTGTAGACTTAGAGAAAGCTTTTGACAATGTTGACTGGAATACTCTCTTTCAAATTCTAAAAGTGGCATGGGTAAAATTCAGCGAGCGAAAGGCTACTTACAATTTGTACAGAAACCAGATTGCAGTTATAAGAGTCGAGGGGCATGAAAGGAAAGCAGTGGTTGGGAAGGGAGTAAGACAAGGTTGTATCCTCTCCCTTATGTTATTCAGACTGTATATTGAGCAAGCAGCATTGGAGAGAAAAGAAAAGTTTGGTGTAGGTATTATTATCCATGGAGAAGAAATAAAAGCTTTGAGGTTCGCCGATGACATTGTAATTATGTCAGAGACAGCAAAGGACTTGGAAGAGCAGTTGAACGTAATGGACAGTGTCTTGAAAAGAGGATACAAGATGAACATCAACAAAAGCAAAACGAGGATAATGGAATGTAGTCGAATAAAGTCTGATGATGCTGAGGGAATTAGATTAGGAAATGAGACACTTAAAGTAGTAAAGGAGTTTTGCTATTTGGGGAGAAAAATAATTGATGACGGTCGAAGTAGAGAGGATATAAAATGTAGACTGGAAATGGTAAGGAAAGCGTTTCTGAAGGAGAGTAATTTGTTAACATCGAGTATCCATTTAAGTGTCAGGAAATCGTTTCTGAAAGTAAGTGTATGGAGTGTAGCCCTGTATGGAAGTGAAACATGGACGATAAATAGTTTGGACAAGAAGAGAAGAGAAGCTTTCGAAATGTGGTGCTACAGAAGAATGATGAAGATTAGATGTGTAGATCACACAGCAAATGAGGAGGTATTGAATGGAATTGGGGAGAAGAGGAGTTTGTGGCACAACTTGGCAAGAAGGGACCGGTTGGTAGGACATGTTCTGAGGCATCAGGGGATACAAAATTTAGCATTGGAGGGCATTGTGGAGGGTAAAAATCGTAGAGGGAGGCCAAGAGATGAATACACTAAGCAGATTCAGAAGGATGTAGGTCGCAATACGTACTGAAAAATGTAGAAGCTTGTACAGGATAGAGTAGCATTGGTAACCTGCATCAAACCAGTCTCAGGACTGGAGACAACAACGACAACAAGAACTAGTTTCAGAAGAAGAAGCTACTCTTGCAATGACATAAACTGGGCACACATCATAAACAATCTGGAGTTTTTTAACCCATTCGCAGAAAGTGTCAAATACCGAATCAGCAAAGTAACAATAAGACGCGGCATTGTCACAGTCTTCAAACCAACATGACATATGCTTGAATATTTGAACACTGCACAGGACACAGGTCGTCATATGTGGGTGATCACAGGCAGTGGTGTAGCGACGCCACGACCCGGCGCTTGCTGAGATTCTTAAGTTTGAAAGTGCTATAAGAGTCTTTATAGCTTCTAATGACGTCTCCATCGTTACGAGACGAAACATTAGGGACAGGTATAAGCTTTAGAAAACTGTCTGATGTCCATACATCAAATGACCGTGAACGACCGCACGGGATGATCAAATGCCACCACCTGTTTCATTGATGGAGCAAATCTGGTAACATACTAGGAACAAAAGAAACACGATTTCACTCAATGCGTACCTGCAGTACAAAACCCTGCATTTTCACGTCACATTAGTTGCTAAGAATACAGCTGGATGTCTGTCGACCTATGTGCAAAACAGTACCGTATTTCTTCTTCAATCGTGAATTTTCGAGAGCATTCGTATGGCGGTATATGTAAAACTGAAAATGTAAATCGCTAGATTCGTAATAGAAGCAAGTGCATAAAGTCTGACGATACATACGCTGCAATACTGGATTCATCGGTAGAGAATAATTTACGCACTGCTCTCACAGAGCTACATTTCCTATCAGAATTCCAGAGCGCAAACATACATTGGCACAACCAAACAATCGGAGTATAGGTATGCCTGATGCGTTACACTGTCAATCATATTAGTATTTCCACTGTAATAAACGTGTACGTTTCTGTATCAAAGGGATGAAATGGATTACTGATATGAAATGTGGAGAGCGATACTTTGCCCCGTCACAGCGATAATTTACACTGCAGTACTGAATTCTCTGCGTCACGCGTAGAAGTGAAAGTTAAGATTATTTAAAGTGTATTAAAATACAGTATTTGGCGAAAATATGAAAACGGTTTTTTGTTCTAGATAAACCATTACTCCGCCCCATACATAATTTCTTTCTGGTTAAGGTATGCTTTGCAGGCTGGTACGTCATTCAGGCTGTTACGTCATTCAGACGTAACTACAGACTGTAGTGTACACTGAATAGGTGTATAGGTTTACAGATAGTTGAATGAGAAAATCTGGCACGACAAGAGATATAACTAGTTGTTGCAGATGCCGCAAAATTGCTTCGGGTATCGTAAATTGTATATCGACAGTGAACGAGTTTCCATTACACCATTTCAAAATGGAATAGGGCTGCCAAAATGATTTAATAAAAATTCTTTGTGACTATAGTTTGCAGTGTACATTTGCGGCCGAAACTTGTGGTCTGATCGGTAATTTAAATTTTATACTTAATAACCAATTAAGTGATCTTTGCAACTAGCTTTATCGTCCTTATTATTGTGTGTCCGTCTACAGATTTGTAACATCCATTTCCTTTGTCCATCGTGAGATTTAACAGAGTGCTCACTTCGTTTTAAGTTACGGTTATGTTCGTTTTGTAGAATGAGACTGTTCTGAGAGCTGTTACTTCATCATTTTTGGTTGACACACCTTCTCTTCGTCAGTATAAAGAATTTACATATTTTTAAGGAATACAGAAAACAATAGTCTAAACATAAATTAAATCACAGAATATTTTATTATGACCTAACAGATTATTGTTTGGCAACAAATGGACATTACAGATATTGGTAACTACGTTCTTGTTCAGAAACTCACCTGTTTACCGCTTAATAGACGTTGATACATTATGCTGTGAAACTAAACTCTGCTGAGCCTAAATATCGGAGCACACTTTATGTAGTCCGCATAACACATGAAAGTATGAACAGAAACTGGTGTCAAAATGAATTTGCATTTTCTTTGGTCGTGATGACTACCACAAAAGATACTCTTTTGTTAAGCAACAATTGCTTTATCACCAGATACAAAGCTAAAATATTCTACTTGTAGAAGAAAAGATAAGAGTGAGCTGTTTCTAACAGTGAAGAGACCTTTCACAACTTTGTGTGTGAGTAGACAAGACTCTAGTCCCTGGTGAAGCATGACGACATAACACATGTGGAATATTAATGTAGAAACGCAAACGTGATCTACGCGATAAATGACGTTTTCGAAAAAAATATACTGAAGATGTGGTCCTCACGTTAAGTGTAGACAGAGAAATAGGCCATAGGGGAGACCAGAACTGGTTGGTCCACTTTTCTCGTTGATAGTTTAAAACAGTTGGTATTTTACACGTTTCCATTGATTTTTTTATGTGGAAAAAATGCTAAATATTGCCTTTAACACAGTTAATCGAAATTCAAATTCCCGCAGTTTCTTCACAAGAACTACAATCATAAGTTGTGCTATCACTGTTATAATAACAGTTTGGTAGAGAAGTATGTCCAAATTTTTTTCAGTCTTCGTCTGAACGCCTGTTAGAATATTCACAAGTCAAACGTTCTCAAGAAAGTCCTTTAATGTCATTTTTCTACACATCAATATGTGGGCAAAGTTAGTTCTCTTTGCTGATGATACAAGTATAGTAATCACACCTGACAAACAAGACTTAACTGATGAAATTGTCAATACTGTCTTTCAGAAAATTACTAAGTGGTTCCTTGTAAACGGACTCTCACTGAATTTTGATAAGATACAGTTCCGTACAGTGAATGGTATGACACCATTAATAAATATAGACCTTAATCAGAAGCATATAGCTAAGGTAGAATATTCCAAATTTCTAGGTGTGTCCATTGATGAGAGATTAAATTGGAAGAAACACATTGATGATCTGCTGAAACGTTTGAGTTCAGCTACTTATGCAATAAGGGTCATTGCAAATTTTGGTGATAAACATCTTAGTAAATTAGCTTACTACGCCTATTTTCACTCGTTGCTTTCATATGGCATCGTATTTTGGGGTAATTCATCACTGAGGAATAAAGTATTTATTGCACAAAAGCGTGTAATCAGAATAATAGCTGGAGTCCACCCAAGATCATCCTGCAGACATTTATTTAAGGATCTAGGGATATTCACAGTAGCTTCTCAGTATATATACTCTCTTATGAAATTTGTTATTAACAACCAAACACAATTCAAAAGTAATAGCAGTGTGCATAACTACAATACTAGGAGAAAGGATGATCTTCACTATTCAAGATTAAATCTAACTTTGGCACAGAAAGGGGTGAATTATACTCGCACAAAAGTCTTTGGTCACTTACCAAATAGTATCAAAAGTCTGACAGATAACCAACAAGTATTTAAGAAGAAATTAAAAGAATTTCTGAATGACAACTCCTTCTACTCAATAGAGGAATTTTTAGATATAAATTAAAAAAAAAATATTAATAAAAAAATAAAAAATAAAAATAAAAAAATAAAAAATGAAAAAGTTGTTATATTAACTTAAGTATGTTGTTAAATTAACTTAATTATGCCTTGTATTGGAAAATTTGACTCGTTCCACATCATTACGAAATATCGTATCCATGATCCATGGAACTAGTATTAATCTAATCTAATCCAATCTAATCTAATCTGTGCATCGCTTACAACTTGAATCGAACTCTCATCTGGATTACTGTGAGAAAATGAGTTTTGACTCTTAGGAATGAGCATCCTCGTCGTCTTATTCTCGAAGGATATTCTTAGGAGGGAGTAATTTCTTTATGTGCTACACAATGACTAGTTTTATCATAAGTTTTAACTGGACCACTGCCATTGTTTTTCTTTTTTTGGAATCTGTATTTTATACAAAACATCCATATTTCTCTTCAAAGTATTTCATCTTCTGTCCTTGGAGGCTTGTTACTCACTAATAATGCGTCTTACCCTAGAATATCTACCGGTATTGCTAAAGCGCTTTTTCATTTGTTAACCATATCTTAAATTACCTGACTTTTTCAGGATTTGAGAAGCACAGTTGTTCAGGTGATGTTGAAATAGTCCCGTCAATTGATAGCTGGGTAGTTGCATTGAGCGCAACCTCCACTACCTCCATTTGTTTTTATTTCTCTCCTTTAAGAGCAAAGGAATGGGAAAGGTAATAACAGTCGAGGCCTTCGCCAGAAGATGATGGGTACGAAACTCATTGAAACGTTAGGACAAGTCGACGCCACCATTCGGCTGACAACCCGAGAAGAATTCATAAGAAGAGCCACTGCTTGCGGGACGTCATTCATGTACCAAGTGGATGTCGTAGGGTCCTTTAGGTACACCAGTGAAAGGGGGAACGATAGGATATCTCCTCACACTATGTCACCAAGCTGCCGCAGAACGTGTGGTGGGCGGCCATAAACCACTCTTCGTGTTGCTATCCACTGCACCTCTAGACACAGGCCCGGTGATAGTCGCTTCCAAGACAGAAACACGACTCGTCACTAAAGATGACCCCTATGCAAGTGTGCATGGTTTCACGTTCGTTGTTGGTGACGTCGGGCGAACTGGGTGCGACACTGTGAAGGTGTGAATAGCAGACGTCATAACGGTTGGCGTACGGCGAGTACTGCATCGTGTAGCCACCTGACGATGGCGCTAGCTCTGAGAGGACGTTGCATAGAAGGCAGGACAGCACGCTGATTGGCCCATATCGTTGCCATCGTATCTGTTTGCGCGTGGTGGGCAGTGTGTCTGTATTCCCTCCATGTGATGCGTGTTGGACACCCATATACTTCCTGTTGTGCATCTGGTACCACCAGACGACCGATGTGGTGCCTAGTACGATGATAGGACCATCCAGCCTCCTGCAGCTCCACGTTGCGTACCCTACTGAACTCGTCCAATTGGGAAACCTGCTGTCAAACGTCACTAATTGGCACAGAGTGCTTGCTGCGGCGACACTGTAGTGACTCCACCAGCTGTCATACTAGCCGGCAGAGCCGTTTTGGGCCCTCTTATATCAACCGATGTCCGTGACATTAGGGCCCCACCCACACTCCCTGAGTGCAGTGCCTACCACGAAAAAGTGAATCGTGCCATAGCTGATTGTGTGCAACATACTCATCCAGTGTCGGTTGGGTTATTCAAGTGCAGCTCTTTTTATGACAATGAATTTTTTTGTCTGTTGTGCAAACTAGGTGCGCTCTAAAGTGACTGCATTGTTGAAATTCAATAACTGTAGTGAATTAGGCAGTTAATTCACATAATATACAGTCGTAGCTTCTGTTCCATATTTGATGACTGCGGACACAATCTCAAGGAAATATTATCTTCCATTACTAAATGTAACAAGGACATGATTTTTGTTTTATTTCCACAATGCAACATGTCCTAAAAACACGAAGTCTAAGAGGCCCAGTATTACACTCTAGGAACAAAAGAAAAATAAATAAATAAATACGACTCATCACAAAAGAATTATCAGAATGGGACGGAAAATAGTAGATGTGATGTACCTGTACAGGCAAACAAATCATTATAATTTCAGAAAAGTTGGATTTCTTATTGAAGAGGAAGAGCTTCACAAACTGAGCAACTCAGTAACACATTAATCCACCTCTGGCCCTTTTGAAAGCATTTATTCGACAGCTTGTCGTCGCCTGATAGAGTTTTTGTGTGTCTTTCTGAGGTATATTGTGCCAAATTATTTCCAATTGACGCGTTAGGTCGACAAAATCCCGAGCCAGTTGGGGAGCGCTGATCATAATACTCCAAACTTTCGGTGACCTTGATGGATAACGTAGGGTTTGGCATGCACGAAGACGAGAAGCAGAAACTCTAGCCATGTTTCGGTGGGCATTGTATTGCTGAAACATATGCCAATGATGGCTTGTCATAAGTAGCAACAAACCAGGATGAACAATATCGTCGATGTACACCTGTGTCGTAAGGTGCCGCTGATGATAACTAAAGAGGTCCTGTTGTGAAATGAACTGGCATCAGATACCATCACTCTTCGTTTTCGTACCGTATGGTGGGCAAGGTCAGGTTGGTACTCCCCATGTCTAGACGGCGCCTCCACACACGTCTTCGCTGGTCGTAGGGGCTCATTTCGAAGCGGGACTCATCACTGAAGACAATTATATTTCAGTCAATAACATTCCAAGCTAAAGACGCGTCTGGAGACGCCCTGACAGCGGTCCAGGAGTGATAGTCTGGTGCGCCATTTCTTTTCATAGTAAAATCCCTTTGCTTGTTATCAGCAGCACCCTTACAGCACAGCATTACCTCGGCGATATCCCGCACATTTTTTTTTTTTTTTGCATGGCAAGCCGTGCTGTGCTTATATTTCAGCAAGATAACACCCGCCCGCGCCTGACAAGAGTTTCAACTGCTCGTCTTTGTGCTTACAAAACCCTAACGTTGCCAGCGCCAATTGGACAGATCGTGGCTTGGTATCCCTCAAGAGGACATCGAACAACCGTATTAACCAACGCCAAGCCAAATAACTGCTTGCGTAAGGACCAGATGGGTACCAGCGCATTACTGACATGCTCAATGTGTGAAGCTCTTTCGCTTGAATAAATCATCACTTTTTTATGAAATGGTAATCATTTGTTTTTCTGTACATGTACGTCACATTTACTGATATTCGTCTCGTTTGGATGATTCCTTCGAAGTGCGTCGTTTTTTATATTTTCTTTTGATGGTAGAGTGTATATTACTTGCACATCACATAAGTTCTTTGGTTGTTTTTAATCCATGAATGAATAAAACAGAACGTTCTTTAGCAGCAAAATCATTGCTTTAAGTACTGGCTATTGCGTTTCTTTCTGAAAAGAACAGTCTTTCAATTCAGTGAAGTTTCTTTGTTAATTGTATCGCGGATAAGATGTGCCAAGAGAATAATTATTATTTTAAAATGACGCTGATTTGTTACTGGAATGGTACAGGGATCTGGCAACATTACTCGGATCAAGAATGTAGCGCACAGCACAATGAAATTTTTACTACTAACATTGACAATTACTAAGAAAATCGGTATGCTGTGTCGTTTCCGAATTAATTAGCATTCACGTTAGGCAGTCAGGGCTTTGGGCGCTTGAATTGGCGCAATCTGCCAGAAACGGTGTCGCCAAATTTATTCTTAGTTTGCTTTCCTCAAAGCGAACAAGAGAGAAATACTATAACTGGACATGAAATGGTAGTTTAAATCCAAGCCTAAAGCTGAACAGTATCGTGTGCTGTCACCTTATCTGAGAGAACAACTCGTGCTATTTGCAACTGACAGGCCATTTGAATTTGCAGGCGCAACGTCCTAATTGGCTATCTTCAGTGTTAATGAACTAGCAAACTGCGGGAGGTATGGGATTTTTTTTAACAATTATTTCTCAGCACAACCTAGCCTACAAAACAATTACAAGATTTTCAGACTGTTTCTGACCACACTGCATATGCACGGTCCTGTCACATTAATAAGACCTCCGTCAGTAACCGACGTCAACGTGCAGATGGCAGCACTAGCAGTAAATACTATATAAAGCGTATCTGAGGGACACTGAAAACAGTATGATCGTTGTCTTAATCTGAGAACAGAGCGAATTATCTGACGTCCTGAAGCGCACTGTAGTAACCTGCGGTCGGTAGGAAAGAAATAACAGTAAATTTGACCACATTTTATTATAATTAAAGAAAACGCCTTCTTGCGTACTAAAACTAAAAACTAAACTCCTTCCCCACACGCCGTGAAGGTCCAAAGGTACCGACAGGATGCCCTGTCATCCTCATCCCACAGGCGTCACTGGATGCGGATATGGAGGGGCATGTGGTCAGCACACCGCTCTCCCGGCCGTAGTTCACTTCCCGAGACCGGAGCCGCTACTTCTCAATCAAGTAGCTCCTCATTTTGTCTCACAAGGGCTGAGTGTACGCCGATTGCCAACAGCGCTCGGCAGACCGGATGGTCACCCACCCAAGTGCTAGCCCAGCCCAACAGCGCTTAACTTCGGTGATCTGACGGGAACCGGTGTTACCACTGCGTCAAAGCCGTTGGCCCTTCTTGCACACACTAAGTTTTAAACGCTAGAACAACAAGAAAATCCCACAACACTTGTGTGGCCACCAGATAAAGAAACAAGACAGTGGAAGAAAATACTGACCAAAATCTGCTCTACAAAATACAAAATACAACGTGGTACTACAACGCTATGGTGAGTGTGGACAATGCTAGGGCTGGCGCAAGTACTGGCAGGAGCTGTTTTGGGTAAACACTGCTGGTCCGACGGTTTTTTTTTTCCTTTATTGTATTTCAATTCCCCATCGGGGCCGGCTGGCAGCAGCATATGCGCTGCTCTTCAGCCGAAAGACAAAGAACAAACAATAGAAGATATTTACAAACATACAAAGGAGAAAATATGGTGAACATAGATATTAAAAAAGGGGGAACATCAGGGAAGGCAATAGACAAAAAAAGGGACGACTGTAAAATGGAGATAAAACAATAAAAAAGTAGCGCACACCAAAAACCACATACTGGGACAATTAAAAGAACACAAGACACAGTATGACCGGAGCATAAAAGTATGGATGGATGGCGCAGCACATAACAAACACCAACAGTGAACCTCAAGGCAGCACACAATTAAAATCACACATCTTGACGCAAAGGAGAAAATGCACTAAACACAGCACTGAGGTGGCTCACTGACAATGATCAAAGCAGAGGATCTGCCAGGCACAAGTAGATGAGGGAGACCTGAAGAATGGTGGGAGGGAGGGAGGAAGAGAGGGAGAGACGGGCGGTGGGAGCGCTGAAGAGGGCCAGGTAGGGAGGGATGTGGGAAGGAAAGAGGCAAGTATGGGGTGCAGGGTCTCAAGGGGGTGGGGGGGGGGGTAAGGAGGAAAATCCGCTCTGGAGGATGGAGGTTCAAAAATGTTTCAAATGGCTCTGAGCACTATGGGACTTAACATCAGAGGTCATCAGTCCCCTAGAACTTAGAACTACTTAAACCTAACTAACCTAAGGACAGCACACACTTCCATGCCCGAGGCAGGATTCGAACCTGTGACCGTAGCGATCGCGCGGTTACAGACTGAAGCGCCTAGAACCGCTCGGCCACACCGGCCGGCAGGAAGGAGAGGAGAGGTGAAAGGGGGGCCCTAGGGAGGGGGGGGGGGAGGAACATGGCAGGGCTATAGTTGGAAAGAAAGGCGAAGTGCATCATCCGGGAGGGGGAGGCGCTGGAAATTGCCCTAATGAAGGAGGTGGAGGGTGTGGAGGTGGAGAGAGGGAGGGATACAGCGATAGAGGCGGGGAGTGTTGAGGAAGGAGGAAACCAGAGGGTGGGGGGGGGCATCAAGCCTGCAGACAATGTAAAGGATGCGGAGATGTTGGAGGAACAGGAGGAGGTGGGGGAAGTGGATGAGTTCATACAGGAGCCGTGTGGGGGAAGGAAGGCGGGTACGGAAGGTAAGGCGGAGTGCATGGCGTTCGATGATTTGGAGGTCCTTGTGAAATCGGGTGGGTGCGGAGATCCAGGCAACGCTGGCATTACAGAGGATAGGACGGATGAGGGATTTGTAGGTGTGGAGAATGGTATAAGTATGCAATCCCCATGTCCGGCCAGACAGGAGTTTCAGAAGGCGGAGGCGGGAATTGGCTTTCTGATGGATGGTCTGGAGGTGAGGGGTCCAGGTGAGGTGTCAGTCTGACGGTCTAGGCGTGCTCATAAAGCCAGGTCGGTGGAGTGCTACATTAGTCATATGAGTTCTGATTGGTGGAATACTGTCACGTGTTGTCTGGCGATGTAGTTCCGTGTTTATTTGGAAAGTCTGTACACTGGCGATGTTTCTATCTGTTCTCCTGAAAGGGGGTTGGCAACTCATCTAGCGTGTCGGTTGTGCAGGCCCTCTAACTAATAAGGGGTCACTACGACAGGCATGATCACTGGCTTTAGGGACGAAAGGGCTAAGTTTGTAAACTGTTCGTGGCAGTCGTGGTTAAAGTACCCCCTCCACTGCGAAATGGTTTTATACAATACTAGCACAGAGGCAACTGTGGTGCACCCTCGGCCGTAAATGACCTGACCTGCAGTGTCAGGGCGAATGTGCATGCAACTGTTGAGGAACTGACCACCCAGATGAATGTAGGGCCCCCCCAGGGGCTCAGCATTCATTTGCTGAGTACGGGCTTGGCGACCCCGGTGTCGTGAGCTGGAGACTGGTCAGCGCCGCCAGTCTCCTGTCACCGTAACCCCCAGACATGCTTCAGCGACCACCGCATGGCGCGGCGGTGGAATGTTGTGTGCCGCGGGGAATGATAATCTTGGCTTGACCGCCTGGATTGCGAGAAAGGTAAACCTCTATAAAAACCCCTCAATCTTACGGTGTGCTGCGCGCCTATAAGATGCATGGCTGTTGGGGTGGAACAGTCGCAAGCGGGCAACCTCTGGGGCACCTGCCGCACCCCAGTTGTATAAGGCTTACTTAGGCACGCAGGGCTCTGTCTGAGTGGACCTTTAGTTCCCTAGCTGCTCGTGGGACCACAATAGACCCATCGACTACATTTCCCCCTACCAGTGGATTGGGTGGGCCACTGGTAGGAAAACACACCACATCGAAAAAGCGACTTCGTGCTGCGAGTCCTCCAGCGCCTGGTGTTACTAGAGATTTATCAGACTGTCGTAACAGAGCACATGCTGATAACCAGAATGTGTTTCCGATTGTCAAACGGAAGGAAGGTAGCTTTGAGAGAGTTTCTCCGTTTTACATCCACAAGGGTCTTGAGGGAATTGCAGGAACACTGAAATCTGTGAAGCGACTGCGCAATGGGACTCTGTTAGTTGAAACTTCTACTTCCTGTCAAGTCACTTCTCTTCGGAAAGCAACCTGTCTCGGAGAGTACGCTATCGAGACCGAGCTCCACTCCACTATGAACTACAGTAAGGGTGTTGTGACATGTAGGGACTTGGTGGATATCCCCAAGTCCGAGTTGAAATCTGAGTGGGCTGACGAAGGTATTGTCGACGTGCAGCATATTATGAAACGAGTCGATGGGGACCTAGTCAAATCCGACTCGTTCAATTGCCCGAGACTCCCAGAGCATGTTAAAGCGGGTTTCTTACGTTTGCCAATACGGCCATATTTCCCCAACCCAATGCGCTGTGTTAAATGTCAGCACTTTGGGCATTCTACGTTGAAGTGCAATGGGATAGCCACTTGTGGTAAATGTGGTCAGCCTGCTCATGAAGGAGCCGATTGTTCATCGCCTGTGAAGGGCGTGAATTGCTCTGGGAGTCACCCTGTCTGGAGCCGGGACTGCCCCATCTATCTCGCGGAACGGAAGATACAGGAGATCAAAACATCTAAGTGCATCCCCTACGGTGAGGCAAAGAAGCTCTTTAAGGCCATGCAGCCGCCTGTGTTTACATCTTTCGCTTCCGCTCTGCAGAAACCGGTACAGTTGGTCACTGTTGCTACACAAACGGATGTTGCTAGTGTCAGCACTAATACCTGCGTTTGCCAGTGCACTTGTGCTGCTGCGGTTGTTTTGCAACCTGCAGCTCTCCCCACAACGTCGGACAAGGCCGTGGTTGCTGACATTGGTACTTCCTCCCCCTCACAATATGGCACCTTCTGCCCAGGCGAATAAAGCTCCAACTGTTGACAATGTTCTGCATTCTAAGCCCCCGAAGACGAAGACGCCGAAGGTGAAGGGTTTGCCACCTGAGGAGACTAGTCAGGGTCAGTCCGATGACGATGCCATCGTACTGTCTGACATCTCCCTTGGGTCGCCATCGGAGCTGATGGACATTGATGTCGACCGGGCGCGATATTCTCGCCCCAGGAATAAATCTCTGGCCAGTACAGGCTCTCCTCCAAAGCACAGAGGCAGGGTGAAAGTTCATCCACCCTGATCACTGACTCCCATATTACAGTGGAATCTGAATGGGTTCAGGATGCATGTGGCCGAATTACAACTCCTTGTACTAGAGTGCCCCTTGTGCTTATGTCTCCAAGAGACACATTTTCGGGTCACTGATGCTCCTTCTTTACGGGGCTATACCGGGTATCGAAAAGATGATCTGATGGGGGAAAGGGCAAAGAGTGGTGTTGCGGTTTATGCCCATGACATGCACCACTCTTCTGAGCTCCCTCTCGTTACGAACTTGCAAGCAGTTGCAGTTGACCTTTTTTTTTGGTTGGGGTTTAAGGGCGCTCAACTACTGAGATCATTAGCGCCCAGTCACAATTGTTAGAGCACATGGAATCTAATAAAACTCAAGGGGAGGGGGGGACACCTAAAAGACTTTACAAAGAGGCAGATAAAAATAAGGAAAAAAGTTAGATGTCTTTGGACAAGCCAGTCAAAGTTATAAAACGCAGAACACGAGCAGCTGCTCGAGCGTCATCAGCTAAAATATCCGGTAAAGTAGATGGCAGGGACAGGAAAACTCGAGATTGACTAAAGCGGGGACACGACAATAAAACATGGTGCACTGTTAATGCTTGACCACAAGGGCACTGTGGGGCTGGGTCACTGGAGAGCAGGTAGCGGTGGCTAAACCGGCAATGCCCAATCCGCAACCTGGTCAGAAGGACCTCTTCTCGCCGAGATGGTCGGGAGGAGGTTGTCCAAGCAGTTGGGAAAGGTTTTACTGCCCGGAGCTTGTCTCCTTGAAGTGATGACCAAGTATCCCACCACAACGACACAAGCCTCTTACAAACAACCCCACTAACGTCAGATGACGGGACACAATGGGAGGATGGCCGAGGCAGGAGGACTGCAGCCTTCGCTGCAGCATCAGCAGCCTCATTCCCAGGCACTCCCACATGTCCGGGAACCCACAGAAAGCTGACAGGAGAGCCATCATCAGCAAAAGAATGGAGGGACTGCTGGAACCGTTGCACCAAGGGATGGACCGGATAGGGAGCTCCAAGGCTCTGAAGAGCACTGAGTGAATCAGAGCAGAGTACATACGATGAATGGCGATGGCGGCGGGCATACTGAACGGCCTGATGAAGAGCAAAATGCTCGGCCGTAAGGCTGGAACATTGGTCGAGGAGCCGGTATTTAAAAGTGACGGCCCCGACGACAAAGGCACAGCCGACACCATCGTCAGTTTTGGAGCCATCGGTGTAAATAAAGGTGTGACTAGCAAGTCGCGCACGAAATTCGACAAACTGTGAGCAATACACTGCAGCCGGAGTACCCTCCTTCGGGAGCGAGCCGAGGTCGAGATAAATATGAACTGGAGCCTGGAGCAGGCGACGGAAGCGGACTCCAGGGGGCAGCAGGGCAGACACATATGACCCATACTGATGGTCGAGAGAATCGGCGAAGAAGGACTAATAAGAGGGGTGGTCGGGCATTGACAACAGGCGGCAGCCATACCGACACAGCAGTACGTCGCGCTGGTAGGTCAATGGTAATTCGGCAGCTTCAGCATAAAAACTCTCGATGGGACTAGTGTAGAAGGCTCCGGTCACAAGACGTAACCCCCGATGGTTGATGGAGTTGAGACGGCATAAGAGGGATGGCCGCGCTGACGAGTAGACGAAGCTCCCATAATCCAGCTTCGATCGGACTATGGACCGATACAAGCAAAGCAGCACAGTGCGATCCGCTCCCCTAGATGAACCACTAAGAACTCTGAGGACATTAAGGGAATGTGTACAACGGGCAGCTAAATAAGAGATGTGCGGAGAGCAACAAAGTTTCCTGTCCAATGTGAGCCCTAGAAACTTAGTTGTTTCCACGAATGGAAGAACAACGGGACCGAGATGTAAGGATGGTGGAAGGAATGCTTTATATTTCCAAAAGTTGATACAAACCGTTTTCTCTTCAGAGAAGCGGAAGCCATTTGCCACACTCCATGAGTATAGGCTGTCTAGACAACGCTGAAGGCAGCGCTCCAGGAGGCATGTTCTCTGGGCACTGCAGTAGATCGCGAAGTCATCGACAAAGAGAGAGCCTGAGACATTAGGTGGAATGCAATCCAAAATTGGATTGATCGCGATGGCAAAAAGGGCTACGCTCAAGACGGAGCCCTGAGGCACTCCGTTCTCCTGGAGGAATACGTCGGACAATACGGAACCCACACGTACCCTAAAACGTCGATCGGTTAAAGAGGAATCAATAAAATGGGGCAGGCGACCGCGTAGACCCCACCTGCGCATAGTGCGGAGGATACCTCCTCTGCAACAGGTATCATAAGCCTTCTCCAAATCAAAGAACACGGCGACCGTTTGGCGCTTTTGCAAAAAGTTGTTCATGATGAATGTCGACAAGGTCACAAGGTGGTCAACAGCGGAGCGGCGGCGACGAATGCCGCATTGAACATTGGTAAGTAGCCGTCGAGATTCAAGAATCCAGACTAATCGAGCGTTAACCATGCGCTCCATCACCTTACAGACACAGCTTGTAAGAGAAATGGTGTGGTAACTAGAAGGAAGGTGTCTATCCTTACCGGGTTTGGGTATAGGAACAACGACAGCGTCACGCCAACGCACGGGGACCTGACCTTAGGTCCAGACGCGATTTTAGGTACAAAGAAGGAAGCTTTTGCCTGCCGGAGGAATGTGTACCAGCATCTGAACGTGAATGGTATCTGGTCCCGGAGCAGAGAACCGGGACAGTGCAAGCGCACGTTCGAGTTCCCGCATAGTAAAGGGGGCATTATAAGTTTCCAGATTCACCGAGTGGAAAGAAGGTCGCCGAGCCTCTTCTGCCTCTTTCCTGGGAAGGAAGACAGGGTGGTAATGGGCGGAGCTTGAAACCTCCGCGAAAAAGCGACCAAAGGCGTTGGAGACAGCCACAGGATCAACAAGGACCTCATTACCTTAGGTCAGGCCAAGCACCGAGGAGTGGGCCTTAATGTCCGACAGCCGGCACAGGCCACCCCAAACGACAGAAGCGGGAGTAATACTGTTAAAGGAGCTGGTGAAAGAGGCCCAATAAGTTTTTTGCTGTCTTTGATGACTCTACGGCATTGCGCTCGGAGTCGTTTGTATCCAATACAATTCGCCAACGTAGGATGGTGGCGAAAGGTGCGTAAAGCACGTCGTCGAGCACGGATAGCGTCTCTACAAGCCTCATTCCACCAGGGGACGGAAACGCGACGTGAAGAAGAGGTAGTACGAGGAATGGAACGTTCGGCAGCATTGATGATAACAGCCATGAGGTATTCGACCTGACTGTCACAACTGGAAAAATCGTGGTCCAGAAAGGTCGCCAGGGAGGAGTAAAGTCCCCAGTCAGCTTTCGGTATGTTCCAGCTCGAAGGACATGGGGATGGGGTGTGGTGCAGGAGACAAAACGACACAGGGGAAGTGGTCGTTCGAATAGGTGTCAGAAAGGACATACCAATCGAACCAACAGGCAAGAGTGATAGAACAGATCGAAAGGTCCAAGTGGGAGTAGGTATGAGTAAAGTCCGAGTGGAAAGTTGGGGCGCCAGTATTGAGGCAGACAAGATTGAGATGGTTGTAGACATCCGCCAAGAGGGAGCCTCTCTGACAGGATGCAGGAGAGCCCCAAAGGGGATGATGGGCATTGAAGTCGCCAAACAATAAAAACGGCGGAGGAAACTGAACAATCAGGTGCATCATGTCAGCCCGACTAACTGCGGATGACGATGGAGTGTAGACGGTACAAACAGAAAAAGTAAAGGCAGAAAGAGTAATATGGACCGCTATCGCTTGGAGTGGGGTGGTCAATGGGAGGGATGGTAATAGACATCGTCCTGAACGAGCAACATGACCCCACCATGAGCTGGAATACCGTCCACAGGTGTGAGGTCATACCGCTCCGAGGTATAGTGGGTAAAAGCAATATGGTCAGTTGGGCGCAACTTGGTTTCCTGGAGACCAAGGACGAGCGGACAGTGCAGGCGGAGGAGCAGCTGTAATTCCTCCTGATTAGATCGAATACCTCTTATGTTCCAATGTAACAAAGCCACCACTCGTCAAAGGGGGGAACGAGACTGGGGAAGAGCTGGTCATCTCGACGGCCGTGGAGGGCCAGGTTTCGAGGGAACAACGCTACAACCGGCGGGAGGCGGATGCTGTTCCATCGAGTCGTCGCCAGCTGCAGCCGCTGTCCCGGGTTGCGTAGGAGGGGCAGCATCATATGCCGACGAGAGGCCAGCAGAGCACCTGGCAGCAGAGCGTCCTGGCGAAACTGAGGACGGCCGGGAGCAGCGACTCATGGATGGAGCGTCAGACGAATCGCGCCGGGGTGGAGAGGGGGATAAAGACTTCTTCTTGGAGGCCATCTTGGAAGCCGAGGAGGCACAGGGATGGTGGGCGGGACCCGAAGAAGGTCCTCACGCGTGGGGTCCGTTTTGGAATGCTGGACCTCGGAAGCCGGAGGCTATAACGTTTCTCCGATGGACGCCTGAGAAGAGGATCGCTTCTCATGTGGCGGGGGGGGGGGGGAGGAGGAAGGGTGGCCCATGGGGCAGAGGGGGCAAGGGGCCGCGAGGGCGGAGGATTTGGAAGGGAGGGATTTCGGAGGTGGAGGCATAGACCCCAGATGGGGTGAGGAGGTGGAGGGGGGACAGGGTAGGGGTGAGGATACTGTGGAAGGAGTGGTCATGACTGAGGCAAACGAAGTTGTCAGTGGCACAGGATGGAGGCGGTCATAATTCTTCCTGGCCTGAGAATAAGAGAGACGATCCAAAGTTTTGAGTTCTTGAATCTTCTACTCCTTCTGATATGTGGGGCAGTCTAAAGATCTAGGCGAGTGGATGCCAGGACAATTAACGCAACGAGGTGGTGGGGTGCATGTACGTTCCTCACGAAGAGGACGTCCACAATCGCCACAAAGGGGCTCAGCCTCGCACCGTGACGGCATGTGCCCAAAGCGCAAACACCGAAAGCAGCGCATAGGAGGCGGGACATAAGGTCGCACCGGTAGCACATCACCTTTACCATCTCCAGGAGAACGTCCCCCTCAAAGGCGAGGATAAAGGCCCTGGTGTCGATGCGACGATCTTTGGGGCCGCGCTGGACTCGCTGGACGAAATGCACGCCTCAGCGCTCCAAGTTGGCCCTGAGCTCCTCATCAGATTGCAGCAGGAGGTCCCGATGAAAAATAACCCCCTGCGTCCTATTCAGTGCCAGATGCGGGACAATGGACCCTGGGATGTCCCCTAGTCGGTCACATGCCTGGAGCGCCGCCGACTGCCTGGCGAAGAACGAACCCTGAACGCATTTTACTGAGAGCCTCGATTTCCCCGAAGATGTCCTCGATGTGCTGAACAAAGAACATGGGCTTGGAGGTGGCGAACGTCCCCCCATCGGTCCGAGAACAGACTAAATAGCGGGGGAAGTACTTCGCCCCAAGCCGGCGGGCTTGTCCTTCCTCCCAGGGAGTGGCCACGGGGGAAAGGGCAGGAGAACCAGAACCAGAGAAGTACCTTTCTTTTCAAAAGACACGGCCGCAGAGCGACCTGATACATGTTGACGTTTCATCTGCGAAACGTCCGCCCCGATACCACCCACTCCGACCAGGGGCTCTCCCCACGGGCGCCACCCAGCCTCAGCAAGGGCCACCTGGCAGGATGACCGTTGCCGGGAGTCCTGATGCCCCAAGGAGACGGGCATCTACTCCTTGGCCGATGTGGGGAGGGTGCAGCTCAGGTATCGGCAGTACGATCCCTGTGTTGTCAGGGGGCTACAACCTAGAGGGTACATGACGACCCCACCACAATGGGCTGGCTACCGTGCTGGATTTCGTGTGCCATGGAAAGTCCATCATGATCGTAGGTGCAGATGGGGACGCACTATGGGCGTAACTTGTACAACCCATCAGGCGTTTAGGCCCAATTTGAGGAATAGTGGGAATGGTTACAACGCCGTTATCATTCTGAGTGCCAAGGTCTTAGGGCACTGAGGACCAGTGATTCACCACGTAAGGCGTCCTTCCCCAAAAGGCTCGTACTTCTGTAGAATTTTGAAAAATGGAGGTCAAACCCCAAGGGGGACCATCACATGGAAGGCCAAAACGGTTGAAACTCCTTTTAGTCGCCTCTTACGACAGGCAGGAATACCTCAGGCCTATTCTTACCCCGGACCCGCAGGGGGGAGCTGACTTTCTTGTGGGGTGGAAGCTCACATTCTGTTCCGTTTACTTACTGCCTCAGGATGCAATAGACTCTGAGGCTCTCACAGACCTTATTAGCCAACTCCCCTGCCCATTTCTCCTTCTGGGAGACTTCAATGCTCATAATGTCTTATGGGGCTCTACGACTACCTGCCCCAGGGGTCGCATTCTGGAAAGCCTCATGGCGTCCGAAGAACTGTGCATCCTCATCTCTGGTGCTCCCACTCATTTCAGTACTGCTTCTGGGTCGTCATCAGCTACTGACCTTTCCTTTTGCTCTCCAGCACTCGCGGATTCTGCTCTGTGGGAGGTTGCCGCTGACCTCCATTCTAGTGACCACTTCCCCCTTTGGATTCGCCTCCTGGATGAGACTGTGGCATTACCAGTGCCGCCCAGGTGGCAACTCTGCAGAGCTGACTGGACACTTTTCAGCCATTTAGCTGTTTTGGAACACCGTGCCAGCGTCCACGGATGGGTCGGCCATGTTACAGCCGTGTTCTCCCATGCTGCTGAATTGTCGATCCCACGGTCCTCAAGTCATCCCAAGAGGCGTCCTGTCCCTTGGTGGACCATTGAGTGCCACTCAGCCATCCGAGCCCGCCGTGCAGCTCTGCGCCGCTTCAAGTGCCGTCCCTCAGCTGACAATCTTGCGGCCTTTCGGGTGGCAAGGGCCAAGGCGTGGCGAGTAATTAAAGAGAGCAAACGACAGTCATGGCAATCGTCCTTGAACTCCATCTCCCGCTCCACTAGTTCTACGAAAGTATGGGAAGCCATCAGGAGGATTTCCGGGAAAAGCAGCCAACTACCTGTCATGGCATTGCTGCATCAGGGTTGTCTACTCATGGCGCCGAGAGACATGGCCCAGACACTGGCCATGCATTTTGCGGAATCTACTGCCACTATTAACTGTGATCCAGATTTCTGCCGCTACCGCAATGCCATCGAGAGGAGTCACTTTGACTTCCGGTCTCAAAATTCTGAACCCTACAACTGCCCCTTCACAATGTGGGAACTGGATTCGGCGCTGTCTGTGGCTAGTGATACTGCGCCAGGTGATGATCAAATCCTGTACAGCATGCTGCAGCACTTGTTGCTGCCATCCAAGGAAGTTCTGCCGAATTGTTTTAATATGATATGGTCATCCGGCACGTTCCCTGACTCGTGGAGGGAGGCGATTTTGATTCCCCTCCTCAAACCGGGGAAGGACCGAATGCATCCTAGTATTTATCGGAGTATTGCTTTGACGAGCAGTGTCGGGAAGACATTGGAACGCATGGTCAACCGTCGCCTGTTTTGGCTGCTCGAGACCAGGCAGCTCCTTAGCCACTCTCAGTGTGGCTTTCGGAGTTGTCGTTCAACTATAAACAACTTGACACTGCTTGAGGCGGCCATCCAGCAGGCATTCCTACGTAACCAGCATTGTCTAGGGGTATTTTTTGACATTAATAAGGCGTATGACACTACTTGGCGCCGCCTTATCTCCAATCAACTCCATCAGTGGGGCTTTCGTGGCCATCTCCCTATCTTCATTCGGTCATTTCTTCCCGCCGCCTCTTTCAATATCGGGTTGGTAATGTGCAGTCTGACTTGTACGTGCAGGAGAATGGTGTTCCTCAGGGAAGCGTTTTAAGTGTCACCCTCTTTGCCATCGCCATTAACAGTATCACGTCCACTATTCCGAGTCCGGCCCAGTGCTCCTTGTTTGTGGACGATTTTTCTGTTTCCTGTTCTTCCTCCAGTCTTGTCACTGCTAGTCGGCAGCTGCAGCTTACGATAAAGCGATTGGAGGCATGGACTGCGAAGACGGGTTTTACTTTTTCTGCAGACAAATGTGTGTGCGTTCATTTTAATCGTTCTCGACGTCCTTTTGCCTCCCCTGAATTGCGTCTGAGGGACACCATTCTTCCTTTTAGAGACACTGTGAGGTTCCTGGGCCTCACTTTTGATTACAAGTTGTTGTGGTTGCCGCACCTTAAAGACCTCTAGGTTCGGGCCCTGAAGGCGCTGAATATTTTGAAGTGTCTGAGCCATGGGTCCTGGGGAGCAGATCGGGCGCGTCTGCTGCAGTTTTATAGGGCTTTCGTCCGGTCGCGTTTTGACTATGGATGCACCTTGTATGGGTCAGCGAGGCCTTCGTATCTGAAGATTCTTGACACAGTACACCATGAGGGTATCAGGCTCGCCACTGGTACCTTCCGTACCAGTCCCCAGTCCCTTCCGTACCAGTCCCCAGCCTGTGTGCAGAGGCAGGGGAACCGCCGCTCGCCATCCGGCGGAAACTCCTCATGGTGAGACGGGTGTGGCAATTCCTAGCCTGTCCTACCTCCCCTGCGTACCCTACTGTTGCCCGACCGCCTATGGAACGTCTCTTTTCCAGTCGTCCAAGGGCAACGAGACCATTTGGGATTCGTGCCAAGCACTTGCTTGAGTCCCTTGGTGTGGAGCGTGTGGCACCCCAACTCCAGGGTTTTACCCGCCTGCCTACCTGGTTGCTCCAGAGGCCCAGCGTCCTTTTAGACTTGTCAGAGTACCGGAGGAGCTGCACTCCTGCGTTTCTTTTTACCTCCTTATTTTACGATATTTTAAACCAGCATCCCGACCATGTACCAGTATTTACGGATGGCTCTAAACAGGGGGACTCTGTTGGTTGTGCTGTTGTTTTCCCTGCTCGAGTCATCAAATTACAGCTTCCTGCGGCGTTAACCATCTTTAATGCCGAATTGTTTACGAACTTGCGGGCATTGGAGCAGATGAGATGTGTTCCCAGTCTTAAGTTTCGCATCTGTTCTGACTCCCTGAGTGCCCTTCAGACCATACAACACTTGTACCCAGTGGATACGGTCGTCCTGAACATCCATGATGCCCTACTCCACCTTCTGCTGGGTGCCGGGGCACGTGGGTATTAGGATAAACGAACTGGCGGATGTGGCTGCCAAAGATGCATGCTCCCTCCCTCACGTTGTTGAATGTGCCGTCCCCCTCCATGCTGTTACCTCGCTTTTGCGATTTCGTGTTATGCGTCAATGGGAAGAGGAGTGGCTAGCAGTCGGTGAAAATAAGCTGCGTCTCGTCAAGGCCACCACGCGGCCATGGCGTACGTCCTACCAGTCGTGCAGGCGGGATGAGGTTCTCCTCACTCGCCTCCGCATCGGGCACAGTCCCTTAACGCATGTTTTTTTTACACCGGCGGGAGGACCCCCTCCCCCCCCCCCCCCAATCTGCAGTGCTTGTGGCGTCCAGATTACTGTCCGCCACATTTTACTTGACTGTCCTTTATTCTCTGACCAGAGGGCGGTGGTTTCCTTGCCACCGGATTTGCCCTCTATTTTGCAAGACGACGCAATGACTGTGGTTAAGGTCGTACGGTTTTGTGTCCTGTCCTATTTGTTGCCTCGGATTTTAGGGAGAGGATTTTAATGTGCTGTTGGGTGACGGGCTCACCCAGGGTTTAGGTAAGAGGTCCGCCAGTCACGATTACCTACTTGTTTCACTTCGATTTCTGTTCTCTTTTCCTTGTGTTTCCTTTCCCTTTTTAGTGCGTTTCTTTTCCTCTTGTTTTGCCTCTGCATAAGACGATTTGGAACTGCGACAGGCCTGCATCTTTTAGCCGTTCTCCTTGTTCTCTGTCCGTCTTCGTCCCTTCACTGCATGTGTTCCTGTATCTATGCGTTTGGGCGCTGATGACCACGCTGTTTAGCGCCCGAAAACCTCAAACCACACACACACACACACACACACACACACACACACACACACATGAATGTAGGGGCTCCGCAGTAGGTTCCTGGGTCCCTACAACCACGACTGCTGTTCATCGTCCGCAAAGGCTGGTATTTGCACGCCAGTACCGCAACAGGACGTCAGTTGAGTGGCGAGAGGTGGTCTTTTCAGATGAATCACAGTTTATATTCCATCGGGCAGATGGCCGTTGGCGTGTACAACTTGATACGTCTGAAAGGAAGCACCGTCCTATGATCTCCGAAAGTTTCAAGGCTGGAGGAGGGATCCTTATGGTTTGGGTAATGATGGGGCATTCCCTGAGAGGCCTGGTGACTCTGGAAGGTACAATGGAGAGCACAAATATATTATGGAAATGGAAGAGGATGTAGATGAAGATGAAATGTGAGATATGATAGTACGTGAAGAGTTTGACAGAGCACTGAAAGACCTGAGTTGAAACAAGGCCCCAGGAGTAGACTACATTCCATTCGAACTACTGACAGCGTTGGGAGAGCCAGTCCTGATAAAACGCTACCATCTGGTGAGCAAGATCTATGAGACAGGCGAAATACCCTCAGACTTCTAGAAGAATATAATAATTCCAATCCCAAAGAAAGCAGGTGTTGACAGATGTGAAAATTACCGAACAATCAGTTTACTAAGCCACAGCTGCAAAATACTAACGTGAATTCTCTACCGACGAATGGAAGGACTGGTGGAGGCCGACCTCGGGGAAGATCAGTTTGGATTCCGTAGAACTATTGGAACACGTGAGGCAATACTGACCCTACGACTTATCTTAGAAACTAGACCAAGGAACGGCAAACCTACGTTTCTAGCATTTTTAGACTTGAAAAAGCTTTTGACAATGTTGAGTGGAATACTCTCTTTCAAATTTTGAAAGTGGCAGGGGTAAAATACAGGGAGCGAAGGGCTATTTAGAATTTGTACAGAAATCAGATGGCTGTTATAAGAGTCGAGGGACATGAAAGGGAAGTAGTGGTTAGGAAGGAAGTGGGACAGGATTCTAGACTCCCCGATGTTATTGAATTTGTGTATTGAGCAAGCAGTGAAGAAAACAAAAGAAATTTTCGGAGTAGGTATTAAAATCCATGGAGAAGAAATAAAAAGCTTGAGGTTCACCGATGAAATTGTAATTCTGTCAGAGACAGCAAAGGACTTGGAAGAGCAGTTGAATGTAATGGACAGTGTCTTGAAAGGAGGATATAAGATGAACATCAACAAAAGCAAAACGAGGATAATGGAATGTAGTCGAATAAAGTCTGGTGATGCTGAGGGAATTAGATTTGGAAATGAGACACTTAAAGTAGTAAAGGAGTTTTGCTATTTGGGGAGCAAAATAAGTGAGGATGGTCGAAGTAGAGAGGATATAAAATGTAGACTGGAAATGGCAAGGAGAGCGTTTCTAAAGAAGAAAAATTTGTTAACATCAAGTATAGATTTAAGTGTCAGGAAGTCGTTTCTGAAAGTATTTGTATGGAGTGTTGCCATGTATTGAAGTGAAACATGGACGTTAAATAGTTTGGACAAAAAGAGAATAGAAACTTTCGAAATGTGGTGCTACAGAAGAATGCTGAAGATTAGATGTGTGGATCACATAACTAATGAGGAGGTACTGAATGGAATTGGGGAGAAGAGGAGTTTGTGGCACAACTTGACAAGAAGAAGGGACCGGTTGGTAGGACATGTTCTAAGGCATCAGGGGATCCCAAATTTAGCATTGGAGGGCATTGTGGAGGGTAAAAACCGTAGAGGGAGACCAAGAGATGAATACACTCAGCAGATTCAGAAGGGTGTAGGTTGCAGTAAGTACTGGGAGATGAAGAAGCTTGCACAGGATTGAGTAGCATGGAGAACTGCATCAAACCAGTCTCAAGACTGAATACCACAACAATAACAACCCTTACATGCAGTTTGTTTTTCCTGGGCTTGACTGTAACCACCAGCAAGACAATGCAACATGTCACACAGCTCGCAGTGTACGTTTGGCAGACGACAGACATGTACCTTTGCTAACCGCATGACATCGGTTGCAGCGCCTCTCCTGCGCTCGTGAGCAATGGGTTGGACCTTAGACGACTGTCAAACCGTGGCCTGGTCAGATGAGTCCCGATTTCAGTTCGTAAGAGCTACAGGTAGAGTTCGAATGTGGCGCAAACCGCACTAAGCCATGGACACAAGTTGTCAATAAGGCTCTGTGCAAGCTGATGGTGGCACCATAATGCTTTTATTTGTGTTTACATGGAACGAACTGGGTCCTCTGATCTAACTGAACCCCTATCACTGACGGGAAATGGTTAAGTTCGGTTACTTGGAGACTATTTCCAGCCATTCATGGACTTCATTGTTTTGGCTGATAGTTTTCCATGCGATCAGGCCACAGTCGTTCGCGATTTTGGTTGATTTAGAACGTGTTCTCTAATGATACGTTGATACAGATTATCGTTTAGCGTATATCTAGAAGTTGAAAAAAACGAATAAATGGAGAGCAGGTAAGGGAGTACCTAGTCGATCTACAGATTAAATGACACTATTCAAGGGGTGTTTTAGATGATCTCACAGACACACACACACGTTAAGGCGTAGTGATGGTAATCCTTTTGCGGCAGGGAAATATAGCCCGTAAACAGTGAAACCTGCGGCGGTAAGTGAATAAATGCGAAAAATTTCTTTTTAATACTTCGGTAGATCAAAATATAAACAAACGTTTCTAATAATTTCATTTATGTGCGTCAGGTTTTACATAACCAACAGTTATTCAAGGTGAAGTCACTCCACCTTATCTGCAAGTACAACATCGTCAAAATAAGATCTGTTCAGTCCGTTGGGACAACCCCAGTCGTGTTAGAAAGATCTCACAGAGAGATTCTCTTTACTCACTACATGCGACTCTTATTCCAAACGTTTCACACGAAATTTGTAGAGGCAGGTAAGTGGCAAAGAACATAAATGACAATGAAACAGAGCCTTATCTTTCTGTCCTCCTTTCTTGGAGAATGTGAAGAACATGTCTACTTGCACGACGTGCAGCGTGTGCTGGGGCCGGCCGAAGTGGCCGTGCGGTTAAAGGCGCTGCGGTCTGGAACCGCAAGACCGCTACGGTCGCAGGTTCGAATCCTGCCTCGGGCATGGATGTTTGTGATGTCCTTAGGTTAGTTAGGTTTAAGTAGTTCTAAGTTCTAGGGGACTAATGACCTCAGCAGTTGAGTCCCATAGTGCACAGAGCCATTTGAAGCGAGTGCTGGAGCTCTATGATGTTGGAATGATACACATCCACCAAGATCGATTGGATATCTTACAACAACATGTGGGCTATGTATCCCAGGAACACAACATACACTACAGTTAACGATGCCACCCGTTCAACAACGCAATGAGAAATCTTCTGAGTGTGCCGTCTCTGTTTCTGATTCTGGATCTCCCACTTGCATGTCAGTGTCGTGCTGCAGTCTTATTCTCACGCTGCTGGCATTAAGTACTCTTAATGAGTACTGCGTCATTGCCGCTACTAAGGCTTCCTACTTCATTTATGTTTTCCACAACGGCATTAATGAACTCGGTTACTTTCGTCCAGGATATATTATCAGACATTGAATTCATTTTCCTTCGTGTGTTAACATCATCTGTCAAGGTACGCACTCCAGAAGTCAGATGCGCATATCTGTTTCATTCGATAACAGTGTGTTCAGATGGTCGTTCCAGGCCACACTTACGAATTCTGAGGTATACTGCGTGCGGCCATGATCAACCGTCAAATGTACCAAAATAGGCTCCAGATTACCACGGAAAGTATAGAAGATCCCATAACTATGTACGAACACCTGAAGCAACAAGAGAAGCCATGGGAGAGATTGAAAAAAGGAAAACATATGTAGAGAGTTTTCCACTGAGATGGAAGAAATGATTCAGTTAAAGAAAAAAAGATTAGTTTGCTCGTACTGAATTCGTAGAGGGAATCTGTAGTGGTTACTTACCTCCGTCTAAGTAAAGAAAAAAACATACTATGAAAGCGTGGCAGTGCTTCAGACTCAAGAAATTTATATGTCAAGATCAGACAATAGGTTAAAATAAATGTCAGGACGGAGAGAAATGAACACTGGGACAGGATGTGTAGTCAGATAGATGCAAAAATAGGACATAATACGTCCACATAAGCATAGAAGTTTACTAACGAAATGAGAAATAAGGATGAGTATCACAACATTGTAAAAAAATTCTCGCTCAAGTATGGGTAGGGTATTATTCAACATCTTTTCAGAAAAAAAATGTTATGGCGTCAAAGGAGAAGATATTAGGATCTTAGAAGAAAACAATACAGAAAAAACTGTTGACGATGTGAAAGCAGCGCTATCCAAGGCATAAGTAAATAAAGCCCCAGAAGCAGGAAATATACGAACGGAGCTTCTGAAGTATCGAAGAACAGCAGTGATAAGATATCTACACAGACTTTTTGGTAAAATAGATATGGGAGGAATTCCACCTATGGAATGGAATTTGCCGTGTAACACATCGATTTATAAACACGGTGACAAGAGACAAAGCCAATTTATGGATGAATAAGTGTTACCCCAGTGTCATCTAGGCTGTTTCCAGTGCTGTGAGTAGGAAAATAGGAAACGATGTGTCAACTTTAACTGAAGAACAAAGTGGTTTATGGTCAAGAACGACCATGTTTTGATAACATTCACTATATCAGACAGTTATTGTAAAAATGTAGAAACAAAAACAAACAGGTCCCTTTTTGGACCCGTAGAAAGCGTGTGACAATGTCCCTTGAATAATATTAGGGAAAACAATGAGAAGGATTTTGTGAGGGAAAAGTATATTAACCTAGTTAAAAAATTATACACGAACACAAGGTTGTGGAATGTCATTTATTTTGTTTCATGTTCATTTGGAACAGCCGCTGAATCGCTGGTGGAAGAAATTCTCAGGCATGGGTAGGAGGACCGTTGACTATCGTCTGTTTTCGGATCGGATGACCTGGTAATATGCTCCCAAGATGAAAAAGAAATCAAGTATATGCTGAGAAAGCTTAAGCACGAGTCTAGCAAATGGGGTATTGAAATAAATCTGGCCAAGACGGAGTGTATGTATATGGGACAGCATTTGGTGAAAATTGACACAGAGGAAGGATAAATAAAATCCTTCAGAAGCTACAAATATTTGGGAACGATAATGGACAATTCCGGTACATGTGACAAAGATATTGTGAGGGAAAAGTATATTAACCTAGTTAAAAAATTATATACGAACACAAGGTTGTGGAATGTCATTTATTTTGTTTCATGTTCATTTGGAACAGCCGCTGAATCGCTGGTGGAAGAAATTCTCAGGCATGGGAAGGAGGACCGTTGACTATCGTCTGTTTTCGGATCGGATGACCTGGTAATATGCTCCCAAGATGAAAAAGAAATCAAGTATATGCTGAGAAAGCTTAAGCACGAGTCTAGCAAATGGGGTATTGAAATAAATCTGGCCAAGACGGAGTGTATGTATATGGGACAGCATTTGGTGAAAATTGACACAGAGGAAGGATAAATAAAATCCTTCAGAAGCTACAAATATTTGTGAACGATAATGGACAATTCCGGTACATGTGACAAAGATATTAGTTCAAAATAACAGTGGAGATGAGAGCTACTAAGACTCTGGATGATATGGAATAACAGTACCAGAAAACGGAAAACAATAATTCGCAATGTGATGGTGTACAGAGTTCTATATGGAGCTGAGACGTGGCCTGCAACAAAGAAAGGCAGCGATAAAAGTAAAACAGAGGAAATCGACTTTACGAGAATATGTCTGCAATTAATGGGGCAAGATAGGATACGAGTCGGCCGGTGTGGCCGAGCGGTTCTAGGCGCTACAGTCTGGAATCGCACGACCGCTAGTCACAGGTTTGAATCCTGCCTCGGGCATGAATGTGTGTGGTATCCTTAGGTTAGTTAGGTTTAAGTAGTTCTAAGCCCTAGGGGACTGATGACCTCAGATGTTAAGTCCCACAGTGCTCAGTGCCATTTTTTTTTATGATACGATATGAGGAGGTACGGATAAAAACGGAAATAACGTACTCAATATCAAAGACTTTGGAGAATAGAGCTCTTCATTATTATATATATGACCAAGAAAGAGCTAAAACTGGGAGCTTCGTAAAGAAGAAGACGAGGAACACCAGCGGTAAAATGGGAAACATACTTACAGCAAGCAATGGAAGACAGAAATCTAGGATCGAATAAGTGGAACGAAATAGGCCTGTAGATGTCGAAACCGGCTAACTTCTAGGGTGATTTGCCGCAGAAGACGAATAAGAACAGGTGTGCCATGTTCTTTGGTGTACAACGTAATTCAATTGCACCTGGCACGTATACATGGAAACAATGAATATACGCGGCGGCCGATTGTGATCTATTCATGTTGGGCTTCTGTCAGCATCAAACATACAGATACGAGCACGTTACACGTTCAAATGTTTTCATGCCGTCTAGTTTTAGGAAAAGTTTTCCTTACGTTATTGTTTAAAAAACAATGTACATACTGTTCGCAGCTACTTTCATTTCATACGACGCAATTACAGTGTGGACGCCGATAAAGGGAATCTGACAAACCTTCAGTGACAAAATCCCGAGATATGGGACCGCGCATAGAGCGTTGTGATTATACATTTTTGTTATAACCAGGAATAACACAATAACCCCTTCAGTCTGGTTTATTAAATCACAAATCACTTTTTAACAATTATGTTAGCCAAGCGTCTACCCAGGCTCACACTCAGAAGTAATGCAGAATTAAGGTTTGGTTATACCAATGTCCGAATGTGCATGGTGGGGTGCACGTCCCGTAATTATTCCCAAGTCCAGTGAAGTTCAGTCTCTCCAAGTGAAGTCGCAAGATTTCCGCCGAGGGGCCAGGTAACCTCGAGTGGTGCGGCGAGTCATCAACAAGCAGCTGGAACACGGCCTACTGCACTTCCCGATGAGAACTGTCGTTTGCGGCGGGGGCCAGGTTTATATAATGCTTGCTAGTTAATGGAGCCGTCAGCTGCGGTCGCTGTTTTCCAGGGAAAACCAATCGCAATGTTTCCTGGCGTATCCAATTGCCGTGTGCTGACAAACGCGCCAGCGACGGTAGCCGCGAGCCGCCCGGAGAAGTGCGGCCAGCGATGTATTTCTCGGCCACGTAAGGGAGCGTGCGTGTGAAGGCGGCCAGCGATGGAAGCAGCGGGCCGCCCAGAGAAGTACGGCCAGCGATGTATTTGGCGGCCGCGTACTGGAGCGCGTTGTTCGGTGTTTGTTAGAAGTGGTGTATACCACAATTTTGTGATCATATCAGCTTTTGGTACCCACTCAGCAATCCTTTCCCGCCAGTCGAGAAAACTGCTGGAGCATCCTCATCCGGGAAAACAGATCAGACAACAATAAGCTGTTGAGCATGCCGCAAAACTGATCAGATTGTAATAAGCTGTTGAGTGTTATGGCTATATATTCCATGATTCCATTTCTGAAGACCAATTGCAAACCACTCCCACGACACTTCATCGTCCACAGATGCATTCTGTATTTTTTCATCCGTTGCATCTTCCTTTAAGTCGTCAATTTGGTTTGATGCGGCCCTGCATGAATACCTCTCTTTTGACAACCTCTTCACCTCTGAGTAGCACTTGTAACTTAAATCATCAGTTGCTTGCTGGATGTAATCCAACCTGTCTTCATCTAATGGCTCTAAGCACACGGCACTTAACATCTGAGGTCATCAGTCCACTAGACTTAGAACTACTTAAACCTAACTAACCTAAGGACATCACACCCATCCATGCTCGAGGCAGGATTCGAACCTGCGACCGTGGCAGCAGCGCGGTTCCGGACTGAAGCGCCTAGAACCGCTTGGCCACAGCGGCCGGCTCTGTCTTCATCTATGGTACAGTATTTACTCTGTACAATTCCATCTAGTACCAAAGAAGTTATTCCCTGATGCCGTCAGATGTCCTAGCATCCTGTCCCTTCCTCTTGACAGCGTTTTCCATATATTCATCTCCTCGCTGATCCTGCAGACAACCTCCTCATTCTTTACCTTATCAGTCCACCTGATCTTCAACATTCTTTCTTATCACCACGTCTCTAATGCGCGATTCCCTTATTTTCCGGTTTTCTCAGAGTCCATGTTTCATTACCATACAATGCCGTCCTTAAACGTAGGTTACAGAAATTTCTTCCTCACTCTAAGACCTATGTTTGTCAATAGTAGCATTCTCTTGGCCATAAATACCCATTTCGCCCGTTCTAGTCTGCTTTTTATGTCCTCCTTGCTCCGACCATCATAGTTACACTATTGTTTATATGGTAGAACATCTTAACTTCCTCTGCTTCGTGATCATCAACCCAGATGTTAAGTTTCTCGCTGTTCTCATTTTTACTACTTCTCATTACCGTCGTCTTTCTTCGATTTACTCTCAGTCCACGTTCCGTACTCATTAGACCGTTCATTCGGTTCGGCATATCCTGTAATTCTTCTTTATTTCCCTTGAGGATAGCAGCGTCATCAGCGAATGTTATTGACATCCTGTCACCTAGAATTTTAATCCCATTCTTGCCGGCCGGTGTGGCCGTGCGGATCTAGGCGCTTCAGTCTGGAACCGCGTGACCGCTACGGTCGCAGGTTCGAATCCTGCCTCGGGCATGGATGTGTGTGATGTCCTTAGGTTAGTTAGGTATAAGTAGTTCTAAATTCTAGGGGACTGATGACCTCAGATGCTAAGTCCCATAGTGCTCAGAGCCATTTGAACCAATCACATTCTTGATTTTATTTTCGCCATTGCTTCTTCGATGTATACATTGACAATAAGGGCGGAAGACTGCATTCCTGTTTCATACACTTTGTAATCCCAGCACTAGAGGGAGCCGTAGAGGGCAAAAACTGTAGAGGAAGACAGAGATTGAAATACATACAGCAAATAATTGAGGACGTAGGTTGCAAGTGCTACCCTGAGATGAAGAGGTTAGCACAGGAGAAGAATTCGTGTTGGGCCGCAACAAACCAGTCAAAAGATAATAAAATAAAGCCAGCACACCGTTCTTGCTCGTCCACTATTTGTTCTTGGTCATATTGTATACTACCCGTCTTTTCTTACAGATGAAACCTAATTTTATCAGGATTTCGAAGATTCTGCAACATTTGACAGTAGAGAATGCTTTATAGAGGTCCAAAAATCCTATGAACGCGGCTGCATTTTTCTTTAGTCTTGCTTCCATTATCAAGCGCAACGTCAGAAATACCTCTCTGGTGGCTTAACCTTTTCTAAAGCCAAACTGATAGCCATCTTACACTTCCTTACTTTCATTGTCCATTATTCTATTTACTATTCTTATCAGCAACTTGAATTCATGAAATGTTTAGCTGGCTCTGTGATAATGATCGCACATGTCGGTTCCCGCTGTCTCGCGGGATGATATGAATGAGTGTGGAAAGTCTGATACAATATCGCCAGACACAAACACTATACACACCAAAGTCAATAGTCGCCAGTTTTAATTCTAGTACTGGATCCCCTATCCCTTCTATATCGGCTCCTGTTTCCTCTCCTATCACATCAGACAAGTTCTCCCCTGACAGAGGTCTTCCATATACTCTTACCACCTTTGTGCTCCCTCCTCTGCATTTAACAGCGGAATTACCGTTGCATTCATAATGTTAGCACCTTGCTTTTAATTTCACCGAAGGTCGTTTTTTACTTTTCTACATGCTGAGTCAGTCTTTCCATCAATCATTCCTTTCGAGATTTATTCACATTTTTCGTGTGGCCATTTTCTCTTCGTTTCTCTACACTTCTCATTCATTACATTCCAAAGTGACTTCTTTTTCTGTATTCCTGAATTTTCCTGAACGTTTCTGTACTTCCTTCTTTCATCAATGAACTAAAGTGTTTTTCTGTTAAGCATCGTGTCTTTGTAGCTACCTTCTTTGAACCTATGTTTCTTCTTTCCAGTTTCTGTGATTCCTCTTTAATTGAACCACCTACTGAGCTATTCCTTATCGCAGTATCTATAGCCTGGAGGAGTTCAAGCGTACCTCTTCATTCATTAGTGCTACTGTATCACATTTCTTTGAACACTGATTCTTCCTGAATAGTCTCTTAAGTTTAGGGTACCCTTCAACACTAATAAATTCTGATTTGACTCGATATATGCTGTTAGCTACGTAGTACAATCAAGTATCTGATTTCGGAACATCTGCCTGACCCTGATATAATATAACTGAAATCTTCCCTTACTTCCTGGCCTTTTCCAACTATAATTCCTCCTCTTGTGATTCTTGAATGGAGTATTCGTATTACCAGCTGAGATTCGTTACAAAAGTATGTTAGTCTTTCTCCTCTCTCATTCCTAGTACCAAGCCCATAGTCTCCCGTAACTCATTGTTCTACGCCTTACTCTACAACCTCATTCCAATTTCCCGTAACTATTGGGCTTCCTTCTCTCTTTAGGTACCCATTCCATATCCTCACATACTTAATCTATCTCTTCATGTTCGGCTTGCGACGTCGGGGTGTATAGTTGAACTATTGTTGTCCGTGTTGGTTTCCTGTCGATTCCAATGAGAACAACACTGTCATTTAACTGTCCACAGTAGCTCACTCACTGCTTTATATTCCTACTCATAAAGATTCCTATTCCCTTTATACCGTTTCCTACGGCTGTAGATATTACGCTACTCTCATCTAACTAGATATCATTGTCTTCTTTCCATTTCACTTCACTGACCCCCACTGTATCTAGATTAAGCCTCAACATTTCCCATTTCAGATTTTATACGTTCTCTACCACGTTCAAACTTCTGAATTCCCACACCCGGACTCATAGAACTTTATCCTCCCGTTGATTATTCAATCTTTTTGTCATGGTAACCCCCCCCCTTGGCAGTCCCCTCTCGGATATCCCAATGGGGAAGTAGTCAGAAAGCTTTTGCAAATGGAGAGGTCTTCATAAAACCTTTTTTCAGCTACAGGTGCCGTGCGGGATTAGCCGATCGGTCTCAGGCACTGTAGTCACGGACTGTGTGGCTGGTCCCGGCGGAGGTTCGAGTCCTCCCTCGGGCTTGGGTGTGTGTGTGTTTGTCCTTAGGATAATTTAGGTTAAGTAGTGTTTATGCTTAGGGACTGATGTCCTTAGCAGTTAAGTCCCAAAAGATTTGACACGCATTTCAACATTTGAACATCAGTTACAGGCCGCTTGTCCTGTGAATACACATCATGTTACTTTAGTGCAGTGGTTTCCACTGCCTTCTGCATCTGCATTCCGTTGATCATTGCTGATTCTTCGACCTATTAGGGGGCAGTTTCCCATCCCAAGGATAAGAGAGCGCCCTGAACTTCTGTCCCCTCCTCTGTCCTCTTTAACAAGGTTTTTTACTGAATAAGGGTGGCATCTTTTGCCAAAGCCTTCTGTCGCGATTTCTGCTGATTTTTATACATAATTTAAGTGGTCGCGGGGCTCGAACGTGGTACCGAGGTTACTAATCAAAGACGCTATCTCTAGACGACGGATGCGTCTACTCTGAAAAATTTGTGATTGATTACATCATCTACTAACCTCACTTTCATATATCTAATCTGTGCAGGTACGCACGGGCCTGCAATCTAGTGCAAAGCAATTTATCTCGTACTGTTGTCAGACCGAAACCGATAATTAGGAATATATTTAGTCAATTTATTTCCTGGTGAGGTTTCAGCCTGTCTGCGTTGGAAAGAACAACATCTGTGATATGAGGTCTGACGAATATTGGCGGCAAAACAGCTCTCTCTTCCTTACAAAGTTTTCTGCCCACCCATCAACTTGCAGACAACTTGCAAGAATGCGCTCGATACGAGTTCATTGGATAATTTACGAAACCATTCTCCAAATGGCTGCAAAATTTGGTTCTCAAGTCGACTACGAAAAACTTTGCTACTAGCTGTTGAAAAATGTATGAGTAGCTGTTTCAGCTCCGAGTGCCAAAGCTCACCTGAACCTTACTCCAGATCCGTTAACGAGACGATGTTGGCAGTGTCAACTATGGCTAAATTGTAAGATAACTTTCACTGGAGTTTATTCTGGATATTAAACGAGAAAATTATCAATCAGTTTTTTGTTAAGAATAATGGCATAATAAACTTATACAGTGATTCTACATGTTTCTAAGTTACATTGAAAATGATGTTACTGTTCACCGAAATTTTCGTGATTTGAATGTTCTACGAGTTTTGTAGCCTCCTCAACAATTAAACCTACGTGTACATATACCATAGGTTGTAATCATATTGTTGCAAGAAGTAAGTGAGATATCAGACCTCACAGGAAGTGAGTGTTAACTAATGATGATATGTATCACTAAGTGCTGTAAATACAGAAATGTTGATTTCGCCTGGAAAGTAAACATATGTTCTCTTTAAACTGGACCGAGCTCTCTGGACTTCAGCATCTTCGATGTTATTCGAGAGCACCTACATGGTGCTCAGTCAACTTGCAAATCTCCCGTTAATAGTAAACTATATATTGTTCTGTGTAATATTTGCAACAGTTTGAGATTTTTAAACAATTTATTGGATTGCATGGATTTATTATTCATCAGTATAATATCTATGGCTTATATATAGCTTCTCTGTCGCGAATAACAAAATTAAAAGCAATTTAATCCTTGCTTGCAAGTTGTTCTTTCCACTCAGTTATTCTTTCAGCTCTAGGAAATCTAATACACAATAGTTGGAGTCTACATGATATTCTCTGAAGACATGCATATTTCTCAACTGATTTCTTAGCTTGTCCTTTTCATATGATATCTTTAACAGACCTTTAGCCTGTTGCTGAAGCTATCACGTGTGAATAGCAGTTAATTTTTATTTTTTTTCTAGTCGTTGCTCATTTTGATAGCAGTACTGAGCACCTCTAGCGAAGTATACACATTCTGTTGTGAGATATATTATGCTTACTCTGAGATACAAAACTGCAGTTTTTAACGACCTGCTTCCAGCTTTTATGAATGGTTGTGACTATTCCCAATTTTGCTGTAGCAACACCTTGTAGTGGTTCTCTGTGTATTGGTTTTTATATATTATGAAAAGTTGGAATTAATGTTATTGTGCCTGTTACGCCTGCAATACTGAGTATTCTCCAGTGGATCCCATCCTCGTCGCCACTGAAGAATACTCAGTATTATAGAACACTCAGTATAATGTCGTCTATTGAAACCGAACTACACTTCTCGAACAATCACTATATACACACAAAAACAAATAACTTGTAGACGACCATTCATCAAGAGCGTCGGTAAGGTCCGTCGGAGCTGGTCCTAGCTCGCTGAGGAACTGACTGTACTGCTGCTGCGCTGGCCTTATAAAGCCGGCGGAGTACTCCAACTTTCCCTGTATCTGTGAGGCGACCTCTGCAGGAAGAGGTTCACATTAGTCTCTCGTAATTTTTTTTATAAGAATTGTTTTCGTCTTGGTTGCGCCTGCAAGTACTTGTGTATGTTATATGGTACACAGGGGTGTCTTGAGTGTAGTCTGCCTGGCAGGGGCCGTCTGTGGCAGACGTAACAGTGCCTGCTTTACAACTGGAAAATTATTTACGTCAGTTACTCAGTTGTGGTACTTGTCGCAGTTAGTTTGTCTGACACGGTGTTTTTGTAGTAAGAGACACCACCAACAAACAAAATTCCAGATGTATAACTGTAATTGTTTTTCAAAAATTGATTTTTGTAAACTATTTTTAATTTTGTGGAAATGCAAGACTAATAAGATTCTCGCAATTTCGTTGAGCGGCGTCCAAAAAAATTTACTTAACTTAGTTTACTCACATATGATTCAATATTTGAAATACTGATAACTAATATTGTTTCAAAGGAAAAAATCGCTAATGAAGAGAAATTCCTACATTTACGTTTATTTTTACTTGTCAAAATTAGCTAATATTAAGATATTTATTACGACTCTGGGCCGGTATCATTTAGAACAATGGCACTGACCTCTGAACCAATGTTCTCCTATAAAATATGTATAAAGCATTTAAGTCATTCACTTCATGAATATATGATCTGTTACAGTAAAACATTAGAGACACTTAATTAATATTTGGTTATAATTAGGTTAAATATTACATGAAACTTACACGTTTTCGTGCCGCATCACAAAATGGCTTCTTACACTACGAAGAAACAAAAGGGAAGAGAAAATGATCTTTTTGCAAAAGAGCAGAGATTGCAATTACATTCGCAGATCATATTAATTGATTACAAAATCTTTGTTATTTCTCAGCAATAATATTTATTTCGTTACGACGTCAGTTTAGGTATAGTTGCGAATCCATCAAGCTCTTTCATTCCTGTCCGGTTCTTCTTTGTTATGTAATGTCAGCAACTGGTAGACATTTTCTGTACAATATCTCTTTTAGTTCAACTTCATAGGGTGCGAGGACCGTACCTATTCGACAGCCGGTCCCCTCTGACTTCACAGGTGGGGTATCTTCAAATTTCTCTTGTCCATCCCATGATTTGATAACAGGCTGTGGTTTACTACGAATATATGCCTAAACTCAATTCGGATCTTATATTGATCGTGTATTGTCGTAATAAATGTGTCTGAATCGAATAATCGAATAATTAATTGGCATATAATCTCTTTTTCCCATATTGCTCGCTTCTCTTCCGTATGTAAATTAGTATCAAAAATGTAGTTCAGAAATAATCTTGCAGGTGCTCTTTTAACCTACACGAAAGAAAACATTCATTAGGACAATAGCAGGGATGACGACAGGAATTAGTTGTTTCAATTTGAGCTGCCAACAACTAACTCCATTACAATAAAATATTCAATAGAAGTCTTCGCTCACGTAAAAACTATACACTATGTTTAAAATATTCTGTGTAGACATCGTCTGACTTCATAGCATATAAAATGGAAATATATTATTTTACGAAAAACTGCTTCGTAATCTCCATAAATCAGTACATTATTCTTAACTAACCCGAGTATTTTACTACACATAAATGATTGTCACCAACATCCGTTCAACATTAAACTAGCATTCACACTGAAGTTAATGTGATGGAGTGTCTTGATCAGCTACGTGATTAAATTTGTCCATCAAAACAAGAAATTATACTGATTCATTATTAAGTATAAATATGCTAATGATTCCACACTGTTTGGAGATCACAGGGACTATAAGCGGGCTCTCGAAGCATTGCAGCTGGTAACCAGACAGTCGACACAGCGGCTTGCTCTTCAGAGGCGTCATATTTTCGCCCAATAATGGTCTTTTACATGGACGTTTAGTACAGTTTCTCTAGGTCTAGGTCTATTTCAACACGTAACATAACTAGTAAAAATGTGTAGTATATACATTCGGTCGGCTGTTGCAAATCGTGAGGGTCGCAAATGAGTATCGAGATAATACGAGTCGTGATTTTGCGTTTAGTTGTAGTCTGTAAGGAATCTATGCAACATAGGTGCTTTACGTGTGTTTACTACCCTACAGCTAAGACTGCCAGATGTTGCAGCATGCCTCCACCACAGTACACTAGCAGGGTTTGTTTTTATTGTAATTTTTGAGTATTTGTATATTGATTTTATCTGTCACGATTAGGGCCTACAGGTCCTCGCCTACGTCTAACTAGCTAGAATTAGAGCGGACTAGATGGAAGGTAAGGACAGATATGGTTAGAGTGCTGATAATATGACAGAGCTATTTGTTCGTCGTTCGACGTCAGGAAGGGCCAACAAGAAAACTAAGCCAATGATAACAGGAAAATCATTTACCTGATTCTGAGTACAGCATGGTTTTCGTAAATGCGTAGGTTGCTGTGTAGTTCTACTTTGGTCGCATGTCTGAAATGGAGAAGGATTTGAAGAATTTACATAATTCCATGATGCAGAGCAACAACCAAGGGCCGGCCGCGGTGGTCTCGCGGTTCTAGGCGCACAGTCCGGAACCGCGGGACTGCTCCGGTCGCAGGTTCGAATCCTGCCTCGGGCATGGATGTGTGTGATGTCTTTAGATTAGGTAGGTTTAAGTAGTTCTAAGTTCTAGGGGAGTGATGACCACAGAAGTTAAGTCCCATAGTGCTCAGAGCCATTTGAACAACCATGGGGCAGTGTGTATCAACCAAGATGCACTATGTACCTGGTATTGTAGCTATGAAATACTGTTGGCCATTTATTGTGGCCGGAAAGGTACCGAGGACAAAACCGAAAGAAAGCTGGGAGTATGGAAATCATTGATATATTTTGTCGCATCAAACCTAAAAAAATATAGGAAAGACTGACGTCATCATACAACCTTGTGGTACATATGTCTTTCATAAACGTTCACGGCTGATTCGAGTCGTCTGATATTTCCTCCGTTTGTGTCGTGTAGAAATACTTCACAGTAGCATACAGAGTGTAGAAAAAGTCGAATTTCGTCCAGCACATATTTCGGACCGTAAATGGACATTAAAATTGGCGCACTAGCAACACAGTAATCACGGGAACGGTAACTACCTGTCAGGAAACGATGCAGTGCCGTGCAATTGGTGCAGTGGATAGCGTTTTGAGTTATCAGCCATGTGGTCGAAATTTTCGATTCTGGGTCAAGGGTTATTTGTTTTCATTCGCTAAAAGTGGTCTGTAGTTGTAGTCGTCATACAGAGAGTAGAGTTGGTCTTCAAAAAATCATTTGCAGTTACATACTACGAACACAGAAATGGAAATACAGACGTTTTTATTGGTCAGCTTTTAAAGAAACCTTTTGCACGTGGTGGACGTGAATTGCTTCGCACCACTGCGTCTACTAGATTCTAAACTTGTTTTCTGTCTACCCTCCCCCAGTAGTCCAACTGAATAACACCAATTATTATTCTTGCCACACTCAGGTACATTACATTTCGTCACAGCGTTATGCCATCAGTAGTACTAGCAACGTCCATTGGAAATGATTTCATTGGAATCAAAGGGGCTGCGTACACAGAAAACAGGTTTGGAATCAAGTAGATGCTATGGCGCTAAACAATTAGCGTCCACGACGTACCAAATTGTTCTTTAAAAGTAGAGCAATAAAACAATTGTACTTACACTTCTGTGTTCGTATTAAGTAACTGCAGACCCACTGTAATCGGTGTATGTCAATTAAGAAGCCAGATACCGTATCAGGCAGACTACTTTCAGATAGTAGAAACAAATAAGGATCGATCCAGAATAGAACACTGGACCTCCTCCATGCTAACCCAAAACGCTGTCCACTGCACCAACTGCATGGCGCTATCCTAACTGGTGACAGAGGTAGTTACCATTCATGTGATTACAGTGTTGCCAAATTTTAACATCCATTTATTTCCCGAATTATGCGCAGGACGAAATTTGGGAGAGATTTTTGTATTGCCAATTTGTGAGTGCGCGAATTTTTCTCACCCTGTATGTTCGGTAAGACTAACGACTTTCTAACATTTTACATTATTTTAAGTGAAAATATAATTTAATTTTTCTTTTAACGGCAGACAGGCAGGTGACACGTTTTCATAATTTTGTCACAGTTTGATGATCTCAGTTCGGATGATCGAGACTACGTCGATATCCTTTGTTTTTTTCAATTGCGTACAGTCAAGGAACATGAGAGGAGCTATTTCACGAAAATCTTCGTTGATCAGCTTTCGGTTGAGTTATTAACATCACCAGTGAATTTAAATGTTCAATAGAACACCCAAGTATGTGACAACGTGATGTTGAACAAAATCACCAGTCGCACATGGTATGGCAGAAGCAAATGTACTTAAATCCGGCGCTTGCTTACAGCTTGACTTCTTCAGATGTCCAAAATGAAACAAAGACGCTTTACGAGATGCATCCTTTCGAGGATAACATAATGACGATATGGATTGTAAACAATATTTTGTAAAAAAGAGGAATGACCGGAGCAGCCTGAGACTAGCAATAAGCAGGGTTAAAACAAATCATCTCTGCAACTATGAATTAATCTGTTCATCGCACTATAATATTTGGAAGGCTAGCTTCTCTCAACAGATAAAGTTAGATGCGAAACTAAACTTATATCATAAAAGCCAAGGTAGAACGACAGTGACAGTTTTTGGTACCTCACTGCGGAACGCAAGGAGAGGATATATTAACTGTGTACTAGATTCTCAGACTTTATGCAGTCTGTGTTAGCATAATTTTTATTTTTGTTACTATTAACAAGCTTAAAAAGTTACGAAAGCCTTTCACTGGCGATTTAATGATGCATCTGAAGTAGTTCAGTCTTTGAATTTTTTTCCAGTCAGCCACATGTAGGATTTTCATGCTCATACATTTGTCTGTAATTGCTACAGAAACGTATTCTACCTTCTTCCAAGAAGCCTTCGTCGTCGGTGGTATTCTGTACCCCTTAGTGATCTTCCTCTCTCCTGGAACTGGAAAGGAGTGTCAAGTCGAATGAAGCCTTTCATATTTGATTTTGTTTATGACGTCTGGCTCTCCACATGAATCATGAACTTCAGCTTTTGTCAGTTTCCTCCAGTGGTTTTATTTTGAATTCCACCATCTATATTTTTCAAAATTTTCTTTTCAATGTTTTTTTTTCATTTGAGCTCTTTTGATAACACAAGATTATATTAGATAACGTATTGTAAGAGTTTTGTATAAGGATATCTGTAAACTTTATTATATCTAGTAAACTGCCCTTATTTCCTGTTTGTGTTCTGTCACTTATACCTTCTGATAAATTTTTGTCTTGGGATAACACGTCTCCAAGGTAAGTAAAATTGTTTATTTTTTCAGTTTATCTGTATCAGTTATGTGATGCATCACTTTGCTGATGAAACGCAAAAGTACTTATAGATAGTATTCTATAGTATAGTACTGTAGTTGTTTAAATAATCAATTTCTTGCTTTAAAATTACTATATCACCAAAATGCGCCAATGTGTTGTTTTGTTTCATGATTTGATATATTTATTTTCCTTATGATCTGTTCTAATACAGTACTGAGGAATGGACATGACACAGCAGCTTCTTTGCTACATCTGAAGGCATACGTAGGAAAGAAAATTTTGAATGCCTTTATTGTACCTTATCTCCAATACTGGTGTCAGTGGCATGAATTTTACAAACAGTTTTTTAATAATTTTGGGATTCATAACTCTTCCACTGCCAGTCATCAACAAGTTCTCTTAATATTGCCAAATGCTTCCTTAAAGTCTGTGAGAAGTACTTGAACGTTTTTAATACCCTGATATCTGTTTTCATGAAGGATCTATTAAATGAAAAATTTTTCACTGATGATCTGTTTGTTCAAAACTCAGCTTGTGCATCATCAAGCATTTCTCTCAGGTGTGGCTGCAGTGTTGACAGAATTACGTTTTCTTTTTTCTTTTATGTACTGAGTGAGTGAACGAAGGCACCTTTCCAGTCTCCTGGAATTTGCTCTGCTTTCCACCTTTGATTGAGCCGATTATGAATTCTTCTTAATTCTCCATATATCAGCTGTTACAGAGTAACTGTGAAATGCTTTATCCCTTTTCACTTCAGTATACTTGCTTTCTGTAGTGAGAGTATCTCGACTAGTATTTCTGCAGTTTGTAACTCGATTATAGTGTTGTTTGCGCTATTATCGCCACTGTTATTTGATTTAGGAACGAGAACATGGTCCTAGTAGGTTGTATTATTTCGATTATAGTGTTGTTTGCGCTATTATCGCCACTATTATTTGATATGTGAATGAGAACATGGTCCTTGTAGATTGCATTATTTTTTTATTATCTATGCGATAGGCCAATTTTGACCTTTGGTCATTTTCTAGCGCATGTCTTAAATGTCCATTTGGCTTGAAAATGACCAAAGGTCGAAATTGTGCAATCGAATAGATAACAAAAAAATAATACTGCCTACCCAGACCATGTTTTCATTCACAAAACACGTTGAGGCTGTGAACCACCACAAAAATAAAATTTTAAAGTATTATTTGATAGTCCTTAAAAATAGCATTTCCATCTGTGTTTCATATATTTTAGATCTGGTTTAGATTACTATTCACATATTTCGTGTAACTCAACTTTTTTTTCCTTTCAGCCTATTTGTATGTGCCAGAAACCAAAGCTCTGGATTCCGTCCTCTTGGTGTTTTTTATTTCATTCAGAATTTCCTAGACTAAATCTCACTTTTTCATTCATATTATTGAAATATTAGTTGTTCTTTGGACAAGACAGATTTGTTTCCATCATTTGTATTGCTTTATAGACTTCCATTCTTGGTAATGCTTTAGCAAATTTGCTCCATTATTTCTTTTTCAACCCTTTGTTCCTCTTGTGTTACATAAAATTTCATTGGGAGTTTAGGCTACTGTACCTCTCAACCATTTCCACTGAATTTCAGTTGTAGTATCTCCTCTGGTTATACAAAAGAACTTGTAGTGCACGTGTTTGTTCAATCCTCTAAGACTTCTTGGCATATTACTTCTATCTGCTCGACATATTTTATTTGTGTGTGTGTGGGGGGGGGGGGGGGCTTTAGGTGTGTGCTTGCATGTGTTAACATTGTAGCCACTTTATGTTAATGGTGGTAAGGTAATTTTATGTATAGTATGATCTTAGTCTCAGTCTGGATCTCTCTGGTTCCTTATATCAGTTACACAAGTTTGGTGATTTACAGTATAAGATTTTAGGGCGCTCTACAATGAGGTTATCAGCGTAGCTGATTTAACTGGATTAGTAAATGGTAAGTTTGCTTCATGCAGTCCTGTCTAGGAAAATGCATATGAGTTTACGTTTTTTTTTTTTTGTTTTTTTTAAGATATCAATACTGTTAACTGTAGAATATTTGTTGATTGAGCAAAGACAACCACATTGAGCAGATTGTTACTTATATCGTTGTATGTACTGTATTTATCAGTTGTTTACAAGGAATGGTACTCTTATGCTATTTAATGAATAAAGCATGCAATAAATATCTTAATACTTTGTTAGCAAATGTGGCAATAAGCTTTTCAAGGTATTCATTAAATTCTTTTTTAACCCCATTAGTTTCTTTTTTTAAAGTCTGTATGTATTCATATTAGTTGTAGATGATTACTTTCATTTTATGAGGTACCTAAGTTTCTCATCTGACGCATAATATTTCTAAAGAAGGTACATAATATTATGGTTCAGTGCGATACTAGTCTCAAACTCATGTTTTCAAGAAATATTTATGTGGCTATTCTTTGAATGGCAAGTGAGTAGCTTCATTCAGCCATTTTGTTTCTTGTATCTAGAAACTTCATAATTTGCAGGTAAAATCACATTAGGATTATACAGACCATAAATATTTGGCTTAATAAAATTCATGTCCTCAACTCGCTTGGTTGTCATATTTCTGATCTACCAAGTTGCATTGTTTGTTTGGTTCATAATATTTAGTTTCTATACAAAAAGCAATCAATAAACCTCAACAAGAATACCAGGTGAAAGAGTACATGATACGAAAAATACTACTGGAGGTCGTCTCTCCTACTGACGAAACAGACGCAATAATATCCACTACAAAAGCAAAAAAAAAAAAAAAAAAAAAAAAATATTGCCCTGCTGGATTCGGTAGAGATAAATATTCAAGCAACAAAGCTTTTTTCCTTGAACGACTTCCTTTTACCATTGTAGCACACACAACTTCGCTTTTAACTATATTAGCTACTTTAGAATTACTCTGTTCCCTTTATTGTATGTAAAGGTTATTTTAATAGAGAAACCAGGTTCATTGAAATAAACTGTCAAAACGTTCCTTATCAGTTAATTTTCTTGTCTCACATTTTGTATGGTTTGACAAACTGTTCTTAAACTTTTCCATCTCGACATGTTCTAATTTTGGCTGTTGGGGCAACTTGAGAATAAGCAGTGGTAAAGGAATCAGCAACCTGGAATTGCCACCACATTATCATGGCCAGCGTGCATGAGTGTACTTTTCATTGATCAAATGGGAGGAGAAATATACGGCCTGCTTCTACAAACATTATGTGATTTTCTCCTTCCACTTAGAAACAAGGTGAAATATTTAGGTTTTTCATTTCTGATCAGAAGGAACATGTGCCCTTAAATTACATTATGATATTACATAGCTTTAAAATGTTCTTATTTATTACATCTGAATTCTGAAAGGGCGTTAGCCGTATTACCAAAACACAACATATACAAAAGTTAAAATCCTAGGGAAAAGTCAATTGACAAACGTATAACCATACAAGATGGGCGAGTGCAATGCTCCTTAACAATAAATAATAAGTAATGGATAGTTCAGATTGGCACACTATGCACAATAATAACACCGACACAATGAAAAAAACAGTCTTCAGTATTCAAAAAGTCATATTTGTTTACAGTGGTTCGCTTCATAATGGAAAAGTCTTAGAACAATTAAAGTCAGCTTATAACAGCTTTTCATTTCTTCCAATTGATGGACGCAATTCACGAGATCTTGACGGAAATTCATATTTCGAGTGAATTTTCACTAAACGATGTAACAGTATGAAAGATCACATAATAAAACCACAACAAGACATCCTTATCTAGGCAGCTAAAGAATTCAGCACTAATGAGTCAAAATCAAAAATAACGAGTCAAATTGGCAGCTGAAGTTACGTACAAGCACAAGTAGGCAGCAAGGTAGAGAGAAAGTGGACTGCACTACTACAGAGTGTGACACTTACATTTCCCCAAAAATAGCAACATGTGCACCTATTGGCAGCACACAGTGACTGGGACATCAATAGCATGAATCGTAATCCTCCCGCCCCATCTAGCTACGTGAAGGAGATCACTCTAGGCAATGTCCAATGAGACAGACGGGAATTATTTCATAAAAAGCAGGGAACGACAGTAGAAACTTCCCCGTCTTGGTGTACAAAACGCACGTAACAAAGAGCAGGCTGTGATACCAGTCTGGAGCAGTGTCTCCTCAATTGGTCAGCTTCTTCGCGTCCAAACACAGTGGTCCAAGTGACACATTTGGATGGATGCACCAAAAGTTTTGGAGCAAAGGAATGAAATTTCTGATGCTGGCAGGGTGGTGCTGCGGCACTCTATCTTTTTAGTATATGCAGAATGGGCAAACTTGTCATTCTCATTTATTTTTTGAGGACAGTATTCGCATCATGGCATCTTCAGCCCTCAGCGAGGATACGCCCAGGCTCTGCCCACGAAAGCATGAGTCAGGCAACGGTCCCACTTTCCCCCACTTCCATGAACACTGCCCATATCCCCGTGGAGGCTCGTCTCTCCTAATGAGATTCGCCGACTGCCTACGCTTTTCTTCCTAGTAGATATAGCCAGTACTCAGTAAGATAACCATGGTGTCACTCGACGACAGGTGACAGTTCTGTCACAGAGGTTTTAAGAAATCACTGGTGACCATCTCTGCCTATGGATTTATATACATAGTTTAATTAGCAACATTATCACACATGGTCACAGAACATGCTGTGTTGTAGATAAATTAACTCACTATTAGAAGATTTAAGAACCTTTCTATCATTGTCTACCTTCATTATGCCCTCTCTGCCACGACCTGTCCATATTGTGTAGCATTGGTGACGCTGCCGACAGTTAAACTAACGCTTGCATAACCTCAGACTTACTTGAACACGTTAACTCCCTGATAAATGGGCCAGTGAAGCTTTGTCTCATGGAAATATTGTAGCAGAGGTCAAAAGTAACATACCTTGGAGGAAAACCACTTCGTTACAAGCCGATTTTCTCCGCCCCAGAGAACGATTACAACGATTCTCTGGTGTGAAGTTGAAGTTTTAGTCATTTTTATTTGTGGCGAAGAGTCCGTCATCCATATTGTCACTGTTTTCAGGCGCATGTTAAACTACCTTATAATGATCGTTCATCACAGTACAAAAAGCAAGTCCATATATCGACACATCACTATGTTCATTGTACATGAAATTTGGAGCCAACGTAGCAAATTAGAATTCACCTGTGAGAACACCTGTGCTCCAGTTGAAATGTGGCAATATATGGCACGGAATGCTGGCAATGAAGGAAATAACAGTGGCAATAACTGAAAGAAACGAGATTTGTACGTGTTTCTGACGAATACGCCGGAAGAATCGGCAGTGGTCCACTAGCAGACGAAAATAAACTTCCCCCTCCCCGCGCCCCAACCAGACTCTGTTATCAGAGGCATCGATAGTTTCCAATGAGGAGCCGTCAGCACACACTGAGAGAAAGTCGCCAGAGATCGGTCTCATACATGTTTAACCCAAAACGATCAGATTACGTCGGGCAGCAGAGCGCCCTCGTATTTCTTTCTGTGTCGACGGATGCGGACTCCGTCACGCCCCTGCCATCGACCCAAGCCTTAATATTCTGGCAGCAAGTTCGCCGTATCTCTCTGAATATAGAATTCCAGTCTCAGAGCCGAAGTCACTTTCCGCAAGGGGCCGCAGTCTTTACTTTGTGCGCCTAGGTGAGGCGTGCGATGCAGTCTCAAAATTTGCTTCATTTGAAATTGTTTCGAACACCACAAATTAAAAACCGAACATTGCTTTCAATTTTTGTTCCTTTCTATGTAATAAATCGCTTTTGCTTTCTGCTATTTCATTTTTCATGGCATTTGTTTATTTAATCATTTAGTTCATTTGGCAAGTTTAAGCCTTTCAGGCGCTCTCCTATACAGTGGTCCCCAAACTTCCCGAAAAACATTACCCCAGAGTCCAATGAGATATTACATAGCACCCCTCCTCCTCTCCTTTCCCAACCACAATGCCATAACAAAAATAATTTTCTTTGAACGCCTTTATGTTTAAAATGACATACAAGAAGTAGTATTTAGCTTTTATAAGTTTTTTAGTAAACCACGAACTTACGAGTCAAAGACAAAACTTTTACTTTTTATTTATGACAACCCTTTTTATTCTAATAATGAAGCAGTTATCATAGTGAGCGCTACTTACAACTCCTTCTCAAGGAAAAAAGCTAACTAGCCACATTGAGGGCAGACAATTGTTACAAAACTAGCGACACTTGTTTCACTCACATCCAGCACCCACATTTAAAGTCCACGAGGCTAAAGTGCATGTGCTATACATACTATTGGTAAATCACTTGTCTGTTGGACCTCTTACTTCTGCAACGTCACAAATTAGAAAACATCGGCTGCCAGTGGTTTGTGCCTGGCCCTTGCCACCAATACCAATAATAATATAATGTTAAGCCCTACGTAACCGTTACTTAGTTACTGCTAAGTTGTGCTATCGGTTAGTTCATTTATGTTGTAAAATGAATAATGAAGGGATACAACGTCTAATGCAGGCAACACCTGGAACTCCGATATGTGATGTAGGCCTCTATGTCTCAATTTGACTATCAGAGTTGCATAGCACAAAGTGAAGTATCGGACATAGATCGCGGTGCCACGTCAAAGTCGGCAATGAGAATTGATACCACAGATATTAGTGACGGCTCGCTGCAATCGACAACAACCAGTGGGAAGCGCGCCATATATCCACTCCTCCCTCTCAGTATAGCTGCTCTCTCATGCTGAGACCAATATAGTGTCGAACATGCAAGAGCTCAGTTCATTTGTAGACCCCAGTTACAAAGTCAGCATCATCGTGTTGGACTGTGACTTGTATATGTCGAACATTCTACCTTAAGAGAACAGTACGCTACTTAGTGGATAATTGAAACTTTCATAGTCAATGACAACTGTAAATTATCAAACAATCCGGTGGAAAGGAACTGCATCAAAGTTAACTAACTCTTTGATTCATTTACATAATAAAGCTATGGGATACATCATGTGCTCTACTTTGACGAACTTTCTTCCAGAGCAAGCAAAGAACTCACCTATTACTTATAATGCACGACGAAGCGAACTGTTCACTACTGATTTGGATACTTCTGAATCATACACTGAAGCGCCAAAGAAACTGGTATAGGCGTGCGTTTTCAAATACAGAGATACGTTAACAGGCAGAATACGGCGTTGCGGTCGGCAACATGTATATAAGACAGCAAGTGTCTGACGCAGTTGTTAGATCCGTTACTTCTGCTACAATTACAGATTATCAACATTTAAGTAAGTTTCAACGTAGTGTTACAGTTGTCGCACGAGCGATTTGACACAGCACCTCCGAGGAAGCGATGAAGTGGGGATTTTCCCGTACGACCATTTCTCGAGTGTACAGTGAATATCATGAATCCGGTAAAACGTCAAATCTCCGACATCGCTGCGGCTAGGAAAAGATTCTGCAAGAACGGGAGCAACGACGACTGAAAAGAATCTTTCAACGTGACAGAAGTGCAACCCTTCCGCAGATTACTGCAGATTTCAGTGGTGGACCATTAACATGTGTCAGTGTCTGAACTACTCAACGAAACGTAATGGTTATGGGCTTTCGGAGCCCATGACTGCACAATAAAAAGCTTTACGCCTCGCCTGGACCCGTCAACACCGACATTGGACTGTTGACGACTGGAAACATGTTGCCTGGTCGGACGAGTCTCGTTTCAAATTCTGTGGAGCTGATGAATCCATAGACCTGCACTTCAGCAGGGGACTGTTCAATTTGGTGGAGTTTCTGTAATGGAGAGGGGCGTGTGCATTTGGAATTATATGGGGCCCCTGATACGTCTAGATACGACTCTGACAGGTGACACGTACGTAACCATCCTGTCTGATCACCTGTATCCATTCATGTCCAGTGTGCATTCCGACGGACTTGGGCATTTTCAGCAGGACAATGCGACACCCCACACGTCCAGAATTCCTACTTCTGCGTTCAAACACTTCCGATGGCTACCAAACTCCCCAGACATGAGCATTGTTGAACATATCTGGAATGCCTTGCAACGTGCTGTACAGATCTCCACCCCATCATACTCTTACGGATTTATAGACAGCCCTGCAGGAGTCATGTTGTCAATTCCGTCCGGCATTACCTCAGACGTCAGTCGAGTCTATGCCATCTCGTGTTGCAGCACGTCTGCGTGTTCGCGCGGGAGCTACACGATATTAGGCAGGTATACCAGCTTCTTAGGTTCTTCAGTGTATGTGTTGCTGAAGAAAACAAACGGGCTTCATTCGATATTATCTTTGTCTCAGGATTTTTTATGAATGAATTAGGGTAGGTTGGACTCATTGAATCTCACTTACGCTTACCTACCACCGCTAATCTATCCATATCACATACTTGGATCAGGTGTACCATCTGTATAATATCTGTACGTATTACCAGCCATAACACTGCAGTGAAACCGAACGTTTGGGATTCAGTCTATATGACATACGATTATCCCATGAACCATCGAAAGTAAAGCATTTCCGAGCATAAAAATTACATTAGAATGGAAGATGATGTTTAGTGATGAAGACAAACCAACATATAAGGTTGGTGGTACTAAAGAAATCCATAAAACTGAAACGCAAGAATCCAGAAACCGAATTTTGGACGTCAAACTACTTCACAGAGTGCAACATGAAAATAAGAATATACAGTATCACCGATTTTTATATTTCCATCGGCTACAGTACTGAGCTGCCAAGGAGATTAATGTTTTGTGCTTTAATCTATTTCTGAATTCATTTCTTGCCATTCGATCAGTTACAGTTGTACACTCCTGGAAATGGAAAAAAGAACACATTGACACCGGTGTGTCAGACCCACCATACTTGCTCCGGACACTGCGAGAGGGCTGTACAAGCAATGATCACACGCACGGCACAGCGGACACACCAGGAACCGCGGTGTTGGCCGTCGAATGGCGCTAGCTGCGCAGCATTTGTGCACCGCCGCCGTCAGTGTCAGCCAGTTTGCCGTGGCATACGGAGCTCCATCGCAGTCTTTAACACTGGTAGCATGCCGCGACAGCGTGGACGTGAACCGTATGTGCAGTTGACGGACTTTAAGTGAGGGCGTATAGTGGGCATGCGGGAGGCCTGGTGGACGTACCGCCGAATTGCTCAACACGTGGGGCGTGAGGTCTCCACAGTACATCGATGTTGTCGCCAGTTGTCGGCGGAAGGTGCACGTGCCCATCGACCTGGGACCGGACCGCAGCGACGCACGGATGCACGCCAAGACCGTAGGATCCTACGCAGTGCCGTAGGGGACCGCACCGCCACTTCCCAGAAAATTAGGGACACTGTAGCTCCTGGGGTATCGGCGAGGACCATTCGCAACCGTCTCCATGAAGCTGGGCTACGGTCCCGCACACCGTTAGGCCGTCTTCCGCTCATGCCCCAACATCGTGCAGCCCGCCTCCAGTGGTGTCGCGACAGGCGTGAATGGAGGGACGAATGGAGACGTGTCGTCTTCAGCGATGAGAGTCGCTTCTGCCTTGGTGCCAATGATGGTCGTATGCGTGTTTGGCGCCGTGCAGGTGAGCGCCACAATCAGGACTGCATACGACCGAGGCACACAGGGCCAACACCCGGCATCATGGTGTGGGGAGCGATCTCCTACACTGGCCGTACACCACTGGTGATCGTCGAGGGGACACTGAATAGTGCACGGTACATCCAAACCGTCATCGAACCCATCGTTCTACCATTCCTAGACCGGCAAGGGAACTTGCTGTTCCAACAGGACAATGCACGTCCGCATGTATCCCGTGCCACCCAACGTGCTCTAGAAGGTGTAAGTCAACTACCCTGGCCAGCAAGATCTCCGGATCTGTCCCCCATTGAGCATGTTTGGGACTGGATGAAGCGTCATCTCATGCGGTCTGCACGTCCAGCACGAACGCTGGTCCAACTGAGGCGCCAGGTGGAAATGGCATGGCAAGCCGTTCCACAGGACTACATCCAGCATCTCTACGATCGTCTCCATGGGAGAATAGCAGCCTGCATTGCTGCGAAAGGTGGATATACACTGTACTAGTGCCGACATTGTGCATGCTCTGTTGCCTATGTGCCTGTGGTTCTGTCAGTGTGATCATGTGATGTATCTGACCCCAGGAATGTGTCAATAAAGTTTCCCCTTCCTGGGACAATGAATTCACGGTGTTCTTATTTCAATTTCCAGGAGTGTATTTTCTACATGTAAGTTTCGCAACCAATCTTTGACTTAGTGTGTTTCACAATCTCAATAAATTACTGCATTGGATATCAAGTTTATCCTTACATTTTACGCATCTCTTTATGTAGCAGACATACACCTGCTTTATCATCATGTATTGAAGTGTATTATAAGACATGGTGCAAAGCTGAAACAAATTTCAAGTGCTGTACCAATGGATCTGCCTTATTTTTTGTACGTTAATATCTAAGGAATATGTAAAAACTGAATGGCTGTACAATAAAGAAGAAAGAAACGATTAAGTGTGTGACTGTCCGGTTTCAGTTTCTTAGAAAATATGGTATCTAATCAATGTTTTTATTTTATTTTTAAGCTTTTAATTCACATGGCAATATTAGACCACTCAGCCACTCTTTTATATCTACCCAAACATCCTTAGTGAGTCTACACTACAACATTTATAACACATGGGCAACGTATAATGATAGTGATAATAATAATACAGTAACGAATGTATGGAATTTAAGAAATGTCAGTCTTGTTAACACTGTGTTAATCAATTTCTGCACTATGTTTTTGTTGACTGTTAGTAATGTCGTCTCAAGGAAATGTATCACAGCAATACGGAAGAATCTGAAGTGTAGAAGAAGTTGTCTGCCTAGAGAAATAACGATTGGCAGCAGTGCAATATTAATGGAAAGGGATCAGAAAAGCACAGATAGTTTATAGTGTGACAGATGTAAATGATTCCAGTTGAACGGAAAGAAAATAGCTGCAAAATGCCGAGAGGTAATCTCACAGTGATAATCCATAATCTGTTGAATGTACAGTAGTTTTTGATGAAGAGCAGGTTAAAGAACAGTTTTTTCCATAGGAGTATGGCAGAAATTGGAATGGAGATGGAGAAATGTTTATTGTCACGAAATAATATCGCCAAGATACTGTATGTAGCAGACTTGATATTGAAACTATGGTTCAAATGGCTCTGAGCACTATGCGACTTAACCTCTGAGGATGGCAGAAAGCGGATTGAAACTGTGAGCGGATTACAACAGGACAAAACTGCATTCAGTGTAATAATGTGTTACTCACCAGCAAGAATATTACCCAGGACATAAGGGAAAGGACTATGAAAGCCTTCGTTTGGAGTGTAGCTCTATACAGGGTATAACTTCCTTTTTTTTTTTTTGTCTTGAGACATCAGTGTTCTGACTGGTTTGATGTGGACAGCCACGAATTCGTCTTCTGTGCCAAACCCTTCATCTCAGAGCAGTACATGCAACCTATGTTCGGAAATATTCGCTAAATGTATTCCAATCTTAGTCATCATCTACAGTTTTGCCTTCTACGGCAGGCTCTAGTGCAATGGATGTCATTCCCTGATGTCTCAACAGATTTCCTGTCACCCAGTCCCTTCTCCTTCTCAGTGTTTTCCACATATTCGTTTCCTCTCTGATTCTGCGCAGTACTTCCTCATTCCTTACCTAATCGGTATACATAATTTTCAACATTTGTCCGTAGCACTACATCTCAAACGCTTCGATTCTCTTCTGTTTACACAATGCAATAAAAAGGTACATTAGCGGAAACTTCTTTCTCAAATTACACTTGTCTAGGCCATGAATGACCCTTTTGGCCAGTGCTAGTCCGCTTTTGATGTCCTCCTTGCTCAGTTCGTCATTGGTTATTTTGCTGCCTAGGTAGCAGAATTCCTTAACTGGATCTACTTCGTGTGTGTGTGTGTGTGTGGTTTGAGGTTTTCGGGCGCTAAGCAGCGTGGTCATCAGCGCCCAAATGCATAGAAACAGGAACACATGCAGTGAAGGGACGAAGACGGACACCGAACAAGGAGAACGGCTAAAAGACACAGACCTGACATACAGAGGCAAAACAAGAGGAGAAGAAACGCACTAAAAGAGGAAAGGAAACATAAGGAAAAGAGAACAGAAATCGAAGTGAAACAAGTAGGTAATCGTGACTGGCGGACCTCTTACCTAAAGCCTGGGTGAGCCAGTCACCCAGCAGCACATTAAAATCCACTCCCTAAAATCCGAGGCAACAAATTGGACAGGACACAAAACTGTAAGACCTTAACCACAGTCGTTGCGTCGTCTTGCAAAATAGAGGGCAAATCCGGTGGCAAGGAAACCACCGCCCTCTGGTCAGAGAATAAAGGACAGTCAAGAAAAATGTGGCGGACCGTAATCTGGACGCCACAAGCACTGCAGATTGGGGGGTCCTCCTGCCGGAGTAAAAAACCGTGCGTTAAGGGACTGTGCCCGATGCGGAGGCGGGTGAGGAGAACCTCATCCCGCCTGCATGACTGGTAGGACGTACGCCATGGCCGCGTGGTGGCCTTGACCAGACGCAGCTTATTTTCACCGACTGCCAGCCACTCCTCTTCCCATTGACGCATAACACGAAAACGCAAAAGGAGGTAACAGCATGGAGGGGGACGGCACATTCAACAACGTGAGGGAGGAAACACGCATCTTTGGCAGCCACATCCGCCAGTTCGTTTCCCCTAATACCCACGTGCCCCGGCACCCAGCAGAAAGAAACCTCCTTCCCTTGCCGTTGCAGGTGGAGTAGGGCATCATGGATGTTCTGGACGACCGTATCCGCTGGGTACAAGTGTTGCATGGTCTGAAGGGCACTCAGGGAGTCAGAACAGATGAGAAACTTAAGACTGGGAATACATCTCATCTGCTCCAATGCCCGCAAGATCGCAAACAATTCGGCATCAAAGATGGTAAACGCTGCAGGAAGCCGTAATTTTACGACTCGATCAGGGAAACAGCACAACCAACAGAGGCCCCCTGTTTAGAGCCATCCGTAAATACTGGTACATGGTCGGGATGCTGGTTTAAAATATCATAAAATAAGGAGGTAAAAACAAACGCAGGAGTGCAGCTCCTCCGGTACTCTGACAAGTCTAAAACGACGCTGGGCCTCTGGAGCAACCAGGATGGCAGACGGGTAAAACCCTGGAGTTGGGGTGCCACACGCTCCACACCAAGGGACTCAAGCAAATGCTTGGCACGAATCCCAAATGGTCTCGTTGCCCTTGGGCGACTGGAAAAGAGCCGTTCCATAGGCGGTCGGGCAACAGTAGGGTATGCAGGGGAGGTAGGACAGGCAAGGAATTGACACACCCGTCGCACCATGAGGAGTTTCCGCCGGATGGCGAGCGGCGGTTTCCCTGCCTCAGCACACAGGCTGGGGATGGGACTGGTACGGAAGGCACCAGTAGCCAGCCTGATACCCTCATGGTGTACTGCGTCAAGAATCTTCAGATACGAAGGCCTCGCTGACCCATACACAGTGCATCCATAGTCAAGACGAGACCGGAGGAAAGCCCTATAAAACTGCAGCAGACGCGCCCGATATGCTCCCCGGGACCGATGGCTCAGACACTTCAAAATATTCAGCGCCTTCAGGGCCCGCACCTTGAGGTCTTTAAGGTGTGGCAACCACGACAACTTGGAATCAAAAGTGAGGCCCAGGAACCTCACAGTGTCCCTAAAAGGAAGAATGGTGTCCCTCAGATGCAATTCAGGGGAGGTAAAAGCACGTCGAGAACGATTAAAATGAACACACACACATTTGTCTGCAGAAAAGGTAAAACCCGTCTTCGCAGTCCATGCCTCTAATCGCTTTATCGTAAGCTGCAGCTGCCGACTAGCAGTGACAAGACTGGAGGAAGAACAGAAAACAGCAAAATCGTCCACAAACAAGGAGCACTGGGCAGGACTCCGGATAGTGGACGTGATACTGTTAATGGCGACGGCAAAGAGGGTGACACTTAAAACGCTTCCCTGAGGAACACCATTCTCCTGCACGTACAAATAAGATAACACATTACCAACCCGGTATCGAAAGAGGCGGCGGGAAAGAAAGGACCGAATTAAGATGGGGAGATGGCCACGAAAGCCCCACTGATGGAGTTGATTGAGGATAAGGCGGCGCCAAGTAGTGTCATACGCCTTATTAATGTCAAAGAATACACCTACACAATGCTGGTTACGTAGGAAGGCCTGCTGGATGGCCGCCTCAAGCAGGGTCAAGTTGTCCATAGTTGAACGACATCTCCGAAAGCCACACTGAGAGTGGCTAAGGAGCTGCCTGGTCTCGAGCAGCCAAATTAGGCGACGGTTGACCATGCGTTCCAATGTCTTCCCGACACAGGTCGTCAAAGCAATACTCCGACAACTACTGGGATGCATTCGGTCTTTTCCCGGTTTGAGGAGGGGAATCAAAATCGCCTCCCTCCACGAGTCAGGGAACGTGCCAGATGACCATATCATATTAAAACAATTCAGGAGAACTTCGTTGGATGGCAGCAACAAGTGCTGCAGCATGCTGTACAGGATTTGATCATCACCTGGCGCAGTATCATGAGCCACAGACAGCGCCGAAACCAGTTCCCACATTGTGAAGGGGCAGTTGTAGGGTTCAGAATTTGGAGACCGGAAGTCCAAGTGATCCCTCTCGATGGCAGTGCGGTAGCGGCAGAAATCTGGATCACAGTTAATAGTGACAGTAGATTCGGCAAAATACATGGCCAGTGTCTGGGCAATGTCTCTCGGCGCCGTGAGTAGACAACCCTGATGCAGCAATGCCGTGACAGGTAGTTGGCTGCGTTTCCCGGAAATCCTCCTGATGGCTTCCCATACTTTCGTAGAACTAGTGGAGCGGGAGATGGAGTTCAGGAACGATTGCCATGACAGTCGTTTACTCTCTTTAATCACTCACCGCGCTTTGGCTCTTGCCACCCGAAAGGCCGCAAGATTGTCAGCTGAGGGACGGCACTTGAAGCGGCGCAGAGCTGCACGGCGGGCTCGGATGGCTGAGCGGCACTCAGTGTTCCACCAAGGGACAGGGCGCCTCTTGGGATGACTTGAGGACCGTGGGATCGACAATTCAGCAGCATGGGAGATCACGGCTGTAACATGGTCGACCCATTCGTGGACGCTGGCACCGTGTTCCAAAACAGCTAAATCGCTGAAAAGTGTCCAGTCAGCTCTGCAGAGGTGCCACCTGGGCGGCACTGGTAATGCCACAGTCTCATCCAGGAGGCGAATCCAAAGGGGGAAGTGGTCACTAGAATGGAGGTCAGCGGCAACCTCCCACAGAGCAGAATCCGCGAGTGCTGGAGAGCAAAAGGAAAGGTCAATAATTGACGACGACCCAGAAGCAGTACAGAAATGAGTGGGAGCACCAGAGTTGAGGATGCACAGTTCTTCGGATGCCATGAGGCTTTCCAGAATGCGACCCCTGGGGCAAGTAGTCGTAGAGCCCCATAAGACATTATGAACATTGAAGTCCCCCAGAAGGAGAAATGGGCGGGGGAGTTGGGTAATAAGGTCTGTGAGAGCCTCAGAGTCTATTGCATCCTGAGGTGGTAAGTAAACGGAACAGATTGTGAGCCTCCGCCCCACAAGAAGGTCAACTGCAACTGCTTGCAAGTCCATAACGAAAGGGAGCTCAGATGAGTGGTGCATGTCATGGACAAAATCTGCAATACCACCCTTTGCCCTTTCCCCCATCAGATCATCTTTTCGATACACTGTATAGCCCCGTAAAGAAGGAGCATCAGTGGCCCGGAAATGTGTCTCTTGGAGACTCGTGAGCATGAATCTTGTTGTTAAGTTTCTCACTGTTCTCATTCCTGCTATTTCTCATTACTTTCGCCTCTCTTCGATTTACTCTCAATCGATGTTTTGCGCTTTAGTATGTTCATTCCATTCAGCAGATCATGTAATTCTTCTAGGAATTCACTCAGGACAACAATGTCATCAGCGATTCTTATCATTGATATCCTTTCACCCTGAATTTTGATTACACTCCTGAATCTTTCTTTATTTACATAATTTCTGCTTCGATGTAGAGATTGAAAAGTAGGGGCGAAAGACTGAGTCCCTGTCTTACCCCTTTTTCATACGAACACTTGGTTCTTGATCGTCCACTACAATTATTCCTTCTTGGTTCTTGGACCTATTGTATATTACCTGTATCTCCCTATGGTTTTCGAACATCTTATACTATTTTACTTGGGCGAACTCTTTTTCCAGGTCGACAGATCTTAGGAACGTGTATTGATAGTTCTTTGGTCTTGCTTCCATTATCCACCTCAACGTCAGAATTGCCTTTCTGGTGTCTTCATCTTTCCTAAAGCAAAACTGATCGTCATCCAACACATCCTCAAATTTCTTTTCAATTCTTCCTTATATTAGTCTTACCAGCAATTTGGTATCATAAGCTGTTAAGCTGAGATAATTCTAGCACTTATCAGCTCTAGTCTTTGGAACTGTGTCGATGATCTTTTTCAGGAAGTCAGATGATATCTCAGACGGTATTCATATATTTTACACACCATCGTGAATAATCTTTTCTTGCCTCTTCACCCATATTTTAGAAAATCTGATGAAATGTTATCTATTCCATCTGCCTTATTTGATTTTAAGTCCTACGAAGCTCTCTTAAATTCTGATTCGGATGCTGAATCCCTTATCTCTTTTAAATCGAATCCTGTTTCTTCTTGTATCACATCACACAAATCTTCCCCTTCATATAGGCCTTCAATGAACTCTTTCCACCTATCCGATCTCACATCTTCATGTAACAGTTGAATTCCTGTTGCACTTTTAATTTCACTGAATGTTATTTTGACTTTCCTTTATGCTGAGTCGGTCCTAACGATAATCTTTCTTTTCGATTCCTTCACACGCTGCCGTTTCGTCTTTTTTCTGCACTTCCTATTTATTTCATTCCTCAGCGAATTACATTTCTGTATTAGTGAATTTCCCTGAAAGATTTTGTACTCTCTTCTTTCATCGATAAACTGAAGTATTTCTTTTGTTACCCATGGTTCCTTCGCAGTTACCTTCTTTGCACTATGTTTTTCTTTCCAACTTCTGTGATTGGTCTTTATAGAGATGTTTATTCCACTTCAACTGTATTGCCTATCGAACCATTCATTATTGCTGTATCTACAGCCTTAGAAAACTACAAGCGTATCTCGTCACTCCTTAGTACGTCCGTATCCTACTCCTTTGCGTATTGATTCTTCCTGAATAGTCTCTTAAACTTCAGCCTACCCTCCATTACTACTAAAATTCTGATGTAAGTGTGAATCTGCTCCTGTGTACGCCTTACAATCTAGTATCTGATTTACGAACCTCTGGTTGACCATGATTTAATATGACCGAAAATTTTGCATTCCGCACGACCACTTCCAATTATACCTCCACCTCTTGTGATTATTGAACAGAGTATTCGCTATTACTAACTAAAATTTGTTACAGAACTTAATTAGTATTCCTCCTCTCTCATTCCTTGTCCCAAGCCCATTTCCTCCTGTAACGTTTTCATCTACTGCTTCCCATACAACTGCATTCCAGTTTCCCGAAACTATAAGATTTTTATCTCCCCTTAAGTACTGTATTACCCTTGCCATATCCTCATATACTTTCTACGTCTCTTCATCTTCAGCTTGCGACGTCGGCATGTATACCTCAACCATCGCCCTTAGTGTCAATATGTGGTCGACTCTGATAACAATAACCCTGTCACTGAATTTTCCACGGTAACATACTCTCTGTACTACGTTTCTATTCTAACGAATCCTGCTCCCATTATACCATTTTCTGCTGCTACCAAGCCCATATTCTCCCTTAACCCTTTCTTCTAGGCCTTCCCGTACAATCACATTCCTGTTTCCTGTGACAATTAGATTTTCTTCTCCCTTTGCGTACCCATCCAATATTCTAACATACTTCATCTATCTTCTCTTGTTCGGCTTGCGACCTGAACTATCGTTGTACGTGTTGGTTTGCTGTCAATTCTGATGAGAACAACACTGTCACTAAATTGTTCACAGTAGCTCATTCACTGCCTTACCTTCCTATTCATAAAGAATCCTACTCCCCTTATAACTTTTCCTGATGCTGTTGATATAACCCTGTACTTATCTGACCAGGAATCCTTGTTTTCTTGCCTCGTCACTTCACTGACCCCTACTATATCTATATTAAGCATTTGCATTTCCCTTTTCTAGCTTCCCTACCAAATTAAAGCTTCTGACAATCCACGTCCCGTCTCGTAGAACGTTATCATTTGGTCGCTTATTCAATCTTCTTCTTACGGTCACTTCCCCATTGGCAGTCCTCTCTCGGAGATCCTAATGGGGGACTATTTCGGAATCTTTTGTCAATGTTGAAATCATCATGACACTTTTTCAACTGCGGATACACGTTAGGTGTCTATAAAGCAGAGTTTTCCATTGACTTCTGCATCCTCATGCCGTTGATCGTTGCTGATTCTTCCGCCTTTAGGGACAGTTTCCCACCCCAAGAACAAGAGGGTGCCCTGAACCTCTGTCCAGTCCACCGCCATCTTTGACAAGGCCGTCGGCAGAATGAGGGTGACTTCTCTTGTAGGAAGTCTTCGGCCACCAGTGCTGATTGTTTATCGAATTTCAAGCGGTTTCGGGTTTCGTACCCGGCACCGCGGACATTTTGATTACTAATCAAATACGCGACCTCTAGATCACGCGTGTAACTTAAACATAGAATGAAGGTTAGAAGCTTGGAGGTTTGGTGCCACGGAACGATGCTGAAGAGCAGCTCCAGATGCAGAGATAGCAATGAAGAAGTGCTGAGAAGAGTACAGGAAACCTGATCTCTGGCGGTATACATCGAAAGAAGAAGAGGCAGTCTCGTAGGACACATTTTAAGACACAATAAAATCACTGATCTATAGCAGTCAGCGATTGAGTGAATGAATCACCGGGGACGACCAGGATGACATAGACGTACATGCAGCAGATTATGAATGAGGTTGGATGAATGGTATACGCGGAAATGAAGAAACAGGCAGACGATGGGGAAAAATGGCGTACTGCTACAAACTAACGTCAGCGTTTAACACTACAAAGAGAGAAAACATTTTACGGCTTAAGTAACAGAATCCAGAACATTGTCCTGGACAGAGTGTTTTTATCGCAAACAAAAGTGTTATCAGGAGTGCCCAGAAAAGTGAAAGTGGACCACTGTTGTTCTCTGCACACAAAAACTATGTGCTTACAGGATGAGCAGAAATATACAGCGGTTCACTGCTGACGCTGTAGTGTACGAAAAAGTGAGATCGTTGAGAGACTGTAACAAGGTGCAGGATGATTGCACAGAATTTCTGTCGGATGTGATAAATAGAAATTAGTTCTAAAAGGAAAAGGTCTAAATCAAAGCCGATGAATAGGAAAAGCGATCCTTCTTTATTCGATGAGAGCAGTGTAGGTGTGGGTAAAGCCTGGCATGGGGTAAAAAGCTGCACCAAGTTATTAACCTGGCTGCCATCGATTCAGGAGTTGATTACCTGCTGGCAAATTTGTCTTATTATAACTTATTTTCCCATGAAATTCCGTTCCGCTCCAAAGATGAGGAGACGAGGTAAGTCTGTTTTTTTTTGTACTTACGTATAACTTATATGATGTTTGACTTCAACACTGTATAATATATGGTTTTAAAAGAAGAAGAATCAAATTATTTGTAGACAGTACTTCATCTAAGCTTCACTTTCACGTTGAAATAATTGTTCCAGTTGGTCTCCAAAATCAGCAATGGCGCGTTTTTTTTTAGAAAATGACGAAATGGGACAAATCCCCGCAGGTCTTGGTGTAAATCTCGCAGCTCCAAAATCATGCCGATTCTTCAATTATGACTGCCACAAAGGATGACTTATAACATACATTGAATGGGGGGGGGGGGGTATGGTTACGTTACCTGACGATATTATCCCACTGCCTGAAGTAAAGATTCAGAACAACATTTCCGGAAATACACTGAAATCTGTTCCTCTGACGTCGACACCTAATGAGGAACGGATGAAAGAAGCATGCGTGCGAAAAGAAAAACTTCTGTGAAGGAAAGGGTGCTAAATAAAGCAAAAGTGTGCTATAGAAACAAGACGACGTAAGCTAGGTTTCATTACATCAATGCCAAACAAGGGAGAAAACAGGTGTAATAGTCAGTTGAGTGTTCTACAGATTAAGAGTTAGACTTCTCACATAATGACACTAGCTTAGATATGGGTATGGACTTACTTTTTGGTCGAAAGGTATCCGAAGAAGAAGAAGAACAAGGGCCTGGGATTTGGGATTTCAAGGAAGAATCATAAGATTTAACACAGCATACTATTTACTAGGTACCTAGATCGCTTAGCCTCAGTCACTGAACTCTTTCAGGTAACCCCACTAATCCTACTTTCATGGAGAAGAAAGTGTTTTTTTTACAAGAATTTTTTAGCATGTTCAAATTTACGAAACATTTCAGGTCAATATCGTGTTGGGAAAGCTGGCAATAATACAACAATGTTCCAAGGGTTATTTGAAGTTTTTTTGTAAGGCAGTATCCATTTGATCCACATTGTCTGAAATTGGGGAAAGACCCATTTTGTATGATAAAACTCCATAATACTGGTCTTAGGTAAATCGTAAATTTCTCCGTCATTAATAATCAGGCAGAGCTGGAATTTTTGTGGGTTATAGGTAACAATACAACCCAGGAGTTCAATATGAAACCACTGGAACCTCTACTTCTCATTCCGACAATATTACAAATATTGGAAAATCGGGGGCTTTACCCCCACCTCACCCAGTTAATGGTGTACAGCTTGAAAAAGTCACTTCGACTAAATAATGAGTGGCTGTAATTAAAGTACAGCTACTCACAGAGGTCCAGTGTGGGCTGTGATTATGTTATGTCAGCTAAACTTGATAGATATGCTAATGCATTAATGTGGAACTCATATACGCTGGTGAAAAAAATCTAATTTCGGCCGCCGGGTGCAAATGTGGCTCTGTGTAACATCTCTTCGACGTCTCCGGTACTCATATTGAACAAACTGTGTAAATTTCGGTTAGTTATAAAATGAAAATTATGCCTTCCTCACTTGCCTGAACTTCTCTGCCCTCGACCCATACCTAATCCATTATGCATGGAAACATTTCTATACGTCTTTCTTGCATTCATAGAGCCAGATCTGCACCTGGTGGCTAAATTTACAGCTAATTGTTTCCAGCGTAGATCGGTTCCGCATTAAAGCATTAGAGTATCTACTAAGTTTCGCTGCCATACAATAATTACAACTCACGCAAGACCCCTGTGAGTAGCTCTACTTTTGCTATAACGACCGTTGTTTAGTCGTAACGTTGTAAACCGGTAAACAATGAAACAAGGTTGGTTGTAGGGAACTGGAAAGATCGACTTCGGTTCATTGGAAGACTTCTTAGAATCTGTAGCTCTTATACAAAAGTGACCGTGTATAGAACACCTGTGCTATTGAAAGATTCAGAGGTGTGCTGATAGATATGTTAACGGTAGGTTTGATTAATACTCGCATATTACGGAAATATTTCGTGACCTCAGAGCGGATTCACTGAATGCAAGATGTTCTTTTAGTAAAGCATTATTCTGACAGAGAATCGCCATTTGCGACGAACTGCAAAGCGACCCTGTGGCCAAGAAAGACAAGTGTCGTTCAGTAGGCAATGGCCCAGAATTCCTTTTTAAAATATTGATGGCATTAGCGTTATCAGTCAACATTTCTTTCACATGCGCCATTTTTCTGCACAGTCTCCGACACATTCTATGGCCTAACGCCAGCGTTTCATAAAAATGTGTTCCGTGTTGCTAAAAGTCCTTGTCCTGTGGCCGTAGCCATGAATTACATTCTCACCAAATCCAGAGGGTTTCCCACACAGAGAATCCTAAACTGGCTCAAACGGATAAAAGTACCAGTTGTAGGCTGTAGAGTGGATGAGGCAATGCTGTCCAACCCGATTTGGGTATGTGTACTCAGATTCTGAGACCTGGTTGTGGCCGGCATTGTCGTGTTGGAGCAAGATTTCCTTTGGGTTCTTGACAGACCGAATACAACGGGAAAGGTTTCTCAGATATGTTGCTGAATTAATGACTGACTGGTCTGACAACATATCCACGAGAATGACATCTTCGGTATCCCGAAAGACCATCATACACTACTGGCCATTAAAATTGCTACACCACGAAGATGACGTGATACAGACGCGGAATTTAACCGACAGGAAGACGATGCTATGATATGCAAATGATTAGCTCTCCAGAGCATTCACACAAGGGTGGCGTCGGTGGCGACACCTACAACGCGCTGACATGAGGAAAGTTTCCAACCGATTTCTCATACACAGACACCAGTTGACCGGCGTTGCTTGGTGAAACGTTGTTGTGATGCCTCGTGTAAGGAGGAGAAATGGGTACCATCACGTTTCCGACTTTGATTAAGGTTGGATTGAAGCCTATCGCGATTGCGGTTTATCGTATTGTGACATTGCTGCTCGCGTTGGTCAAGATCCAATAACTGTTAGCAGAATATGGAATCGGTGGGTTCAGGAGGGTAATACGAAACGCCGTGCTGGATCCCAGCGGCCTCGTATCACTAGCAGTCGAGATGACAGTCCTCTTATCGGCATGGCTGTAACGGATCTTGCAGCGACGTCTCGTTCCCTGAGTCAACAGATGGGACGTTTGCAAGACAACAACCATCTGCACGAACAGTTCGATGACGTTTGCAGCAGCATGGACTGTCAACTCGGAGACCACTCTGGTTACCCTTGACACTGCATCACAGACAAGAGCGCCTGCGATGGTGTACTCAACGACGAACCTGGGTGCACGAATGGCAAAACGTCATTTTTTCGGATGAACCCAGGTTCTGTTTACAGCATCATGATGGTCACATCCGTGTTTGGCGACATCGCGGTGAACGCACATTAGAAGCGTGTATTCGTCATCGCCATACTGGCGTATCACCCGGCGTGATGGTATGGGGTTACAAGTCTCGGTCACCTCTTGTTCGTATTGACGGCATGTTGAACAGTGGACGTTACATTTCAGATGTGTTACGACCCGAGGCTCTACCCTTCGTACGATCCCTGCGAAACCCTACATTTCAGTAGGATAATGCACGACTGCATGTTGCAGGTCCTGTACGGGTCGTTATGGATACAGCAAATGTTTGACTGCTGCCCTGGCCAGCACATTCTCCAGATCTCTCACCAATTGAAAAAGTCTGGTCAATGGTGGCCGCGTAACTGGCTCGTCACAATACGCCAGTCACTACTGTTGATGAACTGTGGTATCGTGTTGACGCTGCATGGGCAGCTGTACCTGTATACGCCATCCGAGCTCTGACTCAATGCCCAGACGTATCAAAGCCGTTATTACGGCCAGAGGTGGTTGTTCTGTGTACTGATTTCTCAGGATCTATGCATCTATTCGTGAAAATGTAATCACATGTCAGTTACAGTGTAATATATTTGTCCAATGAACACCCATTTATCACCTGCATTTCTTCTTGGTGTAGCAATTTTAATGGCCAGTAGCGTAACTTCACCAATTTCATCTGTTTTGACTATAGCGGGTGGTGGCACACCAGTGACTGCCTTTCTGGCTCCGGTTCAAAGTAGATGTACTCAACTATCGTCCCGTAATGATCGGTGGACAGAAAGTCTCTCCATGCACCTCGAATTTCTCCAGCAGTTCAGATGCAATAACTTTCATCTGATGTAAGCATTCGTGGAACCAATCTTGAGCATATCTTTGAACACTCAAGAGTCTCAATCATTGCACAAGCGTTTCCATGGTTCAGCGATAGCTATAGAGCCAAGTGTTGATTTGTGATGAGCCAGTCTGCAGCAATACTGGCATCGGTGTGATCCACCATTAGGAGAGCTGTGGGTGTGACAGCACGTCCCGAATATGGCCAAATGTGGGCTTTGTTTCTGCACTTCTTTACGCTTTAACTGTCTTTGCCCATCAGCCAACGGGACTCTCGTCAACTGAATCATTATCATACACAACACATACATGTTTATGTATGAAATGAATCACATCAGTTTGCCTGTCATCATTGTGTTGTATACAGGATATTTAAATGGTTAACTACCATCTGCCGGCACTGGAAACTTCACACACGTTCAGAAGAAACACCAGATCCGAAACACTTACAATGATGTTTTCCTATGTACACTGACTGATAAAAACTCGCAACACCAAGAATAAGTAACGTAGAGTAGCGAAATTTAGGAAGTAAGTTTGTCTAGGTAAAATAATAGAGTTATTGACATTGCAACATCACAGGTTAATGTAAGCGCGACATAAGCCATTGCAGATGTGAAATACGCTGGATTAATAACGGGTGTAACCAACGTAATATTGAATGCAAGCTTGAAAACGTGTATACATTGTGTTGTACAGGTGCCGGAGATTAGTTTGCAGGATGATGTTCCATGTCTGTTGCACTTGGTCGGTCAGTACATGGACGGTTAATACTGTTTCACATACGGAATTGCAGACTAGACCGTAACTCGACGTGTAGGTCCAGTGTATCTAGCACGCAGGCAGGCACATTTCACGCCCTCAACTGGCTTCATTCTAAACAATAAAGGGCCATCACTGACACCGAGTAAGAACCAGTTTTCATCAGGAAACGCAACAGACCTCCACAATGCCCTCCAATGAGCTCTCGCTTGACACCACTGAAGTCGCGAATGGCAGTGTCTTTGGATCAGTGGAATACACGCTATGGAGTGTCTGGATCGGCTCTGTCCTTGAAGTAACCTGTTTAGTACAGTCCGTTGTGTCACTGTTGTGCCAACTGCTGCTCAAGTTAATGCTACAGATGCAGTACGATGCGCCAGAGCTCTCCGCCGAATAAGATGGTCTTCCCTCTCGGTAGTACCACGTGGCCGTCCGGAAGCTGGTCTTCTTGCGATCGTACATTCTCGTGACCACCGCTGCCATCAGTCATGTACAGTGGCTACATTTCCGCCAAATCTTTCTGCAGTATCGCAGAAGGAACATCCAGCTTCTCGTAGCACTATTACACGACCTGTTCAAACTCAGTGAGGGGTTGACAATTGCGTCTTTGTCATTTTAAAGACGTCCTTTACTAACATCAACTCACCATGTGCAATCTCAAATGTAACTAACGCTCATGAGCGTTTCAGTGGGTATTTAAAGCAAACCTGATTTGCATCCTCATAGTGTCGCAGCTAGCGCCTGTCTTATCCGACTGGCGTGAAATTTTAATAGACATCATATTTCTCTTACCAAACTTTCGTTTATGTTGCACAGGTCCTTCTTGGTGTTATGCCGTCAGCGTATATTCGCGCCATAAAACAAAACTCTAGCATATTTTGTTGCTCTAGCCTGGTACATCTCCCTTAGGGACCACGGAATCAAGAGAAATCAGGGATTGTATGCAGGCAATTAGAACATTTTATTATCCTCCCTCCATTGCCGAATTAAAACAGGTGGTGGATGACTAGCAGCGGTAAAAGGTACCCTCGACCGTGAACCGTATTGCACACTACTGGGCATTAAAATTGCTACACCAAGAAGAAATGCAGATGGTAAACGGGTATTCATTGGACAAATATATTACGCTAGAACTGACTTGTGATTACATTTTCACGCAATTTGGGTCCATGGATCCTGAGAAATCAGTACCCAGAACAACCACCTCTGGCTGTAATAGCGGCCTCGATACGCCTGAGCATTGAGTCAAACAGAGCTTGGATGGCGTGTACAGGTACAGCTGCTCTGCAGCTTCAACACTATACCACATTTCATCAAGACTAGTGACTAGCTTATTGTGAAGAGCGACTTGCTCGGCTACCACCGACCAGACGTTTTCAGTTGGTAAGAGATCTGGGGAATGTGCTGGCCTGGGCAGCAGTCGAACATTTTCTGTATCCAGAAAGGCCCGTACAGGACCTGCAACATGTGGTCGTACATTTTCCTGCTGAAATGTAGGGTTTCGCAGGGATCTAATGAAGGGTAGAGCCACACATCTGAAATGTAACGTCCACTGTTCAAAGTGCCGTCAATGCGAATAACAAGTAACCGAGACGTATAACCAATGGCAACCCATAGCATCACGCCGGGTGATACGCCAGTATGGCGATGACGAATACAAGCTTTCAGTGTGCGTTCACCGCGATTTCGCCAAACACGGATGAGACCATCATGATGAAGTAAACAGAACCGGGATTCATCCGAAAAAATGACGATTTGCCATTCGTGCACCCAGGTTCGTTGTTGAGTACACCATCGTTGGCGCCCCTGTCTGTGATACAGCTTCAAGGGTAACCGCAGCCATGGTTTACGAGCTGATAGTCCATGCTGCCGCAAACGTCATCGAACTGTTCGTGCAGATGGTTGTTGTCTTGAAAACGTCTCATCTGTTGACTCAGGAAACGAAACGTGGCTGCACGATCCGTTACACCCATGCCGATAAGATGACTGTCATCTCGACTGCTAGTGATACGAGGCCGTTGGGATCCAGCACGGCGTTCCGTATTATCCTTCTGAAACCACCGATTCCATATTCTGCTAACAGTCATTGGATCTCGACCAACGCGAGCAGCAATGTCGCGATACGACAAACCGCAATCGCGATAGGCTAAAATCCGACCTTTATCAAAGTCGGAAACGTGATGGCATCAGAACACCGTTTCACCAGGCAACGCCGGTCAACTGCTGTTTGTGTATGAGAAATCGGTTGGAAACTTTTCACGTTGTAGGTGTCGCCACCGACGTCAAGCTTGTGTGAATGCTCTGAAAAGCTAATCATTTGCATATCATAGCATTTTCTTCCTGTCGGATAAGTTTCGCGTCTGTAGCACGTCATCTTCGTGGTGAAGCAATTTTAATGGCCAGTAGTGTATGTAGCAGCAGACGTAGAGATGAATAAGGGTTACGCAGAATACCTGAAGAAACATCTGTATAAAAAATTATTGTGGCATTTATGGAGGGCCAGATTTGTGGTACGTTAGTTAAGTGGTTTAATTGGTCACGCAATGATGAGTGAAGGCATTATGAGACAAATGAATGTTCCACCTTATGACACAAAACGGCTGAAGCGAATATGGAGATGCTGACGTCGTAAAAGAAAAAATAAACACGCCAAAACAAATTTTTGATATTTCACCTTATGACAGAAAACAGTTGAAGCGAGTATGGAGATGATATGCTGACGTCGTAAAAGAAGAAATAAACACGCCAAAACAAATGATTGATGAGAGGAAAAATTTCAAAGAATAACATATCAGTATGCTAGGGACTGGACAGCGAAGTGATTAATGGCGAGTGAATTATGAATCTGTGTTCGTTGCAAATGTAACAAACACAGTAACGTAAATTTACATAAATGCTGGCTCCGGGGCAGCCAGCGACGAAGCGACCACGCGACGGAGTTTGGAGGTATCGACCGCGGTCCGCTGCAACCGTAGCGCGGCCGTCGATATTCGCCTCATTAGTGCAGCATCGTGCAGCATCTGCCCACGCGGCACTTGAGGTTCTCTGTCCAGGGGCACTAGAGTCAGGGAGAGCGCGAACTATGCTTCTGCTCAGTACTACGTTTTCTTAATGCTGCGGAAATTACGGACGACTTCAATTTAAATTTCTGCAGATATTTAGGTCATCTAAGCATTATCTCCACTATTGAAGGATATACAAATCTGTATCACACGTCGTGATATCTTTTTACGAGAAATGCTCCAAATATTGTTATCTATGATATTTGTAATTTTTGAAAAGAATGAAAAACTGCTAAATTATAATCGATTTCACTGCTGTCACTATCCATTCCTACCCCATTACTGTGTCTTAAAAGTTTTTAAACTATGTATTTCTTGAGTAACAATGTAAACTCATATTCACATAGCCACAGATGATAAATTTCTATGTAAGTGACTTTTAAAACTGTAGCTGTTCTATTTGTGTGTTGGTGGCCGCGTTGCTCGTTTGTATGGAGAGGAAGTTGCGTTCAAAGCCCACATCAAAGTGGCACGTCCTCACAACTTAAAACGGGAAAGCTGGTCGTACAGCGATCAACGTTAAAGGGATTACTAAATCTTGAAATGGTAATCAGCTGATAGCTTAACGAAATGCTTACGTAACCACTTAAAATTCATGCAAATTATCCCACCAATCATCATCAGTTTTCAAATATTGGACATAGTTACGGAAAGCTAGGACTTGCGCAGAGAACAAAATTTCACGCTAACAGCCTGCATCTCTACAGATTTTATTAGAAATTTGAACGTTATTGAGAAACTGCAGGATACAACCTATTCTTTTTTGGAATAATTCGTACCTTTTCTGATGCCTAAGAGGCCAACATGAAAAAGAACACAATGTTTTTACGATACAATGTTAAAACTGTTTTGATCATTTAACAATTAGTGACTTTACCTTCTTTAGAATGAGAATCTTTAAAGCAAAGACTCAGAGCCACTTAGAAGTTCCCCAAAGAAATTATTTAATTCGAGTTATGGGTATTTAGGAGGTATAGTTTTGAATATACTAGATGATAAAAACTGGAATACATAGGATTTCGGTTAGGATCACTTGCTTCTGAATCCGCTTCAAAAATTTTTATCAGTTTTCCATCTTAAATCTAAGTTTAGAATCTCTTGAATAAAATTTCAGTTAAAAAATTGAATTGGATGTTGTAAAGTTGTTTGGAAACCAAGTTACATATTCTCGAGTATCCGATTACATCCATGTTCCCGCTGCTTTCACACGTCAATTGTTTTCATTAGACTTTCATTCGAGAAAGACATTATGTAACTGTTTTTCCTAGTTGCCAGCCCCGTTAGAAGATGCGCTTTGCGACACACTTATGGTTTGTCATGTATGTGTTAGGTTTTCGAGCTTTAGTTTGCACGGAGGTAAGAAAAGAAGGAAGTTGTCATTACGTCACAAGGATGAAACCGATGGCCGCTATCTTATATAGCCCAAAACGTTAGGTTGATACCGTTTACAACACCATGGTCCACCGCGGTGATACTTCGCTATGATGTTACTCTAACAAGCCCATACCCAGTTTCGACCGTTTCGGATATTTACGGACTTTTTGGTCGTGTGCCGAATTGGATCTGGTGCTTTGATTGTGTAGAGACAGTTATTTTACCAAAAATGTCATGTTGGATTGCTTACAAGTCTGCCGATCGATCGATTGTAGTCTAAAATTCGCAGGAATCACATTTCATTCGTAAGTGAAGCCGTACAAGTAACATTTCCTTACGTACACATGAATTATGGTTGCACTGTGTACTTTAAATCTCTCCTGCGTTTTTCACTCCCATCGCCTTCCAAAACGCAAACGTTCCGACATCCAAACCACACTGACCGCTGGATATCGTGACCGCCATGATTGTTGGTACAGCATATCATGCCCTGAATTCCACCCACCGATAGCTGTTCATTGTTCACATTTCCTCCGTCTTCCAAAGATTCTGGCTATGAACGGCGGAGACAGCGGTAGTGTGTGTGTGTGTTCTTTGTGTGATTATATGAATGTATGTGTATGCGTATGTGTGTGTGTGTGTGTGTGTGTGTGTGTGTGTGTGGGTGTGTGTGTGCTCTGCTTCCTTTCTGAAGGGCGCTTTGGCCGAAAACTTATGTAAACATTTTTTCGTCCTGCCTGCTGTTCAGCGTGTAAGTAGGGGGTCTATCCGCTCACAGTATAGTTATTCCCTCATGAAGTTTGTTGTAAATAATCCATTCTACTTCAACAATGGTGTGCTTGATTACAATACCTCAACAACAGAAGAAAAAAACTACATTCATTACGCTTCAAAATTCTGCAACCAAAAGCTTTGATCACTTACACTGCTATATAAAATGCCTGACAGACAGCAAGGTAATGTTTGAAACTAAAAACATTCTCTTTGACACCTACTCCTACTCTGCAGCGGACTCTCCATTACTGTAATGTGTATACGGCTATGTTCAAGATTTACTGGCTTACATCTACCTCACTTTAATTAAAAAACAAAAATTTAATAAATGATCAGCATGGTGCCATATGTACAAAAATATTGATGTTAATATATTTGACTTGTTGCACGCCTTTATGATTTATCGTCGAAATCGTACATGGAACATGAAATTAACTATTGGTATATATATGCTTATATATTTCGAAAACCTCAAACATGAAATTCAAAAGTAAATGAAGCAGTTGATCAAAGTAGACATACTTTCCAATTTTTTATGTCTGATTATTGTTGAAAAACTGACAACTGGTCAGAAATATACCGAGAAGAAGCAAATAGGTTACAGTTCAGAAGGTCAGCATATATGTTACACAAGTTAGGCTCTCATCACCAAAAAAACACTTACAAACAAGTTAAAGCGAAATATCCTCTTTACGCAGTCTAAGTGTTTGAGACCATTCCCTTCTAATGCTGAAGTATGTTTAGAAAAACTATATCGTTTATTTAGCCTATAAATTGGAGTTAATGGTCATGAGCTAATTAACACATCTTAGTATGATTTCAAAGTGAGAAGATGTGTACACTAATGCACTGACAATTTAACAAAACAAGAATTCTTCTCTGCTTGGAGATCTACTTCCATGCAGTTATACTTCTCTTGGCATTTCAATAATCGTTCGCTTTGCGGACATGCGCCAGATACGATAGCATGCCTTGCTTCGTCCCTCACTGCACCCGTTTATGGGCTATCAAGGAACGCATACATAAGTTTTTTGCAGACGTGAACATTACAAATGTTGTATACACAAGTTGAAAGCTGAAAATGTAACGAGTATTTGACTTTTGTGACAGTTTCGTCACGAGTGGTTACAAAAAGTTTTTACACCCGACTTCTTCTGATTATTCAGAAGAGCAGTAAGCCAACAAGCATTGGTTTCGTAGTTCCATTATAACGACTCTTCTTCTTGATGATTTGGTTTGATTTGTACTTGGCCTCGGCTAAAACTCGGCGACAGTCGGTAGAGTGTTGAGATCGTTATCAAGTTACGAAGACGACGTTACACAAAATAACAGTGTTGAACCGAAATGTCGACGTGCGTGAGATATTTACTTCACCAAGAACCATAATTAATCGTTCGTAATCGATGTTTATCTGATTAATGATGAAATATTAATGATAAAACCAATACAGTCACATCCACAACAAATTCCCTACAAGATGGTCGTAATTTCAAGTATCTAAGAAATCGTAACAGTGGGCTTGTTATTTGAGTCAAAGATTCTACACAAGCGCCGAGCGCTACGGTCAAATATTATCGCTGCGCGTAATTATTACTCCGGAGTTTCTTGTCAATAATTTGATAGAATTTTAAATCACAGATGCACGAACTGGCACGAGAGGGTGTTTTATTGCACAATGTCAGTCACTTCCTAACCAAGCCTTGAGAAGAAACCTTTCTCAGGTGTTGGGGGGATTTAAATTATATGCTTCGGACCTATTACTGAAGTTCCATAAACCACTGGCTATTATGAATGAAAATTGTCTATCAGTTTTCGTTGCCTAAATCACTGTCTAAGTAATGTTTAGTTCAATTATCTACTATAAAGTTCACTTTATTCTAGTAGGTAAAAGTCCTCCGTTCGAATTCTAATGCCGTGATATTTCAAGTCAGAAGATCGTATTACTGCGTCATAATAGATGGCAATTATTCAATCTCAAAAAAAATCTAAGCGCGCCTACATGTACGAGCATTCAAATATATGACCTGCTTCGGCTCACTCTTGCAACGTTGTGACAATGCATTGAATTATACTTAGTCATTACTCACGATTCCCAAAGAGTACTCACACGAAGTATTCTTTGGGATCGTTGGTTCTACTTTGCGAATGTTAATTTATGCTAATTTTGCGATTTATTATGATTTTGATTTTAATTTTACTAAAATTTAATCTTTCTTTCGTAGATTGCTAAATTGTCAAGTCTTAGATTCCTGATTTAATTACTTCTTATTGTCCTAATAATAGTGATAAATGGAACTTCGTTCACTTATTCACTTTTCTGGGAATTTGGGACTTGGGGGAAAATCTTTGGGGTATTGGGAGCTAATTTTTGATTTTTATTTCTCGTCCGAGGAAGTGGCATTACACCATCTTCATTAGCTAGCCATACGAATACAGTAAAGGTGGAGTTAAGTGAATTACAAACTCATACTTTTCACATAAATTCCTTCTCTTCTTGGTTATTCGAAAAATATCAGGAAAAAACAAGTTACAAGGAGGCCAAATGTTGGAAATTGCTTTCCTGACACTTTATTATTCTTGTAAGCACTATAGTTTTCTATATTTAAAACAGTTTTTGCTTGACAGAAATAATGATAAAGAAGAAACCGAAAACAGTAGCCTGCTAACGTTCTGAGTTAGTTAAGTAGACTGCAACTCTGGCTTCGAAACAACGTGGAGCCTAAGTCGATAGCGCCATCTCTCTTTTTAACTTACATGCTGTTTTGATTATAAACTTTCCTGTAATCTCAATTGTTACGATTTTATCATTCTCGAAGGTTATTAAGCCTCCAAAAAGTGTTTTGGTAGCTGGAAACGTAAGCTTCATGGCAGTAGGTTTCTTTCTCAGGAAGCTGAGACCGTGTAAGAACCTCCATTTAAAAACCGACTGGATGTTACGGTACGATATAGCAGTGATTGCGTTGTTCAAACTATTCAGTGTTACTTTGGACATGCATGCGTGTCCGAAGTACACTGCTTTGAATGACTGAATATAGCAGCTGAAGCTAATACGTATTTTTTTATTAATTCATCAATCCTATGACTGATTTGATGAGGCTCGCCACAAATTCTTCTCCAGCGATAGCCTCTTCATCTCAGAGTCGTGCCTAGAATATACGCCTTCAGTTATGTTTAGGATATATTGCAGTCTCCGTATTCCCCTACAGTTTCTACCCTCTACTACCATGGAGGTTATTCTCTGGTGTCCCAACACATGTCTTATCATCTTGTACCTCCTTCTTGTCAGTTTCTTCCCTATGTTCATTTCTTAGCTGATACTGCAGTGAATCTCCTCCTTCCTTAATTTATCAGTCCACGTAGTTTTGAAGATGTATCTGTAGCACCACATCTCCAATCCTTCGATTCACTTCTTTTCTTGTTACCATACAGTGCTATGCATCAAATGCACATTCTCAGAAATTTCTTCCTCAATTTAAGGCTTGTTTTGACACTCTGTAGTAGACATGTTTGGCAATGGAATGCCCTCTTTGCTTGTGCTGGTCTGCTGTTTATGTCCGTTTTGCTATTTTGTACCAAAGTATCAGGTTTCCACTTCGACGTTAAGTTTATCATTACTGTCAATTCTGCTACATTTCTTGTCTTTTTCTAGTTAACTCGCAGACCATATTCTGTATCCATTAGACAGCTCACTCCATTTAAAAGGTCACATAATTCTTAATCTTTTTTATCGAGGACAGAAATGTCCTCAGTAAATCTCGTCACTAATATTCATTCTCCTTCAATTTAAACTCACTCTTGAAACTTCCTTTTATATCTTATGTTGCTTCTTCGATGTATAATTTTAATGGTAGGCTCCAAAGATTGCGTCGCTGCCTTACACCAGTTTTAAGCGCAGCACTTCGTTCTTTGTCATACAATCTTATTCTTCCCTCCTGGTACTTGCACGTAATGTATATTACCCGTTTATCCCTGCAGTTTACTCTTATTTTTCCCCGAGTTTCGAACATCTTGTGTCATTTATTTGTCAAACGGTGGACAAAACCTATGAACATGTCTTGATTTCTTTCAGTCTTGTTCCTATTGTCTAAAGCAAAATCATGTATGAGCTTTCAAATTGGTTGTGCGGTAGTTGTGCTCTTATACTACCTTTCTATATTCGAAAATATGTAGATGATCCTTCTTCGAAAGTCTGATGTTACGTATCCAGTCTGATTGACTCTAGACTCCAATACTCGTCTTATTTGACCTCAGATGGTCAAAAGCTCTTTTGAATTATGATTCAACTACTGGAATCACTATGTCATCCATAACGACTCCAATTTCTTCCTCTGTCACATCATCAAACTCGTCTTCTCTTTCACTGTAATCTTTCTACCTATCCGGTCTCTCCTCTGCGTTTAACAGTGGAATTTCCATTCAATTCTTTTGACTTTACTGAGCCATTCATATAGACGACCAGTCCTTTTTTCGATAATTTCACATCTTTAGTGCAGCCAAATCGCCTTCGCCTCCCTGTATTTCATATTTATTTGATTACTAAGTGATTTATACTGATGTTTTCCTACCTTCGCCCGAATATCTTTGTATCTCCTTCTTTCATCGATCAGCTGAAGTATTTCTTCTGTTTATCCAAAGTTTCTGTGCCATTACCTTGGCTTCACAATCACTAAATCATGATATCTCGAGAGAAAAGAACAGCAGAATAGATTCATACACCTATCAATTCCTGATGTAGGCAAATGAAAATACGTGATATCTGAGGAAACTGGGTCTAAATCTCGGGGAAAATCATTCAGACCTAGACATCGTCTGCTGTAGTTTTGGTGTATTCTGTCGGTAAAATGTTACAAACAATACTGAAATAATAAGTGACCTCGCAAATTGACTGGATGCAAAACTCATCAACTGAATGAAAAAGTCCACCTACAACAGATACGTTAAACACAAATGCGTATAGTATTAAGAAAAATTAATTATCGGGAGGCAGTGAAGTAATTGTACCCATTACTCGAATATGTAGGCTTCTGTTGTACACAGAGAGACAACTACCCAGTCACAATATCGCAACAATCTAAGACCATGTTCGGCAGAAAGTTACTAAAGCATGTCACGTCTATTCAGCTGACAGAGGCCACAGAAGCACTATACAAGAACACACTATAGTAGATATTCTCACTCCCTAAGGGATACGAAGATCAGACCCATTCGGAAAACAGCGAGTTCCGGTTTACGTAAGCCGTTCATACAATGACTGAATTTGCCGTGTGTGAGGGAACGCGGTTTGTTTAATGAAGTTAAAGGCGAAAATTGTAACAGCAGTATGTCCGCTGTCCAATTAAGGCAGCACGCTGCTTTGTATAGAAAAGCGACCACTCACCACCGAAATTCCATCACCAGTCTTACAGAAACAGCAAGCCTAATCAAGCCTTCAAGTTAAATGCATCTGTGCACTCTTGAGGAAACATGTTCCTTCTCTGAATGCCTCTCAGGTTCTCTAATGAGGGTAGCAGAATCCATATTTGCATGTTTAGCTTTCGTGTGTACATCTTAGACTTCAACTAACCACATTCATAAAAATCTAATGGTGTAATTTCTGCCGACCTTGGTAGCCACGACCCATCCAGCCCAATTCGGGTAAGTGTGGTTGAGTTGTTTCCTCACAGGTCTGGCAAAGTGTGGAGGGGCTCCGTCATGTAGGAAGTACATTACAGTCGGCGTAGCCAAAGGGACGTCCTCAAGGCGTTCATCAAACGTACAGGTTGTCCCACTCAAACCTACCTGATTTTAAAGACCGAGGAAAAAAACCAAAGTAGATATGACAATGAAAAATGCACCACATTGTAGAATATCTCAAAGAATTTATTTATTTATTATCTATACACCTCTTCATGTGAGCCATTTGTAGCATGAAGAATATCGAGTCTATATAAAGTCTCTGGTCATGCTCTTTGTAACATTTCCTCTGTTATTTTTGCAATCGCATTGGTGATACGATGTCGCAACGTTGGAATATCGTCCACTTTGGTAACATGCACGTGGTCCTTCACGGATCCCCACATGAAGAAATCAAGCGGCGTAATATCGGGCGAACGTGGTGGCCAGGCAATGGCTCCTACGCGTCCGATCGAACGATTGGGAAAGTTCCTACCCAGGAACTTGCAAACAGCCGTTGACCAAAGCAGTGTAGCTCCATCTTGTTGAAAAATGATGTTGATTTGCAAGTCCGGTAACAGAGGGTACATAGACTGCTCCAACATGTCTAGATACACTGACCCATTCACTGATTGTTCCGCAGAGAAAGACAGTACAACAGTCCCGTCGTGCATTAGCCTGCACCAGACGTTTAGTTCAGGGCTATGACGAACATGGTCAATGACAACGTGCGGATTTTATGAACCACAAATCCGAAAATTATGCCCATTATCCCGCCCGGTTGGCCGTGCGGTCTAACGCACGGCTTTCCAAGCACGAAGGAGCGCCTGGTCCCCGGCACGAATCCGCCCTGCGGTTTGTGTCGAGGCCCGGTGAACCGGCCAGTGTGTGGATGGTTTTTAGGCGGTTTTCCATCTGCCACGCCGAATGCGGGTGGTTCCCCTTATTCCTCCTCAGTTACACTATGTCGGCGATTGCTGCGCAAACAAGTTCTCCACGTACGCGTACACCACCATTACTCTACCACGCAAACATAGGGGTTACACTCGTCCGCACAGTAACCCTGGGTTCGGCGTGGGGCGGCGGGGGGCTGAAGTGGACTGCGGTAGTCGTCGTGGAGTTGTGGACCACTGCGGCTGCAGCGGGGACGGAGCCTCTCCGTCGTTTCTAGGTCCGCGGTTAACATGCTATACAATACAATGCCTCTAAACCCTTCCTGATAGATGAAACGTTGCCTCATCTGAGAATAAACATATTTCGAGGAAGTTGGCATCCATATCAATACGCTGCATCATGTCCACAGTAAATTGTTGTCGGCGTGGTTTGCCGTTCGGCGTCAGATGTTGCAGAATTTGCAAAGCACAGCTACGAAGACGCTGGTGAACTTCACGATGCAATGTTGATCGAGGTAGATCAAGTTACCTAAATGCTTGACGAAATGTCTTACGTGGGCTTGTGAGAAATATTTATCTGAGGTCTTCCATCCGTAGCGTGCAGCGCCAACATGTTTGAGAATACTTCGTGTTGCCAGAAACATCCTAAACTATTCCTTAATTGTTTTCACATCAAGTGGATCACATTCATACATAAGACGATAATTTCTTTGCACTTTAATCGGCGATTTTGTTTCTGCAAACCGCACTACTGCTTGCGCCCGCTGCTGTGGAGTCGCCATTTTCACTTCATGCGACCATCCTGCACTCTGACGACGATACTTGGCGCATATGATGCGGGAATATAATTTCTTTGAGATGCATCAGGTTACCTTCCATTCAGAAGGCTGTTGCACTCAATTATATTGACTTGCAAATAATAGATTTCAGCTATCAGTTGTCCTTTTTAAATTTTATTGGCAGACCTATATTTCAGCTAGAAATTAGCCATTCTCAATGCACTATCATTTTTGATCAATGCATGTAACACATCAAAAATGATAGTGCATTGAGAATGGCTAGTTTCTAGCTGAAATCTAGATCTGCCAATAAAATTTAAAAATGACGACTGATAGCTGAATTCTATTATTTACAAGTCTTTGAGATGCTCTACAATTTGGTGCATTTTTCATTGTTGTATTTACTGTGGTTTTTCTCTCGTGGGTCCTTGAAATTATGGAGGTTTGAGTGGGACAACCTGCATTTTCAAAAAAACTTCAAATATTTCTGTCACTTCCCTCGCTGCTGTAAAAAGACTCGACTTATCAACATGTTACCGATCATGCCGTACAAAACACTGATCGTGAAACAAATTTGGACACTGGTTTTGACTGTAACGTGATTTTCCTACGAGCGTCGATGATTATTAAGTTGATTATAATCCCATTCCGTGTCAAAATATATTCATAAGCGAACAGTATTAATGGAAGCAAATGGCGTTTGTCATGTAACTAGTGACAAAATGAAAGTCGTGTGACACTGTCGCCAATGTAAATATTATGGACACACGATATGTGAAACGGGTAGAAGTTTTCTTCGTGTCATGTTTGCCATAATATTTTCGTGTAACACTCATGTGTGCAGAAAGCCGCGTGTGCAGATAGTAGGACTACGCTGCATCATTTCGGCAATGGACTGTCGTTCCAGCACACGTTATTGAACAACTCGTTCAGAAGAAAAATGAAAACTTGCAAGAATACCTGTTTCAAGCAATGTGCTGAAAAATCAGGTAAACAATTTACGCTCAGGAATTCGACCTGTCGGAAAGTACTGATGGTATTCTTAGACAGCAGCAGGAACGTTACCAACACAGAAGCCACAAACGTACGTCGTATTTGCATATTGTTCATTAGTGTAGATGGGTGGCTTTTTAGGCAGCGCTTGTACATAGTTAACGGATGTTCCTCTCTCAGATTCTCTCAGTCCCCATACTACTTCACTCACAATACAGGAGGGACAACTGCACGCTCATCAGGAGCTGGTTTCACGGTGGAATGAGATTCTGTGCAAATAGGTCACAAACAACGAAGTAGGCTGAACTGGAAGAAAGCATCGAAGGCCCTGCGTGGCTGAGACACGGAAGCGCGCGCAACACGCCCAGAGACAAATGCACCTAAATGTGTTCGATCTCAGAGAGCATTCAAAAGTTTTTTGCTTCAAACGAGCGTTCCTGTCATATGCCTGAGTAATGGCCAGGCCTCCTGGGTGTAAGTTGTACCACCTATGACAAATGCAGCTTTGTTCAAACATTTTATCATGTGCAAAATCAGATATAATGTTTGATGGGGTAGCTGCAATCAGTGATTGTATAATGTTGCTTCGACTTGATTGCAATTTTTTTTTCTTCATATGACCGGTGTCGGTTCATTCAGAACCATCTTCAGATCTGTAACGATAATGATACTAATTTACTATTTCACGAAAGCAAATGGGATGAAAAAGATTTGCTTTCGTGAAATAGTAAATTAGTATCATTATCGTTACAGATCTGAAGATGGTTCTGAATGAACCGAAACCGGTCATATGAAAAAAAAAATTGCAATCAAGACGGATTATAAGTAACATTTTATCCTGTATAGCAGCTAATGCTGAGCAATGAAACGAGACAAAATAGCAGGCCCGCTTCAAGCTCTTCTAAGCAGTTTAGTTGGAGTCCACTTTCTTTTCCGACAAGTTACATTGCAGTTACGATTTTATAAAATTCAGAGCACACAGAATACCAACTGGTCCCTTTAAACAAGTAGGACATTTCCTTGGAAATGATAACTGGTCTAACTTAGATTATTAGTATTTGAATGAGGCTGTAAACAGATACCTATGCCTTTATTGTACATTTCGTGTAAAGGCTGTAATAAGAATACAAGGGCAATAGAAAGTGAGTTGCAGAGCACACAGCGCAGTTTCCCCCAGACTCCACTTGCGCGCGGAGTGCAGAATGGTGAGAATAATTTTGTTGCGTCCAACATGAACCGTACAATATCTCGCGGAATGTGTGGGCTCACGCGTTTTATGTCCCTCTCGTGGCGAGGTTCTGGTAGTGAGGACCAGTCGTAAGTCGTGAGCCCTGTGTGAGTATCTCATGAGAACGGCGCGCGGTGCGGGCCAAATGCCCGCGAGATCCACCGCGTTATTGCGGGCATCCGCAATATTTATGGTCTGGTGCGGCTGACCCTCGCGCTCCCGCGAGACGAATTCCTTTCCTTCCGCGGGTCGCTTCCGAAATTTCGCGGCTCTGGCGCTATAAATCTGCACCAACCTCATTCCGCCACAGCGTCGTTGCCTCATCTCATTCGCCGATAGCTGCATTTTCAGCTGCAGTAAAACGCCGCGCTGTAGTTTTTTACTTCGTTTTTTTGCATCTCATGTCGAATAATTTCCTGCGTGGGGCAGTTAATTAAAAGTTTCAATTCCGCTGTCAGAAGCAGAATAGCTGCAGAGTCTTCGTTTTGCCACATCCACCTCTATACGTAGCTGCATATGCCGAGTGGTCCTAAAATCACAACATGGTATTTACCTGTCTGTAATTCTACCCTTGTGCTTTCTGCCAGCCATACACACAACTTATTGTTAAAAAAATGGCTCTGAGCACTATGGGACTTAACTTCTGAGGTCATCAGTCCCCTAGAACTTGGAACTATTAAACCTAAGGACATCACAAACATCCATGCCCGAGGCAGGATTCGAACCTGCGACCGTAGCGGTCACGCGGCTCCAGACTGTAGTGCCTAGAACCGCTCGGCCACTCCGACCGACCAACTTATTGTGTGCATACTTCTGTGTGCGTGTGTGCGTGCGTGTCTGTGTGATGTGTGCGTGTGTGTGTGTGTGTGTGTGTGTGTGTGTGTGTGTGTGTATGTTTGTTCGTTTGTTTTTTTTTTTTTTAGCCTGTGTAAATGCATGTGTCCATGCAATTTCAGAAACTAAAATACGAGAACGAGATTTCTGATAACGTGAGTAAGAAATAAATTGTGAACTTTGTTATGGTAAATAAAGAAAGGAAACGAGCGTTTTTAAGCTACAAAACATCAACAACCATAGATTAAAAATGTGCTCATTACCATGGCCACGTCTACTGCCTTACAGACATAAACGTCAGCAACTATACGTCAATACTACGGAGACACTTCGTGTTTGACATATGTAGTCACACCGGTCAACGTATGTCACTTTGAAACTTCCTGGCAGATTAAAACTGTGTGCCGGACTGAGACTCGAACTCGGGACCTTTGCCTTTCGCGGGCAAGTGCTGCCCAGGCTGTGGCTAAGCCATGTCTCCGCAATATCCTTTCTTTCAGGAGTGCCAGTTTCGCAAGGTTCGCAGGAGAGCTTCTGCGAAGTTTGAAAGATAGGAGACGAGGTACTGGCAGAACTGAAGCTCTGAGACGGGTCGTGAGTCGTGCTTGGGTAACTCAGTTGGTAGAGCACTGCCCGCGAAAGGCAAAGGTCCCGATTTCGAATCTCGGTGCGGCACCCAGGTTTAATCCGCCAGGAAGTTTCATATCAGCGCACACTTCGCTGCAAGTCTCATTGTATGTCACTTTAACAACAATAAGGCAGGTATCTTTGGGCAGTGCAGAATTCCTCTGTGTGACCCCAACAAATAGCAACAGGTTGTTAACTTCACTACCAGTAATATGTTCACTGACCACCTATTTCTTCCCTAGGCATCCACCTTTGATCTACTCACGAGAGCCCAAATGTTATGAAAAGGAAGAGTGATGTTATATTCCGTTTGAAACAAAAAAAAATCAAACTTTGCTAATATGGATACAGATACTTAAACACACATACCCCATAATAAGACAGAAGCACATATTTACACGTGCAATCAACAAGCCTAAAGCTCCTTCACCGTAACTAACCGTTTAGCATTTGCAGCAGCCAAACCCGTACCTGAGAACGTCGTAGACACATGTGCTATGCCGGTAGACTTAGTGATGTTCGGTTGAGACGTTTGGTCAGAAAAAAATAATGAAATGAATAAAATCCTGTTGTTAAAATTTGCGCAGCCAAGAATTTGCACGACTGCATTTATCTAGCTACACAGAGCACGAAACTGTGAAAATCAACAGGAAGAATGAACAGAGAAATAGCTCCCACCTTAAGCAACAATGACGATGCAAAGTAGGAATAGGTGAAACACGTATGGTTGAAAATGACATAAATCTTCAGTTGCAAAAGACAGTTCGCGAAAATGTAATGACATAAAATCATGTCAGTGAAAAGTGGTCAGAAATGTCACGTAAAGAATACATCGTGACATAATTTTGTGAAGGATTGCGAATCGAACATGGATTTCCTGCTTATCGAGAGCATACACTGAAATCGGTTTCGCATTTTTCTGAGCCTTGTTTCCTTTCTGTTACACTTCACCTATTTTTATAATATTCTCAAAATTGCTACAAAAATATTCTCAAAATTGCTACAAAAATACTTGAAATGGTATCACCATTTTGCCAGAAATACTAATAACTAAATAAAATAAACAATGAAACATAAAAAGAAAAAAATGTTCTACGCATTTATGCATCAAGCCGCCCCCCCCCCCCATGAACCATGGACCTTGCCGTTGGTGGGGAGGCTTGCGTACCGTAGGTACAACCGTACCGTAGGTACAACCACAACGGAGGGGTATCTGTTGAGAGGCCAGACAAACGTGTGGTTCCTGAAGAGGGGCAGCAGCCTTTTCAGTAGTTGCAAGGGCAACAGTCTGGATGATTGACTTATCTGGCCTTGTAACAATAACCAAAACGGCATTGCTGTGCTGATACTGCGAACGGCTGAAAGCAAGGGGAAACTACGGCCGTAATTTTTCCCGAGGGCATGCAGCTTTACTGTATGATTAAATGATAATGGCGTCCTCTTGGGTAAAATATTCCGGAGGTAAAATAGTCCCCCATTCGGATCTCCGGGCGGGGACTACTCAAGAGGATGTCGTTATCAGGAGAAAGAAAACTGGCGTCCTACGGATCGGAGCGTGGAATGTCAGATCCCTTAATCGGGCAGGTAGGTTAGAAAATTTAAAAAGGGAAATGGATAGGTTAAAGTTAGATATAGTGGGAATTAGTGAAGTTCGGAGACATCTGGTCAGGTGACTACAGGTTTATAAACACAAAGTCAAATAGGGGTAATGCAGGAGTAGGTTTAATAATGAATAGGAATATAGGAATGCGTGTAAGCTACTACAAACAGCATAGTGAACGCATTATTGTGGCCAAGATAGACACGAAGCCCGCGCCTACTACAGTAGTACAAGTTTATATGCCAACTAGCTCTGCAGATGACGAAGAAATTGAAGAAATGTATGATGATATAAAAGAAATTATTCAGATAGTGAAAGGAGACGAAAATTTACTAGTCATGGGTGACTGGAATTCGAGTGTAGGAAAAGGGAGAGAAGGAAACGTAGTAGGTGAATATGGATTGGGGCTAAGAAATGAAAGAGGAAGCCACCTGGTAGAATTTTGCACACCGCACAACTTAATTGTAGCTAACACATGGTTTAAGAATCATGATATAAAGTTGTATACATGGAAGACCCTGGAGATACTAAAAGGTATCAGATAGATTATATAATGGTAAGACAGAGATTTAGGAACCAGGTTTTAAATTGTAAGACATTTCCAGGGGCAGATGTGGACTCTGACCACAGTCTATTGGTTGTGACCTGTAGATTAAAACTGAAGAAACTGCAAAAAGGTGGGAATTTAAGGAGATGGGACCTGGATAAACTGAAAGAACCAGAGGTTGTACAGAGTTTTAGGGAGAGCATAAGGGAACAATTGACAGGGATGGGGGAAAGAAATACAGTACAAGAAGAATGGATAGCTTTGAGGGATGAAGTAGTGAAGGCAGCAGAGGATCAAGTAGGTAAATAGACCAGGGCTCTTAGAAATCCTTGGGTAACAGAAGAAATAATGAATTTAATTGATGAAAGGAGAAAATATAAAAATGCAGTAAATGAAGCAGGCAAAAAGGAATACAAACGTCTCAAAAATGAGATAGACAGGAAGTGCAAAATGGCTAAGCAGGGATGGCTAGAGGACAAATGTAAGGATGTAGAGGCTTATCTCACTAGGGGTAAGATAGATACTGCCTACAGGAAAATTAAGGAGACCTTAGGAGATAACAGAACCATTTGTATGAACATCAAGAGCTGAGATGGAAACCCAGAAGGGAAAGCAGAAAGGTGGAAGGAGTATGTAGAGGGTCTATACTAATGCGATGTACTTGAGGACAATATTATGGAAATGGAAGAGGATGTAGATGAAGATGAAATGGGAGATACGATACTGCGTGAAGAGTTTGACAGACCACTTAAAGACCTGAGTCGAAACAAGGCCCCCGGAGTAGACAACATTCCAATGGAACTACTGACGGCCTTGGGAGAGCCAGTCATGACAAAACTCTACCATCTGGTGAGCAAGATGTATGAAACAGGCGAAATACCCTCAGACTAAAAGAAGAATATAATAATTCCAATCCCAAAGAAAGCAGTTGTTGACAGATGTGAAAATTACCGAACAATCAGTTTAATAAGCCAAAGTAGCAAAGTACTAACACGAATTCTTTACAGATGAATGGAAAAACTAGTAGAAGCCGACCTCGGGGAAGATCAGTTTGGATTCCGTAGAAATACTGGAACACGTGAGGCAATACTGACCTTACGACTTATCTTAGAAGAAAGATTAAGGAAAGGCAAACCTACGTTTCTAGCATTTGTAGACTTAGAGAAAGCTTTTGACAATGTTGACTGGAATATTCTCTTTCAAATTCTAAAGGTGGCAGGGGTAAAATACAGGGAGCGAAAGACCATTTACAATTTGTACAGAAACCAGATGGCAGTTATAAGAGTCGAGGGGCATAAAAAAGGGAAGCAGTGGTTGGGAAGGGAGTAAGACAAGGTTGTAGCCTCTCCCCGATGTTATTCAATCTGTATATTGAGCAAGCAGTAAAGGAAACAAAAGAAAAATTCGGAGTAGGTATTAAAATCCATGGAGAAGAAATAAAAACCTTGAGGTTTGCCGATGACATTGTAATTCTGTCAGAGACAGCAAAGGGCCTGGAAGAGCAGTTGAACGGAATGGATGGTGTCTTGATGGGAGGATATTAGATGAACATCAACAAAAGCAAAACGATGATAATGGAATGTAGTCGAATTAAGTCGTGTGATGCTGAGGGAATTAGATTAAGAAATGAGACACTTAAAGTAGTAAAGGAGTTTTGCTATTTGGAGAGCAAAATAACTGATGATGGTCGAAGTAGAGAGGATATAAAATGTAGACTGGCAATGGCAAGGAAAGCGTTTCTGAAGAAGAGGAATTTGTTAACATCGAGTATAGATGTAAGTGTCAGGAAGTCATTTCTGAAAGTATTTGTATGGAGTGTAGCCATGTATGGAAGTGAAACATGGACGGTAAATAGTTTGGACAAGAAGAGAATAGAAGCTTTCGAAATGTGGTGCTACAGAAGAATGCTGAAGATTAGATGGGTAGATCGCATAACTAATGAGGAAGTATTGAATAGGATTGGGGAGAAGAGAAGTTTGTGGCACAACTTGACCAGAAGAAGGGATCGGTTGGTAGGACATGTTATGTGGCATCAAGGGATCACCAATTTAGTATTGGAGGGCAGCGTGGAGGGTAAAAATCGTAGGGGGAGACCAAGAGATGAATACACTAAGCAGATTCAGAAGGATGTAGGTTGCAGTAGGTACTGGGAGATGATGAAGCTTGCACAGGATAGAGCAGCATGGAGAGCTGCATCAAACCAGTCTCAGGACTGAAGACCACAACAACAACAACAACATGCATCAAGCATCTCTTACGGAATTTTCGTCTGAGGGCCAATCAGAAAGTAGTGACTCTTATCGTTTCTGTTTGCTCCTACATGAAGTTCTAGTATTCATGAATTTCGTGCACTTAGGCTAATCTCCTTCCACAGCCCCTGCAGTAACAGCAGTCTATATCAACAGCTGGCATCACCACGCAGGGCAAAAGGTGAAAGATCCGGTCACATTCATAAAAGGCTGAAGAAGGTACACGAAAATGCTACTGTGGATGTCAGCACCGTTAGGTAATGGGTTCATCGATGTAGAGAAGCTGAACGACAAACAGAGCTGTCTCATGTAGCACAAAGCGGTAGCGGTTGGTCAGCCACTTTAATGCCCTCACACAACGAGAAGCATGTCGACCAGATCTTCCGTGACACAACAGATGAAGTGTGTTTCCGGGTATCAATCAGTAAAGGCAATGTGACGGCCATTATTGAAAAACTAGGCTACTTCAAGATTCGTGTGCACTGGATACTGAAAATGTCGACCGACTATCAAGGAGTTTTTGGGGAACATTTTATCTAGGAGCGAGACATGGTAAAAATTTTTACCGCACATGTGTGCATGTCCCTTCTTCTGAGGTGGTATAAAGTTTTGAGCAACGATGTTCATTATATTGAAAAGTGATAAATTAATCGTGAAATTTGTATCCGATATCCTACTTATATTGAATTTGCTTCTCTTGTAAAATAAAAAAAGGATGCATTACTTTTTAATCGACCCTCGTAAATCAGCGCATTTCTTAGTCATTAGACTATCAAAGCATACCTGCAAGGGGTTACTTACTGCCACATATTCTGTTTCTTACAAGAACTATACACAGGGTTGGGGGGGGGGGGGGGCGGATTGAACCATCGTTTACCATGACATTGGAACTGAGTTAAATTTACGTAATGAAGTTAATAGAGTCAATAGGGATGAAATAAAAATAAACGAAATATCAATGAAATATTGTTATATTAGTGAAACATTTTCAGAAATACTAAAGAAACCTGTTAAAAAATTAAATGTTAAAATGTGAAGAAGACAAACACCTCTTGCATGTCAAAATCGAGTTTTTGTTATCGTAGCATTTCGTCAAATTTCAGTAAGCATTCGGGCAAAGGAATAGTATGCCGGCCAAGAATTTACAAAAAATGGTTCAGATGGCTCTGAGCAATATGCGACTTAACTTCTGAGTTCATCAGTCGCCTAGAACTTAGAACTAATTAAACATAACTATCCCAAGGACATCACACACACCCATGCCTGAGGCAGGATTCGAAACTGCGACCGTAGCGGTCGCTCGGCTCAAGACTGTAGCGTCTAGAACCGCACGGCCACTCCGGACGGCAAGAATTTACATTGTGTTACACATAACACTACCAAGTTTCTTGCACATACAATAAACATAAGTGGTGTCAGCTGAAGAATCATAAACTTGTCCCAAAGAGGTTCATGCTGTAGCTATTTCAGTATCAACATGCTGTAAATTAAATTTTCTACCTCACTCACTCGTTTAGAGACGACTGGGAAAAATGTTTATGGAAACACAAGACTGATAATGATGAGTTATCCAGCGAAAGTTGTCCATAATTATATAATTATTTAATTGAACTCTGACACTGATTAATAAATGAGTTAAAATTCATGGAAACCATGAAATTCATTGGAACCTACAATGTCTGTGTTTTCTCTATCACTAATTGTCCATAGTTTCTTCGACCCAGCAGTCTGCAGATATAGTTTCCAGAATTTGTATGTCCCATTTTAGGACGAAAGTGAGGTTAGAGTTTGCGTGGAGCAGCTGTTTGGGCAATCTAAAATGTTTTTGCAACAAGAAGTATGCATTACCGGCTTTGTGTCGACCGAAACGGAAATAATTTACTACTACTGGCCTTTTCTCACACGCTGTATCATGAAAAACAAAAGACAGGATTTCCCTTTACCTTGCTTGGAGGTAGTACTGCCACACTACCATTGGTTTCACTGTATTTTAAGAAAGCGCAACCTGCATGAATAGTTTCCACCAGTTAATACTTGAACTTAAATAGTGCTTTTAAGAATACATACGCATCTTCAGCACACTGCATATGCATGTGGGAAACATGAAATCCAGATTTGTTTTACCACAATCTAAAGGGCCGACCATGGTTGCTTTTACTGAATCAGGAAATCATATTACTATTTCACTTTTCTGTTACATCTAAGCCGTGTGACCTGTTTCCCTACAATGGAGATGATTCATCCACTTCACATATCATGAATTGAGGTTCAGAGGTTGTTTGGAGATATGAGAATAGCAGCAATTCTCATAAACAATATTTAATGTGGTTCAGTACTGTAGAAGCCATAAATCAAGTACGACACTTAAGAAGGATTTAAAATTTAGCGAAAAGGATAAAAATGAACCGATGTTGAAAAATGAAATCAAAAAGCTACCAGGTCCAAAATTACCTGTGTCGAGATCTGTATACTGGGATATCTATAATTTTCCATAGAAAGGGGGTGAAAGCGAGTAAGGTGATAAAATGGGGAGTGAAAGTAGGTCTAATCTGATATGTAAGTAATGCAGAATAGTGTATCTACTGTGCTTAGTGTATAGAAGACGGCGTTATAGAAAGCAATAGATCCTGGATGCTCAATGTCTTTTACAGGCAGCAAACAGCTCTTTTGTCACCTGTATTCCATTTTAGGACAACTCCCTCACAGAACAACTCTGTACTTTCTTCCTGTTCTCTAATACTTACTCATGTGGGAAAAGATGATTTTAAATGGATGATAACCATATATAAACAAAAATAGGTAGTTACATTAGTTTTGTTAAAAATGACAATATACTCCACCAGGAGTATTGTTATACGTATTTATTAAACATTGCACTCTCAGCGTATTATGCATTTCTTGACACAACACGTTAAAGATCATATTCAGCTTTATGAATACGTTCTGTTATCAACAACTTTTTAAAAACAGAAATAGTTTTTACCTCATATTACCTCATTATGAAGAATGCCAATAAAAAATAATTGCATTAAGAGGATACTTACCTCCCGTTCATCTTATTGACATTTACATACGTATTATGACAGGAGTCAGAGACATGTATGAAAGACGTAGCATTTAGTTAAAACGATAAAATTATTACAAACCTGATGAACTACCATGAATTAAGTCAATAAATTATAGACATATAGTTTACTGCCACATTTTTTATCAAATTCATAACATAATGCATTCTTCACTTCTATTATACGTCCAATAGGTGTGACATTTGGCTACTGAACTTCTTAGGACGTGCTGGTTGCCACTACCATAGATAATATCTATAGTATCATAGATACATTTTTGACTAATATACATTGTATAATACGTTATTTAATTATAAATTTTAATATGTTTAAATTTTTTGAAAATTTTTTCAAGATTCTAGATTTCAAAATTTAGCTACAACTAAAGGTTCAATAATGGATAAAACAATAGGAATGCGGGTAAGCTACTACAAACAGCACAGCGAATGCATTGTTGTGACCAAGATAGACACGAAGCCCACACTCACTAGAGTAGTACAAGTTTATATGCCAACAAGCTCTGCAGATGACGAAGAAATTAAGGAAATGTATGATGAGATAAAAGAAATTATTCAGATAGTGAAGGGAGACGAAAATTTAAAAGTCATGGGTGAATGGAATTCGATAGTAGGAAACGGAAGGGAAGGAAACGTAGTAGGTGAATATGGATTTGGGGTAAGAAATGAAAGAGGAAGCCGCCTGGCGAAATTTTGCACAGAGCACAACTTAATCATAGCTAACACTTGGTTCAAGAATCATAAAAGAAGGTTGTTTACCACGGAAGAAGCCTGGAGGTACTGACAGGTTTCAGAGAAATTATATAATGGTAAGACAGAGATTTATGAACCAGGTTTTTACTGTAAGACATTTCCAGGGGCAGATTTGGACTCTGACCACAATCTATTGGTTATGAACTGTAAATTAAAACTAAAGAAACTGCAAAGAGGTAACAATTTAAGGAGTTGGAACCTGGATAAACTGACTAAACCAGAGGTTGTACAGAGTTTAAGGGAGAGCGTAAGGGAACAATTGACAAAAATGGGGGAAAGAAATAGAGTAGAAGAAGAATATGTAGCTTTGAGGGATGAAGTAGTGAAGACAGCAGAGAATCAAGTCCGTAAAAAGACGAGGGCTAGTAGAAATCCTTGGGTAACGGAAGAAATATTGAATTTAATTGATTAAAGGAGAAAATATAAAAATGCAATAAATGAGACAGGCAAAAAGCAATACAAACGTCTCAAAAATGAGATCGACAGGAGGTGCAAAATGGCTAAGAAGGCATGGTTAGAGGACAAATGTAAAGATGTAGAGGCTTATCTCACTAGGGGTAAGATACATACTGCCTACAGGCAAATTAAAGATACCTATGGAGGAAAGAGAACCACTTGTATGAACATCAAGAGCTCAGATGGAAACCCAGTTCTAAGCAAAGAAGGGAATGCAGGAAGGTGGAAGGTGTGTATGGAGGGTCTATACAAGGGCGATGTACTTGTGGGCAATGTTATAGTGATGGAAAAGGATGTTGATAAAGATGAAATGGGAGATATGATACTGCGTGAAGAGTTTGATAGAGCACTCAAAGACCTAAGTCGAAACAAGGCCCCGGGGGTAGAGAGCATTCTATTAGAACTACTGACAGCCTTGGGAGAGCCAGTCCTGACAAAACTCTACCATCTGGTGAGCAAATTGTATGAGACTTGAAGAAGAATATAATAATTCCAATCGCAAAGAAAGCAGGTGTTGACAGATGTGAAAATTACCAAACTATCAGTTTAATAAGTCACGGCTGCAAAATACTAACGCTATTTCTTTACAGATGAATGGAAAAAACTGGTAGAATTCGACCTAGGGGAAGATCAGTTAGGATTCCGTAGCAATGTTGGAACACGCGAGGCAATACTGACCCTACGACTTATTTTAGAAGCTAGAATAAGGAAAGGCAAACCTATGTTTCTAGCATTTGTAGACTTAGAGAAAGTTTTTGACAATGTTGACTGGAGTACTCTCTTTCAAATCCTGAAGGTGGCGGGGGTAAAATACAGGGAGCGAAAGGCTATTTACAATTTGTACAGAAACCAGATGGCAGTTATAAGAGGTGAGGGGCATCAAAGGGAAGAAGTGTTTGGGAAGGGAGTAAGGCAGGGTTGTAGCCTCTCCCCGATGTTGTTCGATCTGTATATTGAGCAAGCAGTAAAGGAAACAAAAGAAAAATTCGGAGCAGATATTAAAATCCATGGAGCAGAAATAAAAACTTTGAGGTTCACCGATGACATTGTAATTCTAACAGAGACAGCAAAAGACTTGGAAGAGCAGTTGAACGGAATGGACAGTGTCATGAAAGGAGGATGTAAGATGAACATCAACAAAAGCAAAACGAGGATAATGGAATGCAGTCGAATTAAGTTGGGTGATGCTGAGGGAATTAGATTAGGAAATGAGACACTTAAAGTAGTAAAGGAGTTTTGCTATTTGGGGAGCAAAATAACTGATGATGGTCGAAGTAGAGAGGGCATAAAATGTAGACTGGCAATGGCAAGGAAATCGTTTCTGAAGAAGAGAAATTTGTTAACATTGAGTATAGATGTAAGTGACAGGAAGTCGTTCCTGAAAGTATTTGTTTGGAGTGTAGCCATGTATGGAAGTCAAACGTGGAAATTAATAGTTTGGACGAGAAGAGAATAGAAGCTATTGAAATGTGGTGCTACAGAAGAATGCTTAAGATTAGGTGGGTAGATCACGTAACTAATGAAGAGGTATTGAATAGGATTGGGGAGAAGAGAAGTTTGTGGCACAACTTGACCAGAAGAAGGGATCGGTTGGTAGGACATGTTATGTGGCATCAAGGGATCACCAATTTAGTATTGGAGGGCAGCGTGGAGGGTAAAAATCGTAGAGGGAGACCTAGAGATGAATACACTAAGCAGATTCAGAAGGATGTAGGTTGGAGTAAGTACTGGGAGATGAAGAAGCCTGCACAGGATAGAGTAGCATGGAGAGCTGCGTCAAACCAGTCTCAGGACTGAAGACCACAACAACAACATTACAAACCTGATGAATTACCATGAATTAAGTCAATAAATTATAGACGTATAGTTTACTGCCATATTTTTTATCGAATTCATAACATAATGCATTCTTCACTTCCATTATAAGACCAAAAGGTATGACATTTGGCTACTGAACTTCTAAGAACATGATGGTTGCCACTACCATAGATGAAACCTGTAGTATCAGAGATAAATTTTGGACTAATATACGTTATATAATACGTTGTTTAATTATAAACTTAAATATGTTTGAAACTATCGTATTTCCATAAGGGAGGATGTAGGAGAACGTTTGTTTATTATACGATGCATGCAATTTGTATTAAACAAATGGCACTAATGACATTTGCTAAGTACAATATCTAGTCCACTTGAAGGACTGTGTTTGACGATGTCCCTAGTGCAATACGTGTTCCCATCTCTTGCCGTATGAGGACACGTCCATCATTGTCGAACATGATCGTTTTTTGATCCAGATCATACGGTGAGGTGATGCATAATGTTTCATGAGCGTACTGACTTCCAGAGCTATGAACACGGTACATTCATCGGTCAAGGCTATTTTCCACTATACCCCTTCCCCATGTGAGTCTTTTCAGGAGTGTATTCGATCCTGACTACATGTTTGTGTACATCGATGTGGGAGAGCATGTCGAAGAGCTCTTGGAACGACAAAGAATATCTGGCGGATGGACTGGCCTGTTCGTCGCCTCGAGTAAGTTTGGGTTGCTTTGGGGTGACGTATTGCAGCATGTCCACGTAACAGCAACAACCATCCATCAATTGTCTACCGCAATGTCAGAGGATGGACTGCCCTTCCACAAGAACTCATTACCAACCCTTTGGCTAGCACTGGAGCGCGTAGCAGAGCATAAATTGCCGGCCGTGGTGATCACATACCCTTTTAACAAACATTTCACGCCTTTTGTAATGTCCAGGGGCATTAACTAACGATGAGGTCAGTATAATTACTGTCTGTGAATACATGCGTCATTTCTGTTCATCTGACTGCGCATTTCTCTCAGTTACCTTCGGTACTACACTGTAGGAGCTCATACTACTTATAGTCTTAACTGAAGGGGAAACCAGGAGTTAAAGTGGGAAAGAAAAGACATGCACCTAGATGCTTTGGTACAGGGTTCATAGTAGACAAGAGGTACGAGAATGGCATTACTGAAATGAAGAGCAGGTCAGAAAGGATATCAACGCTAACATTTCAAGCAGAGTACAAAAAGTATACAACAATAAATGGACATGCACCTACAAATGACAAGAACAGGAAAGACAAGAAAGTGGCAGATAGTTTCTGAGAAGAGGTGGATGATACACTAAAAAACATATCATATAGACATGTAAAGATACTCGTAGGAGATTATAATGCACAGAGTGGAAGAGAGAGGCAACATAAAGGAGTAGTGGGCGAGTACCCTGGACACCAGCGGACAAACAAAAATGGAGGAAGACTAACTGAACTGTGTCGAGAACACAAAATGAGACTGATGACAACACACTTCAGGTCCTAACCGTGTAAGAAAAAGACATGGGCAAACACATGCACCCGCCTTGGGGAATTCCAAATTGACCACATGACCACATAACAAACAGCTGGACAAATGCTAAAGAGATCACGAACACACAGGTCAGGAAGAACACAAGAATAGAATAGGATCACTATCTTACAGAAGTAATTGCCTCTAGATTCCAAACAGGGACAGACTGCCACAAGCGAATAGAAGAACAGAAAACATAAAGGTAGACAGAGACAAATTAAGACACGATAGATCCACATATGAGGAAAGATTTGAATCATTCAATGAATGGGACGCCATGAAGCGAAATATGGCAAAACAGGCTGAACTATGGGGAAAGGAAGAAAAGAAACGGAAGCACTGGTGGTGGAACAAGAAAAGTGAGGAAGCGGTAGAGACTCGCAGGAAAGCCAGGAGAGACTGGAGCAGCAAGAAGGACCAGGAAAAATGGGAAGTTCTCTTCGGAGCAAGAAAGGAAGCGGCCCGAACAATAAGATGGGCCAGAAGACAGAAGATGAAGCAGGAACTGGACGAGATTGAGACCAACTTCAGGAGAAACAACAGATGACACTTTTTCGGGAAATTCAAAAAGAGTCTGATTGGATACAGGGGTAGAGAACTCTTTATACGAGATACGAAAGAGGAGCTGGCTGTCAGTGCGAAGAAGAACTGTCGAATTTTTGCACAGCACTTTCACGACCTGCTGAACTCTGATCCATATGACGAAGAGCTGGAACTGAGAACTGACACAGAAGAGAGAGAGCCACTCCCTCCAACCAGGGGTGAAGTCGCACATGCCATAAGCGATCTAAAGAATAATAAGGTAACTGGATAAGATGATATGGAAGCCGAGATGATAAAGTGGGGAGGCAACAAAGCAATAGGCAACATTACCGACAAAATTCACCATATCTGCAGAACAAAGAAGTTGCCAGAAGGATGGAAGAACGCAGTTGTAGTACCACTACATAAGAAGGGGGACAAGAGAGATGCAAACAACTACAGAGGAATATCGCTACTAGAGGTCGGACACAAGATGCTGTCAAAACTATTGCTCAAGAGAGTAGAAGAACAGATAGAAAGTACAGTTGGAGACTACCAAGCGGGATTCAGGAAGGGAAGAGGTTGTATAGAACAGATATTTATTATGAAGCAACTGATAGAACATAGGGCCTTAAAAAACAAAAAGACGGTAACAACCTTCGTGGACTTCTCAAAGGCATATTACTCCATCGACAGAAAGACTCTTGTTAGGATCCTGAAGAACAGAGCACTTGACGGAACTACACAAGAACTCCTTAAACAAATTCTGACAGACACAAAAGCAAGGGTGAGATTCAGAGGAGCACTGTCAGAAGAATTTGAGATCAAGACTGGTGTTAAACAGGGAGATGGATTGTCACCATTGTTGTTCAATATAGCACTGGACGAAGTGATCAGGCACTGGGGAGCAATAAACGAGGAAATGGGAATACCTAAGACCCATGTGGGGGACAAAAAGGACAACAGGGCTCAAGTGGACTGCCTAGCCTTTGCAGATGACATAGCAATAGTAAGTGAGACGGAAGAAGACGCAAAGACACAACTCGACAACTTAAGTAAGGTAGCCAGAAACGTGGACTGAGGATCGCCTATAACAAGACAAAGACATTAAATACCACTGCAGACTGGGAAACACCGGAAGGCACTGTGCAAATGGTGGACAACTTTAAAAACCTGGGAGAACTTATAACAGGAAGGAACAGGAGCACGGAGGGAATAACAGAGAGGATAAAGAAGATGAGGTCAGCCTTCTGCATGACGAGAGAGATATACAATAAAAATAATATATCCACAGAGGCAAAGATAAGCCACTACAAGGCAACGGTGAGGAATGCAGTATTGTATGCTGCTGAGACGATGACACTAGGAAGAAATGGGGCAGAACAACTAGAGAAAGAAGAGAGAAAAATACTGAGAAAAATATTAGGTCCCAAAAGAGGTGGAGAGAGGTGGATGCGAAGACCTAGGGAAGAATAGTACCGGAACATGAGACCAACATCCGGGGAAATCAGACTCAAAAGGGCAAGGTTTGCTGGACATGTAGTTAGGATGAGTATGGACAGAATGACGAAGAGAGAGGAAAATAGGAGGAACAAATATACACCGACCAATATGCCCGAGATCAATGTATACAGGGAAAGATTAGAGTGTCTTCGGCGGAGCCGACAGGAGAAACGGAAACTGAAGATCTCGGAAGAGGAGTGGGAGAGAAGAAGAGAAAGAATGAAGAGGTCCTTGGAGAAGAAGAGGAAAATGCAGTCCACGAAGGAGCTGCCCGTGGTCTTACAGAGGCCGTAACGCAAGAAGAAGAAGAAGAGAAGTCTTAATTTCATCGAGCTTTGTTACTTTGCAGTGACAAATCACGTGAAAGTTACTTTCGTTCTTAAGTTTTGTACCGCAGTGCGTACGTTTTGTTATGCATAAATATAATTCTCCCTCTTCCCTCTTAGAAATATATCACTTTTACAGAAATTTTCTGCACACAATTAAATAGCTTAACGTACAACACTGAGATTAAGTAAAATATATCGGATTACAAGTATCATCTGTAGCACTAGGAACCGACACGTTCGTAGGTTTTTAGCTGTCAAATGTCAGTTCAGGTGGAGGGCATTATATCAGGATGCGATAGGAACTATTATAGTAAGATCATCGTGCCCTTTTTTATTGAGTCATCAGTCTTCTGAATGATTTGATGATGCTCTCCACGAATTCCTCTTCGGTAACAACTTTTTAATCTCAGAGTAGTACTTGCAACTTACGTCCTAAATTACTTACTGAATATATCCCAATCTCCTTCTTCCTCTAAAGCTTTTACCCTCCACAGCTCCCTCTGGTGCCATGAAAGTTATTCCTTGATGTCTTAACAGATGTCCTATCATCCTGTTCCTTCTCCTTGTCAGTGGTTTCCATCTATTCCCTTCCTCCTCAATCCTTACGTTATCAGTCCATTTAATTTCATAGTACGTTTAATAAATTCATGCTTTGCCAGATGCACTTCTTAGAAGCTTTTGACGTCTATTTTCTTAAAGATGAATTGGACTTTAGGCAATATTTGTTATTACAGTTATTACTTGAGAATGTCTTAATAAGCCGGAATAGCAATTGTGAATAAAAGAACTGGAAATTATTTTTAAAATACTGAAGAGAATTGTTTTTTCGTGTAGTTTAATTATTATGGTCCATCTATGTACTTCATGTATCTTACCTGTTCCACAGTGTTGTTCCTTTGTCAGTACGACGGATACCTACGACTTTTTTTTATCACCTCGAAAGGTCATGCAGTGACTATGGAACTTATTGCTGGTGCTGCCTTGACTACATTCTCCTTTCATTGATACACGTTTTTCCCAAATACGTATAGCTAGTAGAAGATCATTGTTGTAGAAGCCTTTATTACTGGAAAATACTTGTCGACAACCTGAAATTGCCTGCTACGTAATGGTTTCTCCATGTGAGGTAAGAGAAAGAAGTCACTGGGTGCCCCTCCAGGATAACATGGGGTGCGAGAGAAAATGTAGTACACCAGGAAATCAGCGTTTTTTACTGTGTAATGTGCAGAATGACCTGGAAATGCTGTGGACATTAACCCACCTTGTGTCCCAAAGACTCTGCCGGTCGATGTGGCCGAGCGGTTCTAGGAGCTACAGTCTGGAACTGCGCGACCGCTACGGTCGCAGGTTCGAATCCTGCCTCGGGCATGGATGTGTGTGATGTCCTTAGGTTAGTTAGGTTTAAGTAGTTCTAAATTCTAGGGGACTGATGACCTAAGCAGTTAAGTCCCATAGTGCTCAGAGCCATTTGAACTATTTTTTTGTCCCAAAGACTTGATCTTATGGCGAAAGAAATGTTTTCAGTACGTCGGCAGCTGAGACTTTATGGTTGTATCCGGTGAAACCTAGCCTCTAGGTTTTGGAAGTGTTGCTCCTGTGTAGCGTCTAACAATATAACATCATGCAAGAAAGTCATAAACTGAGATATAGTTCGTACAATGTGAATGAAGTACTTTTGAAAAATTACACCATTACTCGTGACTCGCACATTGGTTTATGTTTTACCTGCATATCAGAAATGGCGCTTTTAATGGTACTGTCTGTTGCACCCACTCATATATAAAAAAATGGTTCAAATGGCTTTGGGCACTATGGGACTTAACATCTGAAGTCATCAGTCCCCTAGAACTTAGAACTACTGAAACCTGAGTAACCCAAGGACATCACACACATCCGTTCCTGAGGCAGGATTCGAACCTGCGACTGTAGCGGTCACGCGGTTTCAGACTGTAGCGCCTAGAACCGCTCGGCCACCCCGGCCGGCACTCATTTATGAGCAATAGTAAACAAGAATGTACAAATTCGATATTTTGGTCTCCCGCTTACTGAACCAGCATTGTTCAGAACTTGGAGTAGAATATAACTAGTCTACACACTAGTACGTCTCCAAGTTGATGAGAGAAACAGCAGCTCCTGGGTCAGACTTACAGCTAACATACAGGTACTGATTCTTATAGTAATCATGAACTTGCCACGAGTTTCGGTGGGTGATGTAGTCACCAGTGTGACGCCGAACAGTGGCGCATCACATTCCGCCGACAACACCGGATGGACGAGACCCAAAGAAGAGCCGGCCGCTGTGGTCGAGCTGTTCTAGGCGCTTCAGTCCGGAACCGCGCGAGTGCCACGGTCGCAGGTTCGAATCCTGCCTCGGGCATGGATGTGTATAATGTCGTTAGGTTAGTTAGGTTTAAGTAGTTCAACGTTCTAGGGGACTGATGACCTCAGCTGTTAAGTCCCATAGTGCTCAGAGCCATTTGAACCATTTGATTACAAATATGTCGACGAAAATTATTGCTCCACTTACAAGCTGCAGAGAGGACAGTGGAAGGGGTAGAGTGTCTCTGGAAACTGGGAGGTGAGACAGCCTGCTCGAGGAAGCGTTATAGCCACATAATAAATTTTTTACAGGGCACTGAACCCCTTACTTTCTATGCCCATCTTGGCCATTCTCCACCCAGTTATTTCTAGAATCCAAGTGTTCCTTTTAGAACCAGTTCTGCCCATCCAATTTACCTGAAATTCTCTTCCTGAGTTTCTCACACAATCCTCCACTGTGGGCTTTACCCTTTCCACTTTATCTACATGGTTCAAGAAACCATTAATATTACTTCTTGGGCTAAGCACAAGCAGTTCCTTTACTTTATGTGGCAACTTTGTTTCCAACCCCATAACTATTGATTACTCCCCAGTTCCTTGTTCAAATATTTTAATTTGTTTATCCAAAACCGACGGAAACATTTCACAGCATCTTTCATGGAATCGTATCTGTCCCCATACCAAAATTCACTTACAATTCTCTGCTGTTTCTCCTTGGATCAATATTCATCTAAAAATGCTTTCTTGAAACCCTCCCAAGAATTACAGTTATCAGTTACCTGAATTACCCAACCATAAAAATCCTCTTTTAAAAAGCCTCTTGTAAATGACATTTTCTCTTTATCATTCCATGTTTTAGGAACATTAAATTCTCTAATAAGATCAAGTGGGTGCGTTTCACCATATTGTTTCAAATTATTAAATTTCTTACAACTAAGAGAATGAGTTCCTAACACATAAGAAGCACTATATTTTACGTTTTGCACCTCTTTCACCTTTTTTTTTGTTCCTGCTAATTCTGAACTCACACCTTCCTTTCCCTTTCCACTTTCTCCTCTGAAACTGCCACATGCAGGGTTTCCACCTCTGTTTCTAATTTACACTCTAATTCACCAATTATGTGATCGATTTGATTTTCAAGGTTAACTGTATTGTCAGCACAAAATTTCCTAGAAAACTGACCATTGCTTTTTCACTGCCTCTCAGTAGTCGGACCGTCTTTCTCTATTCATCACAAAGTTTCTTCCTCTCCTCTGTACAGTTACTTTTAATTATTTTCCAATTATCCTCAGCATGATGAACTGCTCTACTTATTTTTTTATCGGAACGTATCGCTACAGCTACAACTTTGATATCTAATTTTGAGAGATTTCAGTTTGCTAATTTGATTTCATCCTTTAAATTACCAATGTCATTTTTCATGCTACTACTATCATTTTTATACTACTCGTGTTATTTTCCACACTACTCATGCTCTTCAACAGCTGTATAAACATTGCTTAAAGTCTCCATCTAGAAACAACCGTCTTCATCTTTCTCACCCACACTACCACGTAGTGACACTTTTAATTTTTTACCTAAAATTTGACAATCATCTCCATCACATATAGTTACATTCATATCAGTCATCTACCCACTATCATCCACAAATTCACTTATGATTTTTTTCATTTATAATATCTAATTTTCCTGCCTTGCCATTAACAACACTGTCTCCCTGTTGTCCATTTCTTCCAATATATTGTCTTTCGATCCATTATCACTCATTTCAAATCAATTTATACTCTTCAGTTTTCGATCGATAATGATTTTACGTTATTCGATAAGTCGCCTTCTACTGCTGCAGCTGTCGTCTCGATTCTTCGTCTGCAAGGCTGCTACAAGTCGTAATTCTCTCGTCGAGATGAGTTGTTTACCCCAATCACCTGTGACTGCCTGTGCACTGATTGGCTGCTGCTGTGCTCTACGGTGGCTTCCACAGAACCCGCTCACTGATTGGCTGCTGTCGTACTCTGCTATTGTGCCCACGAAACCCGGGAGCTGATTGGCTGTTGCACTTCTGTTTTTGATGGCGGCTGCCTCGAATCTAATATTTCTAAATAATTGAATTTCACAGTCCACTAAAATCACCTGTTCACTGTTCTCGACAGAATTCCGACATGTATCACAAAGACATTTGTCTAAATTCACTGCCTGTAAATCGTGCTCGAGTTCACTGTTCAACCGACACACATTGTTCGAAGTTTATTGGAAGTTCTTATCTACTGGGCCCAACACAACACACCTCACGCAGGACACCACATGTGACAAACCTGGTCGTATATCGGCTTGTAGTTCCTCAGTGGCAGCGATCACGGCGAAAAATTGGCGGTAAATATGGGTGGGTCAGCACTATCTACTTCCAAAAGTGTGGTCTACATACACACATTTCTTTTCACAGGTTTTACTTCCATAAATGTCAGACCCTCCTCACTGAAAAGTATATGGCAAGTCCATGTATTAATTACGAAATTAAGCCTTGTTTACCAGGTATGAACATACGGCACCACCTAATTATAAGAAAATAGTTGCTTTGCAGTATAGTCCACACAGAAAAAACAGTCTCCCTCAGATGAATAATACGTATGGCGCTTTTATATTACGGTTAATCAACAGCCATTGTTAATTGCCCTACTTCGCTGACCGTCTTCTTATCCACAACAACACATTATTGCGTGATTACATTTTTATGGTTCTGCTTGACATGGGTTCAATGACCAGAATCTAGACACTAACTGTCTTTCATATTCATGTTAATCGCCATATGTTACTGACAGTTCTAATTCACAGTCTGGTTGCATACTAAGCTAAACACTTTACTGCGTAAGTATATTATGGCTGTTTTGACGACACGGGTTCCACGCTTGAATGAATGACCTGAAGTGGTTTCAGGCTGAGTGCTTACATAGCTTTGCAATAAACTGCTACTAATGTTTCACATTGTTGTATACATAATTTCGACAGCTCACAGTTACAATTTTACATCTTAATTTAATTGAATACTACAGAAAAATTGGTTTTGGTCTGAACTTTATGTTAGAGTTGGATTGAAATAATCCTTCTTGATGATGAAACTGCAAAAACAGCCAAATAAACAATACCATACATAAAAGTGATAATTACCCAGAAACTATTTAAGTGCTGATGACGCTACCATGTTTTGGCAATTTGGTGCTTCAATTCCTTACGCACTTCTATGGGCTGTTTCCCTAAATTTATCAGTAATATAGTGTTTACATCTACTTCCATGTCAACAATGTGACTGTAATAGGAAGTAGTTGCTGATAGTTATTTGAAGTGGGCTTTAGCAAAAATAGTTTCCGCAAATGGTTCAAATTAATTAGGAAATTATTCTGCCTAAAGTAAATCGTCAAAGTAGGGTCTGGTCTTATGCTCTGAATTACAAAGTGACAGCTTTATCTTATGCCATATCTGTCACTAACACCAGTGACAAGTAAGAAAGCAAAAGCAAGGAGGAAAATAACAAAACAAAGTGAGAATTTATCCCAACCTGCTTTACTACAACAATATTTCGTCAAAATTTCCTAAATTTCCTGTGACTCTGCTATCTGCAGTTAATGTGATGAAGAATTACAGAATCTGCCCTTTGCAATGAACATTTTAATGAGTACAGAGTATGGATTGAGAGTAAATCGAAGAAATACGAAAGTAATATGAAGTAGAAGAAATGATAAAAGGAGAAACTTAACATCAGTATTGGTGATCACAAAGCGTAGATGAAGGTAAATAACTCTGCTAACTAGGAAGCAAAACTACCAAGGATGGACGGAGTAAGGAGGAGATTAAAAGCACTCTGGCACTGGCGAAAAGGGCATTCCTGGCCAAGACAAGTGTACTTGTATAAGGTACGGGTTTCAGTTCGAGGAACAGATTTCTGAAAGTGAACGTTTGGTGCACAGTAATACAAAGTGGTAAAACATGGACTGTGGGAAAACCAGAAAAGAAGAGAATCGAAGCATTTGACGTGTGGTGCTAAGAATGAATGTTGAAAATTAAGTGAGCTGATAAGGTAAGGAATGAAGAGGTTCTTCAAGGAATAAGCGAGGAAAGGAATATATGGAAAACACTGACAAGAAGAACGGAGCGAATGGTAGAACATCTGTTAAGACATCAGGGAATAACTTCATGGTACTAGAGGGTAAAGATTGTAGAGAAAGACAGAGACTGGAATACATCTAGAAAATAATTGAGGACATATGCACCAAACGCTACTCTGAAACGAAGATGTTGGCGCAGAAGAGCGATTCGTGATGGACCACATCAAACCAGTCTTCCGACGGTTTTGACGTGGGGGAAAAAACGTTACACTAGGAAGAATGAACGATATACACTAAAAAATTCCCTGGTGTCCCAAAGCCTTCGTATTTTAGTAAATGCGAAATAATTTAAATGATCAGTTTATATATATATATATATATATATATATATATATATATATATATATACTTGCCACTTACTTTTTATTGACAATAATTGCTGTTCCTCCTGTTTGTTAGTTTACAAGTAAAGTAAACGTACATCTGAGCATAAATTGTTCCTTAAGGATTTTAACTTTTCTGTTCTCGTAAACTTCGATTGACAGTGATACAGTGTTTTACACTGCAGTGAGAGGCTGCAGGGTGGTAATACAGTGGGAGGACGTCTTTTGTCGTGAGTCAAATGGTAGCGGAACTACAAACTATCCGTTAATGAAACGACCAATATTATCAATTCGTAAAACAAAACGTCACTCACGACGTACTTTCTCTGGACATTAGCATCTTCTAAACAATACATTTTCCATTTTATGTGGAGCAGTGTTGAGTGGTTCTACACTCCTGGAACTTGAAATAAGAACACCGTGAATTCATTGTCCCAGGAAGGGGAAACTTTATTGACACATTCATGGGGTCAGATACATCACATGATCACACTGACAGAACCACAGGCACATAGACACAGGCAACAGAGCATGCACAATGTCGGCACTAGTACAGTGTATATCCACCTTTCGCAGCAATGCAGGCTGCTATTCTCCCATGGAGACGATCGTAGAGATGCTGGATGTAGTCCTGTGGAACGGCTTGCCATGCCATTTCCACCTGGCGCCTCAGTTGGACCAGCGTTCGTGCTGGACGTGCAGACCGCGTGAGACGACGCTTCATCCGGTTCCAAACATGCTCAATGGGGGACAGATCCGGAGATCTTGCTGGCCAGGGTAGTTGACTTACACCTTCTAGAGCACGTTGGGTGGCACGGGATACATGCGGACGTGCATCGTCTTGTTGGAACAGCAAGTTCCCTTGCCGGTCTAGGAATGGTAGAACGATGGGTTCGATGACGGTTTGGATGTACCGTGCACTATTCAGTGTCCCCTCGACGATCACCAGTGGTGTACGGCCAGTGTAGGAGATCGCTCCCCACACCATGATGCCGGGTGTTGGCCCTGTGTACCTCGGTCGTATGCAGTCCTGATTGTGGCGCTCACCTGCACGGCGCCAAACACGCATACGACCATCATTGGCACCAAGGCAGAAGCGACTCTCATCGCTGAAGACGACACGTCTCCATTCGTCCCTCCATTCACGCCTGTCGCGACACCACTGGAGGCGGGCTGCACGATGTTGGGGCGTGAGCGGAAGACGGCCTAACGGTGTACGGGACCGTAGCTCAGCTTCATGGAGACGGTTGCGAATGGTCCTCGCCGATACCCCAGGAGCAACAGTGCCCCTAATTTGCTGGGAAGTGGCGGTGCGGTCCCATACGGCACTGCGTAGGATCCTACGGTGTTGGCGTGCATCCGTGCGTCGCTGCGGTCCGGTCCCATGTCGACGGGCACGTGCACCTTCCGCCGACCACTGGCGACAACATCGATGTACTGTGGAGACCTCACGCCCCACGTGTTGAGCAATTCGGCGGTACGTCCACCCGACCTCCCGCATGCCCATTATACGCCCTCGCTCAAAGTCTGTCAACTGCACATACGGTTAACGTCCACGCTGTCGCGGCATGCTACCAGTGTTAAAGACTGCGATGAAGCTCCGTATGCCACGGCAAACTGGCTGACACTGACGGCGGCGGTGCACAAATGCTGCGCAGCTAGCGCCATTCGACGGCCAACACCGCGGTTCCTGGTGTGTCCGCTGTGCCGTGCGAGTGATCATTGCTTGTACAGCCCTCTCGCAGTGTCCGGAGCAAGTATGGTGGGTCTGACACACCGGTGTCAATGTGTTCTTTTTTCCATTTCCAGGAGTGTATGATTACGATTGTAGTTGTTGAGTGTTAGCACTCATAATTCGCCTGTTAGTTTCTAAAGCAGTTAAGTTCGTATGACTGAGGTTTGTGCGTGATTAGTACATTAAATTGTTATATTTTGTTGTAAGATTAACCGGTTAATCATCAATATTTCTTGGTAAAATTCTGGTTGTTACACGTAATGTCTGATCGGGGTTTGAGGCCACGCTCACAAGGAGTTTTGGTCTTGGTCTGAGAATTTTGATATGTTCCATGATTATTACGTACGCTTTGCATGCTTGCTTGTATTCTATGCGGTTTTCCGAGCTGTTCGTAGCGTCTGGAGGAACTGTCCCGGTACCTTATTTGTTACCCACCGGTCCACCGGGCGTACATTGTCCACGTTGGCGTTGAATGTGCGAGAGGGCGGCTCGCCGCTTCTCGTCTCACCGTAGCCTCTGAGACGTTACGGCCTCCACGTTTGCTACGGCATCATTTATAAGTTGAGTTTCTATATCGTACCATTAGGGTGTAATGTACCCAGTTATGTACGTGTTCCCTCAGTGGCTTCCCTGTGTGAAGTTATTATTTTTTCCAACGAAGTGATTTTATTATTGATGTAATGTGCAATTGTTAAATGGTGGTTTATTACTATTTCATGCCAGTCGCTTTAATATCTCAACGAGCCTTCCCTGATTAATTGACTCTTCTCAAATAAAGTGATTCACTTTGGACAGTGTTGTAGGAAATTTATTTTTTTATTTATCTATATTGAACCTGTTGTGTGCTGTTTATCTGCAAATCTGAACTAAGCAGATTCCATTTTTAATGTTTCAGAAATGCTCTATATTTATGATGGCAAGATGGAGTAAAAGATTAAAGAAGAAAGGTCTTCTACCAAGTAGTCTTCTCTAATTGGTTAACTATATTCGCATATTAAGTGATTCAGTTTGGCCAGGATTGTAAAAAAATTATCCTTCCTATTTATTTGTATTGAGCCTATTGTCTGTTGTTTATCAGTAAATTTGAATCGAGCAGTTCCTATTTTTTAAGCATGTTTGAGAAATGCTCTATATTTGTGGTGATGAGATCGAGTAATTGGATTCAGAAGTAACGTGTTTTGCCAGTTCAATATACTTATATTATTATTTAGTTAATTAAATTATTCTTTGTTTATTTATTATTATAAATAAATAATCCTTATGTGTGCTTTTATTTTAATTATTGATTTTAGTTGCTTTAGCTTAATTCCTTATTTCCCTTTATCTTTACTCTACTGAAAACCTGGAAAATATAAATATTTCGTTTTAAATACCACAGGAGAGCAAGAGACGTATTCAGCAACGACGATCTCGCGGTAATTCATCGTCGTTATCTGCTCCAACTTAAATCTCTAAGACATTTACTCGCTACGCAGATCGTTAGGCACATCTGGGTGCTATGTTGTTTGATAAGTTTGGTTGATAGGTCCACAAATTTAGCAAGTTAAAGTTTATTAATTCGGAGATAATCTCTCGACGAATTATGACGATGGAAAATGCAGGTTCTCAGTATCGTTCCAAACTTCACCTCCGAGTGATCTAAATCTCGTAAAATCTGCACCATGATTATTAACTAATTTCGGTATGGAGATCTGCACACCTTGAATACTTGATCTGAAGTGTATGAATAACCATGTGTAGTGTCAACAGATCCCTAACACCATAGTAGTGTGGCATCATCAGTTTTGTATGAATGTATGTTTTGGCCCTGTAAATAATCACTTCATTGGGCCATATGTCCACCTGCACATTTGAAGTTGGTGCAAAATGTTTAACCTGAGTTTTTGGAAGATATGACATTAGTCCATGAGCAGATGTGCTTCCAACATGACAGTACCACTTCTTGACAGCATGGTGAACCAGGGCCATCCCAGTGATACATTCCCTCAACGCCAGATTGAAATAGGAGGTACTAAGTCCCAGCCTGCTGTACGGAACTTAAGAATCTGTTGTTTATGAGCGCCCCAGCAGATACAGTTAAAGACTACATCTGTCTGTAGGCACCCGTGATGTTTGCAATAGGATGCGGCAGAATATGTTATGTAACTGTTACGCCTTCCTCGAGGTTGTGACCTTTTTTTGTGTTCAATGTAATTGTTACTATATTAAATAAGAGTAAATACCAACGGCCTTGCCACAATGGTCAAATGCCGTCGGGCTTGGCTAGCACTTGGACAGGTCATCTCTCAGGTCGGCTGAGTTCTGTTGACAAGCTGGGTGCACTCAGCCTTTGTGAGGCCAACTGAGGAGCTACTTGACTGAGGTCACGAAAACTGACAATGGTCGACAGAGTTTTGTGCTGACCACGTGTCCCTCCGTATGCGTATGTGGTCACACCTAAGGGCTGAGGATGACACAGCGGCTGGCCGGTACTGTTGGGCCTTCAATGTCTGTTTGGACAGCGTTTCTTTCTTATCAATTTAATTTGTGTGCTAAATTTTATCGTAAATAAGGTAGAACAAATGAAATACCATTTGATGGAAGTTCTTAAACGTTGGCAGTACACACTACACGAGATGAAGATGCATACACTGCCGACATGTAGTGAGGATTCTGATTCGTTAAGTCCCTGAGCATTAATGCAGAACAGCGATATCAAAATACATGTTGAGTCTTCTACATGCTTAACCTGGCTTTCCAGACCATAAAGTCGTTATCTCCAATTATTTATCGTAGCACTTCCTACATCTAGTTAAGTAATTCCACACATTCAGTGACTCAAACGGTTTGTAGACAACACATGGAACCCAACATGCTGTGGGGAGTGAAGGAAGGAAGAAAGATTGTGGTTGAATGTCCCGTCGACATTGAGGTCATCAGGGACGGAGGACAAGCTCGGAATTTAACGAGGATGAGGAAAGAAATATGCTGTTCCCATTTAAATGAACCATCCCAACATCTGCCTGGAGCAGCTTAGAGAAATCACAGATCTACACCAGGATGGCCAGATGCAGATCTGAAACATTGTCGTCCCAAATTCGGGTCTAGCGTGATTACAATCTCTCACTATCTCTGCCGTTAGGGTGTTGACTCTGTTGTCACATCTATGTTTGGCAATATAGTTTTCTTTCTTTATTTCTACAAGATCATTTAATTTCCTGACAATTTTATTCACACATTGAATACATATTCTACAAAGATTTTCTTTAGTTTAATGGATCTGAAGACTATTATTCTTTACACTAGAAGCTGATAATATTGAATAATTGCCTTGTTGCCTTTATTGAAAGAAAGTCATAAGACAATATAATTCGATCAAAGCTTTTCAGCGTCAATGCAATATATTTTTGAGGAATCTACAAAATTCTCTATCTAATCTCGCATAACCTCACACAATGATTAATGATATATGACTATTTGCGTCTTTTCTAATTATTTCTGTCGTTAATATTTACACCTAGAAATTCTTTGCACAACTTGTTAGTGTTATAGATGTCTTTGTAATTTCTACCTTCCAATTGCTACCACTCATCACATCAGCGCCAGCATCATAATGCCACCATGATCTTTTGACTTAGCGATGAAGTGGTTAAGTGCCACATTAGAAACCCAAATGTTATGGGCTGTATCGCTTGGCTCTTCTTGCACCTGTAACAATGATTTGCCAGTAATAAAAATTTTGCACCGTAGTTTACAGGCTACGTTAAAATGTAGGTGTCCCTGTTACTGGCTGTACATATCAGTTCAAGCAAGTGTGAAAATGTTTCCAAATACTGCTAACAGTAACGGAATTTCTTGTCCACTAAATTATTTGTTTAGCGACATGCTTTGAGATGATACATCATCAATACACAACTTTGGCATTACAAAGACATTTAACACATGTTTATACCGATATTAAATGTTCTTTACATGACTGTTGGGTCATTCTTAGGAGAGAGAGAAAAGGCTACCTAGGAGGAGGTAATGTCACTTTATGTATGTCTTTTATTCACATGATAATTTCATAAAACCAGTAGTCACTTTGGTCTAGTGGCGTGGCATTTTTATTGTGATGTGTTGTGTCATTCCTATTTTCCTGACCCTTTTGGACATCTGCACCATCGTTCAAAGACTTCACAACAATGTCTTTATAGCATGATACACAACACAAACCAGCAGTGTTGTGCACAAGATGTCAGTCAAAACAATGCTGTTTCGATTTGAGTATCGATATGTCGATCTTGGTGTTATCAGTAGTAATGTCTTGTTCATAACTTCCTGTCGTATCACTGGTGTAGGATGGCGTAATATGGTACAAAATGAGCGACGGTGACATTTTTATGATACAAATGAATGTGTAAAGACATTTTATTTTCAGAATTACATAAGTATTTCTGGGATATATAATACTAATGCTATGTATTTACTGCTGTAAGAGAACTGAAGTGAAATTGGTAAAGAAGTATGAATTTTTGGACTCGGTCCTTTCATTTTGGACCTCATTCTTCGATTTAAGGCCATGGGTGAAAATTTTCATTTTGTCAAATATGTCGATTCTCCAGATCGTTTCCAAAGTATGTAATATTTCGTGGTCGCTGTTTATTGCAACATTATATCTTCTTTCATTTATATGTTCTTCCATAGCTGATTTATTAACTTCATCATGTCTGAAACAATCAATGTGTTCTTTAAAATTTCCTTCTGTTTGCTCAGCTTGTCTGGTGGTTGTATCAATGTCATGGACGAGTTTCTTTCTTAGGTTCTTTTTGGTGGTAAAAGTGATCCTGAAGTCTGTGTTCTTAAACAACTTTGCAATTTTTTCTGAGATGACTCCTAAATATGGTATCGATACATACTTCGGTTCTTTTGTGCTGTGGAGGGTACCCATGTTAGATTGTTTGCTTTCGATTTTAGTTATACATTGTGAAAGCCCATCCATTTCATGTTCGTGACACCCACTGCAGTGTGCATTGTATCTGATAATGGATATTTCTGTTTCATAGTCAGCAGAATTAAGTGGGAATTTTTGTGGGCTGTTTAAGAAATATCTGAATGCAGCTTGTTTATTTGAGTATGGGTGTATGGAAGATTTATTAATGACAGTGTCTGTGTTTGTTGGTTTTCTGTATATGTTGATGTTAGGATCTGGTTCGTGTTATTAGTGATTATACCAAAAAAATTTATTTTATTATCTTCCTCTTGTTCCATGTTGAAATGCATTTTACTATGTATATTAATGAGTCAGTTTAAAAGTGTGCCTATTTCTTCATTAGTTACATTACATACAATAAAAGTGTCATTTACATAACCGCAGTAGAAAACGGTTTTCTGTGTAATTATGTACTTGTTGTTCAGAAGCATATTTTTGAAGTGATTGACGAAAAGTTCTGCAATGATCCCATTCTTAGGACTTCCCATTGCTAGGCCCACAACTTGTTTGTATATTTTGCCATTGAATGTGAAATAATTAAGGGAGAGGACAAGCTCTAGCAATTCTATTATTTCAAATACTTCAGCTGTTACTTAATTTGTTATTTTAAAAATTTTCTTTTGATTATAGCTATAGGTTCTTTCATGGGTATACTGGTGTATAGGTTTACAATGTCAAGTGAAATGAAGTTTACATTGGGTGGAATCTGAAGGTCTTTGATACCTTGAATTGTTTGGTACCTATTTTTCACTGAACATTAGTTTTAAATCTTGTACTGGTTTTGCAAAGTTGAGTGTAACATTCTTATAACTATGTAGCCTGAATGGTTCATAGCGTTGACAGTAGGTCTGACAGGGACATTATCTTTATGGATCTTTGCTTGGGCCTGTAACTTTGGGTTCATGATTATTAGGCTTCAACTTTTCTCTTTTGTTAATAAGAAACATGTTTTAATCAACTGTGTCTTTGGTTTACTATTGATCTTCTATGTGGGGCTGTGTGAAACTTCTTGTATATGAATCTTAAGAAACAATTGATGTGGCTCATTTACATACTGACATCTGTCTGTAGTAACTATTGTAGAGCCTTCATAGATTTCAGTGCCAGTGCAGTGCTCTCATTGAGTTTCCTGTTGATGCTTATAAGTAATTGATTCTCTTCTTTAACTTCTGTTATTGGATCTTTGTTTAGGTGTTTTTCTATTAATGTATCAGTTTTTTGCTCTATTACTGTTTGCTCATTTTTAGATAGTTTGGCTATATCAGCCACAGTCAATGAGATCATTGCAAAATTTCAAAATTTTCGTTAGTCACCTCGAAAATATACTTCTCAACAACAGGGACATAGCTACCCATGAAGATTTTCTCTACTGATGACACTTTCATTATATACAATGGAACAAATGAAGAAATAGAATATCTTTTAAACAGATTCAATAACTTACACAGTAACATCCATTTTACGGCAGAACACCAGAAACGTAACAAAAAACATTTTTTGACATGTCCGCCTCCTTAGCAGGGTGGTAACGTGTTTGCTTCACGTGCAAGCGGACCCAGGTTCGATTTCCTGCTGGGTTGGGCTTTTCTCCGCTCGTGGACTGGGTGTTGTACTGTCCTCATCATAATTTCATCCTCATCACCGGCGCGCAATTTGCCCATTTTGGCGTCAAATAAAGTAAGTCTTGCACTTGGCGGATCAAATTCCGTGATTGGGGCCTCTTGGCCAACGATGCCATATACTCATTTCCAATTTTGTTTTATTTTATTTTTTTTTTTGACATGACGATGACCAACACAAACCAAAACCTGATCATCAACGTACTCAGGAAACCAACAAACACAGACACTGTCATTAATAAATCTTCCACACACCCCAACTCACATACACAAACTGCATTCAGATCCTTCTTAACAAGAGCACAGGAATTCCAACTTAATTCTGCTGATTATGAGACAGAAGTAAACACTACCAAATGCAATGTACACTGCAGTGACTCTCATGAACAAGAAATACATGCAGTTTCACAATGCATAACTAAAAACTAAAGCAAACAAACTAAGATGGGTACCTGGCGCAGAACACAAGAACATAAGTATGTAATGGTACCATATTTAGGGCTCACCTCAGAAGAAATAGCCAAGCTGTTTAAGAATACAGACTTTAGGACAACTTTTGCCACCAATAAGAACTTAAGAAATAAACTGTTGCATGACACATGTACAACCTATGGACAAGTGGAGCATACCAGGATTTTGGAAAATTACATTTAATCATTGCAGGAGATACTATATTGGGCAAACAGATATAAATTTTAAAAACCCTTTTAAAGATCAGATTGATTGTTTCAGACTGGATAAAGTTAATAAATCAGCTACAGATAAACATATAAATGAAACATCACACAGTGTTGCCATAAATAACGACCACAAATTACTACATTCTGTGTAAAAGAGCCGGAGAAAGGACGACTCCGAAGAAACGGAAATATTCATACACAGCCACAAATCTAGCAACTACAAAAAATGGTTCAAATGGCTCTGAGCACTATGGGACTCAACTTCTAAGGTCAGCAGTTCCCTAGAACGTCCCCTAGGACATCACACACATCCATGCCCGAGGCAGGATTCGAAACTGCGACAGCAGCGATCGCGCGGTTCCAGACTGTAGCGCCTAGAACCGCTCGGCCACTTCGTCCGACGAACAACTACATCCTAAATGAAATGAGAGAGTTCAAAAATTCACGCTTCTTAACGAGTTTTAATTCGGTACTCATAAAATAGTTAGTACATGGCATTAATGTTACAAAACTCAGAAATATCTTTGTAATTCTGCAAATACATAGTATTTAGAGTGACATTTGTATTATAAAATTGTCACCGTCCTCATTTTCTGATATATTACAACAGGAAGATATGCAGAACACAGTGCTACTGACAACACCAGGATTGTCATAGGGATAGTCAAATCGAAACAGCCTTTTTATTGACAGCCATCTTGTGTACTGCAATGCTTACTTATTTCGTGTATCGTTCTTTAAAGACACTGTTGTGAAGCCTGTGAACAAGACGAAGAAGTCCAAAAAGGCGAGAAAAATTGCAATGCCTCAACATATCATAAGAAAAATGCCACGTCACAAGACCAAAGTGAGTAATTGTTTTATAAACTTATCATGTGGACAAAAGAATATACACATGTGACTGCTTCCTCGGTTATTCTTTTCCCTCTCTCCACAAGATGATCGCAATACCTTTAATGAAGCTTGAATACAAACATATTTTTCTGTAATGGCAATTTAGTCTGATGATGAGTTAATACCTCGAAACATGGTGCTAAATGAATACTTGTCAACAAATTTTGTGACTGTTATCGATATTTGAAAACCTTTTCAACCTTTACAAATATTAATGGTCGATTAATTGTCAATATGGCTTGAAATTATATTAATTCAAGATAGGTCAGGGTATACTGACTGCCACAAGTGCGTCCCAAGTAAAGCACCGTCTTGTTCAAACCTATCTTCATATTGATTATAGTTTTACACTTACATCATCAACAGCCATTGACATCCACTGGTAGATAAATTCCTCCTCTGGAAACTTATATGCATTACTGTTTCTAACTGTAGTTATTCTCGTTGATCTCGTATTTTCCATGTCAACTCACATTTGGTGGTCGTCTCAGGATTTTTTAGAGAGTAACCAACTATAACATGATCGGTATTAAGCAGTAGAGCAAGGAATTCTCTTTTAGCTATTCGTTGGACTACGTTTTATTTTGCATCAAGCACATTTTGAGTATTTGTTTCATGTGAAACAAAGAGCAGCAGAACTGCCAAAGAGCAGCGATAACCATGGGATAGACGCACCTCGGCTAGAACTACGTGATAGACGTGCGCATTGACAGATGAAATGGCAGACTCACAACTTCCTCCAAGTCTTAGGTCTGACTCACTTTATTATTCGCCTCAGATAGAAGGTCTAGGTACGTAATGACTCAATTCGTTTTAACAGGTGATCAAAAAGTCAGTATAAATTTGAAAATTGAATAAATCACGGAATAATTTCGATAGAGGGGTACAAATTGACACACATGCTTGGAATGACATGGGGTTTTATTAGAACCAAAAAATACAAACGTTCAAAAAATGTCCAACAGATGGCGCTTCATCTGATCAGAATAGCAATAATTAGCATAAGAAAGTAAGACAAAGCAAAGATGGGGTTCTTTACAGGAAATACTCAATATGTCCACCATCATTCGTCAACAATAGCTGTAGTCGAGGACCGTGAACAGCACTGTGAAGCACGTCCGGAGTTATGGTGAGGCATTGGCGTCGGATGTTGTCTTTCAACATCCCCAGAGATGTCGGTCGATCACGATCCACTTGCGACTTCAGGTAACCCCAAAGCCAATAATCGCACGGACTGAGGTCTGGGGACCTGGGAGGCCAAGCATGACGGAAGTGGCGGCTGAGCACACGATCATCACCAAACGACGATCGCAAGAGATCTTTCACGCGTCTCCCAATATGGGGTGGAGCGCCATCCTGCATCGTACGTTCCAGCAGGTGTTTATGACCCAGGCTGGGGATGATGCGATTCTGTAACATATCGGCGTACCTCTCACCCGTCACGGTAGCAGGTTTACTGTCTAGCGTCATCTGTCGGACATTTTGTGAACTTCGTTTCTTTTTTTTGTTCTAATAAAACCCCATGTAATTCCAAGCATGTGTGTCAATTTTACCTCCCTATCCACATTATTCCGTGGTTTAATAAGTTTTCAAATTTATACTGACTTTTTGAGCCCCCTGTATATACAACGCTTGCAGTACTTCCTAAAAGTTTCTACATATACTGAAATTCTCTGCGAATCACCTTCTCGCCATTCATAATTGTCAAACGTGCTTGAATTACTTGTTATCTATAGGAAATTTCAGAACAAGAATTTATCTCACGTCACATGTGTACGCGTTTATACGCTGCTGGACAGCCTGTTGCAGTGACACACTAGTCAAGAACGCCGCAACTGTGTCACATAAAACAACATAAAACCTGCTGACCTACGCCACTCGCGTGTTTTTTCAGCTGCTACAGCCGTGTTACCGCGTTCCCGCCAGCTCGCTTGTGACGCGCGACGGGCTACAAATCCCGTTACGTCTGGCGCTGGCTAACACGGGGCGCGGCGATAACACACGCTGCAGCCTTTATCGACGCTTAACGGCTGACCGAGCGGCCAGCGGCCAAAGCGGTGGAAGAAGCGTCCGTGCGAACACGCGCCGCTCTGAGCGCAGCCTGTACCACTGGACATTGGCAGCGGGGGGAGGGAGGGGGGCTGAAGTCCAGTCCAGTCCAGTTAAACAAGTCACCTACCGCTTTCTGCATAGCAGAAAGTTGGAGGTACCACGGATATCGAAAATCGCATCGTCGACGCTGGAGAGAAGATTGCGTGATTATGGCCGTGGTTGTGACCAATGAAACGTGGTGGTACAATAATATAGAAACAGGAAAAAAATTCATCAATCAGTGTCTTTGGAGTATTTAGACATCTGCATCTGCACTCCCCAAGGCATATTACTGCGATGGTAGAGTGTACTTCGTGCACCACCGTTACTTCCCCCTTATCCTGTTCCATCTGAAATGGTTCTTGGGATCAGCTATTACTGATAATCATCCGTATGCGCTGGATCCTTTCTCATATTACCTGCATCGTCTTGTCGCGAGATATACGTAGGAAGAAGCCATATTTTGGTTGGCTCTTCCACGGAAGTACGCTTTCTGCGTTTAAACAATAAACCACACCGTGAAGCAGCACGCCTTTTTTGCAATGCCTCCCACTGGAGTTGTCTGAGCATTTCTGTGACTCTTTCGTGCTCACCTGTAACGAAACGTACTGCTTTTCTTTGGATCTCTGTTTCCACCATGAACGAAGCTTGGTCCGGATCCCCGGCTGAGCAGCAGTATTCAAATACTGATCGAAAGAGGATTTTGTCAGCTTCATCCTTTGTAGACGGGCTAGATCGCCTGAGGATACTTCCACTGAATCTCATTCTTGTACCTAACTGCGATGTATTCTGTGGGGTAGTTTCACTATAAATCGGTCTGTACGCATACTGGTGGATGTAATTTCTTCTTCTAGTCATTGTTCTGCAACCATGTAGTCATACAGCATCGGATATTTCTGCCTACTTATGAGCAATACGTTACATCTGCCATCTGCTGATGTTGAGGGTCAACTTCCACCTTCTGTACCTAGCGTCGATCCCCACAAGGCCTCCCTGCACGTTGCCGCAGGTTTTCAGGGTTGCGACTTCTCTTTGCACTATAGCATTATCCGTGGAAAGCGAACTTCCGACGTTATCCACTAGGTTATTTATTTACAAAGTGAAGCCTAACTCCACCGAAAAACTTGCAGCGGTTGTTCGGGGATACTTTCTGGGCAAAGAAGTTTTATTATAATCTTCGGAAACTGCTCTGGTTGACATTGTAAGTAGGCTGTTTATGTTTTCTTATTGGCAACGTTACGTAGCGCTCTGTATGAAAATCACTGGCTGTGCTGTGTGCAGTCTGTGGCTAGTTTGCATTGTTGCCTGCCATTGTAGAGTTGGGCAGCGGCAGCTGGATGTGAACAGCGCGTAGCGTTGCGCAGTTGGAGGTGAGCCGCCAGCAGTGGTGGATGTGGGGAGAGAGATGGCGGAGTTTTGAAAATTTGTAATACTGGATATTATGAACTACTATATATATTATGACTGTTAAGGTAAATACATTGTTTGTTCTCTATTATCATCTTTCAATTGCTAACTATGCCTATCAGTAGTTAGTGCATTCCGTAGTTTGAATCTGTTATTTAGCTGGCAGTAGTGGCGCTCGCTGTATTGCTGTAGCTTGAGTAACGAAGATTTTTGTGAGGTAAGTGATTTGTGAAAGGTATAGGTTAATGTTAGTCAGGGCCATTCTTTTGCAGGGATTTTTGAAACTCAGATTGCGTTGCGCTAAAAAAAATATTGTGTGTCAGTTTAAGCACAGTCATGTACAAATGTTCTAAGGGGACGTTTCATATGTCGACCCTTAGCCGAGGATACCTCACTGGAATCTTCTGATTTTTTCTTGTAGTTTGTGTAATCAGTGTAGCTTTTGTTTATTGCTAGTGTGTAATTGTAGAGAGAATTTCCTTTGTAGTTGCAGCCTTTCATTGTTGTACAGTAAAACAGTTGTGGCATGCATGTAGATTTGCACCAAGTATTTCGCAGCTGCGCTTGCAATTAACTAGATATTATTTTCAGTGCTATGTTAATGTGTTCCCCTATTTTTGCTCTTCAAATTGTGTTTTTCTGTGTTGTCGTGTGAAATATTGTGACAATAATGGCGTGTGAAAAACGTAACACTAGGCTCCAAAGTAAACTGAGAAATGACAGTGAAGACGAAAGCAGTGTGTTAACGCCACCATGTAATGAATTAACTAATATTCAAAGTAGTAATTTGGTAACTGTGCATAGGGAAATGGACCGGGCGTCAAATAATGGTGTAGACAGTGAAACAGGTAGTAAACAGGGAAGCATTATCGATCGATCGGTCCGCAACATCTCGCCTCAAGAATCGGGAATGACAGAACACAATATTGCAAATACTGTAGACTCAGGTTTTGGGTGCTCACCGTTTTCTCAAATGAGTCAAGACACATTTTCCGCTTGTCAAAATGTGAATGTTGCCGGTGCAAATTCACTGCCGAAAAGCACTGAGGAACATGTTTCAGACACCAGTGCATTGTTATTACAGTTAATGCAACAAATGGGACAAAGGCTACAAAAGTTAGACACAAAGCTTGAACAAAATCAGAAACAAATGGGACAAAATCTTCAAAAGTTAGACACAGCGGAACAAAATCTTCAAAAGTTAGACACAATGGAACAAAAGCTTCAAAAGTTAGACTCTGTGGAATATAAGCTTGAACAAACACGTGAAGTTTTAACTACTGAGTTACATAACATTGAATCGAAATGTCAAAAAGTCTGTTGTTGTTGTTATGGTCTTCAGTCCTGAGACTGGTTTGATGCAGCTCTCCATGCTACTCTATCCTGTGCAAGCTTCTTCATCTCCCAGTACCTACTGCAACCTACATCCTTCTGAATCTGCTTAGTGTATTCATCTCTTGGTCTCCCCCTACGAATTTTACCCTCCACGCTGCCCTCCAATACTAAATTGGTGATCCCTTGATGCCTCAGAACATGCCCTACCAACCGATCCCTTCTTCTGGTCAAGTTGTGCCACAAACTTCTCTTCTCCCCAATCCCATTCAATACTTCCTCATTAGTTATGTGATCTACCCATCTACTCTTCAGCATTCTTCTGTAGCACCACATTTCGAAAGATTCTATTCTTTTCTTGTCCAAACTATTTACCGTCCTAGTTTCACTTCCATACATGGCTACACTCCATACAAATACTTTCAGAAATGACTTCCTGACACTTAAATCTATACTCGATGTTAACAAATTTCTCTTCTTCAGAAACGCTTTCCTTGCCATTGCCAGTCTACATTTTATGTCCTCTCTACTTCGACCATCATCAGTTATTTTGCTCCCCAAATAGCAAAATTCCTTTACTACTTTAAGTGTCTCATTTCCTAATCTAATACCCTCAACATCACCCGACTTAATTCGACTACATTCCATTATCCTCGTTTTGCTTTTGTTGATGTTCATCTTATATCCTCCCTTCAAGACACCATCCATTCAATTCAACTGATCTTCCAAATCCTTTGCTGTCTCTGACAGAATTACAATGTCATCGGCGAACCTCAACGTTTTTATTTCTTCTCCATGGATTTTAATACCTACTCCGAAATTTTCTTTTGTTTCCTTTACTGCTTGCTCAATATACAGATTGAATAACATCGGGGAGAGGCTACAACCCTGTCTTACTCCCTTCTTAACCACTGCTTCCCTTTCACGTCCCTCGACTCTTATAACTGCCATCTGGTTTCTGTACAAATTGTAAATAGCCTTTCGTTCCCTGTATTTTACCCCTGCCACCTTTAGAATTTGAAAGAGAGTATTCCAGTCAACATTGTCAAAAGCTTTCTCTAAGTCTATAAATGCTAGATACGTAGGTTTGCCTTTCCTTAATCTTTCTTCTAAGATAAGTCGTAAGGTCAGTATTGCCTCACGTGTTCCAACATTTCTACGGAATCCAAACTGATCTTCCCCGAGGTCGGCTTCTACCAATTTTTTCATTCGTCTGTAAAGAATTCGTGTTAGTATTTTGCAGCTGTGGCTTATTAAACTGATTGTTCGGTAATTTTCACATCTGTCAACACCTGCTTTCTTTGGGATTGGAATTATTATATTCTTCTTGAAGTCTGAGGGTATTTCGCCTGTTTCATACATCTTGCTCACCAGATGGTAGAGTTTTGTCAGGACTGGCTCTCCCAAGGCCATCAGTAGTTCCAATGGAATGTTGTCTACTCTAGGGGCCTTGTTTCAACTCAGGTCTTTCAGTGCTCTGTCAAACTCTTCACGCAGTATCGTATCTCCCATTTCGTCTTCATCTACATCCTCTTCCATTTCCATAATATTGTCCTCAAGTTCATCGCCCTTGTATAGACCCTCTATATACTCCTTCCACCTTTCTGCTTTCCCTTCTTTGCTTAGAACTGGGTTTCCATCTGAGCTCTTGATGTTCATACAAGTGGTTCTCTTATCTCCAAAGGTCTCTTTAATTTTCCTGTAGGCAGTATCTATCTTACCCCTAGTGAGATAAGCCTCTACGTCCTTACATTTGTCCTCCAGCCATTGCTGCTTAGCCATTTTGTACTTCCTGTAGATCTCATTTTTGAGACGTTTGTATTCCTTTTTGCCTGCTTCACTTACTGCATTTTTATGGTCTGTAATGATGTAAAAACACAAATTTGTGAGCATTTTCAACCTATTTTTTCGCGGCATGAAAATGCAGTACAGAATCACGAAACAGCCATAAAAGAACTCCAAACTATTGTTCATGAAAATCACGACACCTTGCAAGCTAAAATTGACTCCGTTGCATCTGCCGATTCGGTTACGCAACTTGTAAAAACTCAAGAAAACTTAAAGGACACAATAGATACGATTTCAACACAAATGGACACTCTGAAAGTTGGTTCAGAAAAACACACTGAGGAAATAATTACACTATCGGAGAAAGTAGCCGAACTTTCGGATCAGTTCACTAACTTATCTGCAAAGGTAGATGATGATCTGAATGACACAAGACCTGTAGCCATCACTGACACATAAGAGTTCGAACAAATTAGGAAATTCAAACAAAATCAGAATCAAATTAATACGCAGCACCAAAGAGAAATCCGGGAAGTACAAGATCAGCTGACACAGGTAATACAAGAATTACGTGTTTCAGAGGCCACTCGCACTCCAATACGGGAAGAGGGACATAGAAATACGGAACAGCCACAAAATAATAACTCAGGGCACTTCGGAAATTATGAAAGAAATTGGCAAGGTATACCGAATTTTGAGATGGAACCGCCGACACGACGTAACAATGACCGATATGCTACTCGCCGACACGATGATTTTGACTATAAGCTGTTCATCACTACACGTAAATTCAAAACGTTTAAGAATTCTGCCAACGACATTCATCCACAAGCGTGGCTCCATCAATTCTCTCATTGTTTTCCTCCCAACTGGTCATTGGAGCACAGGTTAGAATTTATGTGTGGCTACTTGGAGAATGAACCAGCTGTAAGAATGCGATCAGTCATTCACGATTGTCACAGTGAAGGAGAATTTTACCATGCGTTCTTCTCAGCATATTGGTCTCAAGCTACACAAGACCGAGTAAAACATAGCATCATAATGATGAAACATTTCGAACAATCTGAATTTTCCAGTCTTGTGAAATATTTTGAAGACATGTTGCACAAGAATCAGTACCTGTCAAACCCATACAGCCCCTCAGAACTCATACACATTTGCTTAATCAAATTACCTGAACATTTACGACATATTATTTTGGCAGGACGTTGCAAAGACGACATTGAAGCTTTTCAGGGACTGTTACAAGAACTGGAAATTGACACTGACAATCGCGGAACGCGAAAACAGGAGCACAGCAATTACAGATCACATCTGTCACAATTCCGCGATGACAGAAATAATATACGACAACGCTATTCTTTCAATGTAAATCGTGACCGAAACAGACACCACCCGTATGACAACCGTTGGCAGAGTAGTAATAATTACAGGGGAAGATCACCTCTCTGCAGTAATGACTATCACAGAGACAATCAGAGAAACAGACAATATGGGAACCAAAATAATTATTATCAAGGGAGACAGAATACCTTCAGACACAACGGTCCAGCGCGCAGTTACGTCTCAGGGAGAAATTCTCCACCACGTGACCGACAAGAAAGAAACTATGGAATCTACCGACATGACGACAGACGATATGATCGTAACGACAGACCTGAACTGCATCAGAACTGGCGGGATTCAAACAGAGCAGCGCACTCTCGTCACGGTGAATTTGTAGAAGTTAGGTCTCCAAATCCGAATAACGACGTGCGCCAACAAAGAGACAATAGGCAATGACTCATACCGTTGGCAGCCACAAAACGTGCGTATGAAACTGACGACGCAGCTGCCGTAGCTAGTAATTATGTAAAAATGGAGGACATTAGAGACATCTTACTCCAGGAACACGACGTAAAACAGAACAACATTGCATATCCTGTGATTCACATTACAGTAAATGACGTAAAATTTACGGCAGTACTTGACTCTGGCAGTCCCATTTCAGTAATTAGTAAAACAGCTTTTAGCAAGTGCAACAAATCGAACGATTGCCCCACTCTTCCGTTATGTAAGATTAAATTACAAGGTGCAATCTTTGGAAAAAGTGTAGATGTACGCCAACAAACCAATTTAGAATTCTTTTGCCAAAGCCACAGCTTCTCTATGAACTTTCTTATTTTTCCATTATTGTCGACGGAAATTATACTGGGAGTAGACTTTTTGAATGAATACAAAGCAATCTTAGGCTTTCACGATGCTGAAATAAGTTTAGAGAAAGAAGGTAAATCAATAGCTTTGAAATTTGAAGACTGGCTCTCAAACCATGATGAGGAAATTAATCGGCTTTACGTTCTGTTAGACAACAGTTCGGAATTTTCTACGGAACTAGACACTAACAATCACTCTGCAAGTACTGACAGGGATGATATCGACGGCATATTTGAAATTAATGAGTTAATTCAGAATAAAATTCAAACAATTGAGAATTGTAATGACACTGATAGGCAGGACCTTTTTGAGATTTTACGAGCACATTCCACAGTTTTTACTCACAAAACAGGAACAATCAAGGGATTTCAATACCAATTTCGTGTTCGTGAGCATACTAAATGTTGTGTTAGACCATACGTAATTCCAGCACATTATAGGGACCGTGTTAGAACAGAAATACAATCTTTGCTTGATGAGGGCATTATTGAGCCTGCAGTAAGCTCATACAACAATCCATTACATGTTGTTGAGAAGAAAAATGGATCGATCAGGCTTGTCTTAGATTCGAGACAAATCAATACTATTATTATTCCTGAAACAGACAGGCCGCAAACGTTGGAAGAACTTCTTCAAAATTTTAATGGTGTAAAAGTGTTGTCTTCCAGTGATCTCAGATCCAGCTTTTATCAGATCGAACTTCATCCAGAATGTAGAAAATACACAGCTTTCCTTTGCTTCGGCGTTTGTTATCAGTTTCGGAAACTTCCTTTTGGTTTGAACATTTCTTCGGCAGCATTCATTCGCGGGCTAAATTCCATATTACCTGAGTTCTTAAAACGTCACATCACCTTATATGTGGACGATATTCTAATAGCAGAAGCTTCATGGGAACAGCATAATCGCATCCTCAACAGTTTGTTACGTATTTTTGCAGAATCTGGAATTACAGTTAACTTGGAAAAGTCTGAATTCGGTAGGTCAAAGGTGAAGTTTTTGGGACATATTATTTCTTCTGAAGGCATTCAGCCGGATCCTGAAAAGTTAGAAGCAATCAGAGCCATTCCAGTTCCATCCACAAAAAAACAAGTCCGCAGTTTTCTAGGTCTCGTAAATTTTTACCGTCGTTTTCTGAATATGCAAATTCTTGTTACACCAAAACTTTGTTCTCTCACTGGAAAAAATACTATTTGGAACTGGGACGAACAAGCACAGTTGGAATTCAATTCTTTGAAAGAATCGCTACTTAACGCGCCAATACTAGCTCATCCAGATCTGTCACAAGATTTCTGCCTTAGCACGGATTCTTCTAAAGTCGGTCTTGGTGCCCATTTATTTCAAGAAGCCATGGAAAATGACACTACCATTCAGAAAACCATTGCTTTTGCTAGCCGAGTGCTAACAAAATCTGAAAAAAATTATTCCGTTACTGAATTAGAAGCTTTAGCTATTGTTCGGGCATTTAACAAATTCCGTTTCTTTCTTTCTGGTAAGCACGTAAAAGTATACAGTGATCATCGTGGATTACAATTTCTTATGTCTTCAAAATTAAATCATGACAGGTTAAAACGTTGGGCATTGTTTCTGCAAGAATTCCGCTTCACAATAGTCTACATTCCCGGCAAGGAGAACATTGTTGCGGACGCGCTGTCAAGAGCACCGGCTGGGCTTGAGAAAAGTAACACAGAAGGCAACCTTGAAAAAAATTTCAGTATTCTTTACATTCAGAAAGTCGCCTTTGAAAACTTCATCACCACATCTTTAAAGGATATTGCTCATGAACAAGATAATGATCCGATTTGGAAAGACATCAAAAGTAAATGGCATGAAAAGACACACACAGATTCGGCATTATTACCTGGTTAGAAACAACATACTCTTCAAACGCTGCACTGTTGATTCCAAGCTATGGGTACTTTGCATTCCAGACGATTTTTAGGCCGGCCGCGGTGGTCTCGCGGTTCTAGGCGCTCAGTCCGAAACCGTGTGACTGCTACGGTCGCAGGTTCGAATCCTGCCTCAGGCATGGATGTGTGTGATGTCCTTAGGTTAGTTAGGTTTAAGTAGTTCTAAGTTCTAGGGGACTGATGACCACAGATGTTAAGTCCCATAGTGCTCAGAGCCATTTGAACCATTTGAACCAGACGATTTTGTTAATGAGCTCATTTGGTACATTCATTTCAGCTACGCACGTTTTGGCCCACGAAAATGTTATCATATTCTTCGAACGACTTGTTATTTTAACAATATGGAAAAGTGAATTCGAAGAGTCTTGTCTATTTGTAAACTTTGTAAAAAGGCGAACCCATCTCCTATCTCACATCGTGCTCCGTTGTTTCCTATTATTCCTTCTAAATTAATAGAATTTGCTGCTGTTGATCTCTTGGGACCCCTTGTCAGAACATCGAATGGATTTTCGTACGTTCTAATCGCTGTTGAACTTACTTCAAAATTTGTTTCTTTCACTCCATTACGTAATGCCACTGGACGGTCTGTATCCAACGCCTTTATTAAAAATTTCTTACATGAAGTTTGACACGTCAGTAAAGTCATTTCAGATAACGGACCGCAATTCAGATCTGCTGTTTGGTCACGCATGCTTCGGAACCATAAAATCAAACCTGTTTTTATTTCATTGTATTCACCACATTATAACCCCTCTGAACGGATTATGAAAGAAATCAATAAGCTTTGCAGACTTTATTGTCACAGAAAGCATCAGCATTGGGACAGATATTTACACTTATTTCAAAACGTGCTGAATGAAATGCCTCATGACTCCACTGCTTTACCACCTACTCTTGTACTGAAGAATGAAGAACCACTGAACAGAATCAGAGAGCTTGTACCTTTCCCGAATACACGTAAACTTCGACACAAAGACATAGTTGATTTGGCTCTTAAAAATATAAAATCTGCAGCAGACAAAAGGAGAAAACTACACGGTAAAGCTAATGCAAAGAAATTATATATTGGTCACAAAGTTCTCATTAAAGCACATTCACTGTCACATAAGAAGAAACACTTGAGTCACAAATTCTTTCTGGTTTACAATGGACCTTACAGAATCCGACGTATACCACATGATAATTGCGTTGAAGTTGAAACTCTGCGTACTAGGAAGAGTAAAGGTTTACACCACATTTCACATGTAAAACCGTTTATTGAAATATAATCTGCTTTTTAACTTTGTCTTTGCCATAAATACGTTACAGCACAGTACTTTCATCATCACAACAATAAGCGTAATAACTAAGATATCTCTACGCAAAGCATTTCACTTTTGTGTACATGAGGTAAGTACATTGATTTCTGCAGAACTTAGCTTACGGAGGAAAATAACCACGACACTTCCACAGAGATTATCTTACAACAAGATGCACATTTAGCGCTACAGGACACACATTTCAGTGATTAATTTTGTACTTAAACATTTATTTTTACAGATTTTTGAATTACAAAGAAAGTTTTCCGTGATACATTTCATTCCATTGCTGTAATCTGTAACACCTGAGGGTATAATTACATTAATCCTCAGGGGGCTACACGCTTACTTTGTGTACCATGTGTTTGGCAAGCACAAGGAGCCCTAGCTAATATGGTATTTGCTTATACAACTTTACACATCGGTACCATATTTCTTTAACACATAATTACACAGCTATCTGATCATTTAACTGAGAGAGACAAACTTTTTTACTACGGCGGTGACAGATGTTTACGTAATTACGCCGTTGGATAACTTCACACTTACGAAATTGTATTTTGTCTGTACTTTGTAACTGTTCATATTTTTTTCAGACCCATTGTGATATTATGAGAGCTTTGAATGAAGTATTTGGTATGGGATCACGATTTTTAAAGTACGTTTGAGGCAGATGACACTTTTGACATGAGCAGAGAATTTTTTTTTAATTATTGGAGGAAGCTACGACGATTGTGAGAGTTGACTGAGGTGTTATGATGTTATTATTACGACGATGATGTGTATTATGCTGTTGCGGTATGTTTATGATCAATAAGCTGATGCTATATGAGTTATTTGATTAAGCTACGTATCTGTTATGATGAAATATTGAAGAAGTGTCGACGAATAAGGTAAGGAATAATGAGTAGTGTTTAGGGACTCTGACTTGTGAAAAAGGTTGTTGGAAACCAAGAATCGTACTTTAAGAGTTATGAAATGTGTGTAAATGCGTGAATGTATCACAATGCCAGCGAAAATTTTTTGGACACTGTTATATTTAAAGGATTTTGTTTCTACAGATTTGTAACGCAAATTCTTGACCTGTGAAATATTTTTATATGAGACTGTCACTCTAGTGCTAACTGCTGTCGTAAATTTTTCGTAAGACAGTTAAGTGACAACCTGCACGTAATGCGTCGTGGGACCCAGCTGCGCAACAGACGCCTGGAAAAAAGCCATTAGTGCCTTTCAGAGGCGCAGGTGGAGAAAAAAAAAGAGGACACTATCCTCGCCATTGACATTCCTTTAGAGATAGCATCGCAAATACGACACGTTCATTACTTGGAAAGATACTTACATCTGCACACCTGATTATGACAAGCGTCTTTCTACGAGAGTTGAGAGAATTTCTACTAACTTATGAAATGTCACATGACTATTGAATGATATTTTTATGCTTTCCTTTTCATAGTTGCTTCTTTCATTTGATATCTAGTTTCCAGCTGTGTTGCAGCATTGGTTTTATAAAGTAAAATAAAATGCATTTGCTAATGTGAACACTTTCTGTCAACAGATCTATTAAATAATAATTTTGTGATCCACATTCTTCAAAAAAGGAGCACTTGGAAAGGAAAGAACAATAAGAAGGGACTAGTAACAGTAACTGCATACATAATATTCTTTTCAAGTACATGGTAATATTTTTTTTACAATAAGTTGTTGTGGTGCACCACTTTAATTACATAGACATTAAGATGTGAATATACATTTCCCTTTTCTGCGTTGTTGTCTTTAGTGTACTATTTTTTCTGCTTGAGCTATGTCATGTTTAGGTATAAGTTACTGCTGTTTGCCAGGCATAGTGTTACTGAATTTGACTTTGTGTTTCTCTGCTAAGCCAGTTTATTACTGATTTATTTTTCTTGTTTGCTGCTCATTGCATATTAGTTGTAATAATGCTGCTTGCTTTGCAAATTTGAATTTTTTGTGATTGCTGTTCATGTTGATTGTTTTGTGCTGCTGCATTGCCTCGTCCCTTAGTTTAGCATCTGAGCTCAGTAGATTTAAGTTAGCTTAAGAGGGGGTAGCCTATAAGAGAATGAAGGGCGATGAATTTGAAGACATGCACTGAGAGGTTATACGAGAAAAATACAGAAAGTAGGCTTGGTTAGGATTTTTTTTGGTGGAAGCAAAGGTTGAAATAAGACGAAAGATCTATGGAATGAAGTTTTGGGTTGAACTTCAGTACCAAATGTTGCACTGAAAACAAACCCTGTCCTTTCCTTTTGTGTCATCCCTCTATATGTTTGTGTACCTGTGTGTATTTGTGTTTTTCCTGTATTTATGTGTTTAGCTGATGAGAGCTATGTTGTAGAATTTTACTAATACTATGTTATTTACTTTGTAAAGATGTTTAGATATTATTTATTCTGTTTTGTTTTAATGCTCATGTGTGAAGTTGATGTTTCGAAAGTTATTCTGATCTTTTATGTATGTACTCATGTCGTAATTCCTGTAACACTGATGTATATGTTTATTTCTATTCTTTTGTAAAGCCCGTATTCCTACAAATGTTATCTGTATTATTATGTTTTTAATGATGTATTTTGTACCGTTGTTATTGTATTCTTCTGCTATAAAATTGTAATTGATACCAGTTCATCATATTATTAACTTGTAAGTTCCATTTCACTGCACACGTTTCTGTTGGTCATAGTATTTGGACAATATGTGAGAAGTAGGGACTGTTAGTGTTTGTACATGTGTTAATAATTCAACAAGGGACTGGATAACAGCATTGCTGGTTCTAAGGACATTTCAAAAAATTTAATTTGTGAGTGCACAAATGGTGGTTTATGTACTTGCTAACTTCTCTGCAAGACTCTTCGATGGTGATTGTGCACCTGCACAGTCGCAACAGATGGCTGCTGGCTGTCTCTACAAGGACTACAGTGGGTCTGCATCTTTGATGACCCACCAATACCATTATTTCTACATGGACTACAGTGGGTCTGCATCTTTGATGGCCCACGAATACCATTATTTCTACAAGGACTGCAGTGGGTCTGCACCTCTGGTGGCCCACCAATACCATACTCTCTACCAGGACTACAGTGTGTCTGCTCTGTGATGACCTACCTACCAATATTCTTCAAAAGTTCGAATGACTCTGCTGTGGGTTTGCTCTGTTGTGGCCCATTACCTATCAGCATGTCAAGAGTCAGCACTGTCTTTCCGTTGGAAGGACAACACTACTTCTTCAAGACTCCATGGAAATCCACTACTTCCGTGTGTATTTTCTTTTACTGCTCAGACTTTGAGAAAAACACTGCAATTTTACAGTAATTAACAATCTGGACTGTCTTTATGGACTGTGAGATAATTTTAGCTTTTGACCAACATTGTATCAATAAGTGTGTGCATTTGATATCTTTGTTATTGTAATTATGAAAAATTTTATCAAATCATTATTGGCCACTGCCCAAAACTATTTGTAAAGTTTTTTGTGGGGAGCATGGGGGCTATGTAAGTAGGCTGTTTATGTTTTCTTATTGGCAACGTTACGTAGCGCTCTGTATGAAAATCACTGGCTGTTCTGTGTGCAGTCTGTGGCTAGTTTGCATTGTTGTCTGCCATTGTAGTGTTGGGCAGCGGCAGCTGGATGAGAACAGCGCGTAGCGTTGCGCAGTTGGAGGTGAGCCGCCAGCAGTGGTGGATGTGGGGAGAGAGATGGCGGAGTTTTGAAAATTTGTAATACTGGATATTATGAACTACTATATATATTATGACTGTTAAGGTAAATACATTGTTTGTTCTCTATTATCATCTTTCAATTGCTAACTATGCCTATCAATAGTTAGTGCCTTCCGTAGTTTGAATCTGTTATTTAGCTGGCAGTAGTGGCGCTCGCTGTATTGCTGTAGCTTGAGTAACGAAGATTTTTGTGAGGTAAGTGATTTGTGACAGGTATAGGTTAATGTTAGTCAGGGCCATTCTTTTGCAGGGATTTTTGAAACTCAGATTACGTTGCGCTAAAAAAAATATTGTGTGTCAGTTTAAGCACAGTCATGTACAAATGTTCTAAGGGGACGTTTCAACATGCCAAAATGTACAATACACTCTCCACTCAAATGGCATGCATAATGAACGTACAATGGAACCTGACGTACAACTAACAACTTTTTTGACGATCTGGAGGTGGCAGTCCTCTCTGTCGCAACCGGCCAGTAAAAAATTCGTTTTGAACGTGATCTTAGGTATAAGGAATTTCTTGAAATTGCATACAGATCACTCTTCTCAGTAGTTTTGTTTGAGGGACCCATGGTCTCCGTCGTATCGTTACGGAAATACTGTAATTCAATTGATTTGTTACTCTAATAAGCATTTAACTGGTATTACACTGTAAATTGCGCACAACAGCGCAAATATAGACGGTATGTGCTGTGTGTTTCGCTTACGTTCACTCATGGTGTATGCTGTTCACAAAAGTTGTACCCACTTTACACTCCATTCATTGCAGCCCGGTTGTGTCTTGGGATTGTTTTCTCGGGTTGGGGTTGTTTCGGGGAAGAGACCAAACTGCGAGGTCATCGGTCTCATCGGATTAGGGATGGAAGTCGGCCGTGCCCTTTCAAAGGATCAATCCCGGCGTTTGCCTGGAGTGATTTAGGGAAATCTTGGAAAACCTAAATCAGGATGGCCGGACGCGGGATTGAACTGTCGTCCTCCCCAATGCGAGTCCAATGTGCTAACCACTGCGCCACCTCGCTCGGTTGTTTTTCCGGCAGTGTTAGCTGTGTGCTAACATTGATATACAACTGAATCAGTAGGTTTACTGATTAACTGTTGGCTGATATTTACCTCGTACATGGGTTAGTCAAATGCAATGAAAATGCAGCACAACGGTGCAATTCTCAGCTGTTCCCGCAGGACGGCAACCACATCAGAGTACAGAGAGTGTCACGTATGAGGGTTGTTACATTTGTCTGAGTTGTGTGGCGTATGTTTTGGTGTTTTGGTCACAGAACTGATAGATGGCTTTTTCTTCTTCTCTCCTTTTTTTTTAAAAAAATATTTGTGGTAAGTTCCTATGGGACCAAACTGCTGAAGTCATCGGTCCCTAGCCTTACACACTACTTACTGCAACTCAAACTAACTAACGCAAAGGAGAACACACACATCCACGCCCCGAGGGAGGACTCGAACCTCCGTCGGGGAAGGGGCGGAGGGGGGGGGGGGGGATCGCGAACTGTGACAGGCAGATGACTTTGATTCGTTTATTGACTTGACGTAAGATCTACATTTCTTAGGACTTCCTGTCAAATCAGTAAACATAACTTTAATTTTGTGTTCGTTGAAAACTTCACACAAGGCTCTCCTTACGCTAATTTGGTTTCGTTCAGTTTTTATTTATCTTTGTAGGCTTTGGCTATGTTTAACTTGTCAGTGAAGGTCACTCAGCTTTCATGGTAGTTTTCTGAAAAGGCTGTCGAACCACATCGGTCTCTTGAATTCGTCACAAGTTTGCTTGGTACACACCTGTCTAAAGCAAGTTACAAAATATTCTTGAACTTTGTCCATTGACGCTCAAATTTGTGACTGCTGGGGACGAAATATTCATGGCGACTGCTCCGGTTATCTGAAATCATTATCTTGTCGCTATCACTAAGCAGAAATATAATTCTACCTTTCTTTATAATGCCTAAATATAGCCCTACTGACTAATGCTATGCTGTATTGGTGTCATACCCTGTTCAATGCTGAGTCGAAAATTTCCGGCTATTTGTCACCAGGTGATCTCTGATTAACTGCTAAATGTAATTTTCGAATAAGGCACTAACAAGAATTTAACAGAAGAATTTACAAGAGTTTCCTATTATCGGCCCTTATCACTTGAGTCCCCTAGTCTGTAGCTGGTAAGTTGAAATCTACACCTAATATCATAACAAGACCATTAAATTTAATTGGAATGTTCTCCAAGTTTCCCCTCAAATTCCCAGCCACCACAGCTCTTGAATCAGGCTCCTAAAATGACGAATGATTCGTACAACAATGGCTAAGGTGTACGTCTGACGTTAAACAAACTGTAATACTCAGTGTGCATGGTTGTACAGGCGTGATACTGTTAGTTTCGTAAGCAAATCCACCACGGCAAGGTCATATCACATCGGATGGGAAAAATCGGTTTTTAATTGTTCAAATGGCTCTGAGCACTATGGGACTTAACTTCTGAGGTCATCAGTCCCCTAGAACTTAGAACTACTTAAACCATACTAACCTAAGGACATCACACACATCCATGCCCGAGGCAGGACTCGAACCTGCGACCGTAGCGGTCGTGCGGTTTCAGACTGCAGCGCCTAGAACCGATCGGCCACCCAAGCTGGCGGTTTTTAATTGTCCTGAGGTAAAAAACCCCATAACAAGCGTCACTCAAATCAGTTTTTAATTGTCCTGAGGCAAAGAACTGCATAAGAAGCATCTATCACATCGTTTTTTAATTCTCCTGAGGCTAGAAACCGCATCAGAAGCGTCAGTCGAAATCAAATCAGACTATTAATTTCTGTGTGGCTGGCGTAAACCATGTTCAATATGCTGTCGACCTTTCTCTGCAACAAGTTGAAATCGAAAAACATGTTCCGCAGCTGATCGAAGTGTTTCCGGGAACACGTTTAGAATGTGTTGCACAATGCGTGCCTTCAATGCAGCTAAGTTTGCAATCGGAACGCTGAACACCATCTCTTTCAAATAGCTCCACAGCCAGAAGTCACACGGATTAAGATCAGGTAAAATGAAAATGTCATGTGACTTCAGCCTACCGTTGGGTAGACAGTTTGCCGGGTGCAAGTCTTTCGAATTGACACCACTTCGGCGACTTGCGCTTCGATGGGGATGAAATCATGATGGTTAGGACAACACAATACCCAGCGCTGATTGGAGAAAATCTGCGTCCAAGCCGGGAATCGAACCCGGGCCCTTAGGACTGACAGTCCGTCGCACTGACCACTCTGCTACCGGGGGCTGACTAACATCAGGTGATCGGGACGGCCAGACTGTAGGGATATGGAGGCTGATAATGCTAGCATTTCCGAAGTGGCGCTTCAGCAGCTGCTTAACTGGATTCGCAATGTGTGGAAGCGCGCCATCTTGCATAAAAATTATTGCATCTACAGGTCGACGCTGTTGGAGAGCTGGAATGGCGTGGTTGCGCAAAAGACGCTCATAGCGCTTACCAGTTATGGTACAGGTAACAGGACTGGAAGCATCAACCTCTTCCAAAAAATATGGTCCTATGATAAATGATACCGTTGACCCGTACCACGTAGTGACCTTTTCAGGAGGAAGTGTTTCTGGTTGATTTGCGTGTCGATTTTCCGTTGCCCATAATCGACAATTCTGTGTATGGGCATTTCCTGTCTGATAGAAGTTGGCTTCGTCTATCTAAAAAATCTTCCACGACGAGTCATTGTCCACCTCCATGAGAGCAAGAAGTTCTAAGGCAAACGTCTCTCATGCTCACAGGTCAATAGGAAGTAACTCGTGCACATGGGTAATTTTGAATGGACGGCAAAAAGAAGGATGTTTCATAGGATTTTACGTAACGTGTTCACGGGTATGTCCAATGTTCGGGCAATTCTCCGTGCACTGCATGTTTGCACACCGTCATTGCTGAAGCCATTGCTTCCACTGACGTCGAGTCAATTCGTTTTCTCTCTCTACCAGGTTACACACCAAAAGAATCTGTCTTTTACAATTTCCAAACCATTTTCTCCAAACCCATGGCAGTCACTGGACCATCGCCTTTCTCCCAACCCTTCAGTGTCCGGAACTTCTGCAGAGCGACGTGTGCACAGTGATCATTCTTGTAATACAGTTTCACAAGCAGAGCTCGATCCTACATTGAAACAGTCGTGGCGGAAGCCGCAGACGCGAAAGTAGGAAAAGCTTTGTACCCGTCGTGTTTATACCAACTTCAGTGGGTCTTGCGCGTGGCAGGTGTTTTCGTTTACGTATTATGACACATACAGCGCCATCTATTGATCAATTTTCACACAATTTTTTTTTATTTCTTCCATACGTTTTCCCCCTTCTCCGACAATATTCAGTTGCAATTTGACGTCGTTCTGGCCAGTGGTGTTATTTCTACAGCGTTTTAAAGGTTTAACTTCAATTATAATCACACTGTACATTGCAATCGGATCTATAATTTCATTCAAATGGTTCAAATGACTCTGAGCAGTATGGGACTTAACTTCTGCGGTCATCAGTCCCCTAAAACTTCGAACTACTTAAACCTAACTAACCTAAGGAAACCACACATATCCATGCCCGAGGCGAGATTCGAACCTGCGACCGCAGAGATCGCGCGGATCCAGACTGTAGCGCCTAGAACCGCTCGACCATTCCGGCCGGCATAGAATTTCATTTCGTTAGCATTTGGCTTCGTATACTGGAGGTTTCTGTCCCCAGTAGGCATTGCTAGCCAATACGGAAGCTTTCCGTAGACGTTTCAGCCCTTAACTAATATTATAATATTTTCTTTCTCCGTTCTTCAGTGACGAAAGCCACTTTATGTAATTCGTAGGGATAGTACGCATCTCTGTCCAATATCAAATTTGTCTTGCTTGTTATTTCTTTATCATAAACAAACCACATGCGCACGCTATCCATTTTCCGCTAACCACGAAGATGCTTCCTACGCGCATTGCACATCTTGCCTGTTAAGGGGGTCATACAGTTTTCCATCCGATAACGATCGGTCATGAAAACGACGCTACTAAACGCTGGTTCTGCTTCCACCCTGCGAGGGAGGCTATCTGTCTTCAGCAAAGCAGACAGCCACCTGTAGGAGCCGAGGATGGTGTATCAGATGAGCAGGTAGGCATCATTTGTACAAACATGAGACACAATTTGCTGCCAGGTGCACCCTGTCTACTCAATTGCTGCCGCTACAGCCCCCTCCACGTACTGGACGTGGCGCCCAGACATGCAAGAAAAATGGACAGTGGCCTTCTTCGATCTGACCGTTATATTCCTAAGGGGTTCCATCGCACGGTTAACACTGGTGCACTCGACAGTCTGTCATACAAGTTTATGCGCCGCTTGCTGTCTCAGATGTACTTACAGCAGTGGGGAACTGTTCAGATGTGTTTCCAAGGCGTAGGAGGACTACCGTGTGGTTAGTACCCACTTTCACCTTACGCCCAGAGATGCGTGACCCTGTAACTGTGTTCTAGTCACTGTGAGTTAAGTACTGACCGGCCAGGACGCACGAATCCGAAGACGCTTGGGAACACGCATGATGGGCGACACCGTGGGCTCCAGAGCTACCATACATTTTTCTCAGCTGTGGGCAGCAGCTTGAAATCTGTCGACCGTGGCCAACACCACTTCCCGTTGTCTGCAGACAGGGCTAATTCTCGCTGCATCGGCACCCATCAGGTGCACTCCCTACCATCTTTAATTTGGGGACCGATGACCATAGATGTTAAGTCCCATAGTGCTCAGAACCATTTTTTAATTTGGGTCTGTACCACAAGAAATGAAGCTCTAACCGAAAGAGTCGCTATGTTTAACCTAAGTTCTGTTGCAGCGCTTATGTTTTTTACTACACTCCAAAGGCAACTCACACATTGTGAATGCACTAAAACGTACTCGAAAATTTAGAAAATTAGTGTACACTAGTCACTTCAGTAAAATGTATAGAAAAATTTCGCTTCTTCGGAGAAGCACGTCAAAATAAAACTAAACAAAATCCTATGTATAAACAGAAACTGCTGCTGCTGGTGATGATCCTGGCACATGTATTCGACACTGTAGTTGGGTAGGAAATAGGAAAACATAAATTTAGAAGCAATAGTCATGTGTAATGGGAAAAGTCACAGTAATAAACCCAATAAACCAGTACTAAAAAGAACTACGACAGCTCGCAGTACCTGTTGTTGGTGCTGCGTGGCTCGTGATGTGCTTTACAGAGAGGTAAGTCACTTCACACAACTGCTGCTCTGAGACATATTAAGGGACACAGCGTGGAGTGGATAGCACAGTCCAGAAAGTATGAAAACCAACGGGTAAATATTTCAAAAAATTGCAGAGTTTACTGATAAGGATCTTTCTGGATCAACACATATGTTACACTGTAAATAATTAAAAAAGGTCTCCATGTGGGCAGTTCAAGAAGTTACCGTAATGGGGAGGCTAAATCAAGTTGAAAGCGAAAGTGAGAGTCTGAAAAACTTACTAAGGAAACTGAACATATTGTCTTATGCTAAAATAAAGACCAGGCACGCCAATGTGGTGGAGAACGAAGGAATTGGAGCCAACAAAATTAATACAGTAGGTGTAATTAAAAAACAGAGCTGCACTTATTTGTTAAACCTTGTACCTATATAGATGCCAAAGTAGTCCAAGCAAAATTATCAGCTATTGTCAACCAATGAACCCATCAAAGAACATAAGTTGAATAACACAGATCTGTAAACGAAAAATACAATTACTGTTGAATCAGCGTCGGAAGGTAATACTGTGTAATTCACAAACAATGCTAGCCTGCAGCAGAACCTCACACACGAACTATCATGAAGCAGGAAACCTTTCATTGTAATGTACAATCCCAATTTTGACTTGAAGACGCAGCAACTGAAAGGGATCCGTATATGAGCAAAACTTCCAAGCAAAACTCTGAAGAGATCAGTCTGGTTCACCTTTTCTTCCAAAGTTTAAGAATGGAACACAAGAAACGAAATTAGTTCATCACATACAGTCTAGTCGGCATGTACTAGAAAACAGGTTGTACCTTAGAAAAGATCTTTCAGTATGTTGTATGTAGATGGTGTACCGTGTAGAACTGAATTTAAGTTTTTGACCTCGACAATTCTCTGATATCTTGTGGGAACCGAATAACTACAAAATTTGGCACTTTTTCAATTTTCTTCTCCGTTATTATCTTGCTTTCTACTGCTAAACGTGCACTGGCCTTTTTTGTAGAACAGACATACTGTTGCACAACATACTTACCAAGATACAGAACTGTAAAGGAACAGCAAATGTCTCAAATCACGAAGAAACATTAAGACATCAATTTGAAAATTTTGCAGAGCTTAATGCGTTAGTGGGATACAAAGCACCAACCCCCTCTGCATTGTTGCCAAATTCATTCAGGGTGGCGGATGCAACATGGTGGCCCATCGTGTTTTCTAATTGCTGGCCGCTTATAAGACGATTACGTTTCTCTTCCTAAGACACGCTGGCACCACTCACAAGAAAACAAATTAGGCATGTCCATCCATCGCAGATTTTCGCTCAATATTGTTTGGTGTCACCAGCATTCAGTCCTTGGCGAAGTGTTAAATTCATTAAGGGATGTGTAACAGATTCGCTGTGATCAGCAGGCCTATAAAGTACGTGACTTGTTCGACATGTGCGAAGAAATGGCTTTGACCTGAGTTAAGGAAGGACCAGATTTGACATGGAAAATTGGGATAGCCGCAAGAGAAATTAAACATCTTCTTTTATGTGGAAAATTATGTCTAGGCATAAGAAGGATATAGATTTTCATATTTTTAGAGGTACTTTCGTTAGGAAGGTGCATTTCCTATACTTCACACATTGTAGAATGTCATCAGATTGAGACTGCAGTCGTAATGTTTAATCGTAAGTGCAGTTTGGATGGTTCAAATGGCTCTAAGCGCTATGGGACTTAATATCTGAGGTCATCCGTTCCCTAGACATAGAACTACTTAAACGTAACTAACCTATGGACATCACACTCATCCATGCCCGAGGCAGGATTCGAACCTGCGACCGTAGCAGCAGCGCGGTTCCGGACTGAAGTGCCTAGAACCGCTCGGCCACAACGGTTGGCGTAAGTGCAGATAAATAGCATGTGGCTGATTTCCTAGGACGTTTCTGCCTGAGGTGTGGGGCACGTGGCGGTTGTGGGCTGTGGCTGGAACATTTCTGGTTTACGGCCAGGAGCTGACCGAACTAGAGAGTCTGGTTGGGGTACAGGAATGTAGCTGATCTGTGGCAGCTGAGTTGCAAACTACTACTCAACATGTGTTGGGGTGCCTTCGTGATTGTGTGTGTTTTCCATGGAAATTTTGAGACAAGTAAATATGGGCGTTCGTTAGCGCTGGACAATTATACCCTCCCATGTAAATTGTCCAGCTGACTACTGCATATTTCCCGCCTTTATTTGGCTGAAAAAACATAGATTGTGTTGTGTTTTGTGTGCATCCAGATGATGAAAGCAGTTGGAAGAGATGTTTGCTTGTTCTCTAGACATGAGAAACACTTCAGTTCACTTTTTAAAGTTAAACGATGATTTGGAATCTGTTGTAGCATTGGCGTCGGTATTCATTAATAAAGTACCACTGGAACTACCAGCATACTCTATTTTCGAATTTTCACGTAGAGATCTTCGCAGACACGAGAAGTTTCCAGTTATTCAGTGGTTTGCAGCAAGTTCCACCTCGATGCAACTCGTTAAAGTTTCGGGTTCCTCGAGATATAATTTACACCCTATATATTCGAAATTATACTGCGCAAGCGATCGGTAGCATACTGACGTGTGCTGGATATCGAGATTGCTATGATGTTCTTCTAATCCCAGAGGCTGGAGATGTCTGTAGCAATGATGGCAGCAAGCAAGGAAGGAGGTCAGTGCCGGAAAGAGGAATACCTTTGTGCGGAGGGGAACCAGCTCAGGTTTGTACACCTGTTTAGAGAATAACAGCAGTCCACTGAGGGCTCTCTGACTGCGCGTCAGGACAGTGTGTGCAGGGACAGTTGACTCGTGACTGTTAGCCATGGCAGATGGATGACTCCGCAGACTTCGCGGAAAATATCTACTGGTGTGAGAAACAAGTATGGTATATGTATTTACGTGTTTTTCGAATCTGTCTGTCTTCGCGACATATGTACGAATGTCTGGTGGCCGATAGCTATGTGCAGGATGTAGAAGTGATGATTTTATAAGGTCCCGGGTACAAATTGTGTTTTTGCATCCTTATGCTGTGTGATGATATAGCCCGGTTGGAGATCGGTTTCACGCTGAAACATTCAAGCATTCCTCGACATTAGCAGAGCAGTGTAATTAAGGAACTGTGTTCGGCGATAGTTTTCACATTTCATGATATTAGGTCACCTTTGCAGGGTTTAGCTGTTGCTGCTATAATTATGGCTGCTGAAAGACTTTTTTTAGATCTGTTGAAAGCCTTGTAATTTGTCTGTCTACAGAAAATGGCGGACAGTGGTCACCCACCGGCAGCAGTAGCAGTTATGTGGGTAAGTTCAATGTGAACCAATCAGAATGTTCCATTGACATGGAGCTCTATGGCATCAGAGAGTCGCAAGACATGACGGGGACAAGGTATCTACGGGAAGTTCTGTGACGTCCGAGAGTCCTGTGATGGTCCCAGTGTTCAGAGATTAGTCCAACCATAGCGCCCTCCTCTCATTCGGTCAGGTGGGATGCTGTCGCTCACCTGCCATCGTGGCTTTAGAGCGGCTCCGGACCAGCAGCTTTAGGAAATCCAAAATTCACCGGTAATACCAGCCATTTTTCTCGTATGTAGAACAGTGCATTGAATTCTGTTATTTTAACACCTGAACAATTAGGTAGGCTGGCAGCGGCATGCTACACCGCTCTTCAGCCATAGAGTTGACAATAACAGTACAATAACGGAGAATTAAAATGAACATAGTGACGGGCAAAAAATAGTGGTTACAGAGACACAAAAAACATGGAGCCGTTCACACCCGACGATAACGACACTGAAAACACGTTGACACGGCGCACAGAACACTGGTGAATCCGACGGCACAAGTTGTTCTGATTTTCCCGTCTACAGTTAGACACCTGTGTATGCTTCGAGAAGTGAGGAAAAAAACGTCCCTGACTTCAGCAGCAGCAAATATAAATTAAGCCCACTCAACGTTTCAGAAAAGCAATGAGCATCACAGCAGATGTAGGACTTGGAAATTTTTCTCTCATTGATAGTGGCTTCAAACGAGCAGCCAAAAGTCGAAAAGAGGTTAGCATCCCCTTTAGAAAATTAGGATATTTGTGGTAAGCTCTTGTGGGACCAAACTGCGGAAGTCATCGGTCCCTAAGCCCACACACTACTTTATCTAACTTAAACTAACTTACGCTAAGGACGACACACACGCCCATGCCCGAGGGAGCATTCGAACCTCCGACAGAGGAAACCGCGCAGACCATGGCAAGACGCCCTAGACCGCTCGGCTACCCCGCGCGGCCCTCTTTAGAATGACAGGAATATTTATTGAAAGTTCCAGATGTCATCGTTTTGCATTGCAAAATCAGATATTGCAGCTGATATCTGTTTCGGGCTCTGTTTCCCACAAAAGCGTGTGAAGTGTCTTTGGGAGGTTTCACAAGTGTGCAACGATCTTTTTAGAGTCAGTGCTCAAGTGGTGTGGTGGTGGTATTCGTTAGAATAAAACGTGTAATTACATCGCAAATTGTTAACGTTCTTCTGTAATCAGCAAAGCTCCCTCTCTCTATCTTTGTGCAGTGATAAATATCGTTAATGTAACATCTTCGAGTTATGTATGTGACAGCATTCCACACAGGCCTTAAACACTCCCAAAGCAATTCGTGTTCAACAGCAAAAGGTATATTTTCGCTGGGAGGTGGCAGTAGGAAGGCTGCGGGTATTTCCAACGCGACAGGAAGTACATGGCAGACCCTGCTGCTACCACATGGCTGTCCTGTCAGCCCGTATTGTGGACTGTCTTCCACCAGACGCGGTGACCCTAGAGTGAGCGCCTTCCCTCTCTCACTTCAGAAGACTAACAGGATTTTTTTTTCTTTATTGTTATTTTAACTCCTGAACAATCAGGTAGGCTGGCAGCGGCATGCTACACCGCTCTTCAGCCATAGAGTTGACAATAACAGTACAATAACGGAGAATTAAAATGAACATAGTGACGGGCAAGAAATAGTGGTTACAGAGACACAAAAAACATGGAGCCGTTCACACCCGACGATAACGACACTGAAAACACGTTGACAAGGCGCACAGAACACTGGTGAATCCGATGGCACAAGTGAACGTAGAAGTGTGATGGCGGACACGAAAAAACACAAAACGACGTCACACACAAGAGACACAGATGGCGATGATCTCCGGCGCGCAAATGTTCACTGAGCGTGTGCGAGTCCAGGGACCTGTCAAGAGAGGAGGAGGGGGGGGGAGAGGGAGAGGGGAGAGCAGAGATGCCATGGGCAGGGGAGATAGGGGGAGGGAGGAAGAGGGAGAGGAAGCCCGGGGGAAGAGGGGTGGAGGGAGGGGACGGGAAAAAGGAAAGAGAAGGGAAGGGAAGAGAAGGGAGGGAGGGTGCCTAAAGGAAAGGACAATGGAATTGAGGGGTTGGGCAGGGTCAAAGTTGATAGGAGGGGTAGATGGCGGGGAGGAGGGCATCATCAGGGAGGGGGAGCTGACGGAAGCCACCATGAGAGAGGGTAAGGAGGGTGGAGAGATGGAGACTGGGTGGGACGTGGGAATACAGGCGCGGCAGCGGGTGGCGGTGGGAGAGGATCGGGGAGACTAGTGGGTGAGGAGGATCGAGTTTACAGGAGGTGTACAGGATCCGTATCCTTTCAAGGAAAAGGAGGAGGTGGGGGAAGGGGATAATATCATACAGGATCCGCTTGGGGGAGGGGAGACGGATGTGATAGGCGAGGCGGAGAGCATGGCGTTCAAGGATTTGGAGGGATTTATAAAAGGTAGGGGGGCGGAGATCCAAGCTGGATGGGCATAACAAAGGATACGGCAGATGAGGGATTTATAGGTATGGAGGATGGTGGAGGGGTCCAGACCCCACGTACGGCCGGAGAGGAGCTTGAGGAGATTGAGTCGGGAGCAAGCCTTGGCTTGGAATGTCCGGAGGTGGGGAGTCCAGGAGAGGCGACGGTCGAGGGTGACGCCAAGGTACTTAAGGGTGGGAGTGAGGGCGATAGGACGGCCATAGAAGGTGATATAGAAATCAAGGAGGCGCAAGGAAGGGGTGGTTTTGCCTAAAATGATCGCCTGGGTTTTGGAGGGATTGACCTTGAGCAACCACTGGTTGCACCAAGCTGTGAACCGGTCAAGATGGGATTGTAGAAGGCGTTGGGAGCGCTGTAGGGTGGGGGCAAGGGCAACGAAGGCGGTGTCGTCGGCAAACTGGAGAAGGTGGGCGGTGGGTGACGGCGGCGGTATGTCCACCGTGTACAAGAGGTACAGAAGGGGGGAGAGGATGGAGCCTTGGGGCACACCGGCGGAGGGGAAACAGGTGTAGGAATCTGTGTTATGGATGGTGACATAGGAAGGACGGCGGCAGAGAAAGGAGCCGATCAGACGGATCTAGTTAATGGGAAGGGCGAAGGTTTGGAGCTTGAAGAGGAGGCCAGAATGCCAGACACGGTCATAAGCAAGTTCGAGGTCCAGGGAGAGGAAGATTGTGGAGCAACGGGAATTAAGCTGGCCGGAAAGCAGATGGGTGAGATGAAGGAGAAGGTCGTCAGAAGAGAAGGACGGCCGAAAACCACACTGCGTAACGGGAAGGAGGCGGTGCTGGCGGAGATGCTGGTGGATGCGTCGGGTGAGGATAGATTCCAGGACCTTGCTGAAGACTGAGGTAAGGCTGATGGGACGGTAGGAGGAGACAGTGGACGGCGGTTTGCCAGGTTTAAGGAACATGAGGATACGGGAGGTTTTCCACAGGTCGGGGTAGTAACCGGTGGACAGGAGTACATTGTAGAGCCTGGCCAGGGTGGAGAGGAAAGAGACAGGAGCTTCACGAAGGTGACGGTAGGTGACACGATCGTGACCACGAGCGGTGTTGCATTTGGTGTGGAGTGTAGCAATGAGATCCTGTGTAGTGATAAGGGCATTGAGTTCCATGTGTGCAATGTTGTGCAAGTACTGGAAACCAGGAGCGTGGGGAGGGAGAGAGGTGTCAGTTCGATCACGGATATCCGGGAAGAGGGAGTAATCGAACTGGGGATAATCGGGGATGGAAAATTCATCGGAGAGGTAGGAGGCAAAGTGATTGGCCTTACTAAGGGTGTCAGGGAAGGGGTGACCATCATGGAGAAGAGGATAGTAGGGGGAGGGTTTGGTTCCGGTAAGGCGATGGAAGGCTGACCAGAACTTGCACGAGTTGATAGGTAGGGTAGCATTTAAATGGGTGCATGTCTGTCGCCAGTCCCGGCGTTTCTTAGCCGCTAGCAAATTACGAATGTGTCGCTGGAGTTGCCGGTGGCGTCATAGTGTGTCCGGGTCATGTGTGCGGAGGAAGGCACAGTAGAGACGGCGGGATTCATGGAGGAGGAGGACGGCCTGTGGGGGTGGTACGTGAGAGGGTGGCTATCGACCTGGGTGGAGAAGGTATCCTGGTAGGCATTCCAGTTGGCACGGGAATAGTCATGGACATACTTAGGGAGAGGGTCATTACAAGGGTCGGGGCGGGGGCGACGACCGTCTGAAATGGTAAGGAGGACAGGGAGATGGTCGCTACCAATAGGCTCCAGGACATCCACGGTTATGCGGCCAAGGAGGTTGGGGGAGGGAGGATAACATCGGGAGTGGAGTTGGATTCGGGATGGGTGTGCTGGGGGAGGGGGATGAGGTCGCCTTGAAGGGAGGAGAGGAACCGATGCCACCGCCGTAACAGGGCAGCGGAACGACTATGGATGTTGAGGTCAGCGGCGATCACGTAGGAGAAGAAGATACGATCGATGTGGGAGAGGAACTCGAAGGGAATAGGGGCGTTGGGGCGGAGGTAATGGTAAAGCCGGGGAAGAAGAGACTAAGGATCGAGTGTTCGGTGGGGTCGGGAAGGAGAGGTTGGAGCCGAACGGGGATCTGGCGGTGGTGACCAATGGCAACTCCGCTACACGCAATTGGGAGGGGATTGTTGGAGCGGTGGAGGAGATAGGGCGAAGTGTGGATGGAGTGGTGGGGTTCGAGGAAGGTTTCATTGACGAGGAAGGCATCCATGCGGTGGGTGGCAAGGGTGTGCAGGAAGAGGTTCTTGTTGGCGGGAAGGTAGCGGATATTGTTGCTGTCGCGCTATGACAGAGATTTAGACGAGGGTGTCAAGACGGGAGAAGGTGAAATGGGCCTGGTTGTTGGAGTAGGTCGTGTACATTTTGAGTTGGAAAATGGAACGGGCAGCGAGGGATATCTGTTGGAGGGTGTGGGGGCGCTGAAAGGGATGAACATTCTGAAGGACGATGGTGAGGAACCTGATGATGTTCTCAGTGGTGAGGGGGGGGGACGAAGGGAATTGCCAGGAGGGGTGGGGATGTCCAGAGGACGGACAGGGATGGTGAGTTCAGGAGTGGTCAGAGGGGTCGGGCTTCACACTTTTGGGAGTAGGTGGGATGGGGGAGATTGCATTTATTGCAGGAGGGAGGGGATTGAAGGTTAGGGCACTGCCGGAGGAAGTGCGCTTGCCGACAATGCAGGCAGGTGGGGGCCTTGCGGCACTCAGCTGTTGGGTGTGCGTTATAGTGCAGACACCACTGGCAGCGCAGGGATTGTGGAGGGGAACGGGAGGGGTCGACATTGTAGCGCTGGTTGAAGAGGAGGGCACCCGCCTTCAGGAGACGGTCAATGGAGGGGGCGTCCTCGGAGAAAACCCGCATAAGGCGGGTGGCGCCGGCCAAGTTGAAAATGCGGCGGACTGCCCGCACCTCCAGCATGGGATGCGACTTGAGCTCCGCCAACACCTGCTCCTCCGTGATCGACGGACTGAGCCGAGTGATCACAGCGGTGAGGGTCGGCGGGCGACGCGAGGGTTGGGGTTGGTGGGTAGGAGATGGAGACGGAGCAGGGGTGAGGGAGGCGTTAGGGCCAAAACGGGTGATGGGGAGGCGGGAGAGGATGTCAGTATGGAGGGTTGGGCTGGGGGAGGAGATGAGAATGGAATCCCGTCTGGGAGTGAGGAGAGAGATGGGGGCACCAGGGAAGTGTTGGCGGAGGAGGAGGGAGAGATTCCAGGCCTCGAGAAGGGAAGGATCGGGACAGGAGAGGAGGTGGGGGAGGAGGATGAGGAGGATGAGGAGGAGGCAGAGGGAGCACGGCCAGGTGGGGAGACATACATGGCACTCTGGGGGGGGGGAAGGAGGACGGGGCGGGGCCTTTTTGGGAGCAGAGGAGGTGGTGGTGCCACTAGGGCGCTTAACGGCAGCAGAAGGGCGGGTGGTGATATGAGGGATGGGAGCTATAGGGAGGTGGTGGGAAGGGACAGTAGTCGGCGCCGGAGATGGTGACGGTGACGGTGACGGTGGCGGCGGTGATGGCGAAGGCGATGGGGAGAGCTGGGCATGGACAGTGGCCTGACGGGCCACCACCCTAGCTGGAGTTTCAGTGTCAGGCTGGGGGAGTGGGAGGGAAGGGAGAGGAGCGGGAGGAAGAAGCTGGAGAGGGGGCGACAAAGAGCGAGGGCGAAGGGAGAGTGAGAAGAGGTGGGATGGAAAGAGGGGGGTGTGACTGGGCACTCCATGCTATGGTGGTGGGTGCGGCAGAGGGGGAAGTATAAACTATGGCTGTGGTGGTAGTGGTGGTAGTGGTGGTGGGGGCGGACACGACGACAGGGAGAAACAAAAACGCACCGAACGAAGAAGAAAGGACATAAACTGGGGACAGACGATGATGGAGACGGAGGAAGACGAAGACGGACAAAGACCAGAATCCCACGCTGCTGGCGCTGACGCTGGCGCTGGCGTTGGCTCGACGACAGGTGGCAGGAATGCTGCTGCTGCTGCGGACAGGGCCGGGGCCGCTGCTGCTGCTGCTGCTGCTGCTGCTGGAGGGCTGGCTGGCTGGCTGGCTGGCTGCCTGCCTGCCTGCTGTCGGCTGGACCGCTGCTGCTGCTGCTGGCCGGGACCGCTGCTGGGACTGCTGCTGCTGGCCGGGACGACCCCTGCTGCTGCTGCTGCTGCTGCTGCTGCTCGGCTGGACCGCTGGACCGCTGGAAAGCTGGCTGGCTGGCTGGCTGGCTGGCTGGCTGCCTGGCTGGCTGGCTGGCACCTGAAACCTAGCGCTTCGATTAGTGCTGGAATGGCACAATCGAAGGGTGGTATCCTTGCGGAGTACCGCCGAAGATGATAACAGGATATTTATCAAATGATCTACAGTTACAGCACACGCATTTATCAGCACAAGCTGCTGCATCTTTGTTATTTGATGAAGCGTATTCATCTTCTTCATACAGTCACCAAGTAACATTCCTTTCCAAGCATAGTTACACAGGGTTTTCCATTTATCGTGACCGGGCCAAATATCTCACGAAATAAGCGTCAAACGAAAAAACTACAAGAAACTAAACTTGTCTAGCTTGAAGGGGGAAACCAGATAGCGCTATGGTAGGCCCACTAGATGGCGCTGCCATAGGTCAGCTGCGTTTTTTTAAATAGGAGCCCCCATATTTTACTTCATATTCGTGTAGTACGTAAAGAAATATGAATGTCTTAGTTGGACCACTTTTTTCGCTTTGTGATACATGGCGCTGTAATAGTCACAAACATATTCCTCACAATTGTAGACAAACCGTTGGTAACAGGTAGGTTTCTTAAATTAAAATACAGAACGTAGCTACGTATGAACATTTTATTTCGGTTGTTCCAATGTGATACATGTACCTTTGTGAACTTATCATTTCTGAGAACGAATTCTGTTAGATCGTGGATACCTGTAAATATCACATTAATGCAATAAACGCTCAAAATGATGTCCGTCAACCTCAATGCATTTGGCAATACGTGTAACGACATTCCTCTCAACAGCGAGTAGTTCGTCTTCCGTAATGTTCGCACATGCACTGACAATGCGCTGACGCATGTTGTCAGGCGTTGTCGGTGGATCACGATAGCATATATCCTTCAACTTTCCCCACAGAAAGAAATCCGGGGACGTCAGATCCGGTGAACGTGCGGGCCATGGTATGATGCTTCGACGACCAATCCACCTGTCATGATATATGCTATTCAATACCGCTTCAACTGCACGCGAGCTATGTGCCGGACATCCATCATGTTGGAAGTACATCGCCATTATGTCAACCAGTGAAACATCTTGTAGTAACATGGGTTATACATTACGTAGGAAATTAGCATGCACTGCACTATTTAGATTGCCATCTATAAAATGCGGGTCAGTTATCCTTCCTCCCGTAATGCCGCACCATACATTAACCCGCCAAGGTCGCTGATGTTCCACTTGTTGCAGCCGTCGTGGATTTTCCGTTGCCCAATAGTGCATATTATGCCGGCGTACGTTACCGCTGTTGGTGAATGACGCTTCGTCGCTAAATACAACGCGTGCAAAAAATCTGTCATCGTCCCGTAATTTCTCTTGAGCCCAGTGGCAGAACTGTATACGACGTTCAAAGTCGTCGCCATGCAATTCCTGATGCGTAGAAATATGGTATGGGTGCAATCGATGTTGATGTAGCATTCTGAACACCGACGTTTTTGAGATCCCCGATTCTCACCCAGTTTGTCTGCTACTGATGTGCGGATTAGCCGCGACAGCAGCTAGAACACCTACTTGGGTATCATCTTTTGATGCAGGTCGTGGTTGACCTTTCACATGTGGCTGAACACTTCTTGTTTCCTTAAAGAAAGTAACTATCCGGCGAACGGTCCGGACACTTGGATGATGTCGTCCGGGATATCGAGCAGCATACATAGCACACGCCCGTTGGGCATTTTGATCACAATAGCCATACACTATCTCGACCTTTTCCGCAGTTGGTAAACGGTCCATTTTAACACGGGTAATGTATCACGAAGCAAATACCGTCCGCACTCGAGGAATGTTACGTGATGCCACGTACTTATACATTTGTGACTATTACAGCGCCATCTATCACATAGCGAAAAAAGTGGTCCAACTAAAACATTCATATTCCTTTGCGTACTACACGAATATGTAATAAAAATGGGTGCTCCTATTTAAAAAAAAACGCAGTTGATATCCGTTTGACCTATGGGAGCGCCATCTAGCGGGGCAACCATAGCGCCATCTGGTTTCCCCCTTCAAGCTAGACGAGTTTCGTTCTTCGTAGTTGTTTCGTTTGATTCTTATTTCGTGAGATATTTGGCCTGGTCACTATCCGTGGACCAACCTGTGGATTCGGACGGGTATCCAGCCCTGTGCCAACCAAAGGAAGGACTGGGCCGGTTTTTGTTCATCTGCACATAGTTGATGGCTAGGTAACACAGACTTTATTTAACATTAAGTTAGCCTTGACAGTACAAGCATTTTATGAGTTATTTTAAAATAGCTGATAACAACCTAGCCAGATAAGATTTTTCACGCACAGCCTGAATGGATAATACAGAAAACAATCTAAGACAGAAATATCACAAATTCCCATAGTAAAAGGCCAGAAGGGCTCATTTTAAGAAAGAGCAAAGAGCAACTAATAACGCCTGGAGGAGTGATGTATAGAATTTTCCACTACAACAACCAATAATGCTTTAATGGCTGATTAAAAAAAATGCAAGTAACAACCAAAAACGCCTCATGGGCTGATTTGAACAAGAAATATCAAACTACAACAAATGACGCCTGAAGAGCTGGTTTTAAGAAATAACAACTACAGCCAATGATGCCTGAAGGGCTAATTAAAGAAATGCAATTGAAAACTTTACATCTAACTAGTACTTGAAAAGTTAATTTTGAAACAGCCCTGAGGGGCTACCTTAAACCCACGCTGTTTGACAACGACTTATTTCACTGAATAATTAACAATACACTTTAAACAGAAGCAAAAGCCTTAACAAAGGAACCACAGTATTACGTAGACTTTAAAATTTCCACACATAATAATAAAAATCAGCAATAAAATAACTGAAGATTTGTTTCTCAATTGTAAATTAGTGCCAGCTGCTTCTCATTTCGCTCATACATGACGTGGCCGGTACACTACAGCCGGCTCACGAACCACCAGTTTACCGTGGAAAAGTTCACACGTCTACAGCAGACTAAAGCATTCAGTTACTAGCCGGTAACGACAATTAAATACAATAATAACAGAAATGGGAACTAAAAGTAAATTATGCTGACTCCACGTTAATAAGTTTGCGCCGCAAGGATACGTTTTGTTACCGAAATACAAGTTCGCGTCCCCAGCTGCCAAATAAACAAACACAAGTGAGATACCAACACGCAAGACAAATTGTACACAACAAACACTATCCCGTGAAGTTGTTAAAGAAACAGAACGTAAAATAAATTAATATCCACCATATTGAGCCGACAAAGAGATCAGATCAGTAAGTACAGTCAGGCAGTTCAAATGGCGTACGACTAAATAAAACGTCTGGCGATAGTGGAAGACACTTTCGTAGTAGTCTGCAGAAGCAGTTAATAATTATGGTCACCGTAGTAGGATGTTACTGGTTTCAGTGCTGATCTAGCAAAACTGGAATGGATAGACTTTAGCTAATCCCGCCTGTGCGTGTCACACAAACACCGAGGGCATCATTCCATAATTCCTTACGGGTTGCAACTAGCATGATTACAGCCTGTTCTCAAGCCTCCACAAGCAATGGCGTATGGCACACTCGATCCTCCCTAGCCAGGCCGGGCATGTTTACTTCCTCATACAAGCCACTACTACCCGCTAAAAACACACATCGTGAAACCTACACATCACGTGCCAAGCCACACCGGAACTCACTACATAACCGTTTGTATTGGCACCCAAGGCGCCAGCCACACTCTACTCCACACCCCTCCAGTGAATCTCCCGCTGCGCTCACTAACCTCTCTGACGAAGATTACTAGCCATAAGTAGGAAAGATAAGCTATGTCATCGCTAACATAGTGCAGGTGGCTACCGACACAGTCCTCAGATGCATGATTACAGCTAATATACGTGTTAAACTACTCCTTCTACAGCACAGACAACTACAGAATAGACCATTTGCAGGACTGATTAGGTGTTTAAAACCCTAGCAAACGGTATTTTCAATGTGCTTCTCTGTAATCTCCGCCAATCACAAGCAAGCAATGTCAGCTGAAGAACAGTTACTGTATGGCAAAATTCTACTATGTATCTGTTGAGGTAATAGTGATACATATGAGTTGACTACTGTCTTTGATGATTTCCAGGAAAAAAGAGAACCATCTGCTTCTAAACTGACTTGGATCTGCCTTAAAGGATGACAGAGGGTGGATAAAGTGAAGACTCATTCCAGAGAGAGAGAAAATGCTGCTGCAGGACATATGACCATTTTTCCATTGTTCTGTCAGGGTGTATCAGTTGTGTGGCATAACCTGCGTTTGGCACGTATACAAATGAGTGTTCTGTGTGTGAAATAGAGCACTATCTACCTGCCATCATTAACAGCACGGTCATCAGAGGACTTCCAGCTCATGTGCAATGATAATGAAACATGTCCGTCTTTTTTCTGCACCCACCTCTATAAGAACGAAGATTTATGCAACGTACTCCATTCCCCTGCCGCATCTTGGACACAAAATCGAGTCTTCAGTTTCATTACTATGGTGATTCTAAGATAGTGACAGGTGTCTGTGAGGTACTGCAGTCCCGACGTTTACATCTGCTTGTCGGATATCATGTTTACGGTGTTAGTGGCAGCTTGACGTGTAATTTCACATGTCCAAAACCACTGCTGCGCATTTGTCTGTTTCCTTGTAACGAGCTTTTTCTGTTATAATCGATCATTTTTTATGGGACTGCTGCGAGCATAGCATAATTTCTGAACCATATATCAGATATGAACAGTAGAAGCTACACACCTCTGGAAAGCTTTAAAGGGCATGTATCACAAAGACTATGTTTTGAGGAAGTAGTTTTATATTCTTAAAGTTTATCACCATAGTGAGTAGGAAACCTGCAGGATGGATATACGCCAGATGTTGGACATTTATGTCCTGCATTAGAGTGCATGTGTTTATGTTCTCTCTTACCAATACCTTCTCGACCGACCCCTGATACTAGAAAAATACTTTAGAATTGATAGAGCGGTTGATTTATGTAAAATGCTTCAAATTCTCTCCGTCTGGAGCTGCACCATGTGTAAAAACCACCTGTCTATTCTACTTCTTCTTAACCATCTGCTATTATATAACAATACTTTCATTTCTACTATACAATAATAAAGGCTGCTAACCACTTCGACATGCGCACATCTGGAGATATCTTGTGCATTTGGGTGGGTGCCATGACTAAGATTGGTGCACAATAGCAATTACAGACTGAGCTCACTCTGATCCTTCACAAGACGTGGAAAGTAGCGGTCTACATTGGTCAGCTTCATATTATATGGGTGACAGTGTTGAAGGTACGGTGGATCAAAGACAATGCAAGGAATCTTTTAATCTCTAACTTCATCCTAAGAATGCGAGATTGCTCTGTGACTTCCATGCACATGTGGAAAGATTGTAAATGACGCACCATGATAGAAGTGCGTTGTGGATCGCTGTCTGGTGTACTTTGGTGTATAAGTTTGACAATGAAGAATAGATGGACATACTGCACACCCATCTGTCTACATTCACAATGATAATTACAATGTAGTGGATGGGTGGTTTAGTGATAATACAGTAACTGGGAAGCATGCTGTAGTATTCCCGGCAATGTTGAAATTACAGAAAAAAACACTGGTAAAATTTCTAAAATTGATCGCACTATCATCTGTGATGCTTACAACAGTACATCAATGGAGTCCCCATTTGTCCACTGCTATGCTGTTGTTGATTACCACATAATGATTCACTGAAATCACTTGTTTGAGACAGAGAAAGAGTCTTGGTGGAGGGGCAACACATTCCAAGGACAGCTAGCACATAAATAGTGATCATGCACATGGCCGGAGTATGAGGTGTCAGTCGAAGTGCAATACCAAACCATCTGCTACCCGATCACCGTGCAAGATGAGTTCAAATATAGAGGTTATCAATCACATTCAGGCAGCTATTTGGAAATGCTCCACATGTTGTGGTATCATGCGCATTTTTGACAATAAGAAATACCACCTCTGTCTTTTATTTCAGTCATCCTTTGTGTGTAGTGGGAGCAGCAGGATAATTTACACCATTTGATCTCCAGTTTTCTGTGAGAGACAGTGGATCAAAGCATGTGGATATCATTTTAGAACCTAATACAAACCTGAAAGTTGTGGTAATAAAAAACATTTACATGGTGGTGTACAAAGCTGTAGTCATACACTGCTTATATATGTTACAGCAAAAAAAAAAAAAACATAGTATCAAACAACAGAATGGGGACCCTCTCTTGTGACTGATAGTCAGTGGGATATGGTCCTCCTACAGTACGGACGGTGGAATCTTATGCTGGTATCTGCAGGTGACTCTGATCGCTGGTCACCTACCCCAATGATCAATACCTGTATATTTAATAGGATCGCTGCATATGCTTGATGCCAGCACACAGATGGTATTTGTTTTCGATATCTGTATCTATTTCTCAGTTGGATTAATCTAGCAGAACTTTTATAGTTTGTGGTCTTTTCTTCTCTATTGGAGGCTACAGAATGACAAAGGCAGAGAGAGTGCTTGGGTGACACAGGTAAATGCACCCTGAAGGACACAGACCTCCTTCAGACTGCAGTAACTGTATGGAGTTTGGAAACATCACAATGCAGTAGCAGAATCCTTATTCTTCTCCCAATTTGGATTCCTATATGTACTGTCTTTTATACTGCTTCATGTTCCATGAACAAGCTCCATTTACTGTTGGCCTTGCACACCATACATTGTTGGCAAAGATACAGCATGTTCCCATTTTCTATCGAATTGTCAAAACACTGTCCTGTCGCATTAACTCAGCTCACCTTGTTATTAAAAGGGTTGCAGAAGGTGGTAGATGTAGTGCTCTCCAACTTCTGCTCAGTTCCGACATAAACTGGAATGATCACATGGAGAAAGCTGCTGGGATAGCAGGGAGAGACACAGCAGCAGTTAAAAGACGCAGAGGGATCGTCTAAACCCATGTTGGAGTTTTATTGCGGACTCAGTTCGAGATATGAGTGTGCCACGAATATGATCACTAGTGGCTGTAAAAATTAAAAGACATCTCCATAGGATCAAACGCAGGTATGTGGTTGAACGGAAAGTCTTCAGTCCAAACTGCAGACAGCATCTTCACCGAAAAGTATAACAAAATAGGTCTGAAAAGCCAGTGTATTGGTTATGGGATTTTGTACATTTCCTATTGCCTAAATCTAGCATTGCATTTTTAAGTAAATCGTTGCATACCACACCATCTACTGTATGTGATCTTTCTCAGTCGACCATCATCCTCCTTCGCCTATAACCCAATGGATACATCACAGAACCTGTGACGTGGCATCGAGATAGAATGCGTTTGAAACACGGTTCGTTAGCGTGACAAATATCGAGCGCCGGCATAAGGGAGTTGCAAATACTCACTTTATAAGACATTCCTCAGCAGAATCACTTTCTGCACACATCAAAAAAAGTTTTGCATCGCTTCAGTTCCCAGAACTCCTGAAGACAGACGATATTGTATCACACACACAGTCCCTTTGACTGTTCAGAGATGTCACTAAATCCGGCCGAAGATCTAAGCAACCATGCATGAGCAGCACCTATTACATGAAGGGGGTCCGACAGCCGATAACTTCCAGTCATTCTGCCAGCAAGGAGCTACACGGCTCTTGCTGTCTGTAGTTCAACAACGCCTAGACGGTCAATACCGCTGTTCGATCGAGTCCTCATTGTTACTTTGTGCCAGGAAGGACCCTCAACAAGGGAAGTGTCAAGGCGTCTCTGAGTGAACCAAAGAAGTGTTGTTCGGACATGGAGGAGATACAGGGAGACATAAACTGTCGATGATGTGCCTCGCTCAGGCCGCCCAAACGCTACTATTGCAGTGGATGACCGCTACCTACGCATTATGGCTCGGAGGAACCCTGACAGCAACGCCGCCATGTTGAATATGCTTTTCGTGCAGCCACAGGACGTCGTGTTACTATCCAAACTGTGTGTAATGGGCTGCATGATGCGCAACTTCACTCCAGACGTCTATGGCAAGGTCCATCTTTGCAACCACGACACCATGCAGCGCGGTACAGATGGGTCCAACAACATGTCGAATCTACCGATCAGAATTGGCATCACATTCTCTTTACTGATGACAGTCTCATATGCCTTCAACCAGAAATCGTCGTAGACGTGTTTGGAGGCAACTCGTTCAGGCTGAACGCCTTAGACACGTTGTCCAGCGGGTGCATCAAGGTGGAGTTTCAATGCTGTTTTGGGGTGGCATTATGTGGGTCCGACGTACGTCGCTGGTGGTCGTTGAAGGCGCCTTAACGGCTGTACGATACGTTCATGCTATCCTCCGACCGATAGTGCAACCATGTCGGCATCGTATTGGGGAGGTATTCTTCATAGCCGGCAATTCGCATCGCCATGACGCACATCTTGTGAATGACTTCATTCAGGATAACGACATCGCTCGACTAGAGTGACCAGCATGTTCTTTAGATATGAACCCTGTCTAACACGCATGGGAGTGACTGAAAAGGGCAGTTTATGGATGACGTGGCCCACCAACCACTCTGAGGGATCTACGCCGAATCGCTGTTGAGGAGTGGGACAATTTAGACCAACAGTGACTTGATGAACTTGTGGACAGTATGCCACGACGAATACAGGCATGTATCAATGAAAGAGGACGTGCTGATCACCACCTCTAATGGTGGTACAACATGCAATGTGTAATTTTTATGAAAATAAAAAGGTCAGAAATGGTGTTTATTCCAACTCTCTGTACGGGTTCCGGAACTCTCGGAACCGAGGTGATGCAATTTTTTTTATGTGTGTAAATTCGGTGATTTTACTGTGAGATTACACCGCTGGCGACGTGCAACTGCACTTCAACCTGTTAATAAATACCCCGGGATCGCTGTCTATATTCGATGACCCAGTATTTGTCTGGAAAACCACTTGATTCAGAGCCAATAAAGTTATAAAGCTTCCCTACTTTTGAGCAAGGATATCATAAGCGAACTTGTGTGAACTGTAGAATCGAGACTGCTTCATACATACAAGTGTTGGAACTTAAATAGTGGCAACTATTTATTCACAACCGATACAAAACAGTTACCCGTTTGCATATGTTACTGTCCTTCAAAGTAGACACCAGCGTTGTGCAGAACCCGTTGCCAGCGATGTGGAAGGTGTACTATACCGTTAGCGGAGTCTGTTCTGTTGATGGTGCGAATGGAGCAATCTATTGCCTGTCGAATCGCTGGAACAGTTCTGAGGCGAATGCCGCGAAGTGGTTCCTTCGTCTTCGGAATCAAATCTAAGTCACAAGAACTTAAGTCCGGAGAGTATGGTGGATGGTACTGTATTTCCGAGTCTCATCGACAGAACAGAGCAGCCACAGCTAGATGCTGTATGCGCCTGCGCATTGTCGTGCAAAATGATGAGTGGGTTGCGCAGAAAGTTCAAAAATGGTTCAAATGGCTCTGAGCACTATGGGACTTAACTACAGAGGTCATCAGTCCCCTAGAACTTAGAACTACTTAAACCTAACTAACCTAAGGACATCACACACATCCATGCCCGAGGCAGGATTCGAACCTGCGACCGTAGCGGTCGCTCGGTTCCAGACTGCAGCGCCTATAACCGCACGGCCACACCGACCGGCTTGCGCAGAAAGTGTCGCCGCTTCTTTTGCAATGCTGGTCTCAGGTGATACTCCAAAAACGAAAAGTTATATTGTCCATTTGATTACGAAGATGAAAAAAATCCCAAGACCCTCCTGTCTGAGCCATAGTCACTCCGAACTATGTGTTTTCTTGAACTTTGCTGTCTATCTGTGTTTGGTTTCCCGCCGTTTTTGCGATTATGCCATGGTTCTTCCTCCTTCTACGTGTTGCAGCAGCGATGTGTAACGATATATGCTCTGTGTACCATCTTTGGTCTTGTGCATGTAGTTTCCGGCTAGGGGTCCTGCGGGAATAGGTCGGTTGGTGCGGACTAGGAACGATATCTCCGTGCGGTGCAGTCGGCTGGGTCCGCTGGTGGTCCCTGAGCAGTATCGGAGCGAGTGTGCAGCCGTCTGATCGCTACGAGCTTCGTGGCTCACATACCCAGGACGTCAAAGTTGAGGGTATGTTAAGTACCCAAGCCACATATGTTCATGTTTGTCGTTCGTTTCGGTGGTTCGCTGTTAGGGAGCTTCTCCTGCGAGCAACATCGTGTGTTTGTAGTGTTGAAATCGAGCCGCCGTGCGGTGGAATTAACTATATTGGTTCATTACAATTCAAGTGCACAAGCGGAATTTTCTACATTGTGGCCGTCAGTGTTCTGGTTCCCTGCCCTATCCACTGACGTAAATTAGGGCAGTGTTCCTTTTGGTAAAGTTAACTACATTACCTTATTTCAAATTAAAGTGTGCCGGCCGCGGTGGTCTCGCGGTTCTAGGCACTCAGTCCGGAACCGCGCGACTGCTACGGTCGCAGGTTCGAATCCTGCCTCGGGCATGGATGTGTGTGATTTCCTTAGGTAAGTTACGTTCAAGTAGTTCTAAGTTCTACGGGACTGATGACCACAGATGTTAAGTCCCATAGTGCTCAGAGCCATTTGAACCATTTTTTGAAATTAAAGTGTACCAGCGGAATTTTCGGCCTTGTGCCCATTAATGTTCCGGTTATCAGCCCTGGCCACAAACGTAATTTCACTCAGCGTCCTTTCCTCATCTGTTGTGGCTGTCCAACATGGTGTGAAGTTTTGACAGTTTCATACATATTTCATTGTGGATAATCAGGTCCGTAACAGATTGGTCTTCGAGTTTTTATTTACTGATTGGTGACAAGAAAGTCGTTTGGTCAGTCGGTCGGTGACTGTCTCTAGGTTGTGTTACCGAAGGATCAAGTGGAGTTGGGCCCACCACCTGTCTCACCTAAGTGAAGATTAATGTTTCGAGGGCAGCCCACTCCCACCCCCCACACCCCCACCCCACTGGTGGCGTCTGAGTGCCGTATATATATATATATATATATATATATATATATATATATATATATATAACTTTATTTGCAATTTTAACTGCATGTTTTCAGTCATTTGAAATTTATCTTGTTGCTTTTTAAGATTTTTTGTTTGGAGGCCTTCAGCTGTGAAAGAATTGCATTTTGAAACTCGTAGTTGTAAAGATTCGGCTATGTCGCACTTCGGTTTAAAGGTGTTATTAAATTACAATAAATTACAATTTTGAAGGGAAACTGACCCACACCTTATTTGGCCCTTTCAACCTGTTCTGCCCAGCAGGTTTAGCGTGCGTCTAACTGTCAATTGGATGCTCATTTTGGCTTGGTTTGGAAAGCTGATGGTCTGGTATGGAAGTGTCTTAGGGCGCCATAAGCAGTCGAAAGACTCAACTCTCTCGTCATCATGCTTCACCACTGCCTGATGATCTGTTGGAATGAGTATTCTTCACATGGTTTTGTGATCCTATTGCTGTGCCGACGATCTAGTGCTGTCATGAGCGCATTCTTAACACGCTGAGTGTGGAGGCGATTTCACCGGACTTCACATTATAGCGTGAGTCCCTTGTGACGGTGAACACTTGACATAGGTTTAGTTATAGTTCAAACAGGCGCGTAATGGTGCTCCTGCAGCCAGGCAACTCCTCCGACGGCCGCGCAGTACTTATCACCTAGCTCCCAGCAGATACTCTGGAAAAAATAATCTCTGCAGCTGCCGTCGGGCCAGGTAAGTAAATAAAATGTAAGTACACCATTTGCCGGTGGCTGAATTCTAGTATTAACGGGTGTTACGGCAAGAAGACAACCTCCAGGAGACGACCAGATAGAGAAACCCACTGTTGTGTAAGGAGAGGTTAATCCCACAGCGAATATTTTCAAAACGCTTCGTAGCCCATAGCAGCAAAAATGTTGCGTGGACAATATAGTGATTCATCGAGTGTGATATGTGTTCCACGAAAACATCACCGTGATATGCGATTGCATTCATCCGAAAACGAGAATTTGTTTAATGGTTGTGCCGTTTGTAGGCACATTCGAGTTGCAATGAAAAATCAATGGTTCGTGGTGGTGGCGCCATCTGTAGGCCATTCCGGAAGTGGTTTAGGCGTGTGACATGAAATCTCAGGCTGTTGTGAGCCGGGAAGCAGCATGTTACGGGAAAATCTAAGGATGTGTGACCTCGTTTGCGAAGGCGGCTACGGCATATGTGTTATGGTTGTGCTCGGTCAGAAAACATTTATAGGATATGTTTTACCTTGAGGTCAAATATCATTCTGAGGTGCCACAGTAATTACTAATTTATTATCAGCAATTCCATACTTAGGGACAGATTTAGTCCAATGAGTATGAGGAGACTTTGTGGTTTAACAGCGTTGGTATCATAGTCGATATTACAGATCAGTACTGAGTGAAGTGGAATTAACTACGATGCTGTGGTGGATTACGTCAGCACAGCCAAACTTCTTGGATGGGAACTGCTTACTTATTGAGCCAAGGCAGAAGAAGAATCTTTAAATATACCAGTACATTTCCTCTGGAACTGAAACTGCTTGGTTTAGCTGAATTGTACTTGAGTGCTATCTTCCTCATTTCGTGGCTTCAGTAATTACATATGAATTTTCTTCGTATAACAAATTAGTGATAAAGTACTCACAGGCGTCGTCACCATTTGGACGTTGGTAGCTATTCATGTAGTCAGTCAAACGGTGAGACTTATACTTTTGTATCTCACGTTACCGTGTACAGTAGGCGTTAATATACAAGCCTCAACTCTAATAATTCGTTTTACTAGATAAGTTTAATGTCTAGTGCATTCAATTAGGATTGTATTGTAAATGATGTTTCGTAATTTTTACATTTTGAATATTGTGATTTCCTTTGGCTGTAATTTCATGGAATAAAATTGTAAAGTGTTTTGTTGTCCGGTGTATTAAAAATTGAACCTCCCTTGTGAGACTTGGTACACACCTTATTGTACATAGTATTAGTACGGAAGAACTTATTGAAAAGTTCTTAGCTGGGGACTAATTCTAAATGCCAACGGTTTATTATACACCCCTGGAAATGGAAAAAAGAACACATTGACACCGGTGTGTCAGACCCACCATACTTGCTCCGGACACTGCGAGAGGGCTGTACAAGCAATGATCACATGCACGGCACAGCGGACACACCAGGAACCGCGGTGTTGGCCGTCGAATGGCGCTAGCTGCGCAGCATTTGTGCACCGCCGCCGTCAGTGTCAGCCAGTTTGCCGTGACATACGGAGCTCCATCGCAGTCTTTAACACTGGTAGCATGCCGCGACAGCGTGGACGTGAACCGTATGTGCAGTTGACGGACTTTGAGCGAGGGCGTATAGTGGGCATGCGGGAGGCCGGGTGGACGTACCGCCGAATTGCTCAACACGTGGGGCGTGAGGTCTCCACAGTACATCGATGTTGTCGCCAGTGGTCGGCGGAAGGTGCACGTGCCCGTCGACCTGGGACCGGACCGCAGCGACGCACGGATGCACGCCAAGACCGTAGGATCCTACGCAGTGCCGTAGGGGACCGCACCGCCACTTCCCAGCAAATTAGGGACACTGTTTCTCCTGGGGTATCAGCGAGGACCATTCGCAACCGTCTCCATGAAGCTGGGCTACGGTCCCGCACACCGTTAGGCCGTCTTCCGCTCACGCCCCAACATCGTGCAGCCCGCCTCCAGTGGTGCCGCGACAGGCGTGAATGGAGGGACGAATGGAGACGTGTCATCTTCAGCGATGAGAGTCGCTTCTGCCTTGGTGCCAATGATGGTCGTATGCGTGTTTGGCGCCGTGCAGGTGAGCGCCACATTCAGGACTGCATACGACCGAGGCACACAGGGCCAACACCCGGCATCATGGTGTGGGGAGCGATCTCCTACACTGGCCGTACACCACTGGTGATCGTCGAGGGGACACTGAATAGTGCACGGTACATCCAAACCGTCATCGAACCCATCGTTCTACCATTCCTAGACCGGCAAGGGAACTTGCTGTTCCAACAGGACAATGCACGTCCGCATGTATCCCGTGCCACCCAACGTGCTCTAGAAGGTGTAAGTCAACTACCCTGACCAGCAAGATCTCCGGATCTGTCCCCCATTGAGCATGTTTGGGACTGGATGAAGCGTCGTCTCACGCGGTCTGCACGTCCAGCACGACCGCTGGTCCAACTGAGGCGCCAGGTGGAAATGGCATGGCAAGCCGTTCCACAGGACCACATCCAGCATCTCTACGATCGTCTCCATGGGAGAATAGCAGCCTGCATTGCTGCGAAAGGTGGATATACACTGTACTAGTGCCGACATTGTGCATGCTCTGTTGCCTGTGTCTATGTGCCTGTGGTTCTGTCGGTGTGATCATGTGATGTATCTGACCCCAGGAATGTGTCAATAAAGTTTCCCCTTCCTGGGACAATGAATTCACGGTGTTCGTATTTCAATTTCCAGGAGTGTGCCTAGTGTCGTGGCACAGTGTGGAGGAATGTGATAGTTATCTGCCTAAATTTACGGCATGGCGAATAACATGGTTGTCTGATGAAAAGTAATAATTATTACTTTTCGGATGAGCAGAATCATTCCCTCAAGTGATCCGTTATGATGGTCACGCGAAAACCACGGATTGAATCTGTTGCTCCGTGGATGCCCTCCCCCTAATCCCCAGAGCCATCTGTTGCAGAACGATATTGTACAATTTTCTGTACTACTACCCTTGAGCTGCTGAACATGAGTGCTTACTGTTTCTATTTGCTTGAATTTCCAAATTTTGACTGATTCTTAAAATCATTTCATCACTTTTAAAATCCGTCTTCATTTCATTCTTAAAATTGTTACTAAGTATTCTCTTTTTTGTAACTTCAAAAAAAATTGGCTGGCCTTTAGACAGATAAAATTCGTTTAAAAGTAATTTATTTCATATCGTCAAATGTACGTTTTAACTAATAAATGTCGGAAATAATCATTCTCCACGTTATCCTTCTAACCTCGCTCCACATACCCTTGTGGTAGGTGGCTCAAAAAGTGAACAAAGTACGTGATTTAATCATCAAAGCTACCAGCCAAACATTATGCATTTTATTAGTGCCAAAGTGAGTGACGTAACTGTGCAAAACCGTAACAAGATCGATTACTGTTATGGAATTTTTGACGTAGATGTAAATTTGAACTTATCAGTGAACAACCAGATATTCAAGCTACACTAACGACAATGGTTACCAAAAGTTTGACTCAGTGGATGCCAACGATTAAGGATGAAATAAAGCGTTTTGTGATTGATGGAACCTACATCCAAACATTTATATTGGCCAAGTACCCCTCTTTATTGAAACATCCCCGTGAAAGGTGATGAGTAGATATCGTTTCGAAATTCTATAACGAATGCTATATCTCGCAGAAAATGCGTAACTTGATGCTTTAAACAGTCAGTGAATAGTTATCTTGATTATCGACGAACTGAGTAAAAATTTAAAAACTAAAACTATATTGATAGTGTCGAAATCGCGCCTATCCACGAGTCTCTAATACCATTCCGAGGGCAAGGAGACGCAACTATGCCATCAAAATGTTTGTTATACTGCAGTAATGGATACTGTTACATTATTCGAATTTACACTGGCAAAGTTCTTGATAAAAAAAATACCACACCAATAAATGTGATGAATTTGTGTCAAGATGTATTCAATAAAGGCCACATCTTGAGTACCGATGATTGGTACAGTAGCGTAAATTAGGCAAATAGATTAATAACAAAGGGTACGCTATTGGGCGGTTTCCTTCGACTAAATCGCAAAGGAATTTCCAAAGAAGTTATAACGAGCAAACTGAAACGTGAGGAAGTCATTGCAAAAGTAGTAGCCACAGAATTACAGCTCTGAACTGGAAGGACAAAGGAACGGTTTGGTTGTTTCCAATAAATGAAAAACGTGACAACCAGATGAGAGAGAATTATCAAAAACCAAAAAATTGTTCCTGAATCTATTAAGGGAAAACTGACTCTTAGCAGATGAATGCATATATTAGTCAATTGAGAAACATGTTAGCATGCTGTTGACAGCATTAGATCTTTTCTCGAACGCCACTGATGTGAATACGTTAAATGCACTACAAGAGGTGACAGGACGGAAAGGTTAAAGGAAACGTGAATAAAGTGCGTAAATACCGCTCTGAATGATAGAATACAAATACAAATACAATAGGACACAGTACACTTAGAAAATTAACTTAACTACAATACGTTCTAGCCTAAACCCCACATTTGTTTTAATAATCATTATTAAAGTTAGAACATCTCTTTTTTATCTTGGTATATCGTCAAAACGAAAAGTACATCTGCATCGAATGTGTCAAAATAAATATACGCTACTTCCGTGTAACAGTTTATTTGAACTATGCTAACAATGGACGTCTGAACCACAAGCACATGATCATCCTACAAGACAAAATGGATCCTAAGAAGTTTGACAAATTCGCTGCTAAAGGCGAGTTCAGTATTTGTCATATTGAATAATTACGGTCGCATCTGAGGAGTCCTAATGACGGCGACGAAGAGTTATAGAGGGTTCTCTCATACCTCAAAGAGTTTTGTAAACGAATAGTTATTTTCACTGTAACACCTTCAAAAACTCCTGAACAACCTAGACATGTAACAAGGGTTCCCCAAACATGCACAGTTCCTTGAGAGAAGGAGTTAATTGCGTTTAGCACAGGAACAGCCGATCACGAAGAGATGAACTGTTATTTATCTCGAGAAGTGGTGGCCAAGCGCACCAATCCCTGTCAAAGAGCAAGATACCCAAGGTCTAGTGATCATAGTTAAAAGTAAGCTACGTTTAAAATGTCTCTGCGGTATAGCAACGTTAAATGCCGGTCAGCAAACGTGCTTTTGGCCATGGTTAACTCTGTGTATTGATATGGAAGGCGCCCTGGAGGTGCAAAGATGTTAATAGAGACATGAAACCGAACATGGTCAACTATATACATGTTTCTTATAATATCACGGGTGAGCTACGTCATTGTTATATTCTCTCACTTTCATTAATAAGCATAAATGTATTTATAACTTGCTACTAGTCTGTTCATTTATGTTTTTGAGAAATGGTAAACGAAAGGCACCAAAGTTTGCGAAGTACGAGATGGATATACTTCTCGAATTGGTCGCTGTGAATGCATCAGTTCTTGTAAATAAAAGAACTGATGGCTGCAGGATGAAAGAAGAAATATACGGTGTCTCTTTTCGGCCTTTATTATTTTGTCTTTTTCGAATATTTACGTCATTTAAATAAAAAATTCATCCATTATACCATATTAACGCATCTAATTGTATCTGAGCGCCATTTATATTAAAATTCACGTCTTCTTATCTATGACTGTATACGGAATTAAAAAATCCAGTTTTCATTGCAAACATAAATTTTCAATTGCCGTTCTTTTAAAAAAGATTGTATACTTAAAAAACTACAAACTGAACTTATGTATATTTTTGTATTTCACGATTCACTTAAATATTCGTAAAATATGCATTTTATTTAAAAATTTGAATCCACCTGCAATCGAAAGTAAGCATCCCTCGTACCGAGCAGAAAATCTATCATATAGCCACAACGTTTGTCGAAATAAATCTGGGCCTACCGTATATTAACATGTTAAGCTTGGCCTGAAAACATAGAATTCGATTTTCTATAAAATTTTGGAGAGTTGCATCGAACTGCTTTCGGAGAGATATATTTGAATTCTGAACTATATTTACCATAAACATAAAAAATAGCAAAATTCCAATTGTCGCGTGGTCCTCTTGTTAAAGAAAGCAATCAATGATGTTCCCATGCGGAGGCAGAATTTAATTCTACTCCTTGTAAGTTTTTTTCACATATTTGTAAACTTTATGGATTCGTCTTAGTTATAGGGCCTTACTTATATGCCTCGAGACTGTCTTAGTGGTTTGAAATGTCACGCCACTCTTATAAAACTCTGGGAATCTCGAGAAAACCGAGCGTGAGCCACTATAAGATTTAACCAGTTTTAGCTCCGTCGTGTAACTTGATCGAGGTCGGTGCACCAGAATTTTGCCTTGAGGGAGGTTAAATGTCGATTTTGCTACAGTTACCTCCCAATTGCAAGAAGAAAGTAATGGGAGTAGATTTTGAAGAAGTGAAATTGAAACGAAAAAATAAGCTTGTTACTCCAGCATCAGTCTATGTGCCCTGAAAATGGCAGATAAAAAAGATACAGTCCATTCTCTTTCTCTCTTGCAATGAGTATGGACTGTAAAGCATTCAGATGATAACCTAGGAGAATGGCTGAAATCTGAGCTTGCACTGTTTGGAATGTGTCTCTTCACTCAAGAATGTCTGCACAATGACACAAAGCCAGCGTTGTTTCCAGCTTGCACTCCGATACAAGATGAAGTTAGCCTTCGGATGTGCATATGAGTAGTAACTGACGATGGATGAGTTCTGCGTGAAGGTTGCGTGATGTACGACTACGGCAGCTGCGACACAGACGTAGTATGGGCTGCGTGTAAAAACAGTTTTATTGTCTTAATAGCTACTGATGGCTACACTAGTGACGTCCGTTACCAAAACAGCAGGCTTCACAAAACTAATTTCCTCCACAAAAATGGTCGTGTTCTGAGAGAAGAATTTTTTGTTTATCAAACGATATCAAGAGAAGGGGCTTGCTTTCAGTGTTAATGATGGAAACTGCAGCAAAGCAAACTTTGGTTAAGCAGTAGAAGATGTGACGATAATGAACTCGGCTGCATAATGGCTGTTGCTGAACTAGTGTTGCTACCACAGATGAACACGTGCATGTACTAATATTTATGACAGCATTAACCTCTTACCAGAATAACATCTATTTCCAGAAGAGAGGGATAAATTTTTAAGGATTCTGTACTCGTCAACAACATGCAGATTCAGTCCACAGGATTTTGTCCCCTTCATGCAGCAAGCAGGTGTGAAACTACTTCAATCCACTTTAGACACTGGAAGAAGAAAGTCAGCACCACTTATGAGAAAGACATCTCATAATTTCAATCAGCTGGCAGGGGTGGTCTAGCGGTTCTAGGCGCTACAGCTGGCAGGGGTGGTCTAGCGGTTCTAGGCGCTACGGTCGCAGGTTCGAATCCTGCCTCGGGCATGGATGTGTGTGATGTCCTTAGGTTAGTTAGGTTTAAGTACTTCTAAGTTCTAGGGGACTGATGACCTCAGAAGTTAGGTCCCATAGCGCTCAGAGCCATTTGAACCAATTTCAAACAGCCAGTTGCAACATGACACTAAGTTACTGAAGCAGAAGGATTTCTTGTTGCGTACATTATATGCTGGAGACATGAACAGAGATACACTGGACGACCTTTGTCACTGGAAATTCTATAAACTACCAGAAAAAACCCAAATCCAACTTGTGACAGTACCCCCCTTTCGAGACGCCGTCCAGTAACATTTTTTGCACCTGCCTTAAAGTACGTGCGTGGCTGGGTGACGATAACATTCCGTCAGTTTGGTGCTGGACATTAATGATGGGAGAGACACTACTCATATCAACAACGATGAAAGCAGCTCCAGACTCTTCGCTGATTTAATTTTCTCATTACGATAATTGTAACTCAGCACATTATAAATGTTTGTCATCACTAAAATATTTTAGGAATGACAGCTGTGACTTTTGAAACATAATGTCTTGACTAAAAAAGTATTTTGTGCTATCTTACCTTTTGAATGATTCTTCACAGGAATTCATCTCATGGAAATATAGAAAGTGGTGTAGCAAACAAGCCTATATCTTCAAGAAACAAACAAATAAATGAAACAAAATAAAGTAAAATAATAGGAGTGGAGGCCTGTAGGAGAAACAGTATGCCCTGTGAAAAGACACAATCCACTACTTACATTTTGGAATGCAGATAGTCATCAATAACTGCAGTATTAGAAATCATCCTCGTTCCACCAGAGGCCTTGCCAAAGATGGGGTAGGAGCTGACCGAAGGTGAGTGCTCTGTCTTGCCTTTGTGGCGGGAAAAAGGTGGAAGAATCAGCGATGGTCAAGAACATGAGGTTGCAGAAAGCAATAGAAACCAATTTATTAAAGATGGAGAAATTGTATCCATTGGACGTGGGGACTTTAATTGAAAAGTCTATGTCAAAAGAATTCGAAGTTGTTCCTCATTCTGATTTCCGGGATGTGACCAATAGAAAATGTGTAAATGACTAATTAAAGCGTAACTTTCTACGCCTCAGAGTGTGGAATTTGTTTCAATGTGCTAGGGATGTTGAAACATGGAAAAAATGAAATGCCAAGGCTCAGTCTACATCTAGTTAGAGTCAGTTACGTAAAATGGAAGGAAGATAAGGGTATCTGGCCAGACAAGTGTAGGGTATTATCAGCAACAGAGTAAAAAGGACAAATGTGTTTAAAAGATCGCAGAGAAGTAGAAAAAGAAATAGGTGGACTGATTGTGAACATAGAAGAAAAAAAAGGAACTTCTGTGAAAGTAAGAGCAAATGCATCACCATTAAGAGTGCACTAGGATATCAAATGCTAAACACAGAAGATAGTGGAGAGGTAGGAGGAGTGCATTGAAGGCCTCTACGACCGGAAGGAATTGTTTGTTGACTTGCTAGAAAAAGTAATGGGTGTCGATATGGAAGATACAGATGATCCAATATTAACAGGAATCTGGAAGGCTTCTAATGAAAAACGATAAAAGAGATAGATGACAGTTCTTCGGAATTTGTAAAATCATAGGCGGATGCGGCAACCAACCAACTATTCATGTTTGTATGTAGAATCTATGAGACATACCATCAGATTTTCGAAAAAATATCAACCACAAAATCCTGAAGAGAGCAAGAGCAAATAAGAATGATAACTAGTGTACTATCAGCTTAATAGCTCATACAGCCAAGTTAATGACAAGAATGATGTACAGTAAATACATGATGAAACTTAGGATCTATTTCGTAATGATGAGCTTGGTTTTAGAAAATGTAAAGGGACAGCAGAGGAGTTCTCAGGTTGCACTCGCTAATGAAAGAAAGACATAAGGAAACCACACCTTGGTCATACGATTTGTCCATTTAGAGAAAGCTACGACGATGTAAACAGCTCAAGATGTTTGAAACTGTTACGATTATGGGTGTAAGGTACAGACAGAAATAGTAATATACCGTATTTTACAGTAATGAAAGTAAACTTACCACAGGCACTATGGCCACAAAATTGAATAAACAAGATTAATTTTTAACAAAAACGCCATGTAAACAAACCTTTTCTGCTTCGTCGATGACTCTTGATTCACATTTCCTTCTGGAAAAAGAGCCACGATCACGTGGAAATGCCTGTTGTGTTACTTGCAGGGGCCACCAGTTAACGATTTCACAATTTCCTGAGTAGCAAAGAATTTATGACCTTATAAGTTGAAGAATGTCCCTGTTGCGTCAGAATTTCAGTTTATTTGCTCGGTGAACTGAGCATCTGTCTCATTAAGTACTTTTAATAAACACTTATCACACACCTCATTATCCAGTAAGATCTTCACCATTGTCAGTGATACCATTGTAAGTCCGTACAATGAAAAGCCTGTACTCACTAGAAGAGGTACTATTAGACTTCCACCTCTAGTATGTTCTTCTATAATTTCCTGAACTTGATTTGCCGTGAATATTACTATAAAACTTGCGATTTATACGTTATGTTGTACGGGAGGGTGTCGTCGTTGAGTGACTGTAGGAGGATACAAGATGTTCTTGGAAAGGATTTTTGATTGGTGTAAAGAATGGCAGCTAACTCTAAATACAGGTAAATGTGAATTAATGCAGATGAATAGCAAAAAGAATCCCGTAATGTTTGAATACTCCATTAATAGTGTAGCGCTTGACACAGTCACGTCGATTAAATATTTGGGCGTAACATTGCAGAGCGATATGAAGTGGGACAAGCATGCAATTGCAGTTGTGGGGAACTCGGATAGTCGTCTTCGGTACATTGGTAGAATTATGGGAAGATGTGGTTCATCTGTAAAGGAGACGCTTATAAAACATAAATATTACCTATTCTTGAGTACTGATCGAGCGTTTGGGATCCCTATCAGGTCGGTTTGAGGAAGGACATAGAAGCAATTCAGAGGCGGGCTGCTGGATTTGTTACTGGTAGGTTTGATCATCACGCGAGTGTTACGGAAATGCTTCAGGAACTCGGGTGGGAGTCTCTGGAGGAAAGGAGGCGTTCTTTTCGTGAATCGCTACTGAGGAAATTTAGAGAACCAGCATTTGAGGCTGACTGCAGTACAATTTTACTGCCGCCAACTTATATTTCGAGGAAAGACTACAAAGATAAGATAAGAGAGAGATTAGGGCTCGCACAGAGGCATATATGCAGTCATTTTTCCCTCGTTCTGTTTGGGAGTGGAACAGGGAGAGAAGATGCTAGTTGTGGTACGAACGTTTTTAACATGCAAGTATGACTTGTATGAAGGTCTCTGGCCAGTTCTCGTTCTATTCGCTGCAGCGTTGCAAAGTAGAGACCACGAGCCAGAAATCCGGTTCTGTTTACCTTATTTACAATTTCGAGTTTTGTATCTTGCCAAATGAGGAACTACACTTTTGGTAATGCATCGCGTTGGTGCTTCAAAATTGAGTATAAGGCGGAGAGATACACTGATATTGACGTAAAAGCTTTGGTGCGCCCCTGAAGAAAATCGTATTAACGTCAAATCAACTCACCTTGAAAATAAGAATATCTGTTTCGAAAGGATCTCATAATTCGCAAATTTATTCGCTTTGACTTTATTCCGCTCTTCTGTCTGCGGAATCGCATTTTACTACACTTTGAGGCATCTCTATGCGAAATGATCATTATTAGTTTATTTTTTCTGTGGTACTAATAACATGTATAGAACTGCAAAGAGAAACAGTGAATCTTGGACGTGCATATGTTTGATGAAGATTCGCTTCAGAGTTTTTTGTCACTGTGTAAAGGGTGTCGCGTCATTTAGTTGTTTCCTGTTGAGCGTCAGAGTGAATTTATTTTTTAATAATAGAAATAATCTGTCTTCCAGCTGCACAAATTTTTATTAAATTAACTTCTTGACTGGTTTCGGCAAATTAATTTGTCATTCTCAGAAGAACACACAGTTAAGCTTACATCGGAAAGCAATCGTCAAGCAAACTCTCAACGATGGAATACTACGAAAATGGGTATAAAAATGTGAATTTAGTGATTTGCATTCTTGGCTCACAATTAACAACAAATTAATAACAATAACTGTGCAGTAATAAAACGATTACAAATGTAACTTAGTTACAATTTTTACACAGCCTGTCAAGCAGCAAAAAAAAAAAACAAAAAAAAAACAAAAACATAATAAATGAGATGTTATGGTGAGCAAAATCTTCGCATCATTAGTAAAACATTAAAAAACAACATGACATATGATCAAGAACCAACAGACTGATAATTTCACAGTTTAAGATTTCTCTCATATAAGAAACAAAGAATGCTAGTGTGCCTGAAAGACTTACGAAGAATTAGCAAAATGAGGGTGCTCTTGCCTGTAACAAAAGTCAAAACGCAACAAGAACATTAATCTCAAAGGAGTGAAACGCCATTAAGACTTTGTGTCACGTGCTAATCAAGCGTGTAAATTATTATACAAAATGACGTAGCTTGTGAAAAGGGCTGCACGGTGATTAGGTTCATTTAATAATGTGCTGATAGTGGCGACGTGGGCCGATGGTGAAGCGGCACTGCATTGAACTTCCCAGTACTTTGACATAGAGACCGGCTGCTGGATACGAGTTTTCAGCGACGCAAGTAAGTTGGCCCGACCTCGCTGAGACATCCGACTCCACGGCAAGCACGAGGTCCCAGTGCTCGTCTAAAAGCTATCTTTCCGTTTAGGACCTCTGGGTGTAGCTCTTATAAAAACTAGCTGCAGCATAGCACGTATGCTGATCATTAAATAAACCAGATCAATATACCCATTCTTCAGTCGTCTTTACAAGCTCTGTCATTTTTGCGTAAAAATTTACACGCACTATTAGCAAGCGACATAAGGACTTAATGGTGTTTCATTTCTTTAAGATTGATTTTCAGTTCCGTTTTGGCTTACGTTATAGACACGAGCGCCCTCATTGTACTTAGCCTTTGTAAGTATTTAGGCACACTAACGCTAGTTGCTTCTTATGTTAGTTTTTTTTTTTGTCATCAGTCTACTGACTGGTTTGATGCGGCCCGCCACGAATTCCTTTCCTGTGCTAGCCTCTTCATCTCAGAGTAGCACTCGCAACCTACGTCTTCAATTATTTGCTTGACGTATTCCAATCTCTGTCTTCCTCTACAGTTTTTGCCCTCTACAGCTCCCTCTAGTAGCATGGAAGTCATTCCCTCATGTCTTAGCAGATGTCCTATCATCCTGTCCCTTCTCCTTATCAGTGTTTTCCACATATTCCTTTCCTCTCCGATTCTGCGTAGAACCTCCTCATTCCTTACCTTATCAGTCCACCTAATTTTCAACATTCGTCTATAGCACCACATCTCAAATGCTTCGATTCTCTTCTGTTCCGGTGTTCCCACAGTCCATGTTTCACTACCATACAATTCTGTACTCCAGACGTACATCCCCAGAAATATCTTCCTCAAATTGAGGCCGGTAATTGATATTAGTAGACTTCTCTTGGCCAGAAATGCCTTTTTTGCCATAGCGAGTCTGCTTTTGATGTCCTCCTTGCTCCGTCCGTCATTGGTTATTTTACTGCCTAGGTAGCAGAATTCCTTAACTTCATTGACTTCGTGACCATCAATCCTGATGTTAAGTTTCTCGCTGTTCTCATTTCTACTACTTCTCATTACCTTCGTCTTTCTCCGATTTACTCTCAAACCATACTGTGTACTCATTAGACTGTTCATTCCGTTCAGCAGATCATTTAATTCTTCTTCACTTTCACTCAGGGTATCAATGTCATCAGCGAATGGTATCATTGATATCCTTTCACCTTGTATTTTAATTCCACTCCTGAACCTTTCTTTTATTTCCATCATTGCTTCCTCGATGTACAGATTGAAGAGTAGGGGTGAAAGGCTACAGCCTTGTCTTACACCCTTCTTAATACGAACACTTCGTTCCTGATCGTCCACTCTTATTATTCCCTCTTGGTTGTTGTACATATTGTACATGACCCGTCTCTCCCTATAGCTTATCCCAACTTTTTTCAGAATCTCGAACAGCTTGCACCATTTTATATTGTCGAACGCTTTTTCCAGGTCGACAAATCCTATGAAAGTGTCTTGATTTTTCTTTAGCCTTGCTTCAATTATTAGCCGTAACGTCAGAATTGCCTCTCTCGTCCCTTTACTTTTCCTAAAACCAAACTGATCGTCACCTAGCGCATTCTCCATTTTCTTTCCATTCTTCTGTTTATTATTCTTGTAATCAGCCTCGATGCATGAGCTGTTAAGCTGATTGTGCGATAATTCTCGCACTTGTCAGCTCTTGCCGTCTTCGTAATTGTGTAGATGATGCTTTTCCGAAAGTCAGATGGTATATCACCAGACTCATATATTCTACACACCAACATGAATAGTCGTTTTGTTGCTACTTCCCTCAATGATATTAGAAATTCTGATGGAATGTTATCTATCCCTTCTGCCTTATTTGACCGTAAATCCTCCAAAGCTCTTTTAAATTCCGATTCTAATACTGGATCCCCTATCTCTTCTAAATCGATTCCTGTTTCTTCTTCTATCACATCACCCTTATAGAGGCTTTCAATGTATTCTTTCCACCTATCTGCTCTCTCCTCTGCATTTGACAGTGGAATTCCCGTTGCACTCTTAATGTTACCACCATTGCTTTTATTGTCACCAAAGGTTGTTTTGACTTTCCTGTATGCTGAGTCTGACCTTCCGACAATCATATCTTTCAGCCTACTCTTCATCACTACTATATTGTGATCTGAGTCTATATCTGCTCCTGGGTACGCCTTACAATCCAGTATCTGATTTCGGAATCTCTGTCTGACCATGATCTAATCTAATTGAAATCTTCCCGTATCTCCCGGCCTTTTCCAAGTATACCTCCTCCTCTTGTGATTCTTGAACAGCGTATTCGCTATTACTAGCTGAAACTTGTTACAGAACTCAATTAGTCTTTCTCCTCTTTCATTCCTTGTCCCAAGCCCATATTCTCCTGTAACCTTTTCTTCTACTCCTTCCCCTACAACTTCATTCCAGTCGCCCATGACTATTAGATTTTCGTCCCCCTTTACATACTGCATTACCCTTTCAATATCCTCATACACTTTCTCTATCTGTTCATCTTCAGCTTGCGACGTCGTCATGTATACCTGAACTATCGTTGTCGGTGTTGGTCTGCTGTCGATTCTGATTAGAACCACCCGGTCACTGAACTGTTCACAGTAACTCACCCTCTGACCTACCTTCCTATTCATAACGAATACTACACCTGTTATACCATTTTCTGCTGCTGTTGATATTACCCGATACTCATCTGACCAGAAATCCTTGTCTTCCTTCCACTTCACTTCACTGACCCCTACTATATCTAGTGTTAGTAAGAACTCTTATACTCAAATTATCAGTCTGTTAGTACTAATCATCATAAGTCTCATGGATTTTTAATGTTTTATTTATTATGTGAAGTTACTTGGTACCATACCTTCGGATTTATTACGTCACTTTTTACCTGCTTGACAGCATTATGCAAAATTTTTAAGGAAGCTACGTTCATAATCCTGTACACTTATTGTTATTAATCTGCTGCTAATTGTGGTTCAACCCTGGTAATCACTAAATTCTTATTCTATATCCATTTTTTGTAGGATTCTATCGTTTGCTTTCCGATGTAAGCTTAATTCAAGAAAATCTGAGGACGGCAAAGTAATTTGAGGAAGCTAGTCAAGACATTAATTTAATAAAAATATGTGTAGATGACGACTGATTATTTCTGTTCTTCAAACGTGCTTCACTGCTGTTGCTTGGCAACCATGAATATAATTTTATAGCTCATATAATTTGAATGTTTTCTTACATTCCCGTTTAGAGCTTTCAGCTGAGTGAAACTACTGTTTCATCGACTGCATCAAAGTTCACTGATTCTGAAGAACATGATACCATAATTTTTCATTAAAGTTCTCGATCAGTACTATAGCGGTGAAGTGTACATATCAATACTTGGTTAAATAGTTGCGCTCCTAGCTAAGCGACCTTTCAAAGAACATGTTTAACCCGTTAACTCACAAATAATGTTCATGTATTTACGCTGTATAGAGCTTGGGACTGATAATCGAGAACCACCGTGATTATGATCTGGAGCACATATGCATTCGTTTTTGTACAAATACATTCAATGGATTTTTAAGACAAAAGCTCTAGAAAATATCCTCTAACAAGGACTTTCCATAGAATTTATAAAAAGCGTGTGTAGATGAACCGCCGTTTTTCTAGACGAGAGTTGAAGTTAAAAATTCTATGAAAATAAACCTAGGAAGTCAACAAGGCTACATTCAGTGATCTGTATAGTTCACTTTGAACACTGACTTTGCAGCCACGGAGAGTAAAAAGACTTGCTGAGTGTTAACTATGCGAGCAGAAATAGAAATCCCACTGCAGTTGAGAGCTTTCCTGAAAGAGATTAGCTACTTAAGGAACGTGGATATCAAACCAAACTTGACATTTACTTTGCAGGAGGCAAAATCAATAAATATATAAACAAATATTCTAGATGCGTTAGCTTCTAAAGACGGTTACTGAATTACTTTTCGCTTTCGTTTGTAATGGACGTGTCATGTCAATGACGTAATACCTTTTGTAATGTAACTATTGTTCACTTGGCGCGCAAGTGTCACAAGCACTGCACAGGTTGAAGCATTGAATCATTAAGTTACATTCGGGAAAACTCAAACAAGCATTCTTCCATTGCGAAAATTATGGCGTTAAAGATCAGGGTGAAAATTTCTCTTCTGGCATTAAATGTCATAATACTGCAGAGAAAATCGTTCAGGTATTTGTCCTCCATGAGCGATCAACAAATGTCCACCCATCTAGCACAAAACTCTCACAGTTACTACTTCACGTAGTATTTAATGTATTCCTGCGTGCCTGTACCGTCAGTTGCTGTATACAGCGTTAATCGTTGAGCGTCCAACACCATTTCTAGGGGTGTCATCAGTCACCTCAGTGGTTTGATGCTGACTGTCGAGTATTCCTCTTCATGTCAGAATAATAATTACACCAAACGTCCTCAAACATTTGTTGTAAATGCTCCATTCTCTGTCTTCCCCTATAATTTGTCCCTTATTTGGATTTCTCTTCCCCATGGATAGTATTCTCTAATGTCTTAACAGATGTCCTATCATCCTGTGGCTTCTGATATTTAATTGTTGTGGTCTCCAGTCCAAAAGCTGGGTTGATGCGGCTCTCCACGCCACTCTATCCTGTGCGACCCTCTTCATCTCTGAATAACAGCTGCAACACAAATCCTTCTGAATCTGCTTATTATATTCATGTCTTAGTCTCCTCCTACGATTTTAACCACCCCACCCCCCAAACACATTTTCCCTTAGTACTAAATTGGTGATCGCTTGGTGTCTCAGAATGTGTCCTATCAACCGATCCCTTCTTTTTGTCGAGCTGTGCCACGATTTTCTTTACTCCCCAACTCTATTCAGTGCTTCCTCATTAGTAACGTGATCGGCATATCTAATTTTCAACGTTCTTCTGTAGCACCACGTCTCGAAAGCTTCCCTGTTCTCTTTCTGTCTAAACTACTTATCGTCCATGTTTCACTTTCACATCTTCAGAAAAGACTTCCTATATTTGATGTAAACTAACATTTTTTCTCCAAAAGTGCTTTTCTGGTGATTGTTACTCTAAATGTTATATCCTCTCTACTTTGTCCATTATCAGTTATTTTGCTGTCCTAATAGCGAAACTCGTGTCCTCCTTTAAGTGCTCATTTTCTAATCTGATTCCCTTGGCATCACCTGATTTAATTCGACTACATTTCATTATCCACCTTTTGCTTTTGTTGAGTGTGTCATTTCATAATGTGATTTTATTAGCATCACCTGGTTTAATTCGACTACGTTCCGTTTTCCATGTTGTGCTTTTGTTGATGTTTGTCTTATACACTTCTTTTAAGACACTGTCCATTCCGTTCCACTGACCTTCCAAGTCCTGTGCTGTGCCTATCAGAACTACAATGTCTTCGGCAAACCACAAAGCTTTTATTTGTTCGCCCTGAACTTTAATTTTTTCTCCAAATTTCTCTTTGCTTTCCTTTACTTCTTGCTCATTGCACAGATTGAATAACATCGGGGATAGGCTACAACTCTGTCTGACTGCCTTCTCAATCATTTGGCCTCTTTATGCCGCTCGACACTTATAACTGCTTCTGGTTTGTGTACGAGTTGCAAATATCCTTTCACCCCCTTCGGGGATTGTGTTTATTTCTTTTAATTACTTATTTGGGCATCTTTTTTTTTTACATCTCTGCAATATTATTTTGACAGATATATGTAATTTTCATATTGTACAATACTATTGTGTACTACTGAGAATGATAAAATGAGAAATTAGATTCATTATATATAATGTAAGGTTAGCCTCATTTGACATTCCATTCTGTTCCCTACTAGACCCATATATAAGCAAAGAAATTGAGAAATATAATTATGTAAACATGTAAAAGATCTATGATTATCCTAAGTGTGACAATGATCGACAGGTCTGCGGTTGGTATTAGATGACTACTCGTCAAAGCCACATGTAACTTAACAAAAACATGAAACAGTTACATTTGTGCAGCTCCGAAATACACCCTCTGTTTGTTTAATTGTTTCTAAATATAGTGGTAAATTTATCATGAATTCACTAGTGCAAATTAAAGAATAAATTATAACCAAAAGAGCTGGATTAATTATTGCTCAAAATTAACACAATAAATAACATACAGAATCCAGTGTGAGGTTCTGTCCAGTGCAAGTGAAACATTTTTAGCTAAAGTAACAAAATAAAGGCCTATAGTCAATATCAGAATTTGAAAAGTTTGAATCAAAACGCAATTCTCATTTCAAGTTGTATTCACTGGACTCCACGCGAGCAGTTGATAATCACCCCGTTCTGGGCGCATTTGTGAACCGCTGAAATACTTCCTCTTTAACATTGTTGTATTGTCCTAATGATTTTAGCCAAGGTATTTGTACACAGCCAGTATAAAACACTATGACTGGCTGATGTTTATTAACGAGAGCATGATGTTTGCAGAACGACAAGCAAATAAGTCCAAGCTGAAAATTGAGTTACGTACCGTTTCTAACGAATCGCATTACACTTTCTTGACGGTTTCTGTGCGGATTGAAATACCTGCCGAGGTGTGACACGTTACTTTTGCAGACAGGTAAGTATGAATTGTTGAGTCAGTTGGACGTACGTACACAAACCCGTACAAGTACAGTCCACTATTTGGTTCTATCAGTACTGCCCTTCTTATCTCTATACACATCGCATTTTCATGCCTTTATTAATTTGACTTATTTGCACTACACTAACTTGACAGTTTTTTGTCTTGCCAAATTTTACACACACACACACACACACACACACACACACACACACACACACACACATATATACATATCTTCAACCGGTAATTTGCTTGTATAAGAGCAGTCGAATGAACACGATACCGTTGGAAAAAAGTAAGTCTATTTTTTCGAAGTAATCGAGTACCGGTTAAAGCAGTTTCACCATTGAGCGAAAAACTATCACTGTCTTCATGGAGAAATGTTTTCTGTTGCCCACGGAGCCGTGAATGTAGCCAGGCGTGCATTTTCCACTACGAAGCAAATCGACGGCCACTACTGTCTTGCTTCAGGGCTGCAAAAATACCCGAATCTCATGGAGACAGATCAGGATTTTATGGCGGATGACTAAGGGCTTCCACAGAAACTTCTGCAGCGGAATCAAAACGGACTTAGCAACTTGTTTCACCACAGTATTATGGCTGTTGTACCTATCGTTCGGAATAAACATTCACTAACCGAGCGGCACAGCGCAATGGTTAGATCGCTGGACTCGCATTCGGTAGGACGACGGTTCCAAGACGCGATTGGCCATCCGCATTTAGGTCTTCCGTAATTTCCCTAAATAGATTAAGGCAAATGTAGGGATGGTTCCTTCGAAAGGGCACAGCCGCTTTCCTTCTCCATCCTTCCCTAATCCGAGATCATGCTCCGTCTCTAATGACCTCGTTGTCGACGGCACTTTAAACACTAATCTCCTCCTCCTTAAACATTCACTACCGGTAGAATGTGTACGATCACCTGTCCCAACTACGGAATTTTGGCTGAACCAGATATTTCTTTTTGCAGTATTACGTCATCTCCTCATTCTGATAATAAAAGAAAGATGAAACTGTAACGAGAAAGGGACCCTGTTGTGTATTTGAGTATTCATTCGCCGGTGAGTATCTACAAGAACACTGACGCCCCGTACCAACTACGGTTCATTTCGAACAGACCTAAGTCCTTCTGCTTTCTGTGTAGCCATAAGTTCTCATTAGTTTATGTTACATTGTGAGCGTCAAGCAGTGTGTCTTTATACTTGATCAGGTCCACGCCACGAAACTTCCTGTCAGATTGAAACTGTGAGATGAAACAAGACTCGAACTCAGGATATTTACCTTTACTGGGCAGTTGGTGTTCTAACTGAGCTGCCGAGACACGGCACACGAATCGTTCTTACAACTTTGCTTCCGACAGTACCTCGTCTCCGACCTTCCAAACTTCACAGGAGCTCTCCTATGAAACTATATGTGTCAAAATACTATAAAATAAAGAATGCGAAGTGTTTGAGCAACTGTTTTGAGGCTAAGACTTAAACGGTGTTGTATTCTATACAGATAGAAAATATTTATTATGTTGGTCTACCTAATTTGTACGATAGGTTTGTAGATTGAAATCAAATATCTTTTTTCATGGGTGATCGAAAACTGCTGGCCGGTAGTGCATCACTGAAATTACAGGTTTGGGACTAGACATCGGACATCCTTCTGGTTTCTACAACCGCCCAGGGTGCGGAGCTAAACGTCATGTTGACGTTCAAACGTGCGGCTCGACCACCTTCCGTAGAGGCTATCCACACCCGACCTCTACATACAGACGGTGAATCACCTAACACGTGCACCGCAAATATTTTGGACTTGGAAAGCAATACCTATACGCGGTTTTCACAGAACTGAATTGTAGGCAAGGGCGTGTATTTGCAGGCAACACACAGATTTTGAGACGTTGACGAGAGAGCAGTTTTTTACAACAGTTACAAATTTTTCAATGAGGCAATGAGTATTGACAGTAAAATCCTAAAAGTATTGTAAATGATCATATCAATGGTGTTTTTTACAGGACGTCAGTACATATAGTTTATGAGATATCGTATTGTGAACATTGTAAACGCCGATAACTGTTGTTCTATCCTATTGTTTGCATACTAGGTGACGCCGTCATGTTTTCTTTGCATTGCGACGGTTCTGTCACTTATTGTGTTACGGTGGACGTAGTAGGACGTTCCTGGATGATGGTATCACCTAATGCCAAAAAAAGGCGGCCATGCTCATGGTTTAGGGTGAATGTAGCAAGCATATCCATCGTTCGTGTATCGTGTACACCAAAAGATATCCCAATAGACGTCAAACTCTTCAACCACTTCAAACAACTCCAGATGATATAAAACGACGAATTCGTGCAGCCTGCTCTGAAATTTCCACTGAAATGCTAGAACATGGGCAGCAACCGTTGAATGGCAGACTGCAAGCTTGTACTGACGCTGGTAATGGTCATCTTGATCACAGATTTTGAAGATACGGGGTGTGTAACGCCACAACGGTACGGCATTCAGGTTTTTGGTTTTCTTTTGTCCTAGGCAATTTCTCATTTAACAAGACGACACTTCCGGATAGTTATTAACATCGGTGTAGGACTGCACAAACGCACCCCTGTGAAGTTTATTTTCGTTTATGCTACAACATGGAACAAACAACTGTCAGTGTTTGCATTGTTCCAACTACGATAACTCGTAAACTACCTGCACTACACTTCTGCAACAAACACCACTGACGCTCTAATTTTGTCCACTTTGATAGTGGGACTATCAATAGACAGTGTTCCATTCACATATTTGTACTTTTTCAAAAAAATACATACTCATTTCAGAGTCATGACACTCCGCATTTGCGTTGCATAGGCCGGCCCCTGCATATCTTTCCAATTTCTGAGATTCACTTATAAACGGCACCTTCAATTATTAAAATATTTGCGGTGCCAGTTTCAGGCGATTCACACTGCATAAAAAAGTGAGCGGTTGCTGTAATTCTTCAAGTACTACAAGTAATACTTTACGCCTTAAAAACGAGTTGAAGGCCTACGCATGTATTTAAGTATGAGAGGGCGCGTACAGGTGTGTGTGTGTGTGTGTGTGTGTGTGTGTGTGTGTGTGTGTGTGTGCGTGTGTGAGTGTGTCGCAGAAATACATTACCAGACAGCTATACCGTATACAGTATCATTGGTGTTAAGCTAGAACTTTAGAAGCGCAATATGATGGTGATAGCAAAGGACGTACAAACAGCTGTTTATTTACTTTTCATACAGTCATCAGAAATGTGGATAAACTTATACAGCTACGCTACCATTACAGTATACATGTGTCGTGTTTGTCTGTAATATTTCGTACAGCAAACGCAGAATATAGAGAAAGGAACATCTCCCAATGCAACCATAACTACAAACATCTTACATATTTTTGCTTTCCTACCGTATGCAATCCTAAATACTTACAATACAGTTTGTTTTGTCTAAAAAACAAGGCAGTGTTTAATTAGTACACATATATTTCAAGGGGTTTAATCAGTATAGTATTAACAGACACCGCTTAGTATAGTACTTTTCACCTGTTTTGATTAACTTCGGCTTTTCTTCGAATAGTGTCGTCCTTATGAAAGGGCTCCTATGGGTATAACGTGCTATTTGTCATTGATAGCATGTGTTTTTATTTATATTAGTGATATTCCGAGAACTAAAGTCTGCTTTAAACCTGTGCATATATAACCTGATGTTCTTCTCACAACACGATTTTACAAGGTATGTATTAAATTCAGCTAATAAGCAAATATTTGCTGAGCTGCAGAACCGTTTTAGGCCACCTTGTAAAGCTTAGAGCGTCACTTCGTTTCAGAAAATCGTAGCACTACCGTACACAAACTTCCTGACGTCGCCATATTACCTCACCAAATGCCAGGCTTCAGTAAAATATGCGTGTTTTGCCAGTCTAGTAATGTATGCCTGTGATGTGTGTGCATGCGTGTGCACGTTCGCGCAGTCCCGTGCGAGCAAACTTTTCCACTACTAGTTAGGAAGCTAAATAGCTTCTGATTGTACGGGCGAGGCGCTTTGTGTTACCGCTGTAGGATCACATTCAGGCAGTCCGGTGCGTTCAGTGTACACTCTATCGCACTGCGTGCACAGTGAACTGCGGAACTACACGGAAGCCGTTCCCGCACTTTGTTTTCCGCCGTTTCTCGTTATATGAGAGAGCCGGGCGGTTCAGAATGCGGCAAACGTAGCGTGGCCAGGGAGCTGCGTGCATTGTGACGGCGAGCGGCGCCTGCTGAATTATTCAGGGAGACGCTCTGGGGTGTGAGGGGTGGAGGTGGGGGAGGGGCTGAGTAGAGGCAGTGTGGGCGCACGGCCGGCCGCAAATTGTCTGCCACTAACCGCCGCAGCTGTTACGCCCTCCCGCTGCCGCTATTCGGAACACTAGTGAACGTCGCGAAATGCGTGGGCTGCGGTTCCGCTGCTGCCCTAGCTGCCGCCTACACAAGGCCGGGACATGCTTCGTCGTACGTCTGTATTCTGCGCTTCCGTGACCAACGCCCACATGTTTGGGGTGCATACTGATTTAGCCCAACTGATAGCGAAGTATATAGCTCAAAAACACTTATTACAATAAGCACACCCGACAAAAAGTTAGTTATCTTCCAGGAAGACTCACGATAAAATAGTTTAAAACCGCCTCTAGCCTTAATAAATCGCTCAAGTCGGCGAGTTTCTTCAGGCATTCGTGTTTGTTTGCCAAGTAAGCAAGAAAATGGTTCAAATGACTCTGAGCGCTATGGGACTCAACATCTGAGGTCATCAGTCCCCTAGAACCTAGAACTACTTAAAACTAACCAACCTAAGGACATCACACACATCTATGCCGGAGGCAGGATTCGAACCTGCGACCGTAGCGGTCGCGCGGTTCGAGACTGAAGCGCCTAGAACCGCTCGGCAGGCAAGCAAGCTGCCCCATAGTGTCAGCCGCAGCGGCAGGCTGCTTCACTCCGATCCAAGCTAATCTATCCCCAGGTCAAGCAGGCTAAAAGAATCGCTTTCCTGAAAGTCTTACCGCGGTGCGGCGCTACGCAGCTGTGTCTTCAGATGGATTTCATTATAGTGCTACGTGTAAGACTGAAAGTTGATGAAAACTAAAATTTCTACTGCAGACGTCTAATATAATATACAAGGTGCCGCAAAATGTCTCTTACAGACTTCAAGACTTGTAGAGGTGACTGGGTAGTAGGAAAATCGCCAAAACAGCCGGATTTTTTGCAAAGTTATTTTACTTAAACAGTCACTTTCGGGATCTCCGTAATACCATCTTCAGGCTTCCGCATATTAAAACGAGTATACGCGCAGTGTATGTCTTGGTATACCACACCTGACTTTATAGAAAATGAAGTGTAATAATTTAAGTCCTTAAAACCAACAAAATGCAATTTGCAGCCTAAGTACCTGTGCACATACATCATAAAAAAGTAGAATATCTAGACATCCTGGTTAGCATTAAGACTTTTTTGACATCACAGAGTTACAGCAGAATACGTAAACCTTACAAAAAACTAAAACCAGACTACATACAATCAGAGCACATGCGAATAAAGCTTGTCTAGTTTTTTCTCCACTTTCTCATAAATGTTATCTATTTCTTGCATATAAAAATCCTACATAATTCCCGCAGAGTGTTTTCTATCCTTGACATTGTACTATCGGTTCCACTGGGCTAGGATAACCCACGATAAATTTGGCGCACTACATATTTAGGTCAATTTTCACACTTCTATGGGAGGATCTTTGTTGTCTGGACACTATGTGCCATTTTGTTGTGTTTTCTTTGGCTCGTAGGTGTTAACATGGCTTACCTATACTTGTGTACCTTCTTATTCACTCAAGTTCTTAAATCTCTGAACGTTATGTTTCCGATATTCTACACTTCACTCTATCTGTAGTCCTTCGCATTCGATTTATAGAGTGCGTGTGCTATGTTACTTTATAGTGATGTATTGACTTGTCTGGTTTTGATATACGGTAGCTTCCTTTGTTCTGAGCACTGCTATACCTCATAGATCATTTTGTTTCTGTAATTCTCTGAATCTCGCTATATAACGCTCAGCACTATCGGTAGGTAGCATGTTTTTCTTATCGACCATGTTTTGGTTTTTTGTAAGATCACACGCATCTATGACGGGATTTTCTTTATGATAGTGATGCCTTCTAGACATTTAGAGGTGTGAGACTGTTGCTGTTTCCTTGTCGTTTGATTTGTTGTAATCACCTCCTTTGCATACCATATTCAACCGGCTACATTTTTAGGACCAAACTGCCATATTTCCCAAATCACTTGTCGAGTACTCGCTGTTCCTTTGACTGCACATCATGAGTTTCGTTTGGTTGGTTTAGCATAGTTCGAGATTTGTAACCATCACCTCTCCATACTTTTTTTTATAATATTTTTACCACACACCCGTATTTTATGATTTTTATGGACTTTGCATTGATGTCGAACTAACGATAGCTGTAAGTTTTTCGTATGTTATGTGCTATCGTTGTGCGTCAAAAGTTTTACTGTGTAGCTCGGGAATCGTGGCATATGTAAGCTTGTGCTACTACATTGTTCTATCGCCTTGGTTTCCTCACTGATTAGGAGGTTTTGATTATAATATAAGGACATTTATTAACTCCTTTTACTCTCACAATTGTTGCCCCATTTTGCGCCAGTAAGTTTCTTAATTAGTGAGCATATAAATTAGTGTCTTGTTCGTCTTCGCACATATACCTTACTTTTAACTGGTTCCATCCTCACACTGCCTACTACGATACAGATTGCCATGTGTTAGTTCCGATTTAGATGGGTACGTCATTTTGTACAAATGGTTCAAATGGCTCTGAGCACTATGGGACTTAACATCTGTGGTCATCAGTCCCCTAGAACTCAGAACAACTTAAACCTAACTAACCTAAGGTCATCACACACATCCATGCCCGAGGCAGGATTCGAACCTGCGACCGTAGCGGTCACGCGGCTCCAGACTGTAGCGCCTAGAGCCGCACGGCCACTCCGGCCGGCTATTTTGTACACTGAAGCGCCAAAGAAACTGGTATTGCCTTCCGTATTCAAATACAGACATATGTAAAAACGCAGAATACGATGCTGCGGTCGGCAACGCGTACATAAGACAAGTGCTTGGCGCAGTTGTTAGATCGGTTACTGGTGCTACAATGTCACGTTATCAAGATTTGAGTGAGTTTGAACGTGATGTTACAGTCGGTGCACTAGCGATGGAACACTGCATCTCCGAGGCAGCAATGATATGGGGACTTTCCCGTACGACTGTTACCCGAGTGTACCGTGAATATCAGGAATCCGATAAAACAACAAATCTCCTACATTGCTGCGACCGGTAAAAGATCCTGCATGAACGGGACCAACTACTCCTGAAGAGAATCGTTCAGTAGAAGTGCAACCTTCCCGCAAATTGCTGCAGATTTCAATGCTGGGCCATCAGCAAGTGCCAGCGTGCGAACCATTCAACGAAACATCATCTATATGGGCTTTGGGACCCGAAGGCCCACTCGCATACCCTCGATGACTGCACGACACAAAGCTTTATGCCTAGCCTGGGCTTGACAACACCGACATTGGACTGCTGATGACTGGACACATTTTGCCTGGTCGGAAGAGTCTCGTTTCAAATTGTATCGAGCGGATGAAGGAGTAGGGTTTGGAGACAACCTCATGAATACATGGATCCTGCATATCAGCAAGGGACTGTTCAAGCTTATGGGGGCCCTCTAATGGTGTCGGGCGTGTGTAGTTGGGGTGATTTGGGACCCTGATACGTCTAGGTACGACTCTAACACGTGACACGTACGTACGTATCCTGTCTTATCACCTGAATAGATTCATGCCCATTGTGCATTCCTACGGTCTCGGGAAATTCCAGCATCCACAAGTCCAGAATTGCTATAGAGTGGCCCCAGGAACGCTGTTCTGAGTTTAAACACTTCCGCTGGCAACCAAACTAATCATATATGAAGGTTATTGAGCATGCCTGGGAAGCCTTGCAACGTGCTATCCAGAAGAGATCTCCACCCCCTAGATCTTAACAAGTTATGGACAGCACTGCAGCATTCATGGTATCAGTTCCCTCCGGCACTGCTTCAGACATTAGTCGAGTCCATGTCACGTCGTGTGGCGACACTGCTGTGTGCTCGCGGGGGTCCTACACGATGTTAGGCGTGTGTACCAGTTTCTTTGTCTCTTCAGTGTAAATTGCTTATTTTTTACATTTCGTGCTATTTGGCATGTTATGTTATAACTCTGTGACAGCAAAATACGCTGTGATCAAAAGTATCCAGACATGTGGCCGAAAATTACTTACAACTTCATGGCGACATCCATCGGTAATGCTGGAATTCAGTATGGCGTTGGCGCACCCATAGACTTGATAACAGCTTCGACTCTCGCAAGCTTACGTTCAATCAGGTGCTTGAAGGTTTCTTGGGGAATGGCAGCCCATTCTTCACGGAGTGCTGCACTGAGGAGAGGTATTAATGTCGCTCGGTGAGGCCTGGCATGAAGTCAGCGTTGCGAAACATCCCAAAGGTTTTCTATAGGATTCAGGTCAGGACTCTGTGCAGGACAGTCCATTACAGGGATGTTATTTTCGTCTAACCACACCACTACAGGCCGTGCATTATGAACAGGTCTCGATCATGTTGAAAGATGCAGTCGTCATCTCCGAATTGCTCTTCAACAATGGGAAGCAAGAAGGTACTTAAAATATCAATGTAGCCCTGTACTGTGATAGTGCCATGCAAAACAAGAAGGGGTGCAAGCCCCCTCCACGAAAAACACGACCACACCATAACACCACCTCCTCCGAATTTTGCTGTTGGCACTACACACGCTGGCAGATGACTTTCAACGGGCATTCGCCATACCTACACCCTGCCATCGGATCGCCACATTGTGTACCGTGATTCGCTACTCCACACAACGTTTTACCACTGTTCAATCGTCCAATGTTTACGCTACTTACACCAAGCGAGGCGTCGTTCTGCGTTTATCGGCTTGATGTGCGGCTTATGAGCAGCCGCTCGACCATGAAATCTAAGTTTTCTCACCTCCCGCCTAACTGTCGTAGTATTGACAGTGGATCCAGATGCAGTTTGGAATCCCTGCTTGACGGTCTGGGTAGATGTCTGCTTATTACACATTACGACTCTCTTCAACTGTCGGAGGTCTCCGTCAGTCAACAGACGAGGTCGACTTGTACGCTTTTGTGCTGTACGTATCCCTTCAAGTTTCCACTTAACTATCGCATCGGAAACAGTGAACATTGGGACGTTTAGGACTGTGCAAATCTCATGTACAGACGTATGACCCACATGACACCCAGTCACCTGACCACGTTAGAAGTCCGTGAGTTCCGCGGGGGGCCCCATTCTGCTCTCTCACGATGTATAATGACTACTGAGGTAGCTGATATGGAGTACCTGGCAACAGGTGGCAGCACAATGCACCTAATGTGGAAAACGTATGTTTTTGGGAGTGTCCGGATACTTTTGATCACATAGTGTATGTTTAATGTTAACCAATATGTGAACAAATTCTGTTCGTTGTAATGTATGTATACAGGTACGTGTCTTAACGCTGGAAATTGTATTTTGTATGTTTTAATGACTTTTAGTATTATGCTTCATTTTCTGTAAAGTAAGTTGTGGTATACCTTGATACGCACTTCACGTAAACTCGTTTTTAATATGCACTGGAGAGGCATTACTGAGATCCCGAAAGTGATTGTCGAAATAAAATAGCTTCTCAAAACATATGGCTGTTTTTGCGATTTTTCTGGGTAAATATTAGAGCAGCCGCTGTCCCTTATCCAGAGTGGATCAATAGAGATATTCTGAATTGGAAACCATGTCCGGAAATGTGGAGTTTCCTTGCTGTATCCGATCGAAAACGTGTTTGCTAGATAGGTATGCAGCAGGGTAGTCTGGTGGAGGATTGTTACGTCGGTTCAACTGACGTCATTTGGTGTCAACTCTACATTTCTGAACTGGTTCGAGCCACTTTTACGACTCTGTGAGTGTTAGATCAATATGGTTGAGTACACATTTGCACAGTACACCGACATGATCCTTCCGTACGGCGAAGCTCAGAGTAACACAAGAGCTACTCGTTGTCTGTATCAAGATCGTTATTCACGAAGACCTACTCCTTCGCATACCCTTTTCACCCCAATTTCGCAACGGCTTTGAAAAAAGGGTACCTTCGCATATGAACGAAAATTATCTAGGGATTTTGTTCTCACTCCTCGCAATAGCTGTGCCTGGGCAGGTGAAAATCCTCATGTCAAGCATATGCAGGTATTCCAACACAGACTTGGTAGCAAAGTATGAGCAGGTGTTCTTAAAGGTTATGCAATATGTCCGTACATGCGTTACCTACCTAGACTAAGCCTTGTGTCACTGAACGTCGTCAAGACATGTGCTTTCAGCACGACGGCAGTCCGCTCACTTTTGCCGTCATGTTCGAGACATCTGCACCAACGATTTGGACGCAGATGGATATGCTGTCTTGGTTCAGTCGCATCTCTTCCACGTTTACCGCATCTGACGCCATTCCACTTTTTCCTCTAGGATCGAATGAAAAGTTTGGTTTCTGAGACTCGTGAAAAGAACTGGTGGTACTAGATGTGGTCGCTATAGTACACATCGTAGAGACACCAGGTGTCTTAGAGGGTGTGTAGCACAACTTCATTCACAGAATGTGTCCACCAAACTTCGTGGTCGTCACCTAGAACCTTACTTGTAGAAGATCAGAATGCTAGCCCTCCTTTGAAAATAACGAAAACAGTTTAACTGTAAACAACACAGTGTTTGTGAAAACTGATTAAGTTTCCTTTTTGTCTGTTTATTTATTGGCTGAATTTTAAAACAAGTAGTGTACTGGGTTACGCCTAATAAATTACCTGTAGAAGTCGTCGCATTACTATCATGCTTTCAGATGGTTGTCGTACGGAAACTATACGTTTCCGGACATGGATTCAAATTGAAAATATTATCTACTCAACCCTCTCTACAAATGCCATTACTTTGTAAAGGACATTTTAAAGCACCCTGTATATTCATTTTGGGTAAGCGTAGGTCAGAAAATTAAGGATTTTTATTTGTCTTTTTCTCCTTTGCGATGTATTTAGAGCTTATTTATTTATTTACATGAACGGTTTTCTTCGCAGCTTCACCCTGTTTATACTAGTATTGATTACTCTTAAGTCGCGCCGTCATCAGGTCGCCTCTGCTGTAAGCAGAGTCATATCTGAGAGTAGAAAAAAATGGCTCTGAGCACGATGGGACTTAACTTCTAAGGTCATCAGTCCCCTAGAACTTAGAACTACTTAAACCTAACTAACCTAAGGACATCACACACATCCATGCCCGAGGCAGGATTCGAACCTGCGACCGTAGCGGTCGCGCGGTTCCAGACTGTAGCGCCTAGAACCGCTCGGCCATCCCGGTCGGCCTGAGATTTGGGATCCACTGCACTTAAACCTCTAAGTGACAGTGGGAAATATGTATACCACTTCCAAACAAATGGAATTACCATGAATAATAGTTTTTCTACTTATTCATTGATACGAATATTTACCACACCGCACCTCACGGCAGACTCAAAAATACGTAATGAATCGCGAAGTCTATACATTAATTCTCCAAAAGGTAAAACACTGACGCGTATTTCAGTGTTATGCTGGAAAAAAATTTTCACTTAAAGGGTTAAGAATATGAAGATGCTTATTATATTGAAACGGGAACCAAAGTAAGGTTTTGTAAATCTAGTTTCTCCAGGCTTAGACCCAAGTTACAGCAATTTCAATTACTTTTTTCATGGATGTGTATTGCGGGTTTGCTGAATTTGTTTCAAGTGGCCAAAATTAGTTCATTTTTAACTTCGCAAATTCATTTTAGCAAACGCTAAGTCCGTTTTACATATTATTTTAGTCTAAAAAGTACATGTCTGAAAGAAGAAACTTTCCTTTCATACTAATTTTCTTCATCTAAGTTTTCTTCATACTACGTCGTATATCAATAATAAAGGGTTTTTGTTCGGTTTCAGTCAATCTTTAAATTTAGAAACCCTGTATACTGCTAAATGGTCCTCAGCACACATTTGCACACACTTTTCAACCAGTAAGTCTTTGTCCTCTTTCAAAATATTTATGTAGTGAGGTAACTGGTGGTCAAATTTTCAACCACATCGCAACCTACTCTAAATTTCCGAATGAGGTTTCGGTAACTTTTTACATTATTTGCACTGCGTGATACGTGACGATTTATTTGAAAGTGCCCCATACACAAAAAACACTTTTTCCTAGCTCGATTTGGGCTCTGTTTTGAGAGTCTCCTTTAAACTCTGTTTGTTAACTTTGCTGCTTCAAACGTTATGACAAATAAACTGCAATGACACTGCCTATGGAGGCACACTAAGGTGACAAATGTCATGGGATACCTTCTAATAACGTGTCGGACCTCATGTTAGCCGGCAGGAATTCGACTTGCCATGGACTCAAAAAGTCGTTTAAACACCCATACAGGAATATTGAGCCCCACTCTCTCTGCAGCCGTCCACAATTGCGAAAGTGTTGCCGGTGCAGGATTTTGTACACGAATTGATTTCTTGCTTATGTTCCGTAAATGTTCGTTGGGATTCATGTCGAGCAAATGGAAGGCCAAACAATTCATACGAATTGTCCAGAATGTTCTTCAAAACAATAGCGAATAGCTGTGGCCAGGTGACATGGCATATTGTCTTCCATAAAAGTTCTATCGTTGACTTGGAACATGTCCATCAATGGCTGCTAATGGTCTACAAGTAGCCGAACATAAACATTTCCAGTCAATGGTTGGTTCAGTTGGATCAGAGGGTCAGTTTATTTCATGTACACACCGCCCAGACCAATACTTGGCTACCACCAGCTTCCACAGTGCCGTGATGACAACTTTGGTGTATGGCTTCGTGGGGTCTGTGCCACACTGGAACCCCACCGTCAGCTCTTACCAACTGAAATCGGGACTAATCTTACCAGACCACGGTTTTCCTGTCGTCTATGGTGCAAGAGCTAACAAGTGCGAGAATTATCGCACAATCAGCTTAACAGCTCATGCATCGAAACTGCTTACAAGAATAATATACAGAAGACTGAAAAGGAAATTGAGAATGCGCTAGGTGACGATCAGTTTGGCTTTAGGAAAAGTGAAGGGACGAGAGAGGCAATTCTGACGTTACGGCTAACAATGGAAGCAAGGCTAAAGAAAAATCAAGACACTTTCATAGGATTTGTTGACCTGGAAAAAGCGTTCGACAATATAAAATTGTGCAAGCTGTTCGAGATTCTTAAAAAAGTAGGGGTAAGCGATAGGGAGAGACGGGTCATATACAATATGTACAACAACCAAGAGGGAATAATATGAGTGGACGATCAAGAACGAAGTGCTCGTATTAAGAAGGGTGTAAGACAAAGCTGTAGCCTTTCGCCCCTACTCGTCAATCTGTACATCGAGGAAGCAATAATGGAAATAAAAGGAAGGTTCAGGAGTGGAATTGAAATACAAGGTGAAAGGATATCAATGATACCATTCGCTGATGACATTGATATCCTGAGTGAAAGTGAAGAAGAATTAAATGATCTGCTGAACGGAATGAACAGTCTAATGAGTACACAGTATGGTTTGAGAGTAAATCGGAGAAAGACGAAGGTAATGAGAAGTAGTAGAAATGAGAGCAGCGAGAAACTTAACATCAGGATTGATGGTCACGAAGTCAATGAAGTTAAGGAATTCTGCTACCTAGGCAGTAAAGTAACCAATGACGGACGGAGCAAGGAGAACATCAAAAGCAGACTCGCTATGGCAAAAAAGGCATTTCTGGCCAAGAGAAATCTACTAATATCATATACCGGCCTTAATTTGAGGAAGGAATTTCTGAGGATGTACGTCTGGAGTACAGCATTGTATGGTAGTGAAACATGGATTGTGGGAAAACCGGAATAGAAGAGAATCGAATCATTTGAGATGTGGTGCTATAGACGAATGTTGAAAATTAGGTGGACTGATAAGGTAAGGAGTGAGGAGGTTCTACGCAGAATCGGAGAGGAAAGGAATATGTGGAAAACACTGATAAGGAGAAGGGACAGGATGATAGGACATCTGCTAAGACATGGGAATGACTTCCATGGTACTAGAGGGAGCTGTAGAGGGCAAAAACTGACAGAGATTGGAATACGTCAAGCAAATAATTGATGACGTTGGTTGCAAGTGCTGCTCTGAGATGAAGAGGTTAGCACAGGAAAGGAATTTGTAGCGGTCCGCATCAAACCAGTCAGTAGACTGATGACCAAAAACAAAAAAATTGTGCATTTTCCAGTCGTGTAACGTGTAACCGTTTGGTCACGAGCCCGGGAGAGGCCCTGCTGGAGATGTGCTGTTACCAAAGGCACACGTGTCGGTCGTCTTCTGCCAAAGCCCATTGTCGCCCGATTTTGCTGCCCTGTATACATTCGTTGTATGTCCCACACTGATTTATGCTGCAGTGCTGCTTGTCTATTAGCGCTGACAACTTCACAAAAACGCGTCTGCTCTCGCTGTTAAATGAAGGCCGACGCCCACTGCGTTGTTTGTGGTCAGAAGTAACACCTGACATTTGGGATTCTCGGCACACTGTTGGCACTGTGGATCGCGGAATATTGAACTCACTAATGATTTCCGAAATGGAATTCCTCATGCATGTAGTTGCAACTACCATTCCGTGTTCAAAGTCTGTTAATTCCCTTGGTGCAGGCATAATTACGTCGAAAGCCTTTTCAGATGACTCACCTGAGCACAAAAAACAACTCTGCCAAATCCCTGGCCTTTTTTTAACGTGTGTGCTCGATACTACCATCATGTGAACCTGTGCATATCACTAACCCATGAGTTTTGTTACCTCAGTTTATACCTTGCTAGTCACGATGAATTGAAAGCGCTTCCTGTTATCAGGTTCAGCAAACTGGACGGGTAGACGGGTACCGTGAAGCTAAAGAGTTCTGTGGAAACACAAGGTGACCTGTTTTTACCACTGTGCATCAGTATACGTGTACTCTTATGTCTCCTTTGCGACATGTTGAGCTGCTTTAATGGTTGCGGTGGAGATAGGGGCAGGCAGGCTGGAAATAGAATGTGTACAGTTCTGTTCCACATCCACGTGAAGTCACTCCCTGATGGATGGTCTCCGTTCTCTCTCTCTCTCTTATTCCTGACTGGTTTGATGCGGCGCGCCACGTACTCCTCTCGTGTGCCTGCGTCCTCAGTTAGTGGTGAGATCTAGTCCAATACCTGCTTTCCTTGGTTTCCTCTAGGTTTTTTACTGTTTTCATCTCCTTTTAGTACTATGAACTTATTCCCTGATGTCTTAACTCATGTCCCATCACCCTGACCCTTCTTCTTGTCAGTGTTTTCCGTGTGCTTCTTTCCTCACCATTTCTGCGGAAAATCTCCTCATTAATTACCTTATCAATTCATCTAATTTTCAACATTCTTCTGCAGCACCACATGACATGTCGTCAGCGAATCTTTGAATTGATATCTTTTAACCTTGAATTGTAGTCCCACTCTTGAATCTTTCCTTGACTTCCGTCATTGCTTCTGCGATGTACAGATTGAACAGTAGGGGCAAAATACTCCATCCCTGTCTTATACACTCTTTACACAAAGCACTTAGTACTTCGTCTTGCACTCTTGTTATTCCCTTGTACATATAGTATATTACTCATCTTTCTCTACATCTTACCCCTACTTTACTCAGAATTTCGAACATCTTGCACCATTTTACATTGTGGACGCTTTTTCCTGGTAACAAATCCTATAAACGTGTCTTGATTTTTCTTTAGTCTTGCTTCCATTATCAATCTCAACGTTAGGACTACCTCTCTGCTACATTTACCTCTTCTTAAACCAAATTGATCATTATTTACCACACATTATTAATTCTCTTTCCCATTGTTCTGCATATTATTCTTTACAGACAAGACTTAAATACCAATCGTTCACAAAAGTTAAGAAAATGAAAAATATAATAACAATATGAGTTAAAAGTACAGTTCAAATTTAGTAGGGTGTGGCTGAGATTCCGCAGCAATTTTTAAAAAAATTTTAAATGTTATCAGTAACATCGTTAGGGACGCTGAGTGAGTCGAAGAAGACATTACATAGCAGTAATTTACCTTACGTGCAGTAAAGGCAACATGAAATAAGTGGACTGTGTAAAGTCTACAATTTAGTTTAATGACTACGCAGCTGCTGAAACAGAAGCAAATCACGTGGAAGTTCGCTGTCACTGTCTTCCTGGCTATGATTAGATTGGTTAAACTACGATTAGATTTGATATTGTGCTGTTTGAATATTCCGAACGCAAAAATTTATTTGAAATTTACCGACTTATAATATTGTCCTGCTCGCTACAATGATAAAACTAGTATTGTTCCTAGATGGTAAACTTCATCTCGAACACCAATTACGAACGTTGAACACATTAAGATAAGAAATTCGTTGACACAACCATATACAAGAATAATCTCGCAAGAAATACAGAAAGTACAGTAGTAAAATAAAGATCACACTCCATTTCTCGAACACAAAATTCTCCCAATAATTTCAGTTAATCCAAATTCAGTTACTAACATGTTACATAAGCACATTTTATATCGTTTACATCGCGATCTTCCTGCCGGCTTAAGAAGGTTGGTTGGTTGGTTGGTTTGGGGAAGGAGACCAGACAGCGTGGTCATCGGTCTCATCGGATTAGGGAAGGATTGGGAAGGAAGTCGGCCGTGCCCTTTCAGAGGAACCATCCCTGCATTTGCGTGGAGTGATTTAGGGAAATCACGGAAAACCCAAATCAGGATGGCCGGACGCGGAATTGAACCGTCGTCCTCCCGAATGCGAGTCCAGTGTCTAACCACTGCGCCACCCCGCTCGGTTGGCTTAAGAAGAGTGGCGCCTGTACATTTGTTTTTGCATGATTATTGATGTTTTTAATGTCATTAAAGACAATTGTTACTCTTAGAATAACAGTGAGCTACAGTACTTAAACGTGACAAATGTTTTTCAGTCTAGGAAAGTGTAATGTAACACTAATTCAGTCTCCAGAATGAGATTTTCACTCTACAGTGGAGTGTGTGCTAATATGAAACTTCCTGGCACATTAAAACTGTGTGCCCGACCGAGACTCGAACTCGGGTCTTCTCGGGTCCCGAGTTCGAGTCTCGGTCGGGCACACAGTTTTAATCTGCCAGGAAGTTTCTAATTCAGTCTGTTTGAAGACCTAACTTTTGTATTTAAGTTGATGTGAAGATTCGTGCGGTACAGCTCTCGGAGCAGGTTATATTAATCAGAAAATGAAATAGTTGTCACTGTTATTGTTAATTCCCCCTCAAGGAGACCGTTAAAAAACAATCAATTTTTGTGGCATTTCTTTCTTTCTCTTTCTTATTTCTTCCCAATAACCTCTCATATATGCACTGTGTTTCTTCTTCCTCTCTTCTGTGCACTTCTTTCTTGTATCCTTCTCTTTGAAAGATTGCTGAAATTTATGTTTTATGATTTTTTCCCCTGTTTTTCTACCTGTCTATCATGTCGTCCGTGGTGCTGTATAGTTTCTTGAAATCTTCCAATGTTTCCTTTACCCAGTTGATTTTTACCGTACTAGATGTCACAATGATAAAAATCTTCTTGGTCAGTCTGTTTTCGTTTATTCCGTGTGTGTGTCCGTAGAAATTTGCTCTTCTTTTCCTGATATTGTTTGCAATCGTCTGTGTCTGTTCGTACAGTTCTTTTGTCAGTGTCTCCATCGAGATGTATCCAAATCCCCGCTTTTTGAACTGGCCCGTAGTTCTTTCTCAGTATTTTCCTCTCTTGTTATTCCATCCCCTCGATTTTCGTTCTTCCCTTGACTGCTGTTGTTTCTCAAGCGTAGAAAGCCCCTGATAAGGCTATTGTACTGTAGCGTCTTAATTTGATACTGATGGAAATACTTCCTTTGTTTTAATGGTTCCAAATAAGTCTGTATCCTTTTTGTAATTTTGTGATCCTTTCTTCACTGGATGTCGAGTTTAATCCTGTTTCCTGTATAATCCTGCTTAGGTATATGAACCATTCTACACGTGTCTTCTTTCCGTATTTTTTTACCAGTGCGAGGTCTGTCTGTGGATTCTGTGTCCACGTACAGCAATTTCTCATATGAGTTTTGTAGTCCTGTTTTGGCTGTGATTTCGTGTAGTTTTTCTAGAGCTTCTCTTGCTTCTTTTCTGTTTTTTGTTATGATGGCTACATCATCAGCAAATTCCAGACATTTTATGTGGATGCTTTTATCCTTATGTCTCCCCATCTTTACGCAGTTGACTCCTTTGTAACACGTCCTGATTATGTCTTCCAAAACTAAGTTAAATAGAGGAGGCGACAGGCCATCTCTTTGCCTCTCTCATTTCTTGATTTCGAATGGTTCCGAACTATCTGTCATTAATTTCACTTAGGATGTTGCATTTGTTAGTGTTTTCTGGTCTACCAACAGTTTCTCGATGTGGGGGGAGTCATATGCCTTCTTCAAATCGACAAATTTTATTGTGATGTTCCTGCACTTTTCCGTGGTCTGCAGCTCCCTCTAGTAACATGGAAGTTATTCCCTGACGTCTTAACACATGTCTTGTCTTCATGTCACTTCTTCTTGTCTGCTTATTCCATTCACCAGGCACCAAGTATGGTCACTGCATGATGTTTTTTCCCTGAACCCTCCTTCGAATTCTCTTGCCTGACAAATTATATGAGACTCTAGCTGATTTAATAGGGCTTCGGAGATAACTATATCGCAGGCAGTAGTGTGCTGGGGATTTGGAATCCAGGTTACATTCCGGCTATTCGAACTGTAGTCTCTGTGTCGGATTTTCACAGTTGAGAAATCTGTAGAGAAGTCTGCAACTTATATTCTCAGTTATTTGCTACACATATTCCAATCTTTGTCTTTTACAATACTTTCACCCTCTGCAGCTCCCTCTAGTAACATGGAAGTTATTCCCTGACGTCTTAACACATGTCTTGTCTTCATGTCACTTCTTCTTGTCTGCTTATTCCATTCACCAGGCACCAAGTATGGTCACTGCATGATGTTTTTTTTCTGAACCCTCCTTCGAATTCTCTTGCCTGACAAATTATATGAGACTCTAGCTGATTTAATAGGGCTTCGGAGATAACTATATCGCAGGCAGTAGTGTGCTGGGGATTTGGAATCCAGGTTACATTCCGGCTATTCGAACTGTAGTCTCTGTGTCGGATTTTCACAGTTGAGAAATCTGTAGAGAAGTCTGCAACTTATATTCTCAGTTATTTGCTACACATATTCCAATCTTTGTCTTTTACAATACTTTCACCCTCTGCAGCTCCCTCTAGTAACATGGAAGTTATTCCCTGACGTCTTAACACATGTCTTGTCTTCATGTCACTTCTTCTTGTCTGCTTATTCCATTCACCAGAACATGTAATTCTTCTTCACTTTCATTGAGGATAACAATGTCATCAGCGAATCTTGTCTTTGATATCCTTTCACCTTGAATTTTAATCCTACTCCTGAACTTTCCTTATATTTCCGTCATTGCTTCTTAGATGTGTAAGTGAACAATAGCGGCGAAAGACTAGAGCCCTGTCTTACAGCCCTTTTAATCCGATCACTTTGTTCTTCGTCTTCATGTCTTATTGTTCCCTCTTCGTTCTTTTATATATTGTAAATTACCCGCCTTTCCCTCTAGCTAGTCCACATTTTTCTCAGAATTTCGAAATCTTGCACCATTCTGCATTGCCGAACGCTTTTCCCAGGCCGACAAATCCTATGAATGGGTCATCATTTCCCTTCAGTCTTACTTCCGTTATCAACCGCAACATTAGAACTGCCTCTCTGGTGCCTATACCTTTTCTGAAGCCAAACTAATCGTCATCTTATACGTCCTCCATTTTCTTTTCCATTCTTCTGTATAGTATTCTTATCAGCAGCTTGGATTCATGAGTTGTTCAGCTGATTATGCTTTAATTATCGCACTCGTCGGCTTTTGTAGCCTATGGAATAGTGTTAATGATGTTTTTCCGAAAGTCTGATGGTATACCTAGAGCGTCATACGTTCCACACATCAACGTGTATACTCGTCATGTTGCCATTTCCTCAAATGGTTTTAAAAATTCCGATGAGGTATCATCTATCCGTTCCGCATTATTGGATCTTAAGTAGTCCAAATCTGTTTTAAATTCTGATTCTAATACTGGAACCCCGGTCTCTCCCCTGCCGACCTCTGTTCCTTCTTCCATCACGTCATCAGTCAAATTCTTTCCCTGACAGAGATCTTAAATATACTCTATCCACATATCCCATCTCTCCTCTACATTTAGTAGTGAAATTCCCATTTCGCTCTTAATGCTATTATGACTGCTCTTAAAGTCAGCGAAGATTGTTTTACCTTTTCTGTATGCTGACTCAGTCCTCTCGACAATCAGTTCTTTATCAATTTCTTTATATTTTTCATGCAGCTATTTCGCCTTGGATTCCCTGCACTTAGCCGGCAGGTGTGGCGAGCGGTTCTAGATGCTTCAGTCTGGAACCGCGCGACCGCTACGGTCGCAGGTTCGAATCCTGCCTCGGGCATGGATGTGTGTGATGTGCTTAGGTTAGTTAGGTTTAAGTAGTTCTAAGTTGTAGCGGACCTTTTTTTAAAATTTTTAACACTTTTCAATCCCACACCTGAGGGACAGTGGGCGAGCCACTTGAGAGCGTCTTGCTCTATTTGGCTTTAGCTTAACATTTTGGTTGCTTTCTTTTCATTATTGGCAATGTTCTTACAGCTATGTCTTACATCTAATTACTTCTAATATACAGTTCTTGTTATACATTTTCAAATATTTACAATTCTAGCTGTCCTTATGTATACTGTTTCCACAATCCGGCATTTTGATATTTGGACATGGCTAGCTTGCTGCGGTGTATTTGAAGTTTATGTAATACTACAATTATGTGATAGGATTGACAATAAGAATTAACAACTACAATAAAGTTAACAGAGAGAAATTTGGAATTTAGATAAAATTATGACATAGTTGGTACACAATTACTAGGGTTATAATATTTCGATGGTTGGCAAGGTGAAACATTTATGTTGGAAATACTAAATTTATGAATAAATGAGTGACCTGCTTCTGTTATTCCTGTCCTATGGCTGTGCAATATTTAGGTTGTTCAGGTATATGGGAGTTCACATTGGATCGGGATCCGGATCTAGTGCTAGTAGGTGCGGTGGTGTTGGTGTTTCCTGTGTTATTATTGTCATCTGTGCCGAGAGTTCATGGTCGTGAATAGTGTCTGGGTGTGTTGTTAGAGCCGGCCGCGGTGGTCTAGCGGTTCTAGGCGCTCAGTCCGGAACCGCGCGACTGCTACGGTCGCAGGTTCGAATCCTGCCTCGGGCATGGATGTGTGTGATGTCCTTAGGTTAGTTAGATTTAAGTAGTTCTAAGTTCTAGGGGACTGATGACCACAGATGTTTAGTCCCATAGTGCTCAGAGCCATTTGAATTTTTTTGTGTTGTTAGAATGTTGTGTATGATTGTTCTGGGCGGAAATGTGTATTTAAACTTCTGTTTATTTTTATACGTCTGTTTGTGAAGAGTTGAATGAGGTCAGGGCGACTTGGTAGTATGTGTCGGCCGTAAAGTGCGCGGAGGACCGCGAGTCTCGTCTGCAGGGGTGTGACCTTCGCTTCGTCGTACGCTTCTTGCATGGGGGTGGTGGGTATACTACGTAGAATGCGTCTTTCGGTCTGATATAGTCTTTCTGTTTTTGTTTGCGACATACAGGCTAGGGGGGCAGCTGCATACTCGAAGACGGGCGGACGCATATTTTGTAGGTGTTAATTGCTGTTTTATCGTCGCAGCCATGGAATTTTCCCTGGACTCGCTAATTAAGAACTGGCGTTGTCTTGCTTTGTTAAGTGTCTCTTTTACGTGGTCGTTTAGGTTTAGGTACTTATCTAGAGTCACTCCTAGGTACTTGGCTTTGTCGGTCATATCTAGACTGGTTCCCCAAAGCGTTAGCGTGATATTTTCCGGGTTTTGTCTCGTCTTTTTGTGTATGTCGCGGTGTCTGAACAAGATTAAGTGAGTTTTGTTTTGGTTTGGCTTTATGCGCCATTTCTGCATGCACTGTTGTAATTTCGTCATTAGGTCATCGTTTCTCGGTTGATTGTGATTGTCGATGGTCCTGAGTTTCAATACGCCGTGTCGTCTGCATAGAGATGGACTTGTTCGTTGGGTCTGGTGGTGGTTGGTGCGCCCGTAGTGTATAGTGAGTGTAGCAGGGGGGAGATTATTCCACCGTGCGCTACTCCTGCTTCTGGGGAGAAGGGTGATAATGTTTCGTCATTTATGTGTACCTGGGATTGTCTGTCTAGTAGTAGCGATTGAATGAGTCTTGCTGTCTTAGGTGGCAATCCTAGTTTCAGTAGTTTGTAGAGTAGGCCGTCGTGCCAGATCTTGTCAAGTACGCGCTCGATGTCTAGGAAGACCGCGAGGGTGCATTGTCCCAGGTTCTGGTGTCTTGTTATGTCTGTGGTAAGTCTTAGTTGGGGGTCGTTTGTTGAGTGTCTTTTCCTGAATCCTGATTGGAGATGGGGAATTATTTGTAATTTGTCTGTATAGTTGGTCAGTCTGTTGGTTATTATCCTTTCGAAAGTTTTCCTGAGCACGTCTATTCGGTATATGGGGCGGTAGGATTTCGGGTCTGTTTTCGATTTGCCTTGTTTGTGTATCATTATGGTTTTCGTTTTACTCCACGCTGTGGGGGTAGTTTCATGCGTCAACAGTAGTTAAACAGTAGAGTCGATAGGGGGGTTAACGTCGTGAGCAGGCATTTCCTGAGGTGAATTCTTTGGATGCCGTTTTCGCCTGGGGTGGAATTCTTGCCAGACATGATGGCGTCTGCTACTTCGTTTTCCGTTATGTCCTTAAGCAAGTCGTGGTCGTTTTCGGAGGGCACGGTGGGCATGTGGAGGAGGAGGGGAAGTTCGTTCGTCGAAGAGGTTGTCTTGGGGGAAACTGTGGCCATTGACCAGGACTTCTTTGAATGCCTTTGTCGTTGATTGTGGGTGTATTGTCGATTGTCAGTTTGTATTTCCTGTCCGTGTTTTATCCTGTGAGTGTTTTGAATTTCGTCCAGAACTTGCGTCCTTGTCTGTGATCAAGTTGTTTGCATGTGTTGTCCCAATGGTTTGGTCGATTTTCCGAGACATGTCGCTTTATTTTCGCATTCAGTCTGTTACATTGTGGTTTGAGCTCTGGGTTGTTTGTCCTTGCTATTTCAGTGTGTAGTTGTCTTTTGTGTCTGATGAGAAGTGGTACATCAGGGGGTAGATTAGGTTTCCAGCGCTCGATGCTCTTAGTGGGGATGGCTGTCTCAATGGCTGTTTTTACGATTCTATCGTAATTATGTCTAACACCGTCGTTAGTAATAGTCAATGGTGCCCGTAGGTCGCTATTAATCGTCTCTTGGTATTTCTTCCAGTCCGCTTTTGAGTATAGTCGTATAGTTCTGGAGATTTGTAGGGGAGGGGGAGGGATAATTGCAGTTGTACTGAATAGGGAGGTGGTCACTTGTTATGCTGTCTCCTATTGTCGTTGCGGTAATGGTGTCTGACAAACTGGGACTGTGAAGTATGTGGTCGGGAAGCGAGTTGCCACCGTGTCCTACGATGGTGTATGTCGTCATCGGTATTCTAGTCATGTTTTCCGTGGTTAGGAAATCGAGGAGTGCTTAGCCGTTTCTGTTGTTGCCTGTGTCGCCAAGGAGTTCATGTCTAGCGTTATGTATTATGTATTCTTGGAAAGTGGCCACATATCTGAGGAAGGCCCTCGGAATTTCAGTGCCTGGGGTGACGTATAGAAGGCGTCTTGGTCAATTGAATGGTGACCATTACTGCTTCTAGGTTATAGAATTGGATAGGGAGCGGACTTTCCTGTGGTGTCGCGAGGGATTTTTTTTTTTTTTTTTTGTACGAGTATTGCAACTTCACTCCTGCCGTCTGGTCGATGTTTCATGTACGTGTCGTAGTCTCTGTTAATGTTGATATTGTGTGATTGTTTGGTCCATGTCTCGGCTAGGGGACTGATGACCTCAGCTGTTAAGTCCCATAGTGCTCAGAACCATTTGAACCATCTCAACAATTCCCTGCACTTAATTTTTATTTCATTCCTTAGTGACTTGTATTCCTATATTCCTGAATTTGCCGGTACATTTTTGTACTTCCTTCTTTCATGGATCAGTTAAAGTACTTCTTTGTTTCCCATTGGTTCGTCGCAGTTAACTTCCTTGCACCTGCGATTTTCTTCCCAACTTACGTGATTGTCCTTTTTAGTGATACCGCGTTCCTCTTCAACTGAACTGCATACAGAGCTGTTGCTTACTGCCATATCTTCAGCCACAGAAAACTCAATCATATCTCTTCATTCTTTAATACTTCCGCATCACACTTCTTCGCGCATTTATTCCTTCTGAGCAGTCCCTTGAGTTTAAATCTCCTCTTTATCACTGCTGAATTGTTATCCGAGTCTATATCTCTTCCTGGGTATGTCTTACTACCCATATCTGATTTCGGAATCGATGCCTGTCCGTGATGTAATCTGTCTGAAATCTTCCTTTTCCAAGTATAGCTCCTCCTCTTGTCGTTGTTGAACAGAATAATCGGTATTACAAGCTGAAATTTGTAGCAAAACGCAATTAGTTTTTCTTTACTCTCATTGCTACTACCACACCTATTTTCTCCAGTAACCCCTTCGTCAGCTCCTTTCACCGACTATTATATTTCCATCTCCCTTTATCCACTAAACTGCCCGTTCAGCTCCATCATCTGTTCACCTGTTGCTTACGGTGTTGACATGTATGCCTGAATTACTGTTGTTGATGATTTGTTGTCGATTCTGATAAGAACAACCCTATTACTGAACTGTTAAAACTCACTTTCAGTTCCAATTTCCTTTTCGGAACGAATCCTGCTCCTACTGCGCCGTTTTCTGCTGCTGTTGGTATTACTCTACACTCAATTGACCAGAAATCGTTGCCTTCTTTCCATTTTACTTCACTGACCTCCACTGTACCAAGACTGAACTTTGGTATTTCCCTTTACAGATTTTCCGGCTTCCTTCACATGTTCCAACTTCAGACATTCAACGCTACGTTTCATAGTACGTTACCGTTTCGTTTTTGTTCAATCTCTTCTTCATGGCCATCTTCCTGTTGTCAGTTTTCGCCAGGAGATCGGAACACGTGCAGAATATTTTGCCAACGGAGATATCATCGTGGCAGTTTTTAAATTACAGGCCACAAGTCATGTGGATACACCTTGAGTGTCATTAATGTAGTGGTCTCCACTGCCTTCTGCATTCTTATGCCGTTCAACATAGCTGATTCTTTTAGGGGCAATTTCTCACCCGAAGAGCAAGAGAAAACTCTGGACCTATGTCCGCTCCATCGCCCTCTTTGCCAAGGCCGTTGGCTGAACGAGGCTGGTTTCTTGTGCTGTAAGTTTTCGACCGTCATTGCGGATAATTCTTCTTAAAAATTTAGACTGTAGTGAGGGTCAACCCTGAATCCATGACGTTTTTATTACGAAACAAAGACACTAGGTCTACACAAGGTTTAAGCTTCCCATTTAAGTACGGACTGCAATCTCCCAGTAACACGTGTACAAGATTCGTGGGGATTTTGTTGGTGGTTTCATCCTGATCGTCCTAAAATCGTTCTATCATCTGTGGGTTTTTCTTGCTGTAGTTATTTTTGGGGGCATGTGCAATGGTTAGCGTATAGGTTTTTTCCCATACCGTTTCGTGAGTGTCATATTTTTTCTGATTTTGAAGTGAAGTCTATTACAGTGTCCAGTATCGATTTGTATACAACAAATACTGTTGCGAATAGTTTGCGATGTTTTCCTGGAATGGCTATGACTGGTTTCCTCTAGTGTACACTTAGTATTGAGTGGTTTTGAGAAGCTCCGATTCCTCTAGTCGCGACACAGCCGATCGCCTGGAAACCAGTGTTCAGGTCTATTACCTAGTCTTACTGACTGGGTAACAATGTAGTGGATTCTTTCCCATTGTTCTGACTTTATTATTGGTTTGTGTTGAGATTTTGAAGATGAAATTCCAAACCGTCACAATTCAACCTGGCATTCTGAGTTCCAGACGATTCAGTTATAGCCATCATCCCAGAGTGAACAGATACTTTTCAGAGTACTGGTGGCTACCACACATACGTATGCATTTTGGGGTTTCACTCGAAACCCTAGGCAGGGACTGTCACAGGGAACTATCGTCCGGAGGTAGACGGAACCAGTTTTTTTTTTTTTTTTTTTTGACGAGGTTTTTACTCCATGCCTTCCTTCTTCCTCATCACTAACGAGATGATGCCCTGGGCTTGGGACCGGCACTGATGTAAATTAGCGAACAAACAATAGTTTTATTCACTTCATTTGGTTACTTAAAAATCACAAATTTCTTTAACAATAGTACACAGAAACTACGTCGTAATAAGTAGTGGAGATCTCAGCGTCGAGAGAATTTTTCCGCACTGAGATGCTTCTCTTGTCCACATAAATTTGTAAATACTCTTCACTGCTACCTCCCAATAGAATCAGTGTGGCGTCTCGCACTAGTGGTTAACTACGAAACGCATCACAGCTTTTATGATTCGGCGGTTTGCGAAATAAGATTACGTTAAATCTAATGACCCAGAAGACTGTTACAGAAATGCGTAACTTACCGAGAACATGACATGAATACTATCAGAATTTAATTTCACTGTCATTTTCGTGCAATATTTCTTAGATCATAGCTTTATACAAAAATTCAGTCGCGCCTAAAGAGAAACAAAGAACCCTCACACTTTTGGTGTTCAAAAGGAAATTATTTATAGTTAAACTCGAGCTTCTTGGTGTTTTTGTGCATGAGAAATAGATTTGGTTATTATTTATGTATATCTCCTGCGCTCTGCATCAGCTAGCCGGTGTGAACAAAACCACTTTTCTTTAGATTGCTTCAAGTATTCGTATCCGATAACAGGAATACATGAATGCAGCTTTCTGGGACAGCTAAAGCGGAACTCTACCGGTAGGAATTCAATTTCTGTGAGAGCATCGAAAGATGAACCAGAAAGATATGGCTGCAAAGTTTCCGGAGCTACCGCCGATAATTCAGGATCCGTTTCCTTGAGAGATGCCATATTTTCAGTGAAAAACGATGGCTTAAGATCGATCATCTTTATTCGACGCGAGAAGGTGTTTTCAAAATGTTTTTCAATTTCTAAATGAAACATTAACGTTAGTCGTAAAATGTGCGTCTTAAGAAACCACCATCCATTTCTTTCCCATCGCAGGGCAGAATGTCGTAGAGACAGAGATCAGTGCACCTATGAATACCGCACGTATTTTGATCGGTGAGATAGTCTATTTCCTGATTTTAGTATCACAAGAAAGAATGCCCACTAGACACTGCCCTAAGCTGTTTCCGCCCCTTACTAAGAATATTGTTGCTGTTAGACGAGAGGCTGCATTTTGTGCAGCATTTGTAAATATTTTGCCTTTCTCGCATTTAACTGCTGTAAAATTGGAACCAATTGTTAATTCTTCAGTTTCAGAGTTTTATGGTTAGTAAAATGTATTTTAGAACTATTTATATAACATGTTGACAGATAAGTCGGTCGGTCGTGCACCATCTTGTATCTTTACAAACAGGGAGGTCTTTTACCACGGGACATATTATACTTGTAAATAAACTTAATTTGTTTAATATCACAACGATTTTACCTGTCTTGAAAACAGAGATTGGTGCTACTTTCTAAAGCTTCCTTCTCCAAATGTATTTGATCGGATACTAGTTCTTGATAATACGCTGACCCAGAAGTTGGTTTTCATTTGAAACTTAGAGTAATGTAGATAGAAAGGTAAAAATTTACGAACATGCTTGTGACTACATGGGGTTTTACTGTAACCAAAAAGCGCACAAAATCACCAACAGATGTTGTTTCATAAGATACAGGAACAAGATAAGCATTACAACTGATTTTTAGCAAAGATGGTGTCTTTTGCAACAAATGCTCATATGTGGCCGTCATTCATCAAAAATAGCTGTAGTCCAGGAATGATGAAAAACTACCGTCGGATGTTGCCTTCTAGCATCCCTAATGAGATCGGACGATCATGGTGGTCTTACCACCTCAGATAATCCCACAACTACTAAGCACACAGACTCAGGTCTGGGGACCTGACTCCCTCTCTCATTACAACTTATTTTAGTCACGATTCTCATGCGGCGCCAATGACGTGTTGCTGTCCAGCGCCCTCTGTTGGACGGTTTTCGCACTCGTTTTCGGTTACAACCAAACCCCATGTCATTTCAAGAACATATGTCAGGGTTTACTCGTCTACGTACCTTATTTAGTGAATTAGTGCGTTTTCAAATGTGAATGGACTTTTGGGGAACCTGTATTTCTACTTACTTTTATTTCACTTACTGATTATTATCGGTATGTAGTAAGGCACTAATGAAAAGTGCTATTGACAAGTTTATCTCGAGTACACTGCTTTTATATATCAATGGAATATTTGTTTCGAAGTACGTGACCATGTTGTACCTTGGTACATGTTTTATCATTTGGAAGAACCTCAATTTTGCGGAGTAAATTTTATCATTTCATAACAAGACTGCACTACGTAGAAAGCAAATACCACCATTCATAAATGGAATATGAAAATGTATTAAGCTTATATTAGAGCGCTGGTTAGAGGCAGATGCCGAAAGATTACCAAGATACAACGTTCTGCTCTTCTATATCATCCCTATGCCCGTTTGTCTCTGCAGAAGTAACAGTGATCCGCTTGTGGAACGAAAAATCACGCGAATGCACGGGAAAGGCAATATCAGTAATCTACTGGATTATGGATCCTTTTCATTAATGCGGAACTGTGGTAAGCTTCAGGAACGTAAAATATGTTATAACATTTGTTGTTAAATAAAACTGTACAATAAATTACCAACAGAGAAAAGAGAAATTGCAAAAATACGCTTATTTAAAAAGGCAGCTAAAAAGTACCTGTTATGCAATACATTTTGTACATTGAAGGATTACTTAGACACAACAGAGTAGGGGTTTGGTGAAAACATTTTACACAAATAAATAATAATAATGATTATAAAACATCCAACATTCCCCATAACATCTTCACACTATGATTTTTTTTTCTTTCTTTTTCCTTTTCTCGAAAAACTTACCCCCAATCTATGCATTGCCCAGTACTAACACCTCTTCCTCTTTCTGGGCTCAACATCTCACTCATTATAGAGGGATGCTGACTCAGTTTCTCAGGATAGCAAATGGGAAGTGGTGGTACAGAAAATGCACCAGAGATCACCAGTGTGTGTGTGTGTGTGTGTGTGTGTGTGTGTGTGTGTGTGTGTGTGTGTGTGTGTTTGTGTGTGTAGTGAGTAAAGTGTTATGAAACAATGTGTGTATAGTGTGTGTAGTGACCGATAGTGAAATATGAGTGAACAGTGTGGCATTACAGCATTTAATAAGATATTTGTAAAGAAATTATTGTATACCAGGAGTAAATCTAATGATTGTCATTAACTATAAGTCTGCAAATGTATGTGTATACTAATTAGCTTATTTTAAATTGGTCTAAACTTGTAAACACTTTGACATGTCCTACATCCTTGTAAAAAGAGATCTACGGATGAATAAAGCTACTACTACTAGTATTACTACTACTACTACTAATACTACTACATAACCAGACATAAAATATCGGTCTTTTGAAACAGAACTAGCTCTTCCTTCACACGAACTAACGAGTGCTGTCAACAGAGGAGTACAAGTCGATTCCATATTTCTCCGCTTCCAGAAGGCTTAAGAGACGTTCCACACGAAGTTCTTCTAATCAATTTGCATGTCTACGGCGAATGAGTCAGTTGTGCAACTAGATTCGAGTTTTCTGTCATAATGATCACAGTTCGCAATAATGGACGTATTATCATCTAGTGAAACTCTCTGGTGTTCTTAATCTACACTATGTGATCAAAAGTATCCGGACACCCCCAAAAACATACGATTTTCATACTAAGTCCATTGTGCTGCCACTGCCAAGTACTCCATATCAGCGACCTCAGTAGTCATTAGACATCGTTAGAGAGCAGAATGGGGGGTTACGCGGAACTCATGGATTTTGAACGTGGTCAGCTGATTGGGTATCACTTGTTTCATACGTCTGTACGTTAGATTTCCACACACCTAAACATCCCTAAGTCCACTGTTTCCGATGTGATATTGAAGTGGAAACGTAAAGGGGCACGAACAGCACAAAAGCGTACAGGCCGACCTCGTCTGTTGACTGGCAGAGAGCGCCGACAGGAATTAAAAACTGACTTCTAGCCAGACCATCACACAGGAATTCCAAACTGCATTCACTGCATCAGGATCCACTGCAAGTACTATGACAGACAGACGGGAGGATTTCATAGTCAAGCAGTTGCTCATAAGTCACACATCATGCCATTAAATGCCAAACGACGACTTGCTTGGTGTAAGGAGCGTAAACATTGGACGACTTAACAATGTAAAAGCGTTGTGTGGAGTGACAAATCATGGTACACATTGTGGCGATCCGATGGCAGGGTGTGGGTATGGTGAATGCCCGCTGAATGTCATCTGCCAGCGTGTGTAGTGCCAACAGTAAAATTCGGAGGCGGTGGTGTTATAGTGTGGTCATGTTTTTCATGGAGGAGGCTTGTACCCCTTGTTGTTTTGTGTGGAACAATCACAGCACAAGCCTACATTGATGTTGTAAGCACCTTCTTGCTTCCCACTGTTGAAGAGCGGGATGGCGATTGCGTCTTTCAACCAAATCGAGCACCTATTCATGTTGCACGGCCTGTGGAGGAGGGGTTACACGATAATAACATCCCTGTAATGGACCGGCCTGCACAGAGTCCTGACGTGAATGCTATAGAACACATTTGTGATGTTTTGGAGCGCCGACTTTGTGCCAGGCCTCACCGACCGACATCGATACACCTCCTACGTGTAGCATTCCGTGAAGAATGGGCTGCCATTCACCTAGAAACCTTCCACCACCTGATTTAACGTATGCATCGAGAGTGGAAACTGCCATCAAGGCCAAGGGTGCGCCAACACCGTATTAGATTCCAGCATTACCGATGTAGGGCGCCACGAAGTCGTAATTTTCAGCCAGGTGTCTGGATACTTTTGATCACATAGTGTATATCTACCGATTTATTCGACTATCTGAGCACCCCTCTAGTAATTTTTCAGGAGATGCTGTTGTTTACCGTGTAGTAAAATCATCAGAAGAGCAAAACACTTTACGCAACGTATCTGCATGGTACGGAAAGTCGCAATTGTACCTAAACAATAAAATGTGTGAGATCATCCGCATTAGTACAAAAATAAAATCTGTTAAATATTGGTTGCATGATAAATCAGAAAAATTTAACATGGTCAGCTATTACTGATACAATCGCGAACAACTCAAATTGAAACCATTATACAGAACCGTTGAGTGGAAAGCAAAGTAGAGACTGCGTTTTAATGACAGAGCACTTGGAAGATACAACTAATATAATAAGGAGTCTGCCTACAACAAGCACGTCCGTTTTCTTTTGGAGTATCACTGCCCTGTATGGCACCTTTGCCAGGCAGCATTAATAGAGGACGTCGAAGAAGCTCAAGGAAAGGCAGTTCAATTTATTGGAGGAGATTGTCGAAGATATGACATGAGCTGGGGTAGCAATGATTAAACCAAAAGCGTTTTTCATTGCAGCGAGCTCTTTTTGTGTAATGTGAATCACCAAATTTGTCTTCTGAATGCCAAATTATTTTTACTTTCATCCACATACGGAGAAAAGGGCAAAGAGGTATCAAATTTTGCACTGTAAGATTTAAGGGTCAATTTTCAATTTTTTTTCAGCTTATTATTCGAGAGTGGAACGGTCGAGAAACATCCAGACTGTTGTCTTTTTCTTTTTTGATTCATCAGTCTTCTGACTGGTTTGATGCGATCCGTCACGGTTTCCGCTTCGGTGCCAAGCTCTTCATCTCAGCGTACCACTTGCAACCTACGTACTCAATTATTTGTGGGATGTACTTCAGTCTCTGTCTTCCTCTACTGTTTTTTGCCATCTACAGCTCTTTCTAGTACCATAGAAGTCATTTCTTGAAGTCTTAGGAGATTTCCTATCATAATGTCCCTTCTTCTCATCAGTGTTCTCCACATATACCTTTCCTCTGCGATTCTGGGCAGAACGCTCTCATTTCTTACGTACTCGCGTACTGATTGAACTGCTTACACCGTTCAGCAGTTCCTGTAATTCTTATTTACTTTCACTCAGGATAGCAATGAAGTCAACGAATCGTATCTTTGATAACCTTTCACCTCGAATTTTAGTTGCGCTCCTGAACCTTTCTTTTATATCTATCTTGTTAATGTTCAGTTTACAAATTATTAAACAGCTGGAGTACCCTGGTAAGGATCGTACATACTAAGTGACTGTCCGGCGTTTCCTCATCAAGCTCGTGCTGTTGGAACATCCTCCTAAGGGCGTCAGTAACTTGACTGTCAGATCCCTTAACGTGCCAAACCTTAAAATAGAAAGTCGAAATGCGGACCGCCCATCTCGGAAAACGGCTGTCTTCCTAGGACGCGCTAGGATCCAACTAAGGGGCTGATTATCCGTCTCTAGATCAAATTCACGATGCTCAAGATAGAATCTAAATTTTTCCACAGCAAATAACACAGCTAAAGCTTCGCACTCGTATACCCAGTAGTTAAGCTCAGGCCTCTCCAGACGTCGGGAAACAAATTCTAACGGACGCCTGATATCTTGTTCTTCCTGTAAAAAAACTGCCGCCACACCAGTATGGAGCACAAATCTTTTCTTAAAGTCAGGTATGGCTAAAACCGGTGGGATGGCAATCGCAGTTTTAATTCCTTCAAAGGCTGCCTGCTGACTTTCAGCCCAAACGAATTTCTCATTACTTTTGCGTAACAAATTTAACGGAGCTGCAAGTTGAGCAAAGTTTGGGACAAATATACGGTAATAATTAGCCATCCCTGCAGATCGGGCAACCTCCTTGTTATTTCGTGGCTGCAAAAAATTCCTCAACGCCTCAGTGCGTTCCTGATCAATGCTGATTCATTCCCCGGATACCAACTGACCAAAAATAACACCCGGCGCTTAGCTAAAGTTATGTTTGAGAGTTTCATTGTCAGCCCCGCAACCCTGCGATTGGATAGTACCTTCTGGATGTGCCCTAAATGCTCTTCAAAGGAGTGACTAAGTATGACAACATCGTCCAAATAACTGAGGACATAACTAAACTTTAAATCACCTGCAGTTTTATCCAATAAACGGAGAAAACTGCTCCACCAGTTGACAAACCAAACAGAACCCGATTGAACTCATATAAATTCCAATCCGCGGTGAAGGCGGTGAGATGCTTGGATTGATCCGTTAAGGGAATCTGGCAATAAGGCTGATTAAGATCTCTGGCCGTAAAACAAGATGCTCCAGAAAAACAGGTGAAACAATTGGGGAGATCAGGCAGTGGCACCGATTCCTAGATCACCTTTTTATTGAGAAGACTGTAATCAACCGCAGGTCAAAAATCCTTCCCTGATCTTTAGGTAATAAGAAAATGGGTGAAGCATAGGGAGAGTTTGACGGCCTTACGACTGTCGTTTAACAAGCCCCCAATTTTGTACCGCAATATCTTTATCTTAGGTGATGACAAGCGATATGGAAACTGGCGAACAGGCACGTCATCCAAGACACGAATATGGTATGTAATGACGTCTGTGACTCCTGACCTGCCAAAGTAATTCAGGAAATTCTCCCAAAAGTTCACTTAACGTTTTCCCTAGTTGACTAGAGGGTTGGTTCACTCCAAGCAGACAGGTGTTACTACTGGTGACACGTCCCAACAGCACTTGAGCAAATGCACAAAAAGCTATTCGATCTTTGAGGTAAATTTTGAAGTAAAAGGTCCGGGAACCAAAATTTAACAACATACTGGTCTCACAGATGAAGTCATGCCCCAGAATTACGTCACGCACCAGTCCCTTAACTAATAAAAACTTGACAGGCCATTAAAATTCACACATGGTAAGATTTCCCCGCACTTCCCCGCACAGAGTTAACCCCTTGGCCATTGGCCACCTAACATATCTTAATCGAGGGACGTACTGGAGATAATCTACGAGCATAGGTGTCCATATTCAATATACCACACGTTCACTACTTGCCATTAAAATTGCTACACCAAGAAGAAATGCAGATGATAAACGGGTATTCATAGGACAAATATGTTATACTAGAACTGTCATGCGATTACATTTTCACGCAATTTGGGTGTATAGATCCTGAGAAATCAGTACCCAGAACAACCACCACAGGCCGTAATAACGGCCTTGATACGCCTGGGTATTGAGTCGAACAGAGCTTGAATGGCATGTACAGGTGCAGTTGCCGAAGCAGTTTCAACACAATTCCACAGTTAATCAAGAGTAGTGACTGGCGTATTGTGACGAGCCAGTTGCTCGGCCACCATTGATCAAACGTTTTCCGTATCCAGAAAGGCCCGTACAGGACCTGCAACACGCGGTCGTGCATTATCCTCCTGAAATGTAGGGTTTTGCAGGGATCGAATGAAGGGTAAAGCCACAGGTCGTAACACATCTGAAATGTAACATTCACTGTTCAAAGTGCCGTCAATGCGAACAAGAGGGGACCGAGACGTGTAACTAAGGGCACCCCATACCAACACGCCGAATGATACGCCAGTATGACGATGACGAATACACGCTTCCAATGTGCGTTCCCGCTATGTCGCCAAACACAGATGCGACCATCTTGATGCTGTAACCAGAACCTGGATTCATCCGAAAAGAATGACGTTCTGCCATTCGTGTACACATGTTCGCCGTTGAGTACACCATCGTAGGCGCTCCTGCCAGTGATGCAGCGTCAAGGGTAACCGCAGCCATGGTCTCCAAGCTGATAGTCCATGCTGCTGCAAACGTCGTCGATCTGTTCGTGCAGATGGTTGTTGTCTTGCAAACGTCCCCATCTGTTGACTCAGGGATCGAGACGTGGCTGCACGATCCCTTACATCCATGCGGATAAGATACCTGTCATCTCGTTTGGGGTCCAGCAGGGCGTTCCGTATTATCCTCCTGAACCCACCGATTCCATATTATGCTAACAGTCATTGGGTCTAGACCAACGCGAGCAGCAATGTCGCAATACGATAAACCGCAATCGCGATAGGCTACAATCCTACCTTTATCAAAGTCGGAAACGTGATGGTACGCATTTCCCTTCCTTACAGGAGACATCACAACAACGTTTCACCAGCCAACGCCGGTCAACTGCTGTTTGTGTATGAGAAATCAGTTGTAAACTTTCCTCATGTCAGTACATTGTAGGTGTCACCACCGGCGCCAACGTTGTGTGAATGCTCTGAAAAACTAATCATTTTTCATATCACAGCATCTTCTTCCAGTCGGCTAAATTTCGCGTTTGTAACACGTCATCTTCGTGATTTAGTAATTTTAATAGCCAGTAGTGTAGTTAAGGAATGACTCAGAGCTCCCTGAATCTAGTAACCTACATAACGGTTCATGCCCTATAGCCGCACAAGCAAATGGTAAGGTATGCGTGGTGTCTGCCTGTATACGACTACACCACCCCGTGTCTCCGAGGATGCGACCCTGGTCCCGACTGGCGTAATTTCTCAGCGCGAGGCGTCCTTGCAACCAGGCATCCTCGTACTAAATGGTCACATGCGCCGCATCTAAAACAAGCCCTTTATTTCATTCAACCGTACGATCTATCTATCGTGCTACCTTATGGACCGGAGTTAGATAAATATTGATCTCACCCCGTTAACTCATTTCGCTGGTTGTCGGCAAAAGACAATTTCATAATAGAGTTAACAAGATTCTCTAACTCACGAAGAGTGACCGGACGAGGAAAGAGTGCGAGCCGAGACCTATCTTCAGGCCGAATACCTTCCAAGACATTAGTAACTGAATTGCCCTCCATAGGTAGTGCCGGTTGTGCCTCACGAACCCGCTCTACATATTCAAACAACGATTCGTGGGAGTCCTGCACACGCCAATAATATCTACCCTCTAGCTCATTGCGCATACAGTGTGATAACTTACCCTGCCCGACCGATTGCCTCAGTTTCCCGATCGTTTTACCCTACTGTAAGGTTTCCCATAGCAGATTACTTAAGCTACCGCGTGCTAACGGGTAGAGTGCGGTAAATGCTATGTGATGGTGGATCCGTAATGCGTCAGCATGCGACTCAAACTTAACTAGCAGCCACAATACCTGTTGTATATTTTCTGATGTTTCAGTTGACAATTGCCGAATAATATTTAAAAGACGCATTATCAGATTAGTTGGGCACAATATTCCCCTGACCAATTGCTTAGACCTCGGGCGACGGATCCACATTCGGCTATTGGATTGGCAGGAACACAGTCTATATTATTTGTATCAGCGTCACTTTCTAATTCTTTACTCTATTGCCTTTACTCTATTGCCCGGGTGGACTAATTGTGCATGAATGCGCTTCACCTGCCTCACGGTTGGTTGATAATTTTGGAGGAAGGAGAAATTTTCTTATAACTGATTAATGCTACCAAAATAGTCTGTACATTTTGGCTACCTCGCCAACCATGCTCACGGAAAAGGAGAGTGGCTTTGACAACGCTGCCAGCTCCCCCACCGTAACGTGAACATTTTGTTGCCTAATTCTCAGTTCATACTCGAGCTGATCCCGTTTTAGGTACGAAATACCGGAACGCTGAAGTGGATCCATGCTGCGGCTGTGGACAAATGAGAATAATCAGACAATGTCCCAAAAGAATAAAGTACAAAATTTAAACTAAAGCAGGTTGCGTGAAATGAAAATCGTGACAACCATCCGCTAACAGGTCGAAACCCACGCTCTGCTACCAATGATACGTGGTACTTAATTGAATTAAGGAGAACATGGAAGGGAGGACCCACCTGTTTATTTAGCAATATATAAACTGTGTGTGGTGTCACCGCCAGACACCAGACTTGCTAGGTGGTAGCCTTTAAAGCGGCCGCGGTCCGTTAGTATACGTCGGACCCGCGTGTCGCCACTATCAGTGATTGCTGACCGAGCGCCGCCATACGGCAGGTCTAGAGAGACTTCCTAGCACTCGCCCCAGTTGTACAACCGACTTTGCTAGCGATGGTTCACTGACAAAATGCGCTATCATTTGACGAGACGATAGTTAGCATAGCCTTCAGCTACGTCATTTGCTACAACCTAGCAAGGCGCCATTACCAGTTACTATTGATACTGAGTCATGTACAGTCAAGAGCGACGCTCATCATTAATGGATTAAAGTTAAGTATTCCACCAGCTACGTCCGTTTTTCTAAAGTCTAATTTCCTTGTCCTGTTCCAGACCTCACGCCAGCCTGCGTGAGCTAAAACGCGTGCCTTTTCGGCTTCCTCTAGTACCCGGTGTTGGCTCTCCTGCCAACCTACAACACTGTGATTTACAGATAACCGAAGCACCTGAACATAAAATTTTCTTTAACAGAATGAGCAATTTGCATTCTTACTTTGACCATAAGCCCTAACATGAAAAAGCTTTCAATCTTTCAAAAGAAGTCTGAAGTGCTGTATGGAAAAACAGCAAACAATATGACTATGATTACAAGAAGGCCGGACCTGCAGCCCGCCCATTATCGGGTGAAACAGAGGTGTTTACTACCACGCTGGATATAGTCTCTCTTATTAAATGTCCTTCTGCGACACATGAAAACCATATAAGCACCATTGATGATAAGAGTGATTCAGTTACTCAAAACCGAAGGCTTAACTTGTAATCTGAAAGTTGTATGTCGAAAAGTTCGGGGTTAAGATGCGTACCTGTGCAAGGATAAACAGATTAGCAAACAATATGACAATAAGCCTTACTTCAAAGCAACCAACCTCTTAATTTTAATTGGCAAGCAAGTGCAACTGCCGCGCGGAGTGGCCGCGTGGTCTTAGGCGCCATGTCACGGATTACGCGACCCCTACATTCAAAGGTGCGACTGGATCCCAAACCGTTCCTTCTGACAATTTTATTTTGACTGGTGACAGGTGTTAATATTTTCAAAGTTAAACTGACTGTCAGTTATTAAGACCGCTCTGAATGAACGTCTCAAAACATTACTTTGTGAACACTTATTACAAGAGAACTCACACGGCAGAACCACAAGATCCAGCTGAAGAACACCAATAATTACCCGATCTTTCAAACACAGAAAGGAATAGCGTAGTACAACAGGTTGTTCAGATTATAACTGACGACTGAGAAATGCAATTACAATCAAAGAAATTAACTGGTCAACAGCTAAATCTAACCTCAAGGTCCCTCTTTTTGTTTGCGGTCGCTGTTGCCGGGAGGTTCTAGGCGCTTCAGTCCGGAACCACGTGGCTGCTACGGTCGCAGGTTCGAATCCTACCTCGGGCATGGATATGTGTGATGTCCTTAGGTTAGTTACGTTTGTTCTAAGTCTAGGGGACTAATGACCTCAGATGTTAAGTCCCATAGTGCTTAGAGCCATTTTTGAACGTCTTTTGTTTAACGGCAACCTGTGCCTAAGTACAATTATTCCGGCTGTATTTACGACCAAGATCTGATTAATTAGAACATTAATAATCGGGTACAAACCAGAAGGGAAAGGCATCCATTAGCGATACAAATTTTCAAACGCCAACTATTGTCTTAGTACAATACTACTGCCTATATTTACGACTAAAGAGACGACACGGATCCCGGTGTAGTAGTCTAGTATCTTCGCTCTGCACAGGCCCTCCTTGCGCACCTCGTGGCTTCGGCCGCTCGGACATCGTAACCACCTCTTGTCGCGACTTCGTGCCTCTCTCCAGGTTTTTTTTTCCTTTATTGTATTTCGATCCGCCCCCCAGTTTGGGGGGCTGGCTGGCAGCAGCATAATATGCCGCTCTGCAGCTTAAAGATAAAGTTAAAAAAAATAGGAGACATAACAATAAAAAGAGGTGATAAAACGGTGACTGTTTAAAAGTGGTACATTGCGAAAAAGTTGTGAAGAAAAGAACAGAGAGGTCAGTGATGCTGATAAAAATACTCATGAAATAGACAAGCACAAATAAAAAACACGGTGGCACATAAAAAAGGCGACACAAAACACCGAACACTGAACGAAGGCATATGGGTATGGGGCGGGGGGGGGGGGATCTCGACGGGAGAGTGGGGGAAAAAGTGGAGAGCCAATGTAGAACCAGGGCACCGAAAAAGGGGGAAGCAGTGCGGACGCGAGAAAGGAGTGAGGGAGACAGTGGAGGGGAAAGGAAAAGGACTCGCGGGGGGGGGGGGGGGAGAGTTAAATCATGTACTTGGTAGGAGGAGAAAAAACAGGATGGAAAGGCTGGAGGAGAGGGAGCCCAGGAAAAGGACAGACGGAGGGAGGGTGAGGTGAGGATCATAGTTGATAGGAGGGATAAATGGAGAGAGGGCACCTTCTGGGAGGGATAGTTCATGGAAGCCACCTCGGGAAAGGGATGAAGGGTGTAGAGGCGTGGGGTTGGGAGGACACGATGATGAAGGTGTGGCAATGGGTGGGGATTGGAGAGGAGAGGAGCAACCAGAGGATGAGCGAGATCAAGTCGGCGGGAAGTGTAGAAGACACGGACAAGTTCTAGGAAAAGGAGCATATGGGGCAAAGGTATCAGGTCATAGGGCATCCACATGGAGGATGTAAGGTGTACAGAAGGTGAGGTGGAGTGAATGGCAGGACTTATACAATTTAGGGGGGTGGGTATCCAGGGAGGACTGGCATAACAGAGTATGGGATGGATTAAGGTTTTGTAGTGGAGGATGGTAGAGGGCAGCAACCCCCATGTCCAGCTAGAGAGGAGTTTAAGGAAATGGAGGCGTTTGTGGGCTTTGGATTGGATAGAGTGGAGATGAGGGATCCAAGTGACCTGACAGTCAGTGGTGAGTCCAAGGAAGGTGAGGGTGGGGGAGAGGTGGACAGGACAAGCACAGATGGTAAGGGAAAAATTATGGAGCTGGAAGCAGAATGTGGTACAACCTACAATGATTGCCTCAGTCTTGGAAGGATTGATTTTGAGGAACCATTGGTCAAGGTGATTCTGGGGAAGGCGTTGGGACTGTTGAAGGGTAGTAGTGAAGGCCATGAAGGCAGTGTCATTAGCATACTGCAGAAGGTGGACTGGGTGGGTGGGGGGGGGGCATGTCTGTCGTGTACAGTGGGCAGAGGAGAGGGATGAGGACAAAGACCTGGGGTCCCATCTGTGGAGAGGTAGAAGGTGCAGGAATTGGCGTTATGGATGGTAATGTAGGAGGGACGGCAGGAGAAGAAGGAGGCAATCTGATGGTCATGGTTGATAGGAAGGGTGTTGGTCTGGAGTTTAAAAAGGAGACCAGGATGCCATACACTGTCATAGGCCTTTTTGAGGTCTAGGGAGACAAAAATGGTGGAGTGACAGGATTTACGCTGGTGAGAGAGGAGATGAGTGAGGCTTAGAAGATGGTCATCAGTAGAGAAGGAAGATCGAAAGCCACATTGGGTGTGGGGGAGGAGGTGGTGTCGATGGAGGTGGTAATGGATGCGCTGGGTAAGGGTGGATTCCAAGAGCTTGCTGCACACTAAGGTGAGACATATAGGTGGATAGGAAGATACATCAGATGGAGGCTTGTTGTGTTTGGAGAACATCAGGAAATGGGAGGTTTTCCACAGGTCATGGTAGAAGCCAGTGGCAAGGATTACATTGTAGAAGGTGGCAAGAACTGCAAGGAAGTATGCAGGCCTTATTTGAGATGGCGGTAGGTAATGCAGTTGTGACCGGGAGCAGTGTTGTGTTTAGTTTGGAGTGTGAGGCTGGTGTCCTGTGCAGTGATGGGAGTGTTAAGTCCTGATGGTGGGGTGTGGCCCAAGTACCATAAGCTAAGAGCAAGGGGAGGAATGGTGGTATCCATACATTTGATGATGCTGGGGAAGAGGGAATAATCAAATTGGGGATCATCTGGAATGGAAATGGCATTGGATATGTGCAAGGCAAAGCAGTTGGCCTTACTGGGGTTGTCAAGAAAGACATGGTCATTGAGGAGGAGAGGGTACTGCAGGGTAGGGCAGTTCCCAGTTAGGCAGTGGAAAGCACACCAATACTTGGAAGAGTTTATTGGGAGCATGGTTTTGAGTTGTGTGGATGTCTGTCACCAGGCAAGATATTTCTTCGCAGTAGGCATGTTGTGGATATGGTGTTGTAATTGCCAGTGGAGGGTGAGTATGTCCCGATCATGAGTGCAGGGGAAGCATCAGTAGAGGTGATGGGTTTCACTAAGCAGAAGGACGGCATGTGGGGGCACGGCCAGGCAGTGAGGGTAGATGGATTTGGTAGCGATATGTGTGGCGATGGCTTCAGACAAGATCTGGTGGAGGAAGGCAGCTGTCTGGGAGATGAATAGATTGGAGGGTAGGGTCACGGTGTTAGACCTAGGTGTGTATGGAGTCCCAGTAGACGTCCCATTTGGTGCAGGAGTAGCCATGGACAAGTTTAGGAGGAATGTCAGGGTGATGAACGGGATGGGGATGGTGACCATCAAAGATAGTGAAGAGGACGGGGCCATGGTCACTGGGAATTAGGTCAAGGACATCTGTGGTAATGTACCCAAGGAGGTTGGGAAAGACTAGGATCACATCAGGCTTGGTGTAGGATTTGGATCGGGTGTGTTGTGGGAGGGGAGCCAGGTCTCGCTGGTGATAAACTGATGCCACCACTGGAGTTTGGGAGGATCAAGGCTCTGGATATTGAGGTCTGTAGCAATCACATAGGTGGAGAAGGTGCGGTCAATGTGGGCCAGGATATCATATGGGATGACGGTACCAGGGCTGATATAGACGATGGCTCATGTGACAGTAAGGGTTGGGAAGAAGAGGCTGAGGGTGAGATGCTTGGCGCGATTGTTGCGGAAAGGTTGGGGCTGAACAAGGAGGTTCTTCAGGTGGCCAATAGAAATCCTGCCACACACCATGGGGTACGGGTTATCGGTGTGGTGGAGGGTGTAAGGAGCTGTGGAGACGGAGACACAGGGTTGAAGGAAGGTTTCATTTAGGATGAAGGCATCCACGCAGTGTTGGTGGAGGAGTTTGCGTGTGGGCAGGGAGCAGATATTATGGTAAAGGATGAGGTGGTGAGAGGGGTTAAGGGGATGTGGGTCTGGTTGTGGGAGTAGGTGGCATAAGTGGTGAGGTGGAAGATGGAATGGGTAGCAAGGATGATTTAGGAAAGGGTGTGGGGACACTGAAGGGGTGGATGTTTTGGAGGACTATGGTGATAAAGCAGTCCTCTGCAGTAGGGGGAGAGTGGAGCGAGTTGTTGGGTAGATGGGGTCATCGGCAGGGCAGATAGGGACAGTGAGCTCAAGGGTGATGGAGGAGGTTTCACTTTACATTTCAAGGAGTAGCTGGGTTGGTGTTTATTATAGGTATTACAGGAGGGGGAAGAGGTTGACGGTTCTAGGAGGTAGCAGTATCACGGTCGTTGTACTTTAGGCAGCATCAGCAGCAGTAGGATTGGAGGGAAAAACGAGAGGGGTCCACTTTATGACATCTGTTGTAGATTAGGGCTCCCTCTGTAAGGAGGTGATGATGGAGGAGAATAATTCAGTGAAGAGGTGCATTAGGTAAGTTGGTCTAGCATCATTAAAGATGCAATGCGCCGAGTGGATTTCAATGTCAGGATGGGAATTCAGTTCAGCCAACACCTCCGCCTTCGTGGCTAAAGGCCTAAGCTTTGTGATCATGGTGGTGAAGGTCAGCACACGTCAAAGAGGTTGAGGCTGTTGGAGAGAAGAAGGGGTGTGGTAGTGTGTAAGGGTGGCTCCTGGGCCAAATTGGATGCATGGGAATCAGGAGAGGAGATCAGTGTGTAAGGAAGTATTTTGGGGATTTAATGAGGACCACGTCCTAGGAACGAGAGGGGAGATGGGGACATTGGGGAAGTGCATATAGATGGCCAGGGTGACGATGCAGGCATCAAGGAAATGAGGGGCAGGATTGGAGAGGATGAGGTTGCAGGTAGAAGGGGTTGTAGGGGTGGGGCCGGGGTTGCAACCATGGGAGGGCTGGGTCACAGGGATTAGGGGTTTTCTTCTGGAGATCGTGGGGGTGGTGACAACATTAGGGGGTTTAGCAGATTTCTTGAACAGGACAGGGTGAGGAGGGCGTGGGGGATGGGTTGCAGGGGAAGGTGGCGGGGGGCAGGTCCTTCCTGAGGGGCGCTTAATGCAGAGGACAGGGCACAGGTGTCGTAGAGACTGTGGTGCAGCAGGTGGAAATCCATGCCAGCTGGGAGATTGTCATAGGAGCTACAGTAAGTGGTGGGAAGTATAAAGATGGCTATGGAGCGGCAGCAATGTCAAGGGAGCCTTCAACGAGAGGGGGTAGCAGCCCCTCTGGTAGGTGGTGAAGGAGGTCTGGCGAATCACTCTGGGCAATGGCTGGACAACAATGGCGAAGTGGGTTGGCCCAGGATCCTCGGCGACGGCAACGGAAGCGGCGGAGCTTACGACGGCGGCGGCGGCGGCTAACAGGCGGGCAGGCAGGCAGAGGGACGTACAACTGCGATGGTGGCGAGCACTGGGCAGCAGCGATGGCGGACAGACAACTGTGGCCAGCAGACAAAGCAAGCAGGCAGGCAGGCAGGCAGACTGACGGTAACAGCAACATCAGCAGCAACAGCAACCGGGGCTTTGTAACTGTAGTTTACACCCTGAGGGTAGCCCAAGCAGTACAGAGACTTCGAAGGATGGTCTCCCAGGCCAGTGAACCCCTTATATACATCGGTTAGCAAAGACCTTCTACGGACACAGCCTACAGATACCAACTCTTCCTTGCAGATATTGGCAATGTGGTCGCAAGAGGTATAGTCGATACTACACCTGAGCCAGTGGCGCCAGACAGACCCCATCTGCTAATTCAATGGCACCATAGCTCACAAAGCTTTCTTAAATTCTGATTCTAATACTGGATCCCCTATGTCTTCTAAATGAACTCTTTTTCTTCTTAATTTGAATCACAGAAATATTTCCCCCTCATAGTGAACGTCCCCTTAGAAAAATTATTGAATTACTGTGCTGGTAAACCCCTTACGTTATTTGAATTTCAAACAGCTGAGCAGAACTGAACGTACTCAGACATTTCGCTCTTTACTTATTCTGATCAACACTAAACTGACACACAATATTTTTAGCGCAACGCACTCTGTCTTTCAATAATACCTACAAAAGAATGGCCCTGACTAACAATAACCTATACATTTCATAAATCACTTACCTCACAAAAATCTTCGTTACTCGAACTACTCCAATACGGTGAGCGCCAATACTACCAGCTGAATAAAAGGTTCCAACTACTGAAGGCACTAACTACTGATAGGCATACGTAGCAAATGAAACATTTTGATAGAGAACAAACAACGTATTTACCTTAATAGTGTTCAAAAGTCATTATATATATATATATATATATATATATATATATATATATATATATATATATATATATATATATATATATATCAGTTCATGGCATCCGGTCTTACAAATTTACTGTCTGTTATGGACATACGTCCAGATCATCTGCTCTCAAAACTCCGCCATCTCTCGCCCCACATCCACCACCACTGGCGGCTCACCTCCAACTGTGCAACGCTATGTGCTGTTAACAGCCAACTGCCCAACTCTACAATAGCAAATTCCAACAATGCAAACCAGCCCCAGACTGCACACAGCACAGTCAGTGATTTTCATATAGAGCGCTACATGGCGTTACCAACATAAAAACCTAAAGAGCCTACTTACATAGCCCCCATGCTCCCCACAAAAAATTTTACAAACTGTTTTGGGCAGTGGCCAATACAGATTTGAACAAATTTTTCATAATTACAATAATAAAGAAATCAATTGCACACACTTTTTGATACAATGTTATTCAAAAGCTAAAATTATCTTACAGTCCATAAAGACAGTCCTGGTCATTCATCACAGTATTAACTACAATTTTATGCACAAAGTCTGAGCAGTAGAAGAAAGTGCACACAGAATTAGTGGATTTCCATGCAGTCTTGTAGAAGTAGTGTTGTCCTTCCAACAGAAAGCTAATGCTGACTCTTGACATGCAGACAGGTAATGGTCCGCAACAGAGCAAACCCACAGCAGAGTCAGTCGAAGTTTTGAAGTGTAGGTAGATCAGTAGATCATCACAGAGTAGACCCACTGTAGTCCTGGTAGAGATTATGGTATTGGTGGGCCACCAGAGGTGCAGACCCACTGCAGACCTTGTAGCAATAATGGTATTGGTGGATCATCAAAGGTGCAGACCCACTTCAGTCCTTGTACAGGTGGGCAGCAGCCATCTGTCGCGATTGTGCAGGCCCACAATCACCATCGAAGAGTCTTGTATTATATAGCAAGTCCAAAACCACCACTTGTGCACTCACAAACTTTTTGGTGTGTCCTTAGAACCAGCAAAGCTGTTTACCAGTCCCTTGCTGAATTATCAACACAGGTGTGAGCACTAACAGTCCCTTTTTTCATATATTGTGTATATATTATGACCAACAGAAAGGTGTGCAACGAAATGTAACTTAATTTGATGAACTGGTGTCTATTACAATTTTATAACTCGAGAATACAATCACAAAGGTACAGAAAACATCATTAAAAGATCATAATACACAAAACTTTTTTAGTAATACAGGCTTTACAAAAGAATAGAAATAAACATGTACATCAGTGTTACAAGAATTATGACATAAATAAATGAAATAATGAGAATAGTTTTCGAAACATTAATTTCACACATGAGCATTGAAACAGAACAGAATAAATAATGTCTAAACATCTTTACAAAGTAAATAACACATTATTTGAAAAATTCTACAACATAACTCTTATTACATAAACACATAAAGACAGGATAAACACAAATACACAAGGGTACACAAAAACATAGTGGAATAACACAAAAGGAAAGGATAGGGTTTATTTTCAGTGTAACATTTGGTACTGCAGTCCAACCCAAAACTTCATTCCATAGATCTTTCCTCTTCTTTCAACATTTGTTTCCACCAAAAAAATCCTATCCAAGCATGCTTTCTGTATTCTACTCATATCCTCTGTCAAAATAGTTATTCTCCTCTGGGCAAACCATTTTCTTATAGCTTCTCAATGCATTTCTTCCAATTCATCACAGTTAGTTTCTTATATAGTCTTTCCCCTCTTAAACTAACTTAAATCTACTGATCTCCGATATATATACTATGGGATGAGGCAATGGAGCAGCACAAAACAATTAACACAAACAGCAATGACAAAAAATGGAAATTGGCAAAGCAAGCAGCAGTATATCTAAATTAGCAAAGCAAATGCAACATTACAACTAATATGAGCCAACGTGCAGCAACAAGAAAAATAAATCAGTAGTAAAACTGGCTTTACAGAGTAATACAAAGTGAAATTCAGTAGCACTATACCTGGCAAACAGCAGTAGCAAATGCAATAACTTATACCTAAATATGACATAGCTCAAGCAGAAAAATTAGTACAATAAAGACAACAATGCAGATATGGGAAACACCTAGTCACATCCTAGTGTCTATGTTATTAAAGTTTTGCACCTCAACAAGTTATTCTACCAAAAAAATTACCAATTAGTTGAAAAGAAAATTATGTATGCAGTTACTGTTATTAATCCCTTCTTATCGTTCTTTCCTTTCCAAGTGCTCCTTTTTCGAAGAATGTGGATCATAAAATTATTATTTAATAGATCTGTTTACAGAAAGTGTTCACATTAGCAAATGCATTTAATTTTATTTTGTAAAACCAATGCTGCAACACAGCTAGAAAACAGATATCAAATGAAATGTGCAACTATGTAAACAAACCATAAAAACATCATTCAATAGCCATGTGGCATTTCATAAATCAGTAGAAATTATCTCAACTCTCGTAGAAAGGCACTTGTCATAATCAGGTGCGCAGATGTAAGAATATTTCCCATCAATTCTTAAGCATTTCAGTAAGTAGCACAAAGTACGATATGTTTCCAAGTAATGAGCGTATGGTACTTGCGATGCTTTCTACAAACGAATGTCAATAGCGTGGTTAATGGTTTTTTTTTCTCCACCTAATGGCTTTTTCTCCAGGCAGTTGGCACAGCTGGGCGCTCTCGATGCATTCCCGAAATATTTACGACAGCAGTGACAGGCTCATATAAAAAAATTTCACAGGTTGAGAATTTGCGTTACAAATGTGTAGAAACAAATTCCTATAAATATAACAGTGTCCAAAAAATTTTCGCCGACATTGTGACACATTCACGCATATACAGACATTTCATAACTCTTAAAGTACAATTCTTGGTTTCCAACATCCTTTCTCACAAATCAGAGTCCCTAACCACTACTCATTATTCCTTACCTACTTACACATATACATATTTGTCAACACTTCTTCAATATTTCATCATAATAAATACGTAGTATGATCAGATTCCTCATATAGCATCAGCTTGTTAATCATGAAGATACCTCAACAGCATAATACACATCGTCGTCGTAATAATAACATCATAACACCTCAGTCAAATGTCAAAAACATCATAGCTTTCTGCAATAATTTCAAAACCTAAAAAAATTATCTGCTCATTTCAATAATGTCACCTACCTCAAACGTACTTTAAAAATCATTATCCCATACCAAATACATCATTCAAAGCTCTCATAGTATCATAATGGTTCCGAAAAAATATGAACAGTTCACAAAGTACAGACGAAATACAATTTCGTAAGTTTGAAGTTATCCAACAGTGTAATTGTGTAAACATGTGTCACTGATGTAGTAAAAAAAATGTTTGTGTCTCTGTTAAATAATCAGTTAGGTGTGTAATTCTGTGTTAGAGAAATATGGTACCGATGTGTAAAGTTGTATAAGCAAATACCATATTAGCTAGTGCTCCTAACGCTCGCTACACGCTTAGCACACAAAGTAGGCGTGTACCCCCCTGAGGATTAATGTAATTACACCTTCAGGTGTTACAGATTACAGCAATCGAATGAAATGTATCATGGAAAACTTTTGTATCATTGTAATTCAAAAATCTTTAAAAATAAATGTTTTAAGTACAAAATTAATCACTCAAATACGTGTCCTTTAGCGCTAAATGTGCGTCTTGCTGTAAGATAATTCTGTGGAAGTGTCGTTGTTATCGTCTTCCGAAAGTTAAGTTCTGCAGAAGTCAATGTACTTACCTCATCATAAACAAATGTGAAATGCTCTGCATAAAGATATTGTACTTATTACGTCCATTACCGTGATCAAAAAAGTACTATACTGTAACGTATTGTTGTGCTACGAAAAAGGCTGTCTCATTGTAGCTATACCACAAAAGTTACTACTAAAACATGTTTTACTTTCCAGAAGAATTCAGAAAAACTGTGCAGATATAAAACAGATACAGCACAAAAGCAGCAATCTAAATTGTGTCACACATTAATAGCGTCATGATATAATCGTGTAGCTGTCAAAGAAACCACGTACTAAGTCATCTTTAATCTCACAGAAAGTACTTTAAATAAAGAATATCTTTTCAAGTAAACCAAAATGTTGCATTAAAATCTCGTTAGCAGTATATGTTCTAAGTATGTAAGCCTTATAGTCGTTACGTAATCGTGCAACTAACAAGCAAGAATGCACACACACAGTAACACTGTGTTCTCTGTTCACTATAACAATATATTTGCAATTACTGGTCTAAATAAGTTCCCTAGGTTCTTGACTGGATAGTTAACTTCAGAACATAGTTGCATGTTAACAGTATCTAAGTGTGACAAAGAGTACTAGTGACATGAAGTGAAAAGTTTTATGGCATAGACTAAGATAAAAAGCAGATTATCTCTCAATAAACGGTTTTACATGTGAAATGTGGTACAATCTCTTATCTTTTATAGTGCACAGAGCTTCAACTTCAAAGCAATTATCATGTTGTATACGTCGGTAAGGAAAGCTAAAAATTTTCTCCAGGTTAGCGTCTATGTTATTTTTCTCTGAGCAAGCCAGCGCACGTGGCTGCCTGCAGTGCGAGTCAATGTCTGTCTCTTAGTTGGCACGCGTCGTTATTGGGATATGGAGATATAACTTCTACAAATTCATCTTGTCGAGAGGGCCCTGCCCTGTTTGAATCCCGCCATTTCTGATGTTATTTAGTTCTGTCGTTACGATTATATCGTCTGTAGTCATGTCGGTAGATTCCATATTTTCTTTCTTGTTGGTCACATGGTGGAGAATTTCTCCCTGAATCGTAACTGCAACCTGAACTGTAGCATCTGAAGTTATTCTGTCTCCTTTGATAATAATTATTTTGGTTCCCATATTGTCTGTTTCTCGGATTGTCTCTGTGATATTCATTACCACGGAGATGTAACGGGTGGTGTCTGTTTTGGTCATGATTTACGTTGTAACAATAGCCTTGTCGTGTCCAGTTATTATTTCTGTCGTCATGGAATTGTGACAGATGTGACCTGTAATTGTTGTGCTTCTGTTTTCGAGTTACGGGATTGTCAGTGTCAATTTCCAATTCTTGTAACAGTCCCTAAAATGCTTCAATGTCGTCTTTGCAACGTCCCGCCAAAATAATATGTCGTAAATGTTCAGCCAATTTGATTAAACAAATGCGGATGAGTTCTGAGGGGCTGTATTGGTTTGACAGGTACTGATTCTTGTGCAACATGTCTCCAAATATTTCACAAGACTGGAAAATTCAGATTGTTCGAAATGTTTCATCATTATGATGCTATGTTTTACTCGGTCTTGTGTAGCTTGAGACCAATATGCTAAGAGGAAGGCATAATAAAATGCTCCTCCACTGTGACAATCGTGAATGACCGATCGCATTCTTACAGCTGGTTCCTTCTCTAAGTAGAAAAACATAAATTCTAACCTGTGCTCCAATGATCAGTTGGGAGGAAAAAAAATGAGAGAATTGATGGAGCCATGCTTGTGGATGAATGTCGTTCCCAGAATTCTTAAATGTTTTGAATTTACGTGTGGTAATGAACAGCTTATAGTCAAAATCATCATGTCGGCGAGTCGCATATACTTCGTTTCGGCGGTTCCATCTCAAAATTCGGTGTACCTTGCCAATTTATTTCATAGTTTCGGAAGTTCCCTATGTTATTATTTTGTCGCTGTTCCGTATTTCTATGCCCCTCTTCCCGAGTTGGAACGCGAGTCTCCTCTGAAATATGTCATTCTTGTATTATTTGTGCCAACTGATCTTGTACTTCCAGGATTTCTCTTTTGTGTTGCGTATTAATTGGATTCTGATTTTGTTTGAATCTCCCAATTTGTTCATATTCTTCTGTGTCATTGAAGGCTACGGGTCTTGTGTCATTCAGATCATCATCTTTGTAGGCAAGTTAGTGAACTGATCCGAAAGTTCGGCTACTTTCTCCGATAGTGAACTGATTTCCTCAGTGTGTTTTTCTGAATCAAGTTTCCGAGTGTCCAGTTGTGTTGAAATCGTATCTACTGTGTCCTTTAAGTTTTCCTGAGTTTTTCCAAGTTGCATAACCGAATCAGTAGATGCAACTGAGTCAATTTTAGATTGCAAGGTACGGTGATTTTCATGAACAATAGTTTGCAGTTCTTTTATGGCTGCTTCGTGGTTCTGTAATGCAGTTTCAAGACGCGAAAAAATAGGTTGAAAATGTTCACAAATTTGTGTTTTTAAGTCATTACAGACTTTTTGACATTTAGATTCGATTTTAAGTAACTCAGCAGTTAAACCTGCAAGTGTTTGTTCAAGCGTGGTGTCTAATTTTTGAAGCTGTTGCTGTGACTGTTTTTGATTTTGTTCCATTGCGTCTTACATTTGAAGATTTTGTTCCATTGTGTCTAACTTTTGAAGCATTTGTCCCATTTGTTGCATTAATTGTAATAACAATGCACTGGTGTCTGAAACGTGTTCCTCAGTGCTATTCGGTAGTGCATTTGAACCGGCAATATTCGCATTTTGAAAAGCAGAAAATGTGTCTCGACTTATTTGAGAAAACGGTGAGGACGCAAAACCTGAATCTGCAGTATCTGCAGGATTGTGTCCTGTCATTTCGGAATCCTGAGGCGAGCTGTTGCCGACAGATCGATCGATAATACTTCCCTGTTCACTATTTGTTTCACTGTCTACGCCATTATTTGTCACCCGCTCCATTTCCCTATGCACAATTACCAAATTACTACTTTGAATGTCTGTTAATTCATTACACAGTGGTGCTGATAAGCTACGCTCGTCATCACTATTATTTCTCAGTTTACTTTGGAGCCTAGTGTTATGTTTTTAACACGTCATTATTGTCACAATATTTCACACGATCACACAGAAAAGCACAATTTGAAGAGAAAAATAAGAAAACACATTAACATAGCACTGAAAATAATATCTAGTTAATTGCAATCGCAGCTGCGAAATACTTGGTGTTAATCTACATGCATGCCACAACTGTTTTACTGTACAACAATGAAAAACTACAACTACAAAGGCAATTCTCTCTATAATTACTCGCTAGCAATAAACAATAGCTACACTAATTACACAAACTACAAGAAAAAAATCAGAAGATTCCAGTGAGGCATCCTCGGCTAAGGGTCGACATATGAAACGTCCCCTTAGAAAAATTTTTGAATTACTGTGCTGGTAAACCCCTTATGTTATTTGATTTTCGATTTGATTTTCAAACAGGTGAGCAGAACTGAACGTACTCAGACATTTCGCTCTTTACTTATTCTGATCAACGCTAAACTGACACATAATATTTTAGGGCAACGCACTCTGACTTTCAATAATACCTACAAAAGAATGACCCTGACTATCTATAACCTATACCTTTCATGAATCACTTACCTCACAAAAATCCTCGTTACTCGAACTACTGCAATACAGTGAGCGCCAATACTGCCAGCTGAATAAAAGATTCTAACTACTGAAGGCACTAACTACCGATAGGCATACGTAGCAAATGAAAGATTTTTATAGAGAACAAACAATGTATTTACCTTAATAATGTTCAAAAGTCATTATATATATATATATATATATGACATCCAGTCTTACAAATTTACTGTCTGTGATGGACACACATCCAGATCATCCGCTGTCAAAACTCCGCCATCTCTCTCCCCACATCCACCACTGCTGGCGGCTCACCTCCATCTGTGCAACGCTATGTGCTGTTAACAGCCAACTGCCCAACACTACAATAGCAAATTCCAACAATGCCAACCAGCCACAGACTGCACACAGCACAGTCAGTGATTTTCATATAGAGCGCTACATAGCGTTACCAATATAAAAACCTAAACAGCCTACTTACAGTAGAAGCCTTCATTGTACTTGTTCCACCCACCTGCTCGTTTCTCCACAGTTAACAGTGGAATTCCCATTAAACTCTTAATGTTACCTCCTTTGCTTTTTATTTCACTGAAGGTTGTTTGGACTTTCCTATATGATGAGACAGTCCTTTCGACACTAAGAATATCGTCATTCCTTAGTACTTCCATATCCCACATCTTTACTTATTGATTCTTTCTGACTAATCCCTTGAACTTCAGCCTACTCTTCATCACAACTATATTATGATCACTGTCTATATCTGCTCCTGGGTACACGTTACACTCCAGTATCGGATTTCGGAATATTAGTCTGACCGTGATGGAATCAAACCGAAATCTTCCTGTATCACAAGGCCTTTTCAGAGTACATCTACTCCTCTTGAGATTCTTGAACAGAATATTGGCATTTACTTACTGAAATTTACTAACAGAACTCAATTAGTCATACTCCCCTCTCACTCCTTGTCCGAGACCCGTACTTTCTTGTAAAGTTTTCTTCTACTGCTTCCCCCACAACAGCATTCCAGTCCCCCCTGACTATTAGATTTTAATATCCCCTTATGTACGGAATTACCCGTTCAGTGTCCTGATATACCTCCTTTATTCTCTTCATCTTTAGCTTACGACGTCAGCGTGGGTCACCTGGCTTTTTATTGACTGAGATGAAAACAACCCTATCACTGAACTGTTCACAGTAACACACTCTCTGCCCTACTTTCCTATTCATAAAGAATTCTGCTCCTGCTATATCATCTTCTGCTGCTGTTGAAAATATCCTATATTTATCTGACCAGAAATCCTTGTCTTCTTTACATTTCACTTCATTGACGCCTACTATATGTTTACTTTTCCCTTTTCAAATTTTCTAGCTACCATACCACGTTCAAGCTTGTGACATTCCACGCCCCGACACATGGAACGTCATTCTGTAGTTGGCTATTCAATATTTTTCTCGTGGTCACCTCCCCTTTGGCAGTCCACTCCCGGAGGTCAAAATTTGGGACTAATCCTGAATATTTTGCCAACAGAGAGATCATCATGACACTTTTTTTTCAATTACAGGCCACGTGAGCTGTGTATACACGTTATGTGTCTTTAATGCGGTGGTTTCCATTGCCTTTCGCTTCCTCATGTCGTTGATCGTTGCTCATTCTTCTGCCTTTAGGAGCAGTTTCCTAACCCAATGACAAGAGACTACGTTGAACCTCTTTCTGCTCCTCCGCCATCTTTGACAATACCGTTGGCGGAAGGAGGGCGACTTCTTATGCCGGAAGTCTTCGGCCGCCATTGCTGCTTTGCAGTCAAAATTTAAGCAGTGGCGGGTTGCGACCCTGTGAGCAAGTACGTTTTGATTATTGGTCAAAGGCGCTACCGCCTTCTTCTTTTTCATTTTTGTTCGTTGTTGATCGTTGGGTTTGCTCGTTGCGGGACGTCATATGACATCCGTTAAAGTTCGTTTGTTGGTCCTTGTACTCAGTTTTTTTATTACAGAGGCCAACCAGCTCTCTTACCGAACACGCTGAGCTACCGTGCCGGATTTGCCTCTACACCTCACTTACACTCCTCAGACTCATTGAAATGTAGCTACAGCGGTTTCTTGTCATGTCATTGGTGGAGACTTCTGGTACCACTAATAGATTCATCTTGTTGATCAGTCAGTTTTTCCAGACTCTGTGCATGGAGACGAGGCAGATTGAATTTTGTACGGAGTTGGTCACTAGCGAGGTTGCCCTTGTTCTAGGATCTGGTGAGTATGATGTGCCTTTTCTGTCCACTTGGACTGTCATTTATGGGCAGGAGTTACTTCATTTAGTAAAGATCAACTGTAATCAGTCGATGTGAAGTCCAGTATCAGGGTTTTAGTTTCATGGATTCTTTGTGATAAAACCTAGGGATAATTCATGATGGGGTTTGCGTAAAGCAGGCAACAGATTTCAGGCTATTGGTTCATCACTAGGGAAATGTAATCAGTCTATAGAGAAGATTGCTTACAAATCACTCTTGCGACGCAACTTGAAACATTACTCAAGTGCCGAATAAGACAAGCAGGAGAATTTGAATGTTTACAGACATAGAGAGCATACATGGTTAGCGGTTTGTTTGGCCAGTGGGAAAGTGTCCCAGAAAGGTTGAAAGAATTGATCTGGCGGACCCTCCAAGATAGATGGAAACGATACCTAGAATGTTCCTAGAATCGGCATTAAATGATGACTACGAATGACGACATTTTGGTGCCTTGGAGACGATGAGGACAAGATAAAATTAATTACAGCTCGCAGTGGGACATTTAAACAAGCAATTTTTTTCTTTTTTTATGAGAGGTTGAAATACAGGTTTACCAGTGGCTTTACCGGTCTTACTCTCTCGGTGGATAGTAAAACTGTTCCATTCGACAATAATGTTATTCCAAATACATCACTAGAGTGCACGTTGAAGGTGTGGTGGCGGGAGTTGAAGCACCAACCAACCTCTGATGGTGATAGTTCAGGTCACAGACAAATATTACCTAACTACATACTACTTTACCTATCGACAGTGGTGATGGTCGATACCCATCAAGTGGTCAAGTCAATACTAACGCCATATCAGTGCTATCGTTAGCCATGGTCAGAATCGGAGTCTCACGGATGGTGAGAGGAACAGGGTCTCGGTGCCAGTGTCAGGGAGGTGTTGTGCAAATGTTTTGTAAGCCAGCGACTGTGTTGCATAGGGCTTCTACTTTGGCATAGAGATGCCTTGCCTTCTCCTGCATGGACGTCTTCAGAGTGGTCATGTGCGTTTCTGGTCATGTCCGCTTCCTCGTGGGGGGAGAGGCAAGCAGGCCCCACTGAAGCAGCTTATTCCGTTGGCACTGGAGGGTCAGCATCTGGGGGCACTAATCGCTGCCCACGCAGTAGAGTCATAGGTGAGGGAATGGTGGACAAGCATCCAGCAAAGCCGGAGCTTGGTTTTGAGGTTGAGTATCCTGTGGGTGAACATTGGGTACAACACTTTTATCAGCTTGAGTACTTTTGCGGTTGAATATTTCGCATGGCGATGGAAGAGCAGTTTTTATCTATCCGGTCACCTAGGTATTAGGGGACCATGGGACCTGCACGCCTGCAATAGTGATGTTGTGGTGCAGAATGAGGCGCTGTTTAGTGAAGTAGACTGCAGTGGTTTTGGCGGCATTGAGCTCATTCTTGATGGCATGACACCAGGTCACTGTTGCATCCACCTGTCACTGGAGATGAGCAATGAGCTGGTCTGTGTTACAGACGGTGGTATAGAGGGCTGTATCATAGCATATTGCGCCAAATGTTAAAAAGGATGGGAGACAACAGGATACCATCGACATGTGACATAAACTGGAGCACTGACCTTGCTGAGTAACCAAATCCAAGTAAGTCGTATTGTGGAGTAAATTATCCACGATCCTCACATATATATGGGGTATGGTCGTCTGTGTCAGCGTTTTGTACCTGAGATTGTCCTGCCAGATCTTGTCATACATGTTTTGCAGTTCCTGGAAAACTGCTGGCGTCGATGTGATGGAGTTAAGGCCCTTGCTGACATGTTCCATGATCCTAAGGACGTGGAATTCGGCCGACAGGTGGGAAGCGAATCCAAACTGTTCCAGACATATTGTCCCAGGCGCCGCCAAAGGTTGGGGAATGCGGTGGACGATCAATTATTCTAGAACATTGGCCATGGTACTTGGAATGTATAACGATATGTTTACGTAATGTGTATACATAAACATACAGTTATAAATGTCCCCGTTCGTAGTCTCTAATTATAACAATATGTTACTTTTGTGCTGTAACATATAGCTATAATCAGCGGTGGAAACATATTTGCGAACGCCGACCGTGTGCGGCTATTTCTTGTTGGATCGTCTGATCAGTCGGAAGTTGCATTGCAGAGGAGAGTAAATGCCTATTCAAAATATAATTATTTTGGATAGCTCAACATGAATTTCCTAAGGGACCGTAGTTTATCATGCATTTACCAGTAGAATATGGCGCGGAGAAAATATTTCGCCGCATGCAACTTCCGTCCGAACTCGACGAAAGAATTCGTGACTGTGAACTCTCTATTTGGCAGAAACATATAGAAAATTAAATAATTTCATGAAGAATTGCGACATAGATTCTATAGTAAATGAATAGTCCATACACCAGTTCCATTTAACTCTGAATTTATGGCAAGTAATAGACAAACTTACACTGCAATGAAGGATTTAACATGGATGCCGTTTTGACTGGCACTTCTCGTAATGAAAACAATTCCTTCGACGTTTTCACATACACGTCGCACAATAAATCTACTGCTAGGCACTTTTAGTATTACACATTTACTTTACACTAAAACAATATTATTTTTAACGATAATAATACGGCGACAAGACATGCGCGTCCGACACAAGTTACAAGAGACAAGAGAAGAATGAGTAACTGTTCATCGAGAATATCTCGTACCTCCAAAAAAAAAATGTGTAAAAGTGTTCTTCTTCTGTCCGTTTTTCGCACCGCGGTTTTCAAAGTCAATAACTCACTGCATCTCTGACGGCGCTTCGACAATAAACAAGTTACGTCACAGGTCGTTCACCTTTTACATTCTCGCAACATTATTTGCTAACTGTAGCTGTTGCCGAGCGACTGCTCGATTAGTGAATGATTTAAAATGATACGACAATCACATAATGTTACATTGCCTTCCATGGGAATCTTGGAAATCAAGGAGATTACCAAGATTCACATGTCGCCGTTAACATTATGGGATTGAGTACTTTACAGATTTACATTGATCAAACACAGTATTCCTGTCATTTGATTATTAGGATTACACAAATATGGTGATCTCTCATTCATAGACAAAGACAGTTCTTAAGGTAAAGATACACAAAAAAAATTTAAAAACTAAGACAGTAAATCTACGAAGTTTACAATGGACATTATACATTATACTCATTACAGTCTTTTTTTTTTTTTTTACAGAGTTCATACCGACCATCTTTGTGGCCTCAAGTTATTGTCCAGAGCTCATAGGCTCTTTGCTCCTGAAAGAAAACACATAGGATTCATCTTTTTATACGCACATAATTCTCACACATGGAATTTCTCACACGTGTCCATTTTTATACACATATAATTCTCACACATGGAATTTCTCACACGTGTCCATTTTCCATTGCTCACTAGTTGTCATGATTTTTACGCTTTCACTGTTTGTGTATTGACAGGTAAGTTAAAATTTGATTCTTCTCCAGGTGAAGCTTATGCCTTGAGAAGTTGGATCGCTACTTTGCGGTCTCCGAGTAGAAAACTTTTCATCAGCTCTGGCGGGCGAGTCTCACTCGCACGTTACGTACACACGTTACATGTAACAAAAGAAATATTAATACCCATTAGTCTAAAAACTAAGCTTAAATCTATTTTAGGACTTGGGATTCATAGGAATTTGACTTTGTCACTATTCGCGTGTGGTTTGGCTGTTCACATTTCATCCACGGGATATAACATTAGCATAGTATGTGATATGTTGTGAACTCATATAAAAGTCTTTTATTTTTGGAGCGGCTTTCATGGAAAGTCCGTTTCGTCGAACTGCAGCGGGAGTGCTGTGCTAGTACATCACTTTAAATTTAACGCGTTTGTTGCGACGATGTACGTTGACACAGGCTGATTGTTAGAGCTGAATCGCAACTCGAGGCGCTCACTAGCCTCCACGCGGTACTTCAGCTTTTCCGCGCACGGTTCAGTGAACACGTTGCGTCGATGGTGTTGTGGTATTTTGTGGTTTGCTGAGGCTGGTGAGGAGGGACGAGAATTACCAGGGACAGAGGCTCCATTGAAACCATCCCTGTCTCCACATTTTCCAGCCGATTTTGAAGATTTTAAGGTAGGCTGGCGCTCGCACTTTGCAAAGCAGCTAACACACTTGGTTTCCGATGCACTGCACGTAATCACATCACCGCCTTCGGTTACACAACCGGACTATCATTGTCCGTCGGCCTATCTGCACGTTTAACACTTTTTATCTTCACCGTGAATGAAATTATCACTTACTTATAACAACGATGCATTGCTTCGTGTCTGTGGCAGACTTCCACACCATTTTAAGCCTTCACTTATACTCTACTATGTACACAATTTTTTTTACAGTTTATAATCAAATAGTTTGTCCCACTTTGAAGCTTGTTAATTCAGAGCTTTGATTATCATGACCATTTCAATTTCTGTTACTTTGTTGGTAACTATCTGTAACATTTCGCTTTACATTGTTCATCGTCTTTCTGTAAGACTAATTATGCTTTTAGTTCACAGTCACAATACATTAGTTTCTCCGATCTGTTAGCAATTATTTTTATTATTATTTTAATTCATTAGAATCATTCTTTTTATTTATTAGATTCATTAAAGTTATCACTGTCATTTCAACAAAAATTCTCTTTTTTACTAGATGTGAGGATCAATCAGTCACATTTGATTGCCCTCTCACATGAGAACAGAACACCATTCAAGAAAATTTCAAATTCCTTATCGCGATCTCGGTTTGCGTCTCGAATTGACTTTAAAAGGAAAAATAAAGACATTTCAAAACTAGCTTTTCTCGATTTCGTTCACGCGCTTCCTTTTAAAAATCGTATGCCAAACCAGCCTTCCACGTCAACCGCATTTCTCAATCTGTGACGTCAAGTCTACGGGACGGGTTTAGGCGGGTTAGGATATTTACACAAATTCAGAAGAAAGACATAGATATAATAGTACATAGAAGAAGAAATCTAGCAAACAACTCCTTGTTCCTTATGACTTAGAAATTAATTTTCCTTTGCGCCGTACGTCTGCGTACACGCTCCAATTACAAACTAGCTACTTTGTTTTGCCGCCGGTTTCATTGTCATTTTATTCTCGCCTTGACGCCTGCTTGCACTACACTGCATTGGCCTCTATATATGACCTTAAGTCATAATTGCTTTGTCCTTGCCACTTACGCTCTTATACTTGGTATTTATTTCACTTATGGCTTTGAATGTATCTGTCCTGCGTATTGCAATTACAATTAATGCTACTTTGTTTATCTAGCTGGAGGATAGCGCTTTCGTGGTCATGTTGGTACTTACAAGTAACTCACATGCTTTGTAAACATTACGTTATTTTAATGCAGAGATGAACCTGTTCCAGATTTCTATGTACATTGGAACTTAATCTAGACATAGCTGACTTAGAAACTAGTTACTTGTTTTCCTTTTTAGTGGGATCAGGAACCAATAATTGTCAAGCGACCCATGTCCTTGACGAAAATAAATTTCGTTTCTAGATCATTGCTCCTTGAACTTAAAAAAAAATTCTTACATACTATGTTTTATTTTCACTTCTTTAGCATTTCATATCGCAGAAGCCGGCTTGTTAGGCACATCCTTCACTTTATATTTCATTTCTCTCTCTTAAATATTATCTCCTTAAAACTAAATCTTAAAACTAGAGTTCTTGGAGTTGATCACATTCTTTGTTAAACAAGATTTTTTTTTAATCAACTTGTCTGTACTTAAATTATGGCTCAAGATAACATATTTTAAATTGTCTGCTGTATAGCAAGATAGACTCACTGTCGTGTAATATATTCTAAGCATTTTTTTTTTTTTTAACGAAGTCAAATCAGTTGTCACTTAGTCACTAGCGGCTAACCTTCTCTTGTCATTATAAAGCTTTCCTTTTGACTTATTCTGTAGCATGATATTTTTTAAGATCAGAGTGATGGTATAATCCTTTTATTTTTCCATTTGCTGGATCAGAAATCAGATAACAACCTGTATGCGGTATACGAAGGATCTCGTAAGGTCCCTCAAAAAGACTTTGCCATTTTCGATTTTTGCGTAAGAGCAACGATGGTTTAAAGTGTGTTTTTAGCAAGACCTTTTCGCCTACTTTATAAGTTAACACCTTATTAATATGTTTGTCATACGCCTTCTTGCGTAAATTGGCTTGGGTGGTCAACGTTGTTAGAGCTTGTCTTATTCTGGCGTCTAAACTTGCGCTTGTGTTGTTACACTTAGGAATTGAATTGACCTTGAACATCCTTGGACGGGTAATGTTGGAATTTTAATTAATGTACCAATTTGCTTATAGAAGCATAAGGACATAGCATTAATATTTGCACCTGTATCTAGGATTACAGTCGTCAAAATTCCGGCTATAGGAAGTTTTGTCATAGCTTGCACTTGGTCATCTATCGGTTCATCACCGTCAGTTGTCTCTTTCTCTTGTAATAATTCTTGTCTCATGTCAATCCCGTCATTGTATCTCAGTACAAGTACGTCATGGTTAGTCTCTCCGCTGAAGTGGTCGCCCCCATTCTGTCTCACAGCATCACTTAGGGAGCTTTCAGATGCTGAACTTAGTTTTTCTGTTTGTGTGGTTTTGATTGGCCTTCATCATTAGAAAGTTCGACCAATATGACATTATGAGAACACTGAGGAACAAAAGTACTGTTATGCACAAACCTCGTGTCAAAATGTTGCTGCGTTTGTTCTGGTGTCCAATACGTGTTACTGTCTTCCGCGTTTGCGATAAATACAGGGGGATTGTAATGCCTTCGCGGGGTCTGATGATTTTTATTACTATTATGATTTCCGGAATTGTTACTGTGAAATCCACCTTCACACTGTGGTTTGCCGTTAAACTGTGTGTTTCTGTACATTCCCTGCGCTTGATTTTTACTAGGCGCGGAGTTGTATTGGTATGAGTGGGCGTTATCAGCTGTTTGTTCCTGCCTGTGATCTGAGTGTTGGCTGCGCGAGTACGGTGCATTCCATTGCGATCCGCTCTGCTGTTGCCAACCTTTTTGACTGAAACCGTTTCCAAACTTCTGCTTGTACGATTGATTGCCGTACTGGTTACCAGTCGTGTTATACACGGGATTGAATCGGTTGTGTTGATTATGTCTATTCCTTTTGTGCGGATACCCACTGCCTTTATTTCCGTTTTGCCAATAGTTACTATTTTTTGAACCGTTCCCTGGCTTTTCATAGCCGTTACTGTCGTAATGTTGTGGCCAAGAATTGTGCGGAGTATTCCGCGGTTTGTTAGCTCTCATGTCCTCATAGATCAGGTCTAGGGAATCTAATATCGACAGAAAGGTATCTGGATCATCATCTGGTATGGCTATCAGCTTTTCACGAATCGAAATGGGTAATTTAGACTTGAGAATCATAATTACATCTTTACTATTGATAGGGTTATCCCAATACCTAATTTTGCCAAGATATTTTTCGAAGTACATTCTCAGGCTACTATTCCTGGGGTCAAATTGTTCTGCATTATAGACTTCTTTACGAAGGCGCTTCTGAACACCTTCGCTCCAAAATTTGCTGAGGAAACAGTGCTCAAACTCCTCATATGTTCGACACTTATCAACCATTTCTGTTCCCCATATTTCCGATTCGCCACCTATATATCCGGTAACAAATTGGATACGCTGTCTATCAGTCCACGGATTTGGAAAAATGCCGGAGAATCCACGAAGAAAGACAATTGGGTGGATATTTCGTTTTTCCGGGTTAAAGGTTTGAAAAACTCGATGTTTTTTATCATGCTTTCTTCCTTCATCATTTTTACTACTGAGTCAGATTCTTGATTTCGGTGACTAACTGGAATATGTGGTGGTGAAGTGTGTTCATTAGATACAACAGGTATTCGGAATTGCCGAAATAATTCATCTTCTTCCTCTGAGGCTAAAGAGTTAGGATAATTCGACCTCTGTATTCGGAAACTACTACTCACTTGTGCCTTCAGGTTATTTAGCTGTTCCGTTACCTCTTGCTTCCAATTTGGTAATTCTTGCTGAAGGGTACGCCTAATGCTACCCGAGTTCAGACATTACGGTATCTCCGGAGCTTCCAGGAGCTGACAAGATACCAAGAGTGGTTGCTTTCACAATCTTTACTAGGTCTTTGTTAATTTTATCTTCGACAATTTTGTCCTTTCCAGCAATCCAGTTCTCATACTTTTCTCTAAATTCTCTCTCATGACTATCTAGCCTCTCCTTTACTTTCGTTTCCGTTTCCACAGTCAAGTTTGACATTCCCTCGGTTAGTTTTTCTACCTGCGTAGTTACTCTGTCTAATCTATGATTAACCGTGGTTACGGTGGAGTCAAGATTCTTGGTTGCGTTTCGGATGTCAGCTGTCTCGCTTTGTATGGTAGCTAAAGTGTCATTCAGTTCGAAAATTATTCCACTTCGAATTTGAGAAACAGCATCCCTAACTTGCTTTGCTACTTCTTTGGCTACGTTTTCTCTAACAGTTTTTATTTCTTCGCTTACTGTAGAAAGTTTATCTTCAATTACTGTAGAAAGTTTATCTTCAAGTGAGGCTAACATTTGTCTATTTTCGTCTTTCAAATCATTTTTAATGGAATTCACCATTTGGCGATTTCCGTCCTGCATCATTTGACTTATTTGACTCAGTAGCTGTTTGAATACATCGTCTGTCACTACCCCTGAATTGCTTTCACCTGCCTCCCTTGTAACCGGTATATGGCTACGACTATTAGTGGCAGAAACTATGTTGGCATTGTCTAGTTCAGTACCGGTAACATTATGGTGTGAGGCACCAAAGTCCGTAAGATTTCCCACTTCACTTTCTACAATTGTTTCAATTGGTGTCTCAGCCCTACTAATTACCGTGCGGGACCGTAGGCGACGCGACACTTCACTCGTTTCATTCCGTTCATTTGAATCTAGTGATGACATTTTATCGTCTGCCATAGCTCACTTATTTACAAACAGTAAGTCAATGAAGTTCGTTTGAGCTACGGCCGTCAGCTGTCGACAGAGATGTAATTTATCGGTTGCGAGTCGGTTGTTACTGCTACGTCACAAGATCGGAATGTCGGGAGATGCACGTCACGAGAACAAGAGACTATTCTGGACCGTAAAGAAAGTATGGCTGCACACTGTTCAAAACAAATGAAAACTAAGGCTGGTCAGCTCCGCGAACAGGCAGCGGACATTTAAAAACAAATGATATGCAATACACAACAATGGAATTTAAACAATACTTGAAGAAATTACTAATCTACTAAATGCAATCTACCGAATTCAAAGCAAATTTTACTGCAAATACTAAAGATCGTCACAAATTGATTAATGTCGGCTGAAGTTAAGGAAGCTTGGCTACGGCTAACAAAATTTTAACTTACGTTACTGATGACTGCCTTGGGCGTTGCAACTAGATTTTCGCACAAATTCTGTTCCAAAGAAAAAAAAAATCTCTCTTCCATAATTTTCTCTGAATATCTCGTTTCTTTCGCTCAATGGAAATTTTATTGGATGGCGTTTGATGTCATGTAACAAATAAAAAGCACAAGATTAGCTACAATTATTTATGAATATTCCCACAATGCGTATCTTATATAAATTTTTATTCCTTTGAGTATATATTTTTTTTTTAATTCAAGTCCCTGTTCGGGCGCCAATTATAACGATATGTTTACGTAATGTTGTAACGTTATGTGATTGTCTTATCATTTTAAATCATTCACTAATCGAGCAGTCGCTTGGCAACAGCTACAGTTTGCAAATAATGTTGCGAGAATGTAAAAGGTGAACGAGCTGTGACGTAACTTGTTTATTGTCGAAGCGCCGTCAGAGATGCAGTGAGTTATTGACTTTGAAAACCGCGGTGCGAAAAACGGACAGAAGAAGAACACTTTTACACATTTTTTTTTTTTTGGAGGTACGAGATATTCTCGATGAACAGTTACTCATTCTTCTCTTGTCTCCTGTAACTTGTGTCGGACGCGCATGTCTTGCCGCCGTATTATTATTGTTAAAATTAATATTGTTCTAGTGTAAAGTAAATGTGTAATACTAAAAGTGCCTAGCAGTAGATTTATTGTGCGACGTGTATGTGAAAACGTCAAAGGAATTGTTTCCATTAAGAGAAGTGCCAGTCAAAACGGCATCCATGTTAAAACCGTCATTGCAGTGTAAGTTTGTCTATTACTTGCCATAAATTCAGAGTTAAATGGAACTGGTGTATGGACTATTCATTTATTATAGAATCTATGTCGCACTTCTTCATGAAATTATTTAATTTTCTATATGTTTCTGCCAAATAGAGAGTTCACAGTCACGAATTCTTTCGTCGAGTTCGGACGGAAGTTGCATGCGGCGAAATATTTTCTCCGCGCCATATTCTACTGGTAAATGCATGATAAACTACGGTCCCTTAGGAAATTCATGTTCAGCTATCCAAAATAATTATATTTTGAATAGGCATTTACTCTCCTCTGCAATGCAACTTCCGACTGATCAGACGATCCAACAAGAAACAGCCGCACTTGGTCGGCGTTCGCAAATATGTTTCCACCGCTGATTATAGCTATATGTTACAGCACAAAAGTAACATATTGTTATAATTAGAGACTACGAACGGGGACATTTATAACTGTATGTTTATGTATACACATTACGTAAACATATCGTTATAATGTGTATACATAAACATACAGTTATAAATGTCCCCGTTCGTAGACTCTAATTATAACAATATGTTACTTTTGTGCTGTAACATATAGCTATAATCAGCGGTGGAAACATATTTGCGAACGCCGACCGTGTGCGGCTATTTCTTGTTGGATCGTCTGATCAGTCGGAAGTTGCATTGCATAGGAGAGTAAATGCCTATTCAAAATATAATTATTTTGGATAGCTCAACATGAATTTCCTAAGGGACCGTAGTTTATCATGCCTTTACCAGTAGAATATGGCGCGGAGAAAATATTTCGCCGCATGCAACTTTCGTCCGAACTCGACGAAAGAATTCGTGACTGTGAACTCTCTATTTGGCAGAAACATATAGAAAATTAAATAATTTCATGAAGAAGTGCGACATAGATTCTATAGTAAATGAACAGTCCATACACCAATTCCATTTAACTCTGAAATTATGGCAAGTAATAGACAAACTTACGCTGCAATGAAGGATTTAACATGGATGCCGTTTTGACTGGCACTTCTCGTAATGAAAACAATTCCTTCGACGTTTTCACATACACGTCGCACAATAAATCTACTGCTAGGCACTTTTAGTATTACACATTTACTTTACACTAAAACAATATTATTTTTAACGATAATAATACGGCGACAAGACATGCGCGTCCGACACAAGTTACAAGAGACAAGAGAAGAATGAGTAACTGTTCATCGAGAATATCTCGTACCTCCAAAAAAAAAAAAAGTGTGTAAAAGTGTTCTTCTTCTGTCCGTTTTTCGCGCCGCGGTTTTCAAAGTCAATAACTCACTGCATCTCTGACGGCGCTTCGACAATAAACAAGTTACGTCACAGGTCGTTCACCTTTTACATTCTCGCAACATTATTTGCTAACTGTAGCTGTTGCCGAGCGACTGATCGATTAGTGAATGATTTAAAATGATAAGACAATCTCATTATGTTACAAATGCTACTGGGCCTTTTCTTATTAGGGACCATAGGATCCTTTGAGGGCTAGGGGATGGCGATAATTTTTGCGTTCTTCCACTGTGGGTGGGCCATTTGTGAGACAGAGGTTCAGGATGCTGGTAAACGAGACCAGTGGTTTGTATGGGAGCCAGTGGAGATGTTTGTTTAAGATGCCATCAAAATCTGCAGCCGGCTGCTCATGCTTCCACCACAGGATCCGTTCGATTTCCGCTGGGGACTTAGGTGAGAGGCAGTCAGAGGTGGTCTTTGTCTGAAAGCAGCAACGGCCGCTAGAATATCGTGTATATCTTGGCATTCATCAGGTGTGAGACCCTGGATGAGCAAATGGTTCTGGGTCTCAAACGCATTGGCCAAAGTTTCTACAACATGGAGGACATCATAACCAATCCACTGCACAGATGAGATGGTTGGTCTTCACTGAAAAGTGCCACAGGGCTCAGACAAAAGCCTATTCGAATATATGTTGGATGAGGAAGGTGGACATCTTGTCCTCCCATCGTTCCGTTTTCCAATCAGCGAGCCTGTTGGTGAATTCACGATGTACACACTTCATACGATACTTATCGAGAGGATCGTGAATTTGCTTCCACAACCTGCAGTAGTAGTTCTTAGGGATTTTGAGTTCGTGCAAGAGGGGAGTCAAGTCATCCAGTGGGGTTAAAGGCTTTGGGACAATGGAAGTAGAGACGTTCATCACCTTTTAAATTTTTTGTGGTGAGGTAATCAACGGCACTAATCACATTGGCAGACATTGTTAGGTTAGAAGTAGCCAAGTGGTGTTATTAAGAATCCTGGAAAATTTGATGGTCAAGGAAGAATGGAGGTCTAAAGACAGAGGGACGTCAGTACAGTGCATGAGCACGGGGTCATTGTCAGAGGCCAGTTCCTGGAGTGTTTCCAATGAAAACTACACCACAGTGTTCTTGAAAAATGAGCACATCCAGAATGTCCAGCTGGCAGTCAGAGCAGACTGGTATATGGGTGGGAGTGTGGGCTCCAAAGACTGACAGCGGCAGAGGATCTTCTAGGTCAAGGAGGAGTTTGCCCTTGGGATTAGCAACGCAATAATTCCAAGCCATATGCTTGGCATTGAGATCTGCCCCAACAAAGTGTTTATCAAATTATGTGAAGAAGTGGTAGGTTAGGGGTCAAATACGCCACTGCATAAGTTATAGCACCAAGACGGGTATAAACTGCCATAGCCTCTATACGTTCGAGTGGTCAGGCAAACTCGTGATTATGAATGAGAGACTTATGCAGAAACACAGCTGTGCCCCCACCTCAGCAATGTAGGCAGCCAGTGTGATAGCAAACCATGTTGTGGAGACGAAAATCGTCAGCCAGCTGCAACTGGGTTTCTGATACAAGTAAAGTGTCCACAGAGTGGTCTTGGAGGGAAGTGTTCAGTTCAGTCTTCATACCTTTAAGGCCATTAGCACTAAAAATACAGACAACTAGATTCCAAGGGGACTGATGGTTATATAGTGGGCGATCCGCCACTATAAAAAAATGTAGTGGGCGTTGGTATGCATCACAGAAGACGAATGAGCAGGACGAGACTAAGCTGCAGCAGCGAATGTGGTCATAGGGGTGAAGCTGGAGGGGTTCTCCTGTGCCGCAGACGCATCAGGCACCTGAGCAGCAGTGGTGCGATGGTCGTCGGATGTAGCCCCTAAGATGGGGAAATGGGTGGCGTCCCATGCTGGCAGGGATGACAAATTCGTCCTTGGTTTCCTTCATGGAGGGCAGGAAGACTTCGTAGCCTTCTGGTATATAGGAGGACCCTTCCAGGAATCCAGATGTTGGGGATCGTCAGAAGTGCGCAAACAGCAGGCACTTGTGGGCTTTTCTGAGGCCAGGAGTTTTCAGTCCTCTGACAGATGTGAGCCAGCACACTTGACGCACCAAAAAGGCAGTGAACAGTAGTTGCCGGTGTGATGCAAACATTAACACCTACGGCAGGTGGAGGGGTCGTTGCGACTTTCATATAAGTCGATAACCACCTTGGTACCCAGTCGATACCTGTTTTGGTAAATGCGTTCAACGTCCTCTCTCCTAATAAAGGAGACAACATGGGTGGGCATAGGCATTGATTTCCGGGTCTCAGGGTCCCTCTTGTTGTATTGGTGGACCAAAGGGTCCAGCAACTTGAGATGGTGTAATTCATCCCCGACATCTGTTTCTGTAACTTAGCAAGGAATGTCTTTGATTACGATTTTTGTCCTTATGTCGCTAGAAGCCTGATGTGTGTAGTAGTCCATAGCTGAGCACTTCACAGAGGACTTGGGGGTAATCATCCACGGTGTCAAGCAGGTACTTGACGTGGTCTTTCTGGTATGCTGCCCGCAGTTAGCCAACAATAATGCGTTGGAGTTCATTTGATGTAGTTGGCGGGATCGTAAACAACGATAAGAGGGATCTTCTCCTTCTTTGTTGGTGGTGGCGGCAGATTCTAAGAAGCGGGGTTGAGAGGAAGATCCCTGTCCTGGTCCATGGCAGCAACAGGTGGCAATGCTCCATGTGCATAGGCATCGGAATCCGAATCACGGCCGCTGCGACGGGCGCTAGCGAAAGACCGTTTAGACTGTCGACCACGGGGTAGACCGACAGGGTTGGAATCCACAGGAGTCCCGTGGGGCGGACGAGATGGTGGAGATGAAGCAGCACCCGACGGGACGTCCACATGTCAATCGGTTGTATTAGTGCTAGGGGCCGACTTGGCTTGACCATCATTAGGTGAGAGGTCTATCACCAGGCAGCCATTGGAATTGTCGGAGGGCGAAGAGGAATGTCGGTCCCTCAGGCGTGGCTGTGTACAGGGTTCACGTGAATCGGTATCATTCTCAGCAGCTATCGGTGACTTGGGGCGGGCGGCACAACGCGCTCGGTCCTTAGCCCGTTGGGTGGTGTCAGTATCAGCGCAGGCGCCAGCGTGCCTGGACGGCCGTCGAGCGGCTGGTGACACATTGCCGCGCGAAGGGGAGGGGGAAGAGTCGCTTAACCACTGGCTCCTGTCCTTGGCCCCACTTATGCTTCGCCCTGGGCCGTCTGACGTGGTCAGGGCGCTGGCAGGCTATAGACACCTGTCGCCTATATATGGCCGGTACAACGGGGAGCGTACGGAGTAACAAAAACACCTTGGAATGCCAGTGACAAACCAGTGTCGACTCAAAGACTACACAACGCTGAGCAACACTCGTGACCGTAACGAACCCCGCGCACGTACTGGCAACACGTCAGAGCTCCAACCTGACTGACGTTAAATAAGCATACTTCGCCTACTTTATAAGTGAACGGAAAGGGATAAAGTCATAGTAACTGGAACCCTCTGCCATGCACTTAGAGTGATTCGCAGCGTATAGTTGTATAGATAAACAAGTTTCAGAACAGTCCCGAAAACTGTTAACAGATGGCGCTGTAATTGTAAATAGTGCGCCTGAGGTCAGGGTGATCAGTTCCACCACTGACACGTGAAATGAGGTTAGCGTACCAAAGGAAGAGGTTGAAATCATGTATTCTGTTGAACGACGCGCTTCTTCGATACTGCAACGCCACTGGTTAGAACGCATTCCAGCGGTAACAAGGTGCAGTTGTCACACTATTTAATGTTCCAAAAAGACCCGACGCAGAAACATTCGCAAGCTCTCCGCCAAATTGGGTAATCTTGGCCCCACGGAAACTGTAGTTATTCCTGAAAATGTTCCCATGGTTTCTGGAAACATTCAGCAAAATCCAAGGAATTACGTTCTAAAAATTGAAGAAGAGGTCGAAGCGTTCCAGAACGCAGAAAATATTCAGACGGAGCCTACACGTGTTTCTGTTCACAACATAAAACCACCTATACTAACTTTGTGGCAGTGGGCTGAGAGCAAACCACATTCTCACACTGACTGATAATGAAGGATTTGATGTTGACGGCATCTGCAGATGAAGCACATTCTTACCTGAATGGAGTCATGAAGAAACAAAACTGGCAATTTTGAGGTTGCAAAAATCTGCTTATGTGTGAAAGGAAACAACTGCATTTTCCCAAAGTTACTTTTTCGGCAAGGAAGTGATTTCCACAATACGGACAGTACACTTTTGACACTGCGGCGTTTCCAAGTGTGAGAATCAGTACGTTGTCGGAAAAGGAGACAGTCATAGGTCACACACACACAAATTCTTCGCTGTCGAATTCACCGGCATCGCATTACTGCAGCAAATTGCACTACATTGTTGTGTGTGTGTGTGAAATCTTATTGGACTTAACTGCTAAGGTCATCAGTCTCTAAGCTTACACACTACTTAACCTAAATTATCCTAAGGACAAACACACACACCGATGCCCGAGGGAGGACTCGAACCTCCGCCGGGGCCAACCGAACAGTCCATGACTGCAGCGCCTCAGGCCGCTCGGCTAATCCCGCGCAGCTGCACTTCATTGTTACTCTTGCGGACAGTACGAAGTCGGAGTATTCTGATATGACAGAATACCCCCACCTCCTCGTTTTCTTCGTTCTCGCTCTCCAGGAAAGCAGCTTTATATAATTGCTAATCGCAAATTTTAGATTATAGCACCCCTCCCCCCCCCCCCCCCCGCTAATGAACCTTGGACCTGGCCGTTGGTGGGGTAGTTTGCGCGCCTCAGCAATAGAGATAGCCGTACCGTAGGTGCAGCCACAATGGAGGGGTATTTGTTGAGAGGCCAGACAAAAGTGCGGTTCCTAAAGAGGGGGAGCAGCGTTTTCGGTAGTTTCAGTGGCATCAGTCTGGATGATTGGTGATCTGTCCTTGTAACATTACCAATACGGTCTTGCTGTGCTCGTACTGCCAACGGCTGAGAGCAAGGGGAAATTACAGCCTCAATTTTTCCCGAGGGCATGCAGTTTTACTGCACGGTGTCCTCTTGGGTAAAATATTCCAGAGGTAAAATAGTCCCCCATTCGGATCTTCGGGTGAGTACTACTCAGGATGACGTTATTATTGGAAAAAGAAACTGGCGTTCTACGGATCGGTGAGTGAAGTGTCAGTTGCCTTCATCGGACAGGAAGGTTAAAAAGTTTTAGAAGGGGAATGGATAGGTTCGTAGTAAAGGAGGAACAAGACTTCTGGTCAGGTGAATACAGGGTTATAAATATAAACCCAATTAGGGGTAATGCAGGAGTAGGCTTCATAAGGAATAAAAACTAGGACGCGGATAAGCTACTACGAACAGCATAGTGGCAAAATATACACGAAGCCCACGCCTACCAATCTAGTACACGTCTATATGCCAGATAACTCCGCAGATGATGAAGAGATTGGAGAAATGTATGATGCGATGAATAATATTATTCAGATAGTTAAGGGAGACGAAAATTTAATAGTCATGGCGGACTGGAATTAGATAGTAGGGAAATGAAGAGAAGGAAAAGTAGTAGGTGAATATGGACTCGGGATAAGGAATGAAAAAGGAAGCCGCCCAGTAGAATTTTGCGCAGAGCATAACTTAATCATAGCTAACACTTGGTTTGAGAATCATAAAAGAAGGCTGTATACATGAAGAGGCCTGGAGATTTCAGATAGTTTATTTAATGGTAAGACAGAGATGTAGGGACCAGAATTTAAATTGTAAGACATTTCCAGGGGCAGATGTGGATTCTGACCACAATTTATTGGTTATGAACTGTAAACTAAATCGAAAGAAATTGCAAAAACGTAGGAATTTCAGGAGATGGTACCTGAATAACCTGAAAGAATCAGATGTTGTAGACCGTTTTAGAGAGAGCATTAGGAAATAATTGGCAAATACAGGGCAAAGAAACACAGTAGAAGGTGAATGGTTAACTCTGAGAGATGAAATAGTGAATGCATCAGAGGATCGAGTAGGTAAAAGACGATGGCTAGTAGAAAGCCTTGGATAACACAAGGGATATTGAATTTAATCAATTAAAGGAGAATATATAGAAATACAGTGAATGAAGCAGGAGAAAAGGAATAAAACCGTCTCAAAAATGAGATCGAGAGAAGTGCAAAATGGCCAAGCATGGCTTGGTTGAGGACAAATGTAAGGATGTGGAGACAAGTATGACTAGGGGTAAGATGGATACTGCCTACGGGAAAATTATAGAGACCTTTGAAGAAAGTGAACCACCTGTATGAATATCTAGAACGCAGATGGAAAACCAGTCTTACGCAAAGAAGGAGTATATAGAGGGTCTATGTAAGGGTGATATACTTGTGAACAGTGTTATGGAAATGGTCATAGATGAAGATGAAATGGGAGATATGATACTTCGTGAAGAATTATGGCTATGGGTCTGAGCACTATGGGACTTAACATCTATGGTCATCAGTCCCCTAGCGCTACTTAAACCTAACTAACCTAAGGACAGCACACAACACCCAGACATCACGAGGCAGAGAAAATCCCTGAACGCGCCGTCGTGCAGAATTAAGAAAAGCACTGAAATACCTAAGTCAAAAACAGACCCCGGGAGTAGACAACATTTCACTAGAACCACTGATAGCCTTGGGAGAGCCAGTCTTACCATCTGGTAATCACGATGTATGTGACAGGTGAAACATCCTCAGATTTCAAGAAGAATGTACTAATTCCAATTCCAAAGAAAGCAAGTGTTGGCAGGTGTGAAAATTACCGAAGTATCAGTTTAATAAGTCACAGTTGCAAAATACTAACATGAATTATTTACAGACGAATGGAAGTACTGGTAGAACTGACCTCGGGAGAGATCAGTTGGGATTCCATAGAAATGCTGGAACACATGGGGCAACACTGACCCTACGACCTATCTTATAAGATAGGTTAAGGAAAGGCAAACCTACATCTCTAGAATTTTTAGATTTAGGTAAAGCATTTGGTAATGTTGACTGGAATACTCTCTTTCAAATTCTGAAGATGGCAGAGGTCAAATACAGGGAGCGATAGGCTATTTACAATTTGTACAGAAACAAGATGACAGTTATAAGAGTCGAGGAACACGACGGGACTCGAATGTGTGTGAAGTCTTATGGGACTTAACTGCTAAGGTCATCAGTCCCTAAGCTTACACACTACTTAACCTAAATTATCCTAAGGACAAACACACACACCCATGCCCGAGGGAGCACCCGAACCTCCGCCGGGACCAGCCGCACAGGCCATGACTGCAGCGCCTTAAGACCGCTCGGCTAATCCCGCGCGGCATAGAGCACTAAAGGGAAGCAGTGGTTGGGAAGGGAGTGAGACAGAGTTGTAAGCTATCCCCAATGTTATTCAATCTGTATATTGAGCAAGCTGTAAAGGAAACAAAAAAATTCGGCGTAGGAATTAAAACCCAAGGAGAGGAAATGTAAGCTTTGAGGATTGTCGATGACGTTTTAATTCTGTCGGAGAGAGCAAAGGCCCTGGAAGAGCTGTTGAACGAAATGGATAGTGTCTTGAAGGAAAATATAAGATGAACATTTACAAAAGCAAAAAGAGTATAATGGAATGTGGTCAAATTAAATCAGGTGATGCTGAGGGAATTAGAGTAGGAAATGAGACAGTTAAAAGTAGTAAATGAGTTTCGCTATCTTGGAAGCAAAGTAACTGATGTTGGTCGAAGTAGAGAGGATATAAAATGTAGACTGGCTCTAACAAGAAAAGCGTTTCCGAAGAAGAGAAATTTGTTAACATCGAGTATAGATTTAAGTGTCAGGAATATTTTTCTGAAAGTTCAAAAATAGTTCAAATGGCTCTGAGCACTATGGGACTTAACTTCTGATGTCATCAGTCCCCTAGAACTTAGAACTACTTAAACCTAACTAACCTATGGCCATAACACACATCCATGCGCGAGGCAGGATTCGAACCTGCGACCGTAGCGGTCGCGCGGTTCCAGACTGTAGCGCCTAGAACCGCTCGGCCACTCCGGCCGGCTTTCTGAAAGTATTTGTATGGAGTGTAGCCATGTATGGAAGTGAAATATGGACGATAACGGGTTTAGACAAGAATAAGTTAGACAAGAAGAAATGTGGTGGTATAGAAAAATGCTGAAGAATGCTAATGGTGAGGTACTGAATAAAATTGGAGAGGAGAGGAATTTGTGACACAACCTGGCTAAAAGACGCGATCGGTTGGTAGGACACGTTCTAAGGCATGAAGGGATCATCACTTTAGTATTTGAGAGATGCGTGGAGGGTAAATATCGTAGAGGGAGATCAAGAGATGAATACAATTAGCAGATTCTGAAAGATGTAGATTTCAGTAGTTACTCGGAGATGAAGAAGCTTGCACAGGATAAAGTAGCATGGAGAGCTGCATCAAACCAATCTCTGGACTGTAGACCACAACAACAACACCATGAAACATCTTACAATGTATTTGTAGAAATGTAGGCTGTATGTCGGAATGGAATCCGTAGCTGCGACTCGAGAGGAAGTCGCCATTTTTATGCCAGCCAATCGTTTAAATAATCAAGCAGCAATGAAATTCAAATTATTAAGTACATACTGAGATGTCTTCGCAAGACACCACTCGCACGTTCGCCGTCGAGAGCTCGCCAGTGCAGATGTCAGTGTCTGCGGACCCCGAAGGGTGGCGCCTTCGTGACAGTATACGCAAATCAGGGGCGGCACCACCCCTCTCCAGGAAGAGTACGCGACATAACAGCCCTCACTTGGCTCTGGCGTAAAGGACGCCGACGACAGAGCACGGGGACCAGCCCTTCAGCTCACATCGTTTCCTCAGTTCCACGGGACAGCGGCTGCCTACGTCATGGTTAGTTAGGTCTGCGACAATCAGCGCCGCTAGAAAGATAGTTTGCTGCTGAGTTGACAATAGACCTTATTCATGGAAGTGGAAATGCTTATGATGTTCTACATAACTGCTTCTCAAAAGATAAATATGTATTTTATCATTCAGATATAGCATTGTCTACTGATATTCTGTAGTGTGCTCAGGTACCCTGGCCTCGAGGCCTCGAGGATTAATCTACGAATTTCTGTTGTGACCACCAGAGAAACAACACATACAACATAGAACCTCACTGCTGTAAGACGTGAAATATTCGGCCTCTTACAGACGTGTAAAATACACATTCCTCCGTGCCTGTTTCGAACCGAGTAAAACAGGCCTTTAGATGTGTACACTTTACCATGGTATGGGGAGCCATATATAAATCAAATTTAAAATGCAAGTAGTTTTAAGTGTTAGTGTGTGCCAGAGAGTGACACAATACATCAATCAGTATACAACCATAGAGATTTTTAAGTGGAAAAAAGACTGAAGGGATACATTACTGGCCATTAAAATTGCTACACCAAGAAGAAATGCAGATGGTAAATGGGTATGCATTGGACAAATATGTTATACTAGAACTGACATGTGATTACATTTTCACGCAATTTGGGTGCATAGATCCTGAGAAATCAGTACCCAGAGCAACCACCTCTGGCCGTAATAACGGCCTTGATACGCCTGGGCATTGAGTCAAACAGAGCTTGTATGGCGTATACAGACACAGCTGCCCATGCAGCTTCAACACGATACCATAGTTCATCAAGAGTAGTGATTGACTTATTGTGACGAGCCGGTTGCTCGGCCACCATTGACCAGACGTTTTCAGTTGGTGAGAGATGTGGAGAATGTGCTGGCCAGGGCAGCAGTCGAGCATTTTCTGTATCCAGAAAGGCCCGTACAGGACCTGCAACAAGCGGTCGTGCATTATCCTCCTGAAATGTCGAGTTTCGCAGGGATCGAATGAAGGGTAGAGCCACGGGTCGTAACACATCTGAAATGTAACGTCCACTGTTCAAAGTGCCGTCAATGCGAACAAGAGGTGTTCGAGACGTGTAACCAATGGCACCCCATACCATCACGCTGGGTGATACGCCAGTATGGCAATGACGAATACACGCTTCCAATTTGCGTTCACCGCATTGTCGCCAAACACGGATGCGACCATCATGATGCTGTAAACAGAACCTGGATTCATCCGAAAAAATGACGTTTTGGCATTCGTGCACCCAGGTTCGTCGTTGAATACACCATCGCAGTCGCCCCTCTCTGTGATGCAGCGTCAAGGGTAACTGCAGCCATGGTCTCCGAGCTGATAGTCCATGCTGCTGCAAATGTTATCGAACTGTTCGTGCAGACGGTTGTTGTCTATCAAACGTCCCCAACTGTTGAATCAGGGATCGAGACGTGGCTGCAAGATCTGTTACAGCTATGCGGATAAGATACCTGCCATCTCGACTGATAGTGGCCGTTGGGATCCAGCAAGGCGTTCCGTATTGACCTCCTGAACCCACCGATTCCATATCCTGCTAACAGTCATTGGATCTCGACCAACGCGAGCAGCAATGTTACGATACGATAAACCGCAATCGCGATAGGCTACAATCCGACTTTTATCAAAGTCGGAAACGTGATGGTACGCATTTCTCCTCCTTACACGAGGCATCACAACAACGTTTCACCAGACAACGCCGGTCAACTGCTGTTTGTGTATGAGAAATCGGTTGGAAACTTTCCTCATGTCACGTTGTAGGTGTCGCGACCGCCTCCAACCTTGTGTGAATGCTCTGAAAAGCTAATCATTTGCATATCACAGCATCTTCTTCCTGTCGGTTAAATTTCTTGTCTGTAGCACGTCATCTTCGTGGTGCAGCAATTTTAATGGCTAGTAGTGTACTTGGTTCTACAGTGTGCTCTCAGGTCTGGAGAAGTGGAGTACCTCACCTTGCTCTTTGTGTCCGACGGCTATAAAACCCAATCAGAGCTCCTAGACACTATCGACTTATTTTGGACCGCCTCCACGGGGGATTAAAAAAGCTACCCACGCCGCTCGTTAGGTGTACTCTGGGCTTAGCTCCGGAAAAGCTGCCAGGGCGCACATTTTCTGTAAATGGCGAGGATTAAGAGGAAAGAGAGGGAGATTCTCGTGTGTGCGTGCGTGTGTGTGTGTGTGTGTGTGTGTGTGTGTGTGTGTGTGTGTGTGTGTCAACAAACTGATGTTGGGAACATCCGCTAGTGCATTGCACATAAAGAGAAAGAAGAGGAGAGAGAGGATGAACTCTCTTTAATCTCTGCCGATGAGCCGCGCACGTGAATTTTTTAGTACAGTAATTTACTCTTCACTGCGATAAGAAGGGCATTCTTTTTCGGCTGCCTTTCGCATATATCTCTTTGACAAAAAAAAGCACTCCTTTGTCATCCATGTTTGTGCAGAATTTTTTCGCTTTATTGCAAAGAGCATAATATAGTGGAATGACGATTCGACTGTAGAGGTTATTGGAGGATCTGCTTCCTGCACCTTTTCGTACCTGTTCTTCCATTATCTAAATAGCTTCCTTGCAACGCGAGTACATTAGAATTCCGCTAATAATTAATAGTAAGGAAAGGGCTCTGGTCTTCGTCGATCCTGAAACCACCAAGAAATGTCATATTTCTAGAATCTGGCAACTGTAGCCCCTCAGTGCGCATACACCGCATCAGGTATTCTTCTAATTGTGCGGTCGCCCCGTATCTGCACAGGGTCAGCACGGTTATTTACGGATTAGTCGTGGTTAGTTTCAGGGGTGGCCATATGCTCTTCCATTGCCACTCCGGATGGTATAAATGTATCCCAACTGTCTCGAAGCTGTGTTAATCGTGTGAGAGTGAGCGAAAATTGTTTTTTAGTAATTTTGCCTTACGACCCCGTCTTGCGCTCGTAGTGAAATCGCCTTCATTGGTGAAAGCCTTTGGCTTGTGTTCGAAGTTTTCCTCACTGGTTTTGTCCAAAACGGAAGGTGTTTGTAATGCCTGCAAAAAATTTCTTTGGAAGTAGTGATGGCAGGCAGGGATCGTTGTATTTGGATTCCATAGCAATGCCCTGATGGCATCGATAGTTACATTTCAGTGAGGCTCACCACAGACACCATGGCAGAGGATGGAACGGTGAAAAGGCAGCCGCTGTCCGATGGCTTGGAAGTCGATCTTCGTGTTTCAGCTTCGACAGACGATAGCAGCAAAGAAGCTGTCACAATTTGTTCTCAAGTGGTCGGAATAAACCAATGAAGCAATCACCCGCATGGATTGTACACCACTGTCAAAGAACCTGGTTATAAACTTGGAGAAACGCTGGCTCTACAACTGCTGCGTACTATTTCGCATTAACGAAATATATACATCAAAAACAACTTTTGCAGCACCTTGGTTACGGGAGTTCTGGAACTTGTACAGGTAATTGGAATAGAGATCAATGTTAAAATCATTTCCGCCCTTTTTATTGCCCATGAAAACCGCACATTGCATGTTGTTCCACCATACAGTGAGACCTTCAGATGTGGTGGTCCAAATTGCTGTACACACCGGTACCTCTGATACACAGGAGCACGTCCTCTTGCATTGATGCATGCCTGTATTCGTCGTGGCATGCTATCCACAAGTCCATCAAGGCACTGTTGGTCCAGATTGTCCCACTCCTGAACGGCGATTCGGCGTAGATCCCTCAAAGTGGTTGGTGGCTAAAGTCGTCCATGAATAGCCCTTTTCAGTCTATCCCAGGCATGTTAGATAGGGTTCATGTCTGGAGAACATGCTGCCCACTCTAGTCGAGCGATGTCGTTATCCTGAAGGAAGCCATTCACAAGATGTCACGATGGGGGCGCGAATAGTCATCTACGAAGACAAATGCCTCGCCAATATGCTGCCGATATGGTAGCACTATCGATCGGAGGATGGCTTTCACATACCGTACAGCCACTACGGCGCCTTCCATGACCACCAGCGGCGTACGTAGGCCCCACATAATGTCAACCCAAAACAGCAGGGAACTTCCACCTTGCTGTGATCGTTAGACAGTGTGTCTAAGGCGTTCAGCCTGACCGGGTTGCCTACAGTCACGTCTCCGACGATTGTCTGGTTGAAGGCACATGCGACACTCATCAGTGAAGAGAACTTGATGCAGATCCTGAGCGGTCCATTCTTCGTGTTGTTGGGCCCATCTGTACTGCGCTGTATGGTGTCGTGGTTGCAAAGATGGACCTCACCATGGACGTCGGGAGTGAACTTGCGCATCATGCAGCCTACTTCGCATAGTTTGAGTCGTAACACGACGTCCTGTGGCTGCACGAAAAGCATTACTCAACATGGTGACGTTGCTGTCAAGGTTCCTCCGAGCCATAATCCATAGGTAGTGGTCATCCACTGCAGTAGTAGCCCTTGGGCGGCCTGCGCGAGGCGTGTCATTGACAGTTACTGTCTCTCTGTATCTCCTCCAGGTCGGAACAACATCGCTTTGGTTCACTCTGAGACGCCTGGATACTTCCCTTGTTGAGAGCCCTTCCTGGCACAAAGAAACAATGCGGAAGCGATCGAACCATGGTATTAACAAATGGTTCAAATGGCTCTGAGCAGTATGGGACTTAACTTCGGAGGTCATCAGTCCCCTAGAACTTAGAACTACTTAAACCTAACTAACCTAAGGACAACACACGGTATTAACAGTCAAGGCATGGTTGAACTACAGACAACACTACCCATGTACTTCCTTCCTGGTGGAATGACTGGAACTAATCGGCTGTCGGTCTCCCTCCGCCTAATAGGCGCTGCTCATGCATGGTTTTTTGCATCTTTGGGCGGGTTTTGTGACATATCTGAATTGTCAAAGGGACTGTGTCTGTTGGAAATGCTGTATGACTAGGGCCTCCTGTCGGGTAGACCGGTCGCCTGGTGCAAGTCTTCCAAGCTGACGCTACTTCAGCGACTTACGTGTCGTTGGGGATGAAATGATGATGGTAAGGACAACACAACACCCAGTCCCTGAGCGGAGAAAGTCTCCGACCCATCCGGGAATTGAACCCGGGCCACAAGGTATGACATTCTGTCCCACTGATCACTCAGCTACCAGGGGTGGACTACTGTGTCTATTATACAATATCCACAGTCCACGCCTCTCTTCAGGAGTTTGGGAAACGGGGTGATGCAAAACTTTTTTCATGTGTGCATATTTTTTAGAGTACATTGCTTGCACGTTACGTAGCACAAAGTTAATTTACAAGACAAATTTGGTATTATCTTACAGGAAGTATTTCGTTAGTGCTAAATAATAAGTAAGAAACGATGGACCATATTGCTTCTGCAGAAAAGGCATCGGTGCACCCTGTCTTTTGTGCGTGAGGGCGCATAAATATTAATTGTCAACAAGCTGGCGCTTGTGACTGAACCTTCCGAAGAAGGGCGCCGGTAAAGAAATTAAATTTCTTTTATCCAGTTGGTTGCTTATTATTTCGTTATATACAACTACAGCTGCTGAGGGTGAATAAAACAGTATCAGGTCTTGTTCCTCCGCTGTTATCCACCTACCATTCTCCAGTACCGCATTCATTGTGTATCGCACGCCTTCCTTAAATAACACTTCCGTTCCGCTAAAGTTTTCCGTGTTGCTTATTATCTCATTGCCACGTATTTAGTTCAGTTTAGGTGTCGTGACTTGTAGTAGTATTGAGTAAGTGTCCGCTACAAAGAGATAATCTCGTAAAGCATGTAGTTTATCGTGGGACCGTATGTTACTTATGTTTCAGTATCACAGTACTGTAGTCTTGCATGATGTGTAAATAATTTACCACCGTGTATTACCCGCCCACTGGAAAGGCTTCTCCAGGGGTTGAATGTCACTTATTTCCATGTGATCGTCAACAGTGTTCAGTGAGGTCGTAGTCATGTCGACATCCTCTGTCTTCTGTGTTCTGGCCTCCTCTCCGTCTGCAGTAGCTTTTTTTTATCTTCCTGCTTCTTTTTAGTTAGTCGTGTAACAGATGAACCTTTTGTCCAGATTTTTTGCCAAGCAGTCTCGTTGATATCTGTTGATCAGTGTGATACTTTTCACTTTTGTTTCCAGTTAAGCCTGAAGAATGTTTTGCAACGCACCACGTACTGTACCGTCAGTGTCCGTATGATGTGTGTCCCTATTTCCACCGTTGTTTCCCTCGTATGCTGCCACTAACTGGAGCGAGATTTCCCCTGCTCTTTGGTATCCTAGGGAGATGGTGTTTCTTTATTGCGACACCTCGCTGTTGCGTACTACACTGGCATGACAAAAGTCGTGGGATTCTCCTGATATCGTATCGGATCTCCATTTGTTCGACCTAGTGCAGCCTCTCGACGTGGGGTAGACTGAGTAAGTCGTTGGAAGTCCTCTGCTGAAATATTGAGCCATGCTGCCACTGTAGCCGTCCATATAAGCGAAAGTGTTGCCGGTGCAGGATTTTGTATATGAACTGACCACTTAATAATGTCCGATAAATGTTCGATGGGATACATGTCAGGCGACCTTAGTTGTCAAATAATTCGTTCGAAACGTCCAGAATGTTCTTCAAACCAGTCGTAAGCTGTGGCCCAGATAAATCCATGAAAGTTCCATCGTTGTTTGGGATCATGATGTCCATGAATGGCCCAAATGGTCACTAAGTAGCTGAACGTCACCATTTCCAGTCAGTGGTCGGGAACAGAGGACCCAGTCCATTCCATGTAATAACACCCCACGCCGTTACTACCAGCTTGCACAGTGCTTTTGTTGACAACTTGGCTCCATGGCATCCTGGGATCTGCGTCAGACTCACATCCTACTATCAGCTCTTACCAACTAAAATCGGGACTCATCCAACCAGGCCACGGTTTTCCAGTCCCCACGATCCAACCTATATGGCCACGAGCCCAAAGATACGCTGCAGGCGATGTCGTGCTATTAGCAAAGGTACTCGCATTGGTTGTCTGCTGCCGTAACCCATTAACACCAAATTTCACTGCACCCTCCTAACAGATACGTTCGTCATACATCCCACACTGATTTCTGCGGCTACTTCATGCATTGTTCGTCGTCTACGAGCACTGACAACTTTACGCAAACTATGCCACTCTCGGTATGCGTTGTCGGAGATGAGAAGTAACACCTGAAATGTGGTATTATCAGCACGCTGTTGACAATGAGGAAGTGGAAAGCAACATGCGTCTATCTCCAGCTATCATTCCGCGTCTAAAGTCTTTTGATTCCCTTTGTGCGGCAACAATCACGTCGGGAACCGTTTCATACGAAGCACCTGAGTAAAATCACCGCTCCACCAATGCACTGCCTTTTCTGCCTTGCGCCGCGCGGGGTAGCCGCTCGATCTGAGACGCCTCTCATGGTTCACGCTGCTCCCTCTGTCGGCGGTTCGAGTCCTCCCTAGGGCATGTGTGTGTGTGTGTGTGTGTGTGTGTGTGTGTGTGTGTCTGTGTGTGTGAGTGTGTGTGTGTGTGTGTGTGTGTGTGTGTGTTTGTGTGCGTGTGTATGTGTGTGTGTGTGTGTGTGTGTGTGTGTGTGTGTTGTCCTTCGCGTAAGTTAGTTTCAGTTAGATTAAGTAGTGTGTAACCCAGGGACCAATGACCTCACCAGTTTGGTCCCATAGGAACTTAGTACCAATTTCTACATTGCGTATGTGATACTACCGCCATCTGTATGCGTGCATATAGCTTTATTATGACTTTTGCGAGCTTAGTGTATCACTGAGGTTGTGTGGACTCATTTTCTAATCTATTCTGGGTTGCCCCCTGTTCTCCTCTCATAAGTAGTTCATTACTTGCAGCAGTTCGACTCCCGACTTCTTGGCTATCATGTTGGCTGTTTCCTAAGACCTGGCTTCTCAAAGCCGATATCGACATATTGGTGAGCGGGCGTTGGCATAACATGAACGTTGGTGGGAACCCTCCCTTGATCCTTGTCGTCCCTTTTGATCAAGTTGTCAAGCCTTCTGGAAGCTTGTCTGTTATGAGGACATTTTGCCTTCTGGTGGTCAGCAGAACCTTAAGTTGCCCAAGCTCTATACCCGTCATAAATTATGAACGCGAGGAAGACTTGAATCATACCGTAGGACGATGTATGTCTCTTGATGTATATTTTAACGTTCTTTACACCATTCTTTAAGTTAAAATATCTATTTTATGTCGACCTTTCGCCCTTAATCTGCATGACGTTCCGATGATATTGAGGAGGTGTTGATCCTGCTGAACTCGATTACAAATGGAAAGTTAAACACCCGCACGTTGTGTAGTCTAACACAGAATACACGATGACGATGTTGACATTTTCGCCAATCGCTAGAGTTTATTAATATTTCATTAACTCTCAGGCAAATTTCTTCCTTAATTGCTTTAACATTGATGGCATTTCCTACGAATTCATATGCAAAATCTAGCACCTAACTATCTCTCAACGCCGTATATCCAAGACTTTAGGTCGTTCGCTACAAAAAGGAAACGCGAATTTCAACGGTGTCTTCCTATCCAGCTCATTCATGTTACAATCAAAAAATGTCCTCACTATATCAACACTCCGTCTGGCAGCCGGCGTTGGCTACTGCAGGCGAAAAGCGCACTGCCGCCCACACCTGCTCACCACGACATCCAGGACGGAGCTGACACCGGGGCCGGTCTGCCAAATGTCAAGTCATCACAATAATAAGCTCTGGCTTCATCAGTACTCTAGTCGTGCTCATCGATAAAACAAAAACAAAATGGTTCAAATGGGTCTGAGTATTATGGCACTTAATTTCTGAGGTCATCAGTCCCCTGGAACTTAGAACTACTTAAACGTAACTAACCCAAGGACACCACACACATCCATGCCTGTGGCAGGATTCGAACCTGCGAGCGTAACGGTCGCTCGGCCACCTCAAAACAAAAACACCCATACACTCCTTCTCTTCTGCTGCTATCCGCTTCTGGAACTAGCTACAGTGTGCTCATTACAGTGCTGTGTTGCTTGTAAGGAGAACACTTCCTTCCATTACCTTGACAACCTTTCCCTAAGAACTTACGTTTTCCTTTAGCTTTGTCTTTGCCAACCAATAGACCAAATTCTCACACCTTCTCCCAGTTACGCTTCTTTCTACTGTCATTTCCCAGTCATACAAATTCCTTTTTCCCAACATAAACTACTCGCATCTCATCACGTTACTCTTTCCTGCCCCTTCCACCTCTCCTCTCATGTCTGTGACTGCTAGCACATACAGTTCAAATCTAACTGCTTAATATTTGTCTCTGTCTTTTTCTGCGCTATCTATGTCTTAGTAATTTCTGATAGTTGGATTTTATTTTAGATCTAACTTATAACGTGCTTGTCCTAATGAATTTAATGTAACATACGTAGAATGCCTGATTATATGTAAAAGAGAACATAATCGCCCTAACGTTGGAAGGTTAAGGAAATCAATAAATAAAATAAATACATAAATTAAGTTAAATTGCTGCCTCAGGAAGAACAGTACATAAAGAAATTATATCATTTGTGCCTGTACCGTAGTAGTAAACCCGACAATGGTTAGGAATTGTTAACTGGGAACTGAATATACATCTTAAACTCCTCCTCGCTCTACCTCCATTCCTCTATCCCCTCTCTTTGCCCAGCTCCTCGTCCTCTCCTTTTCTCTGTACGTAGTATGTTAAATTTCTCAGCGCACCCTCTCTATTCACTTACCTTTCTCTCTGATTTAGAGCCTTGTTTACTCTTACTGAAAATTGATCCTTAACTGGGATTTTAAGTCTCTTAAAATGAATGTGTATGACATGTAATGGTATCATTAGCGTATGGGGTATGAGAGAGAGCTCAACAGCTGTTGCATTTGTAAGGGTAGTAGTTTCAGTGACAGTGTTTCGCATAGTTTTAAACGCCGTTTGTGTAGGATAACAATGTTTGCCGATTCCGCGTTGTATTCTAAACATAAGCCGATAACCCATAAATACACCTTTCCTGTTTTCTGTAAAACCGACGGCAAGGAAGAAAACAAGACAAGACATTGTGATGCAGACAGTTTTGTTTGAAATTACAGAGAAATAATACATATGTAAGACGTGCGTTACCATGAAGCAGCAGCACTCCTCTCACACCATTTCACAATGGTGAACATCCTGCTCCATTTTCCGATATATTTTTATCGGTGTTTGCCGACGGCAGCCTAAGAAAGAAGCATTTAGTAATAACGTCGCCATACTTCAAATTTTCCCATTTACTGCACACACGTTGGAAAGACACGAATGCCACAATAACGCCTTGCTACATGTTGTTGCTTATATACTTGCATCAGAGTCACGCTACGTTGCATATACACTGTAGCAACGTTCTCAGATGAAAGCATCGTATAATTACTGACCTCGGTGTGTGCTCCCTCTAAACAGTGTCACACAAAAAGTGTAAATATATATACCACATTGTTTGGGTTTGGACAGGCTCACATTTGTGTGACCCAAATAGTGACAGAGAATCACCTTACGATTCCCTCCAGTTTGGCGAAGGAAAGCACGTGAGTTATTTGGAGGAAAAAAAATTGTTCAAATGGCTCTGAGCACTATGGGACTTAACATCTATGGTCATCAGTCCCCTAGAACTTCGAACTACTTAAACCTAACTAACCTAAGGACAGCACACAACACCCACTCATCACGAGGCAGAGAAAATCCCTGACCCCGCCGGGAATCGAACCCGGGAACCCGGTCTGCAGGAGAATTTTACACTAGAAAACTACCAACAGTAAAAACTAATAATGGTATTGAAGATGCCATCGACGCTACGATGAGTCACACTATTGAAGGGAAGAGGTCGATTACTTGGACTCAGATAATAAATTTATTCACTTTCCAGACATTGCGGTGGCCGAAAAAGGGACAGCACGATAGGTGGAGGACAAATGAATCAACTAGCGATAGAGAACCTTGGTTCAGAAACGACAGACGTTGAAAATTGTAAACGAAAATGACAAAGTTGCAATTACTTTGTTGGTGAATCGACGTCGGTAAAAAACCAAGTAAGACACACTTTTGCAACAATTCTATTTACCTTCACAACTTGTACAAAACGGTATATTCATAACAGTTGTTGAAAGGAGCGTCCGCTTCATTTCATGCTTACTTGACATTATCGCACAAAGTTCTGTCACCCAGATTCGATTCTATCATGCCGGTTTGAACAAACCAGATGTTCGAACAGAGTTCCAGGCAATACGAATTTCAGTTACCACGGGAATTCCATTCACCACAAGGGATCTCGTGTATAGTGTCTATCATGTCGCCCCAGAAGAATGTATCCCTTTTCGTTGGTGCAGGTGATCGATCTGGCGCCAAAGGAGGATCTCCTGTTAATCATCTTTCAGAGAACACTTGATGCAAGTAGTCGTGAGGAAGATGTGTAGAGTAAAATAGTGCTCCATCGTCTTGAAATTTTGCTGTTTGCAAAGACACTCGCGTTCGTCTTCTACTGACATAGCCCATTAATCCTAAATTTTGCAGCACTTTCTTAGCGTTTACATTCGTAGTACATCTAAAATTCATTTCTATTGTTATTTCACGTACTGTTGTCATTTGTTAGCAATAACAACTCTACCCAAACGCCGTTGCACTCGGTCATCAAGTTGAGGCCGTTCAGCCACTGCATTCTCTGTGGTGAGAGGTAATGCCTGAAATTTGGTATTCTCGGCACATTCTTGCCACTATGGATCTCGTAGTATTTAATTCCCTAACAATTTTCGAAATGGAATGTTGCATGCGTGTAGCTCTAATTACGGTTCCGCGCTGAAAATCTGTTAACTGCTGTCGGGCAGCCACAATCACGTCGGGAACCTTTTCGTGTGAATCACCTCAGTACAATTGACGGCTCCACCAATGAACTGCCTTTTATACGCAATACTACGGCCATCTGTTTATGTGCATATCCAGTGACTTATGTCACCTGAGACTATGATGATAAAAGAAACAAAACTAACATTTATTTCTGATATTTTTAACCCTGTAGATTCACGTCGGAAACGGTAGAGTGAAAAATGCAAAAATGTTGGGCTTACGGTTCTGCTCTTGCATCAGTGATATTTGTGTATTAATACTCTGGAAAATATAGGGCCTTGAAAACAAATCAAAAATGGTTGAAATGGCTCTGAGCACTATGAGACTTAACTTCTGAGGTCATCAGTCCCCTAGAACTTAGAAACACTTAAACCTAACTAACCTAAGGACATCACAAACATCCATGCCCGAGGCAGGATTCGAATCTGCGACCGTAGCGGACGCGCGGTTTCAGACTGTAACGCCTAGAAGCGCTCGGCCCTTCCGGCCGGCTAAAAAGGAATGATTATTTGTAGTAGTCCTGCACAAGGAATTAGAAATCTGGAAACCGAAATCTTCAATCATAGCTTTCCACGATTCTGCGAAAATACCGTTATTTAGAAATGTTACCGTCGATTGATCCAAGATCGCTTCGAAAATGGTTGTGTATTTACAGGAACGAAAATCGATTGTAGAAGACGAAATCCGATAGTTGGAACCGCGATCCAAATTTACGTGTTGGACTATTCACGCGACCAACAAGAAGCATTATTGGAAAATTAGTTTACGAAACCCGGTGTTTGAAGCCCCTTATAAACCCGGCGAAGTTTTGCGGGGAGGGGGGCGGAGGCAGGGAGTGGTAAACGTGTCGGGGAGGTGTCAACACTCCCCCCCCCCCCCCCCACCCAGGGATACCGATCAATAGGAGTGTTTGTACTTTTACGTATACCAATTAACAAATTTCACACCTGAGTTTCGACGGGTAAAGAAGCATGAAAAATAAAAGCCTCCAGAACGGCAAGCAATTGTATCAATTTTAAGCTGCAGATGTGGATGGGCTTTGGCCTGACTGGTGACATTCTACTCACATAAACGCGCACATTCCCATGCTGGCGGTACCTGCTATCGGTATAAATTCTAACATCGTTTGTAAGTCCTCAGGTAGAGTGAAACGTAGATGGAAACGACTGAAAGAAACGTCATTCTCGTGATTTACTCGCCCACGTGGCCATACTCCAGAGATGTGCAATCATAGTTGTGGCGCCAAGTTAAATACTGGAAAAATACGTGCTCACAGGGATTTTGTTATTACGTAAACTGTGACTTTCTGGAAATCGTGGTACTTTGTTACAAATGTAGTTCATAAATGAATTGCATAACTTAAGTTTTTTCTCAAATTTTTGTACGACGCTTCTGAAATGCTGTATTTGTCACAAATTAAATTTTTTTGAGTCTTATGCTAAAGTGAAGTTCTAAGTTCTGATATGAACACATTTATTTGATATAAAACATGTTACACGTTTTATTATTATTAATATTAAATTATAGGCAGCTGTAGTGCGTTATAAGTAAGGGTGACTAAAGTAATACACTACTGGCCATTAAAATTACTACACCACGAAGAAATGCAGATGATAAACGGGTATTCATTGGACAAATATATTATACTAGAACTGACATGTGATTACATTTTCACGCAATTTGGGTGCATAGATCCCGAGAAATTAGTACCCAGAACAACCACCTCTGGCCGTAATAACGGCCTTGATACGCCTCGGGATTGTGTCAAACAGAGCTTGGATTGCGTGTATAGGTACAGCTGCCCATGCAGCTTCAACACGGTACCACAGTTCATCAAGAGTAGTGACTGGCGTATTGTGACGAGCCAGTTGCTCAGCCACCATTGACCACACGTTTTCAGTTGGTCAGAGATCTGGAGAATTTGCTGGCCAGGGCAGCAGTCTATATCCAGAAAGGCCCGTACAGGACCTGCAACACGCGGCCGTGCATTGTCCTGCTGAAATGTAGGGTTTCGCAGGGATCGAATGAAGCGTAACACATCTGAAATGTAACGTCCACTGTTCAAAGTGCCGTCAATGCGAACAAGAGGTGACCGACATGTGTAACCAACGGCATCCCATACTATCACGCTGGGTGATACCCCAGTATGGCGATGACTAATACACGCTTCTAATGTGTGTTCACCGCGATGTCTCCAAACACGGATGCAACCATCATGATGCTGTAAACAGGACCTCGATTCATCCGATAAAATGTCGTTTTGCCTTTCGTGCACCCATGTTCGTCGTTGAGTACACCACCGCAGGCGCTCATGTCTTTGATGTAGCTTCAAGGGTAACCGCAGCCATGGTCTCCGAGCTGATATTCAATGCTGCTGCAAACGTCGTAGAATTGTTCGTGCAGATGGTTGTTGACTTGCAAACGTCCCAGCTGTTGACTCAGGGGCTGCACGATCCGTTACAGCCATGCGGTTAAGATGCCTGTCATCTCGACTACTAGTGATACGAAGGCGTTCGGATCCAGCACGGCGTTCCGTATTACCCTCATGAACCCACCGATTCTATATTCTGCTAACAGTCATTGGATCTCGACCAACGCGAGCAGCAATGTGGCGATACGATAAACCGCAATCGCCATAGGCTACAATCCGACCTTTATCAAAGTCGGTTACGTGATGGTACGCATTTCTCCTCCTTACACGAGGCATCAGAACAACGTTTCACCAGGAAACGCCAGTCAACTGCTGTTTGTGTATGAGAAATCGGTTGGAAACTTTCCTCATGTGAGCACTTGTAGGTCTCGCCGCCGGCGCCAACCTTGTGTGAATGCTCTGGGAAGCTAATCATTTGCATATCACAGCATCTTCTTCCTCTCAGTTAAATTTCGCGTCTGTAGCACGCCATCTTCGTGATGTAGCAATTTTAATGGCCAGTAGTGTCATTGCGAGGAAGTGAGGAGAGCCTCAAAGAAAACAGCCAGACAGATTCAATGGATACGAACTCAGATAGGCCAATGCCAGACGATCTGAAATAACCAATATGCTTAATACTGCCGTACGGAATGTCGGAGATCTTAGAAAGAAAGAAAGTATACTGCAGAGGGAAGTAAACTAGAAAAAGCTTAATATTTCAGTTCTGACAGACAAGGAAAAGAAACTGATATCAACACCAGATTCTCTGCATTACACACGATTATAAAGTGATGTTGAAGAATAGATGGACGTAGCCACGCTGACAGATTGAAAACCACGCTGACAGACTGAAAACGGAAGGAAGAAATTACAGCCTATAGCTTGCCATGATGATAGATTGGAATTGGAAGGAAAGAGTTACAGCCAATAGATTTATTAATAACTGTGACGCCCAAAGTAGGCCAGGGTCAGCTAACTTCGATAGGAGTTTACTGCCCTGTAGAAGGACGGCTAAGACGTGGTGAGGAGATGCAGTAAGTGCAATTGGTAGTGAGAGGAGAACCTTCTGTACTTACAATAACTTCAAAATGATTAACACGTTCTTCCGAAAGATTCATAAATACCCGTGGGATAACTGAGGAACTTGATCAATTATAGATTACATTGCCGCGAATAGGTAGTCTGCTCCCTCAGTGCAAGACACTGAAGTATTTAGAAGCTGCAATATTTTCTGTGACCAGTTTTTGGCTGCGGTCAGAACAGCACTACTTACCAGGACGAAGAGTCTCAAGAGCTCATGATCTACAGATAAAGAAAAAAAAACAAATTTGAAAGTAAGAAAGTATGCTTACAATGTTCGCAGTATTATTGAATTAAAACACTTGCTTGAAATGACAGAAACCTGTAATGGGGAAATATCTAATACTGTATAAGTAAAGCAGCAGTTGAAGACGAAATGAAAAAGGGCTTTAACTGTGAAAGACAAATTTTAAGAAAACAAAGAGCACACCGATGATAAATAATGCAAAATCACTATTACCAAAAAGCCCACCCAGATTGTTGGGGTAAATTTGTAGCAGAGATAGAATAGGGTTCTGTGGTAGACAGGACTTCGCTTTCGGAATATTAAGACAAGTGAATAAATACGAGAAAATGTAGCACAAACAAATGTAATAAGTCAGGAGCAAGAACCTAAAGTATTGTCAAAAGGCAAATAATCATTATGAAAATATAGATAATAGTGTTGTAATATCTCTACTAACTATCCCTGCACAATTCTATGAGTGAATTACGTTTCCTACTTGACCATCTATATACTCGCAGAATCGATAAAAGTAGCACAGTACTGTTACTATTTCATGAGCGCATAATTACTCTTTGTAATATTCTCTCTGTTATGTGTTGAGGGGACTTATAGGATTCTCTCCGTGCCGAATAGCCGCATTGAATAATTGTAATTTTGTTATCGAGATTACTGGAAGAAAGAGATTGGAAATTTATTGTATGCTAATCAAGAGCATATACTTGCAGAATCGATGCGAAAAGTAGCACAGTACTATTACTGTTCCATGAGCGCATAATTACTCTTTGTAATATTCTCTCTGGTGTGTGTAGAGGGGACTTCTAGGATTTTCTCCATGCCGAATAGCCGTATTGAATAATTGTAATTTTGCTATTGAGATTACTGGAAGAAAGAGATTGGAAATTTATTGTATGCTAATCAAGAGAATATATACTGAGCATTTATATAAAACGTGTGTAAAGAATTTAATTATATATGTATTCTCTAATTGGAAATTTGCACGGACGTGTCGTTTCGTTGGTAATCAGAAGGGAACTTCCGATGAATTGGAAAAGAACCTGCAATTATTAGATCCAAGAGCACCATTATTTCATCGGATAATTAAACACTATCAAAGCAAACTTTCCGCTTGATCTGAGGTTTCCCGACTGACTACGCAACGCAAGAAAACCAAGATATTTTATTTACACAGGATTGCAGATCGCTTCGAATCATCGAGACCGCGGACAAGGAGAGTCATCGTCCGATTCTGATTAAACAAGTAAAGCTTAATTATAACTTTCTTGAGCGACTGTGATGACTGTGATACGGCAGCTTATGAATGAGATCATTAATAAAATATCCACACCAGCAACCAGTATAAACACAAATATTATTTAAAAGTATAATGTTAACGCAGACTTTATTATTTTATCAGAAATGTAAGATGTAATTAAGAAGCAAGCCCTACGGGCTTAATATTGAATTGATTATATAAGGTAGATTATTGCTTAAGTTTAGAATTTTATATTTGGTCAGTACCTGTTGGCAAAACACTAAAATTCCAGCAGACTTGATAACAGCAGAAGTATTGTCACCGTTTAAGCAAATTTTAAATTGTGTAGGTATCACTAAGGTAAACAATGCCTGAAAATTATATTATGTGTATTAAATAAGATATTGAAGATTACTACTTAAGTGTTACTTCTAGGAAAACAAGGTGACTTAATGGGAGGAAGATCTTATAGAAGAAATATATTTGCTGTCTGACAACAATACAAAAAAGAAGAAAATTTAATTTAAAGAAATGTGTGGCTTTTATAGATATTGATAAGGCAGTTTACAATGTTGACAGAGGGATCATAAGGAAAATTGTGTCAAAACGTGGATACACAAATCACTCAATGAACTGCATCGACAGTCTGTTCAACATAACTTATGCTTGGGGATCTCCCAATACATAGGCGAAAGGATTGTAACAACCCAAGGTATGAGACAATTAATAATTATACAGAAAATGCCATCTGGAAATGGAAAGAAGGAACGCCAGGCAGGATCCACATACATCAGAACAAATACATTAACGTGCTATTATATGATGCCGACGTAGTTTTCATGGAAACTTGTGAAGACTAAGTACACAAATCAATCCTTCTTTTAAATTTAACTGCAAAGGAATATAGTTTTAAGACTGCAACAGCAAATAAAACTAATATAATATCATTCTGCGCGCTGTACTCAGTAAGACAAAAAATTATAACTGATGGTAACATTTTGGAATAAATTAACCACTTCATTTACCAAGGGAGCTACGTTACTTTTATCGAAGAGCCACAGAACTGAAGTTTAATGAGGTGATGGCTGCAACTGTAAAACCTGGATTCCAAAGGGAAAAGGTTGTATCCAAGCTGAAGCAGATTAAGATAAATTTTTACGAGCCGCCAAAGGCTGCACTAAATTGGGCAGGATTTCTGATAAAAACATTAGACAGGAACTAAATATTTTTGCATTAAATGACAAAACAGAAGAACACAAACAAAACTGGAAGGACATCTGGAACGAATGGAAGAAATTAGGGTTCTGAAGTTAGCATTACTGTAAAAACCCAAAGGAAAGAGGTACAAAGATGGATCAGTTAAAAGATGAATCTGATGCCAGGATAGTTCAGTAGGCCTAATCTGTGAAGATAGAAGAAGGAGGAGGTGAGTTCAGGGAGGGAGCTGCAATCAGAACCTTCCACCCCTGTTCCTCTAAAGACCTAACTCCGATCAATGCCGAATGTAAATGTAATGTGTGTTCTCACTGGACGTTGCCAAGGCGTAATCGCCTCATTTGGTCACCGCTGCGACAGTCGGAGCTGTCTCGTTGTTTATGAAGAATTCCCCTAGCTCCGCTGACACCTGATTACAATTCTAGCGAGACAATATGTCAAAGTTGGACGCTTTATCTTCATAAAAAAGATTTTATTTATTTATCCGAGTCCAACGAACACTAAAATACACTATATTAAAAACACAATCCTAAGTTAATTAAAGAGAATTTCGGACTTTATGAGTCCAATGTCTAGCAACTGAAACGGCACGGTTATTCGCTGCAAACTAGTCTTCCATATCACAAACTACTTTTTCAGATTAGCCTCTTCAAATTAGCCTTTCATACTGTCGCCCATGTTCTCAGTCTGTAGAGGGCTTTCCAAGATATCAGCCTGTCGGTAACTTCTCCTTGGCTGTCCGTAATCCTCCAGGAGACTTTCTTCTCCACAGCTCAATTCGGTGGGCTTCTGCTAAACTTGTAATTGGTGCAGATGTAAGCAGGAAGCTTCTTCTGGACTGCAACCGTGACGTATAGGTGTGAGTTGTGTACGATGGATGCCTTGGATCTCTAAATTTCCGCTAGTTTCCATTCTCTGCTGCTACCTTTCTTCTTACATCTGGAGGTGTTACCCCCATGAGTGAAAATATCTTGTTGGCTGGCGTCGGTCTTAGGTACACTGTACTACGTACCCTTTCTCATGAATAGTCACGTCAACTGGATTAGGATGTACAGAGTTCCACCAGAGTGGAGCGACATATTCCGCAGCAGAGATACTCAAAGCAGGTGTGGATGTGCAAGGTATGCTGGGCTGCGCTCCCCATGTAGTCTTTGTCAGTATGCGGATAAGAATTTCTGATATATGCCATGCCCTGGCGTTTGGCGTCTAATCTTTTTTTACGATAATCTAGTCATTTAATCTTTGAGGTGTGTCTCTGCTTACGACTGGTGGAACTGAGGATTTTAACACTTTAACTTGTACACTCAAACTCGCAATGACGATGTGGATATGTACACTACTGGCAATTAAAATTGCTACACCAAGTAGAAACGCAGATGATAAACGGGTATTCATCGGACAAATGTATTATACTAGAACTGACATATGATTACATTTTTACGCAATTTGGGTGCATAGATCCTGAGAAATTAGTACCCAGAACAACTACCTCTGGCCGTAGTAGCGGCCTTGAGACGCCTGGGCATTGAGTCAAACAGAGCTCGGATGGCGTGTACAGGTACAGCTGCCCATGCAGCTTAATCATGGTACCACAGCCGGCCGCGGTGGTCTAGTGGTTCTAGGCGCGCAGTCCAGAACCGCGGGACTGCTACGGTCGCAGGTTCGAATCCTGCCTCGGGCATGGATGTGTGTGATGTCCTTAGGTTAGTTAGGTTTTAGTAGTTCTAAGTTCTAGGGGACTGATGACCACAGAAGTTAAGTCCCATAGTGCTCAGAGCCATGGTACCACAGTTCATCGAGAGTAGTGACTGGCGTATTGTGACGAGCCAGTTGCTTGGCCACCATTGACCAAATGTTTTTAATTGGTGAGAGATCTGGAGAATGTGCTGGCCAGGGCAGCAGTCGAAAATTTTCTGTATCCAGAAAGCCCGTACAGGACCTGCAACATGTGGTCGTGCTTTATCCTGCTGAAGTGTAGGGTTTCGCAGGGATCGAATGAAGGGTAGAGCCGCGGGACGTAGCACATCTGAAATGTAACGTCCACTGTTCAAATTGCCGTCAATGCGAACAAGAGGTGACCGAGACGTGTAACCAATGGCACCCCATACCATCACTCCGAGTGATACGCCAGTATGGCGATGACGAATACACGCTTCCAATGTGCGTTCACCGCGATGTCGCCAAACACGAATGCGACCATAATGATGCTGTAAACAGAACCTCGATTCATCCGAAAATATGGCGTTTTGCCATTCGTGCACCAAGGTTCGTCGTTGAGTACACCATCGCAGGCGCTCCTGTCTGTGATGCAGCGTCAAGGGTAACCGCAGCCATGGTCTCCTTGCTGATAGTCCATGCTGCTGCAAACGTCGTCGAACTGTTCGTGCAGATGGTTGTTGTCTTGCAAACGTCCGCATCTGTTGACTCAGGGATAGAGACGTGGCTGCACGATCCGTTACAGCCATGCGGATAAGATGCCTGTCATCTCGACTGCTAGTGATACGAGGCCGTTGGGATCCAGCATGGTGTTCCGTATTACCCTCCTGAACCCACCGATTCCATATTCTGCAACTGCCATTGGATCTCGACCAATGCGAGCAGGTATGTCGCGAACCGATACACCGCAATCGCGATAGGCTTCAATCAACCTTTATCAAAGTCGGAAACGTGATGGTACGCATTTCTCATTCTTACACGAGGCATCACAACGACGTTTCACCAGGCAACGACGGTCAACTGCTGTTTGTGTATGAGAAATCGGTTGGTAACTTTCCTCATGTCAGCACGTTGTAGGTGTCGCCACCAGCGCCAACCTTGTGTGAATGCTCTGAAAAGCTAATCATTTGCGTATCACAGCATCTTCTTCCTGACGGTTAAATTTCGCGTATGTAGCACGTCATCTTCGTGGTGTAGCAATTTTAATGACCAGTAGTGTACTTAATACGACTGTTCAGGTCTCTTTTAACCCCGATGTAGGTCTAGCTTAGAGGTTAACAGGTGAATTTTCTGACTCCATCTTTAGATTACACTTTGGTAATATGTGGAAACAAAAGCTTGTTGAGTTATCATACGACGCACATCTCCCTTAGCAACTGCACTACTTTCTAGGATGAACACGACAAGAATAATTGTCATTTTATAGAACATGCAAAGAAATGAAATAATGGTATGGCTTTGAGGGCCCAGTGAAAACCAGGTGCCGAGATGAGAGAACACAATACTCCGCCCACGAGCGGAGAAAATCTCCGACCCAGGCGGGAACCGAACCCAAGCCCGTCGCATGGCATTCAGGTGCCCTTATCATTCACATAAGCAGGAGGATTTTATAGAACAATCTATCACCAAGAAAGTTTTAGATTTTTGGTACAGTCTTTGCAGGTACAGCTCCCACTTATTGAAGGAGCCGTCAAATGAAAACGAAAAAGATATGGAAAATCCGCACAAGTGAGAATAGGACTCTCGGTCTGTAGGTTATGCACAAATGTACGAATGGCGTTCAGTAAGTACTGCAACACATTATTTTCTCGGTCAGTTTTGGTTAAAAATGTGGAATTTATTGTGAGGCATCGTGGAATATTCCCACTTTAGCCCCTATAGTTTCAAAAAGTTACAATAGGCGGTGGCGTTGTAACCAACCTTGAAAAACGGAGGTGCGTTCCAGGTAGATAGCTCTCACTGAGTTTCTTTTAGCGAAAAAACAAAGCATCGTAGATAAACATAGGCTCTTGCAGAATGTCTACGATGACCTGTCAGTGAACAAAAGCATGATGTGTCGTTGGGCGAGGCGTCCGTCATGATTGCACCAAATTCACCAAACCTGTCCGATCCGCCCAAGCTCCTACCACGCCGTAGCGGAGAAGCGAGGCAACTGTCCCCCAATTGTAGCAGCTGATCGCCGCCATTTGCAGGGATGAATCCTAGTACTGGGGTTGATTTGAAGTATATGAGACGCCACAAGAGCAAATTGGAGCATAAATTAAACACATGTTTGTTTAAAAAAAATACTGAGTATTCGAGTCTATTTTAAAAGTATACTTAAATGAATGAAGTTTCCTCATTTCCGAAATACGTCTGCTTAGAGAAGCGAAACTTAAGAATATAAGGTCCTTTCCTGACAAGGTGGAGCAAGTTTACATCGAGCTATTTGCATTAGATAATTACATGAAACTTTTAAAGTAGCAGACAGTATGATTATTATTTAATTCACATAATTTTCCTGTCAGGTCCTGTCTGCTGTTTTCCGACTACTGTGAACATTTTGCACGCTTACTTTTGTTTAGCACAGTATTGTCTACACTCGAATTTTGGGATGATTAATTCTAATAACCCACATGACTTTAAATACCGTAGGAACTTCATTCGCACATTAGTTTATAACACTGATACCACCTCTGAAAGTGGTTGAGTTTTCAACATTTGATCGAATATTTGACCATTTACGAAGTATAATCACCACCTGACAACACATGTTAAGTAACTAAACGCAATTATTCGACCTACCTCTGATTCATACGCAATATATATTTGATTAAAAATCCAAATAACTATCACGTGCCTAGTTCTTCATTCAGTCCAAGTTATTACATTAACCCTGTTAGTATTTTTAGTAATTTATATGCAAATACAAAATAAGAACTTGACATGCAACAAAGTACCTTTGTCTGTAATCTAACACTGCAACTTTTTCCCTATGTAGCTTGCAATTTTTGTAGCAGAAAGTTTATTAGATACAGTATAAGGTGTAAATATATACAACAGGTTAGGCTATAGAACAATCTACTGTCACCTACATTTAGCATTTGCATTAATTGGCTTTGCAAACCCTATACCTTTTTTCAAATGAGTTGGAAATCCAAATACTGTCCGTATAGCATCGTCCATCAGTTGACGTCTATTTACATAAGTTTCCATGTAACAATTCTCTTCAAAATGAAGAGAGCACAGCAAATGATTTGCTGTCGGTTGGAAGTTCTCGCTCCGAGTAGCGACAATCCATTTCCGATTTAGAAAATCATTTGTAAGGGGAAACCTAAACCAAAGCAAACGCTCATGATGTATTTTTCTCCATGAAAATACTATATACAAGTAATAGAAAGTAACAAACAACCATAAATGACTGACCTGTGAAATGTAACATTGTTTCCGTCTACGTCTTTGCTTCCATTCTTACTGTTACAATTAAAAGCACCACATGAACGAACCATGTTGACGCACTGTTTCCCTGCAAATGGCGGTTTCTATCAAGTTCAATGTGGGGACGCAACACTAGCGCCAATGCGCGGTCTAGTTTTTATTTAGTAAGTCTATGGATCCTCCGCGTGCCGGCTGGCCGCACAGAGCTGTTACTCCTACAATGTGCGAACTTAAGGACACTTTCATTCCAGATAATCGATGGATCGCAGTCAAACACCTCACTATACAGCTAGATTTATCTGTTTGTACTGTTGGCATACTTGTCCACCTGTTGTGGTCTCCTCAAAGGGTTGTGCCCGCTGGGTTCCTCGCCACCTAACAGAAGACCATAACGAGCAATGAAGGACTATCCGTGCGGAATTTCTCGCACTTTAAGAGGTTGTCAATCGTCGTCAGCGGTGATGAAACGTGGGTTCATCTCTACGAACGGAAAAAAACAGCAATCCATGGAGTGGAGCCACACCGCAGTGAAGTCGCACTCTGAGCCGATAAAGTAATGGCGACCGTCTTCTGGGACTCTGATGGTGTTCTTTTTAATGTCCTCTCTCCTGGAGCAATGATTAACTCTGAAGTGAATTGTGGTGCTCTTAGGAAACTGAAGAAACGGCTTCGGCATGTTCTCTATGACAACGCAAGATCTCACGCTCCTCACGGGTGGTCACAAAACTTGAATGTTCTTCCTCATCCATCCTACTGCCCAGAACTCGCACCTTCCGACATTCACCAGATTGGTCCAATGAAGGATGCACTACTTCGGAGGCAGTACATGGATGAAGGGGACGATATTGGTGCTTCAAGACTTCGGCTCCGACGTCGACCAGCAGAATGATACCATGTGGGCATACAAGACCTTCCAATAAGGTGGCAGGAAGCCGTCTCATTGAACTGAGATTAAGTTAAGAAAGAGGGCTTTGTAGCCAAAGGAGTGAGGAATAAAATGGTGTATTGGAATTCGGGGTAAAACGAACCCGTCTTCAGAAAAAAATGTGGTACAGTACTTACTCAACCCCTCTCGTAATCATGTATATGGATGATAATAAGGCGGCCGATGTGGCCGAGCGGTTCTAGGCGCTTCAGCTGGAACCGCGCAACCACTACGGTCGCAAGTTCGAATCCTGCCTCGGGCATGGATGTGTGTGATGTCATGAGGTTAGTTAGGTTTAAGTAGTTCTAAGTTCTGAGTGACTAATGACCTCAGATGTTAAGTCCCATAGTGCTCAGAACCATTTGAACCATTTGATTCGATGATAATAATAATTTCGTGTGGTTCAGTGGCTTTCTGTTGGACGCACTTCCACGACTTGCGTATCCTTAATCTACCCCAGGTATCCAATAGAGGAAAGGGAAGCTACAGTTATAAATGGAGTCCGAATCATGTGCTGTTTCGGGCGACTTTTCACCTCCGTGGGAGGTGAAGACTTCGTTAAAACCAAGATTGTAAAATTAGTTTTGCGATCGCGATTCGAGCCTCCGTCCTCTCGGTTTTCCATTCACGTGATTTACCACTGGACCACTAGGCACGACATTGTTACAGTATTTGAGTAACTACCTTGTGAGTATCCAATATGTGACATAAATGGCCTTATCTTTTCATTGTTTCGATTGCATTGAGTCAGAAGTTTACCTTATTTGCATCGCCTAAGGGCCTTAGACCTGAGTACCTGATATAAATTTCACCTGTTCCTGAGAAAAAGGGGCTTAACAGACGGACAGACCGGCAATAAATGGATTTTTTTATGTGATATAGCCACATATGAACAATTTTCGTATTTTTTTCATTTACTTGTACTGTAAAACCTAACCTCCTGTCAATGCATGATCCTAGGTGAATGGGAATGTGCCTGTAGGTTTTAAGAAATAAGTTTGCGAGTATCGAAATATCAATAGCCATATTTTCTGATTGCACTGAAGTAGAAACTTATACACTCCTGGAAATGGAAAAAAGAACACATTGACACCGGTGTGTCAGACCCACCATACTTGCTCCGGACACTGCGAGAGGGCTGTGCAAGCAATGATCACACGCACGGGACAGCGGACGCACCAGGAACCGCGGTGTTGGCCGTCGAATGGCGCTAGCTGCGCAGCATTTGTGCACCGCCGCCGTCAGTGTCAGCCAGTTTGCCGTGGCATACGGAGCTCCATCGCAGTCTTTAACACTGGTAGCATGGCGCGACAGCGTGGACGTGAACCGTATGTGCAGTTGACGGACTTTGAGCGAGGGCGTATAGTGGGCATGCGGGAGGCCGGGTGGACGTACCGCCGAATTGCTCAACACGTGGGGCGTGAGGTCTCCACAGTACATCGATGTTGTCGCCAGTGGTCGGCGGAAGGTGCACGTGCCCGTCGACCTGGGACCGGACCGCAGCGACGCACGAATGCACGCCAAGACCGTAGGATCCTACGCAGTGCCGTAGGGGACCGCACCGCCACTTCCCAGCAAATTAGGGACACTGTTGCTCCTGGGGTATCGGCGAGGACCATTCGCAACCGTCTCCATGAAGCTGGGCTACGGTCCCGCACACCGTTAGGCCGTCTTCCGCTCACGCCCCAACATCGTGCAGCCCGCCTCCAGTGGTGTCGCGACAGGCGTGAATGGAGGGACGAATGGAGACGTGTCGCCTTCAGCGATGAGAGTCGCTTCTGCCTTGGTGCCAATGATGGTCGTATGCGTGTTTGGCGCCGTGCAGGTGAGCGCCACAATCAGGACTGCATACGACCGAGGCACACAGGGCCAACAGCCGGCATCATGGTGTGGGGAGCGATCTCCTACACTGGCCGTACACCACTGGTGATCGTCGAGGGGACACTGAATAGTGCACGGTACATCCAAACCGTCATCGAACCCATCGTTCTACCATTCCTAGACCGGCAAGGGAACTTGCTGTTCCAACAGGACAATGCACGTCCGCATGTATCCCGTGCCACCCAACGTGCTCTAGAAGGTGTAAGTCAACTACCCTGGCCAGCAAGATCTCCGGATCTGTCCCCCATTGAGCATGTTTGGGACTGGATGAAGCGTCGTCTCACGCGGTCTGCACGTCCAGCACGAACGCTGGTCCAACTGAGGCGCCAGGTGGAAATGGCATGGCAAGCCGTTCCACAGGACTACATCCAGCATCTCTACGATCGTCTCCATGGGAGAATAGCAGCCTGCATTGCTGCGAAAGGTGGATATACACTGTACTAGTGCCGACATTGTGCATGCTCTGTTGCCTGTGTCTATGTGCCTGTGGTTCTGTCAGTGTGATCATGTGTTGTATCTGACCCCAGGAATGTGTCAATAAAGTTTCCCCTTCCTGGGACAATGAATTCACGGTGTTCTTATTTCAATTTCCAGGAGTGTAGTTTTCACGCCGCCAAAGGACCGTTGACCTCCGAATGTGACGTTAATTTCAACTTCATATTCTTACGTGTTCCAGGAAAACTGGTCCTATTTGTCGGGCAGACAGACAGACAAACAGACAACAAAGTGATCCTGTAAGGGCTCTACTTTTATCGATTGAGGTACGAAAGCGTAAACAGTGAATAAGCTGTTTATTATTTCAAAAGTGACGCTTAACACATTTATTCGGCTGTGTGACAAGGTGGTCAATGGCTTCTTGGAATACAATTTGCCGTTGCCTACGGAACCATGATTGTGCACCTCTTCGTCTGAAGCAAATGGATGGCCACGACTGTCTTTATTTCAGAGCTCCAGAAACATGCAGCTCGCATGAAGAGAGTTCGGGACTGTATGGAGGGTGTGTAACGGCTTACCAGCAAAACGTCTGCAGCATAGTCGAAACTACCTCGCCGTGAAGTGAAGTTGACCTGCTGGGTACAGTCGTTGATCTGTAGGTAATCGCAAACTTATTTCTATGAGGTGATCCACGGTTTTGTCTCACAGTGTGGTGAATGGATTATTAGTTCTGACGATTACTTTTGAAATAGTAAACAGTTCACTTACTTTCTTCCCAATCGTCTCTCTTTCATTACACTAATCCTTATACGACGGCAATTCTACACTGAAGCGCCAAAGAAACTGGCATACGCTTGCTTATTCAAATACAGAGATATGAAAATAGGCAGAATACGACGCTGGGGTCGGCAACGCCCATGTAAGACAACAGGTGTCTGGAGCAGTTGTTAGATCGGTTACGTCTACGACAATGGTAGGTTATCAAAATTTAAGTGAGTCTGAAGGTGGTGTTATAGTCGGCGCATGTGCGGTGAGACACAGCATCTCCGAGATAGCGACGAAGTGGGGATTTTCCTGTACGACCATTTCACGAGTGTACCATGAATATCAGAAATCCGGTAAAACATCAAATCTGCGACATCGCTGCAGCCGGAAAAAGATCCTGCAAGAAGGGAACGAATGACGACTGAAAAAAATCGTTCAACATGGCAGAAGTGCAACCCTTCCGCAAATTGCTGCAGATTTCAACGCTAGGCTATCAACAAGTATCAGTGTGCGAACCATTCGACAAAACATCATCGATATGGGCTTTCGGAGCAGAAGGCCCACTCTTGTACCCATGATGACCTTACAACACAGACCTTCACGCTTTACCTGGGACCTTCAGGGCCGGCACTGAACGGTTGATGCAGGAAATATGTTGCCTGGTCGGAAGAGTCTCGTTTCAAATTGTATCGAGCTAATGGACGTGTACGGATGGAGACAGCCTCATGAATCCATGGACCCTGTAAGTCTGCAGGGGACTGTTCAAGCTAGTGGAGTGTCTGTAATGGTAAGGGGTGTGTGCAGTTGGAGTAATAGGAGGCCTCCGATACGTCTAGACACGACTCTAACCGTTGACACCTACGTAGCATCCTGTTTGATCACCTGCATCCATTCAGGTCCATTGTGCATTCCGACAGACTTAGGAAATTCCATCAGGACAATGAGACACCCCACACGTCCAGAATTGCTATAGAGTGGCTCCAGAAACACTCTTATGAGTTTAAATATTTCCGCTGGCCACCAAACTCCCCAGACACGAAAATTATTGAAAATCTATGGGATGTATTGCAACATGCTGTTCAGAAGAGATCACGCCCTTGTACTTCTGCGGATTTATGGACAGCCCTGCAGGACTCATGGTGTCAATTTCCTAGAGCACTACTTCAGACATTAGTCGCGTTCCGGCTACGTCGTGTTGCTTCACTTCTACGAGCTCGCTGGGGCCCTACATGATATTAGGCGGATGTTCCAGTTTCTTTGGCTCTTCAGCGTAAATTAACTGTTGCCGAATCTATATGCATGCGTAACACAAGACATCTGTGTCCGTTAGTTGTCGGTGTACTTTACGTGCAGGTAGTACTTTTCGAATTGCTTCCACATGTCGTTGGTGGCACTTTTAAGCTACAGCTTGCAATTTATGATGAAGATTCAAAGTCTCCGTAAATACAAGTTCAGTTTTATTGGCTGCTAATTTACACAAAGGGTTCGAAGAATCTCATCTTCAGTTATTATGAACAACTTCTCTTCTGAAGGAAAGGTAGTTTTTAATAATTACAGTATTTATTACTCGGAAGCTAATCGTAAGTACAACTTGCAACAAGCAACGCGTATTTGTCAAGTAGGCCTAGTACACCGCATTTAACATTTCCTACATTGTAATCATCAAACCAAGTCGGTTGCAGTTATCTTAATGAAGGATCCGCTGGACAGAATGGCGCGTACTACATTATATTACATACGTGTGTCTGTCGGGGCTTGTATGGTCCCGGCGATTTATACCCGGTGGCTGCGTGTTGATTGCTTGCTGCGAGCCTCCCGTAGGATCACAGGACCAGCTGCTAGCTCCACTGGAGGTGGGGCCACTGAATATAATACTGGCTATCCGGGCTGATACATGATCCTATAGTGAGGATATCCTCGCCGGTTTCGCTCTCCATCTCCGCAGCTGTATCCCTACTACACGATACTACAGTGACAGCAGGTAATTGCAGTGGAGGCAGTAGGGAAGGTACTTACACTCTTCAACGGGGTAGTAGTTGCAGTTCTTAAATGTGAAAAGACACTCCTTATAAATCCTCAACAACACTGCATATATTTACATTGCTCATAAACTGTTCAAAAGGAAAAATGTACGATGACGCAATACTGCAGTTTATCTATTCCAATCAAACACACAACTACGTATAATATTTCTCAAATAAATTTCGCACTCGATTTAAATTATTGCGCAACACACAGCAACATAAAGAAAACAGAGTTTGATCAACGTCATCTTTCTGCAAATTCTAGAATACACTGTCTTGTCCTTGTAAGCGCAGTTATAGTGAGTTTAACTCATGAAAAACTAATAAAAAAGATAATAATTCGCTAAAGCGAACGAGGGTATACCGGATTATTGCTGGTCTAGTTGTAAAACTCAGTCATAAGAAGATGTTAGAAAAGCCTTGTACTGAGAATTTTTACAATTGCTATTTTGTGTCCCTATTTACTTAACAGACACATATATTTGCTCTTTCTCTTCAGATCTCTCCTATTCTTCTTAAGATAACAATTTCCATTTATACTTTAATATACTCTAAAATATATCCAACAGATGAAACAAGTGTTATTGACTAGTTAGGAATGGATGACGGATAAGTTTTTGTGATATGCGGCTATTTCGTCTTTTGAAGTGTAGTACATTCTTCGCATCATAATACGAATATCATTCTGCGATAACGCGATATTAAAAAGCCGTTAATACGCTCCAGTTCTGAAACTTTTACCGCAGTAGTAAATCTAGTCGGTTTTTTTTTTATTCCACCTAGGTTAATCTTCGTTAATCTGTTTACAGCAAGTCTTTAAGGGGTGATTCTCATACCCATCGCCACGCATTACAATTGGTCAAGAATATTAAATGGAAGCAACGGAGACCACACACAACTTTGAATTAGCACCAACTACTAAACTCACACAAGCAGTAAAAGAAGGAAGAAACAAGAAAGCGGCCTGTCCAGATATCATTTATCAAAGACTCCATCGACGGCATGTAGTAACTAGAAGGACCTCATGAACAAGTGCCCACAAACAGCAAAAATTCCAGATATCTGGCAAACCAGAACAATAAATATTCTGTACAAAGCTATGAAAGACAGAGCGTCCCACAACTCGTTGATAGGAGTGTCGCTAAAAACAGCTTTCGTCGAAATATTCACGAAAATACTATACAAAAACTGCTCGATTCAGTCGAGAGAAACATACCGGAATGCAAATTTGGATTTATGAAGAGCAGGAGCATGATACAGACAGTGAAATACTTAGCGTACCAAATAGAAGTCAAACTGACACATCAAAGAGGGAAGTACAAAGGTCTTTGTAGATGTCGGGAAAGCATCCGACTCAGTATACAGAGAAAAAGTAAGAGAGAAATTGAAAGGAATGACCAGAGAGGGACGCAATAATGTTGAAGTCTCAGAGAAAATTATGCAGACATGGAATTCTTTCGAGTTGTCCAACGCTCTTCAACATCTATACAACAGACCTGAGGAACGTAACAGAGGAAAATGCTCAAACAGAAATGATTCTATACGCAGAGGAAATGGTGATGCATTCATCATAAGAGAGGACGCATAGAAGGCACTATTTAGACTAGACAAAAATGACCTAATAGTAAACCAAGAAAAGACAGTTCAAATGACATTCAAGACGGGAGAAAAAATTACCTAAAGACAGTGTAGTCTGACACAAGGTACCACTGCATATAGCAGGTAAAGATGAATACCTAGGAACTACATTACGGGCTATAGCGACATCTATCGATATTCTTATCCAGGAAAGAGCAGTAGCCATCAAATCCTCAAACGTTCACTATCCCGAACATAGTCAGCCTATACACAAACACAGTGATAACGTACGGAATTGAGAACATATAGGAAAAACTTAACGTTGCCTGCCTTCCACAGAGACCATATCAGGAACTGATTAACATGGTGCACCGGAAGACAAAGGAAACAGACCAGAAGTTTTACAGTATGCAGCTGCGAAAGAGGTATGCGACAACAAGATTCGCATATACACGAGTTTCGTCCTAAAATATGTGTTCAGCAACAAACTGCACGAATCAACCGAATAGTGTAAATGTGTGCTCTACGGACAATGATGTAACCGGTACTACAATATAATCTGTACGAAGAAGAGAAATATTGTAGCCGGCCAGTGTGGCCACGCGGTTAAAGGCGCTTCAGTCTGGAACCGCGCGACCGCTACGGTCGCAGGTTCGAATCCTGCCTCGGGCATGGATGTGTGTGATGTCCTTAGGTTAGTTAGGTTTAAGTAGTTCTAAGTTCTAGGGGACTCATGACCTCAGATGTTAAGTCCCATAGTGCTCAGAGCCATTTTTGAAATATTGTAACAGACTATAACAAAGACTAAAACAACTTATAAAAAGCTTGCATAAACTTGTATGTTATTCTTTCAATCGGAGCGGACTTGCCCACTTAAAAAATGCTGCAAATGGTGTGAAAAATCTAAGGCTTGTCGAAGAGAATTTGAACGTAATTTGTTTCCTTTGATGATATACTTTTATTTAATCAATTTATTTCATTCCAGCTATGATACAGCGACTTCTTCTGTGCTCTTTAAAAGCAGGTGGTGTTTACTGTTAACAAGAAGGTATTGTCAGCAGTAACCAACAAGTTTTCTGTTTACAAATGAAGAACACAATGCTCCTTTTCTGAGAGATGTCTTACAGCTGGAATGAACGATTCCTTCCTGAACTCAGAATATCTGAAAAACTTTCGACATTGAGACATAATTCTGCTAAATTCACCTCAAAGATGAGTTTCGAAAAATTAATCGACTTCTGAATGATAGTTTCCGACTGAAAATTCTTTCTTTTATGTATTTTCCAGCTTAGAGTCACAATAAGTGTACCTCGGTTTCTTTTTTTTTTTCCAACATGGGGCTGCCGCATTCCTATTAGACAATAAGCACAGTCTCTGAAAGCTTCTTGACACTTTCAAAATTTTAAAACTAAATTTCCACATACTTGCAATTACTTGTAAGGTCATTTAAGATATCCATTCCCCTATAATATACAGGGTGGTCTATTGATCGCGACCGGGCCAAATATCTCACGAAATAAGCGTTAAATGAAAAAAACTACAAAGAACGAAACTTGTCTAGCTTGAAGGAAGAAACCAGATGGTGCTATGGTTGGCCCGCTAGATGGCGCTGCCATAGGTCAAACGGATGTCAGCTGCGTTTTTTTAAAATAGGAACCCCTATTTTTTATTACATATTCGTGTAGTACGCAAAGAAATATGAATGGTTTAGTTGGATCACTCTTTTTGCTTAGTGACAGATGGCGCTGTAATAGTCATATATATGGCTCACAATTTTAGACGAACAGTTGGTAACAGGTAGGTTTTTTAAATTAAAATACAGAGCGTAGGTACGTTTGAAGATTTTATTTCGGTTGTTCCAATGTGATAGATGTACCTTTGTGAACTTACCATTTCTGAGAACGCATGCTGTTACAGCGTGATTACCTGTGAATACCACAGTAAAGCAATAAATGCTCAAAATGATATCCGTCAACCTCAATGCATTTGGCAATACGTGTAACGACATTCCTCTCAACAGCGAATAGTTCAAGCTAGACGAGTTTCTTTCTTTGTAGTTTTTTCGTTTGATGATTATTTCGTGAGATATTTGGCCCGGTCACAATCAATGGATCACTCTGTATATTTGCTTAAAATTATCCGTCTTTTTCTAGTCAACCATTTTATCTACATTTACTCTACGACTTGTGTGATTCAGATTTTCTATTTGCATTTCCTTTCCAGAAATAATGCTCACCATTGCTATGAAATGTTGAAAGTCAGAACTATATTTTATTCACAGTTAGATCGATGGTTTTGTGGGGAATTACGGCCATGAGCTACTTCCATCTGCCCTGCTCCAGTTATCTTTCGACAAGGTCTGAAAACAGCTGTTTGGAGCATTTGAGCTATCCCATTCATAGCAGCAGCTACAAATACCCTTATTCAGAGAGTTAGTTTATTAATAGTGAAAATTAAGTAATTAAAACATTAATATAAATAGGAAGGTAGGGCAGAGGGTGTGTTACTGTGAACAGTTCAGTGACCGGGTTGTTCTAATCAGAATCGACAGCAGACCAACACCGACAACGATGGTTCAGGTATACATGCCGACGTAGCAAGCTGAAGATGAACAGATAGAGAAAGTGTATGAGGATATTGAAAGGGTAATGCAGTATGTAAAGGGGGACAAAAATCTAATAGTCATGGGCGACTGGAATGCAGTTGTAGGGGAAGGAGTAGAAGAAAAGGTTACAGGAGAATATGGCTTGGGACAAGGAATGAAAGAGGAGAAAGACTAATTGAGTTCTGTAACAAGTTTCAGCTAGTAATAGCGAATACCCTGTTCAAGAATCACAAGAGGAGGAGGTATACTTGGAAAAGACCGGGAGATACGGGAAGATTTCAATTAGATTACATCAAGGTCAAACAGAGATTCCGAAATCAGATACTGGATTGTAAGGCGTACCCACGATCAGATATCGACTCAGATCACAATATAGTAGTGATGAAGAGTAGGCTGAAGTTCAAGACATTAGTCAGGAAGAATCAATACGCAAAGAAGTGGGATACGGAAGTACTAAGGAATGACGAGATACGTTTGAAGTTCTCTAACGCTATAGATACAGCAATAAGGAATAGCGCAGTAGGCAGTACAGTTGAAGAGGAATGGAAATCTCTAAAAACGGCATTCACAGAAGTTGGGAAGGAAAACACAGGTACAAAGAAGGTAGCTGCGAAGAAACCATGGGTAACAGAAGAAATACTTTAGTTGATTGATGAAAGGAGGAAGTACAAACATGTTCCGGGAAAATCAGGAATACAGAAATACAAGTCGCCGAGGAATGAAATAAATAGGAAGTGCAGGGAAGCTAAGACGAAATGGCAGCAGGAAAAATGTGAAGACATCGAAAAAGATATGATTGTCGGAAGGACAGACTCAGCATACAGGAAAGTCAAAACAACCTTTGGTGACATTAAAAGCAACGGTGGTAACATTAAGAGTGCAACGGGAATTCCACTGTTAAATGCAGAGGAAAGAGCAGATAAGTGGAAAGAATACATTGAAAGCCTCTATGAGCGTGAAGATTTGTCTGATGTGATAGAAGAAGAAACAGGAGTCGATTTCAAGTGATAGGGGATCCAGTATTAGAATCGGAATGTAAAAGAGCTTTGGAGGACTTACGGTCAAATAAGGCAGAAGGGATAGATAACATTCCATCACAATTTCTAAAATCTTTGGGGGAAGTGGCAACAAAACGTCCATTCACGTTGGTGTGTAGAATATATGAGTCTGGCGATATGCCATCTGACTTTCGGAAAAGCATCATCCACACAATTCCGAAGACGGCAAGAGCTGACACGTGCGAGAGTTATCGCACAATCAGCTTAACAGCTCATGCATCGAAGCTGCTTACAAGAATAATAAACAGAAGAATGGAAAAGAAAATTGAGAATGCGCTAGGTGACGATCAGTTTGGCTTTAAGAAAAGTAAAGGGACGAGATAGGCAATTCTGACGTTACGGCTAATAATGGAAGCAAGGCTAAAGAAAAATCAAGACACTTTTATAGGATTTGTCGACCTGGAAAAAGCGTTCGACAATATAAAATGGTGCAAGCTGTTCGAGATTCTGAAAAAAGTAGGGGTAAGCTATAGTGAGAGACGGGTCATATACAATATGTACAACAACCAAGAGGGAACAATAAGAGTGGACGATCAAGAACGAAGTGCTCGTATTAAGAAGGGTCTAAGACAAGGCTGTAGCCTTGCGCCCCTACTCTTCAATCTGTACATCGAGGAAGCAATGATGGAAATAAAAGAAAGGTTCAGGAGTGGAATTAAAATACAAGGTGAAAGGACATCAATGATACGATTCGCAGATGACGTTGCTATCCTGAGTGAAAGTGAAGAAGAATTAAATGATCTGCTGAACGGAATGAACAGTCCAATGAGTACACAGTATGGTTTGAGAGTAAATCGGAGAAAGACGAAGGTAATGAGAAGTAGTAGAAATGAGAACAGCGAGAAACATAACATCAGGATAGATGGTCACGAAGTCAATTAAGTTAAGGAATTCTGCTACCTAGGCAGTAAAATAATCAATTACGGACGGAGCAAGGAGGACATCAAAAGCAGACTCGCTATGGCAAAAAAGGCATTTCTGGCCAAGAGAAGTCTACTAATATCAAATACCGGTCATAATTTGAGGAAGAAATTTCTGAGGATGTACGTCTGGAGTACAGCATTGTATGGTAGTGAAACATGGACTGTGGGAAAACCGGAACAGAAGAGAATCGAAGCATTTGAGATGTGGTACAATAGACGAATGCTGAAAATTAGGTGGACTGATAAGGTAAGGAATGAGGAGGCTCTACGCAGAATCGGAGAGGAAAGGAATATGTGGAAAACACTGATATGGAGAAGGGACAGGATGAAAGGACATCTGCTAAGACATGAGGGAATGACTTCCATGGCACTACAGGCAGCTGTAGAGGGCAAAAGCTGTAGAGGAAGACAGAGATTGCAATACGTCAAGCAAATAATTGAGGACGTAGGTTGCAAGTGCTACTCTGAGACGAAGAGGTTAGCACAGGAAAGGAATTCGTGGCGGGCCGCATCAAACCAGTCAGTAGACTGATGACGAAAAAAAAAAGAAAACGTCAGTAACTTTCCACACACTTTCACTCAACATAGTCTGAATGTTCCTTTAGGACTATCGTTATATGTGAGAACACCTTATAATTAGGCAGTGGACTCGGTGTGAGATGATCCCGGAAAGTTTCCGTAGGCCGGGCGCAGCTGCCTCGCATTTCTTCCACGCGATTTTGTAAACGCCTCTGTGGCAACTTTTCTCCATAGCTGTATATAAGGCTATTATTTTCGACTACAGTCGACTACGTTTCACAGTTGGAAACTGTCACAAGCGGTGCCTGGTGTCAGGCATTTGCTTAAGTTGACTTGTCTATAGCAGTGTCTTTGTAGTAAAGAATTAATGTATTAGAACTTCGTCCATGATGTAGCACTTCTTTCACACGCCTCAGTGTTTATGACGTCATATCTCTTCAAGTATGCGTCGTACAATGATGTATTTGTGTTATGTGCATTCCGCGGCATATGTGGATGAGATCTGCGAAATATGTTGGCGATAGAGTTGGTAACAAAGAAGTAATACTTTTAAATATCATTCATGATGCGTCAGTTTTTTTACGCATATCATTGGTTATGATATCATACTCCTGAATTAAGAAGATGGCTCTTAACCCCTCAACGATTGTTGTCTCACAGTAAGGGATATGTGTACCAAGTTTGGCTGAAATCGGTCTCATGATTCAAGACGAGGTGTGTAATATACACATATATGTACATCCATTGTTCTAATATGTATGGATTACGTTTTCTTTGTGTTTCGATGCTTATTGTCCTAATGTTTGCTCGGTTCAACCAACATATTACAAACATGATTTTCATACATATGAAACTGCTATTACAGTGTGTGGGAAATTCCCATTTCTATTATTATCTGCCGAACTATGAAGAAAATTGGTTGCAGTTTAAAATTGCGTAAAATATGAATTACAAAAGGCATGTCGTCATTGTTACGTATAGACGGTTGATGCTCTAACAGTGACGACACACGTAACCATTCCAAATAAGTGCCTCATCTGAAAGGGGAGTTTGACATTCAGATGGCACCTCTTATTTTGCATCAGTGATTTAGTTTAGTACGATGTTTTGGTGATTATACTAACGTCAACCATTTCGTATTTTTTTAAACAAGCTGTGTTATTAGTATGTTGTTACTGAACTCGTAGTGGAAAGTGTAATGATACATTACGACGCAGAGAGATACAATACTTTAAAGTCTGCGCCAATGATTAAATTGAAAGGAACGTGGAATATAATCTCTGTAATGTTCATATTGGATTCTCTTTTGTTTCATACTCCAAGAAGGAGTTCCGTTACACTCTCGATTGTTACCTTGCACAGGATGGACGTAAATTTTGGTGTGTGCTGAAAGGCAGCCATCTTGTTAGAATTTATTATTTGTGTGACGAGCATAGCAAATCTTATTGTCTTGCGAAAAAAAATAGTGAAAAGTATCTATGTTTTAATAGATTTATTTGAAGCGACTTAGCATTGTATTTGTTTGTTTCCACAGTCTTCGTGAAGTAAACCGATGCCGACTTACGAAGATGCGCACGGTCAACAAACAGAAGAACATCGATGGCGACTAATGAATTAAAATCGTCGCAGAAGGACTAATTCTACGTTTAAGGTGATAACTCTGAATAAATAAACAATGACGTAGAATTCAAAAATATTATTAATCGGAATTGTAAATTATATTACAGGCAAATTTCACGCAACACTGAATTTGTCCGCATTCAAGCCGGTCAATGCAGTCCTTAAAAAGGCCTTTCAAAAATTCTAAAGTTAAAGTTCCAGATCCATATTTTATTTATTTTCTAAAAATCAATAAATTTAAATTTTTTTTATTTATTTCACCACAAATGTAATCAAACCTTAAACAGGGATATGTCGTTATTCTTTGCTAGTGGAAACGTTAGACCCGCAAGGCTGGTAAAACAACGATCACAAAAACGCAAACATACCCACAACAGTTGGGATTTAGGAAGCTACAGATATACACTGGTGTGCATATGAGGGCATGGAATGTACTCAGGAATACTGTCGAGCTCGATCGTTTTGGAAGTCCAAGTTTTAGGATGTGGGAAGGCATAATTCTGCATGGGCGTATTACCCTCCACATTTTTCAACCCTTTGCAATCACCGCTCAACGTTATTGAGACACTCTACTTCTTCCGCATGTGCGCCTTTTCAGGGGTTGCGTTCGGCCCTGACAATTGGAGGAGCTCCGGTAACGAGAGGATATTCGGCGAAAGGACTGCCCTGCCCGCTCCCCCCCACTTAGTCCCATCGAGTAGATATGACTTGCGTTAGGAGCATGTCCACATGCACCAACGACGGTCCACAGGCTTTCAACTACGTTGTTGGAGGAATGGAGAGCTTAACGTACTAAATCCTTACCAACCTTGTGCCCAGCATGGGAGCACGTTGCAGAGCATACACTGCCATCCCTGGTGATTACACAGCCTATTATGAACCATGTCCCGCCTTTTTTAACGGACAGCGGAGCATTATAAATCGTGGTGATTTCAGTGTAATTATTGTCTTTCAATAAAAGTATAATTTCTGTTCGTCTCATTTTGTATTTCTTTCAGTTACCTTCTAATCTAACCTGCAGCAGTTCTTCTAAGTATGGTCCAAGTTTCATCGAGCAGTGAAACATCACATCAGAGATACTTCCGTCCTTAAGCTACACACACTAGAGTATATGCGTAGAAGGGCTCGTTACATTGCAAAAAGTAATCGTCATGTATATCTCATCATACCCATCTTTTCACACAGTTTTGTTTCTCAGTGCAATAAGATGATACAAAGCGTCACATTACTTAAGATTCTCCTTTGTTCCAAATAATGCACTAAAAATTGTGTAACTTAGTATGACAATGACACACAACATTTTATACTCTCTAGATTTCTTGATAATCTTCCACTGACTCCTTTACGTTCCTGCGTTTCATTTTGTGAGACAAACTCAATTTACGCCAGGGGTATAGGGACAAAGTGAAACAACGATATATTTATGTTGTAAGTGATTCAGCAATCGTAATATGGAAATATGAAACAACACCAAAAAGAAAAGAAAGAAAAGAAGAAAGAACAGATAACTTCAAAACCCCTAAATAAGAACACGAATAATTTCTGCATAAATGTCTCTGAATAGATTTTGTCATGGCAAGATGTTCTTAAAATACGTTAATTCTTATTATAAATGTATGAGGACAGTGATCAATAGACGAGTTTGTTGCACTTAAGCGTGTTAGTCTCCATCGTGCCGCTGTGTATCTACATTGCTCGCTGTAGTTTATCAGCTTCTATGACTCGTATTTTATGCTACATTTATTGTTTTAATTTGTCCAGTTTTCTTGACCTATCAGTGAAGAAAAATGGTTCAAATGGCTCTGAGCACTATGGGACAACATCTATGGTCATCAGTCCCCTAGAACTTAGAACTACTTAAACCTAACCAACCTAAGGACATCACATAACACCCAGTCATCACGAGGCAGAGAAAATCCCTGACCCCACCGGGAATCGAACCCGGGCGCGGGAAGCGAGAACGCTACCGCACGACCTACCAGTGAAGAATTGTCTCTTAAAGTAGTTCTACTATTAACAGCGTAAAAGAGAACAAATAAAGTCACCATGAATGCCACTGAGAGGCAAAGCGACATTCCTAACCCCTCTGCTGAAAGAATCGACAATTTTTCCGTTCATCCAGCCATTGCCTACAATTTGCGACACTTGTTGCTGGCGGTGGCTTATGCAAAAGCATTCCACGTCTCCACTGTCTCAACGAAAACCTATCCTCTTCCTCGCCACCAGCAATTATTTTAGGACTGAATAGGAACAGGACATGAGCATTCACAGCTACTGTGTTTTCTTCTACAGCTTCACTGTGACAAAGAGTCGGACGGGAGCACTATTTGCTTAGGCCGTCTACAGACCATGCTTTCCCAGTCGACATGTCATTCTTGTGATCTACCAGTTGCTAGTCATTTGAAACGGAATCCTCTGTGGTGTGGAACTTGAAATATTTACCGTCGATTCCTGTTATTAAAACCCCAGGTAATAGTTTCCTGGTTTGCAAGATTTTTTCTCGCCAGACTGTGTTATTACACAATACTGAAAGAAGTTTAGCGCCACAGAAGACGTTAAACACAAAAAAAGAAAAGACAAAAATGTTGTTAGTATTAACATATGTTATGGATTCTCAACATGTTCAGCTTTCTGCTTTTAATTAATCGTTCAACACATTGTTTTCACTTTCAATAACTCAGTCTACATAATGAACATTAACGACAATACATCCAATAAATAACAAGTATTCAAATTAGGTTTTTGGTCAGAGTTCATAACTTCAGAAAGAAATTGTCCTTTAGACTTCACAATTCTTGCATTTTCCATTAACGAATTACCTTTCAATTTAATTGAGATTTAAAGCACATGAACTTCATTAGAAAACGCTTGAGCTCTGAAATTCTCTTACAAATTCGGACATAATTCTAAGGGGATTTGGAACCTTCAAGTACTAAGCAAAAGACGAAAACATCAAGGAAATGATTGGTCTGTACAATTATATTTTTTGATTCTTCTTATAACACCAACATTTACGTCATGACCAACCAACTTACTATATTACTGACAAACTCTGAAGACTATCACTACCCCCTGAGTAGGGCAGACGTTGGGGAACAGTCTTCCTGCTGTATGGTTGTTTGGAAATTCATTAGTTCTGGACTTGCCGTCGGTGTGGTGAATTGCATGCCTCAGCAATACAGATAACTCTACCGAAAGTGCATCAACAACGGAGGCGTAACTGTTGAGATGCCAGATAAATATGTGTTTCCTGAAGAGGGGCAGAAGCCTTTTCAATAGTTGCAGCTGCAACAATCAGCATGATTGACTGATCTCTTCTTGTAACATCAACCAGCCGGCCGGAGTGGCCGTGCGGTTCTAGGCGCTACAGTCTGGAGCCGAGTGACCGCTACGGTCGCAGGTTCGAATCCTGCCTCGGGCATGGATGTGTGTGATGTTCTTAGGTTAGTTAGGTTTAATTAGTTCTAAGTTCTAGGTGACTGATGACCTCAGAAGTTAAGTCGCATAGTGCTCAGAGCCATTTGAACCATTTTTTTGTAACATCAATCAAAGTGGCATTGCTACGTAGATACTGTGAACGGCTGAAAGCAAGGGCAAACTACTCCCGTAATTTTTCCCGAAGGCATGCAACTCGACGGTGTGGGTAAATGAAGGTTATGTCCTCTCGAACAAAATATTCCGGAGGTAAAATAGTCCACCTTTCGGATTTTTGGGCGGGAGCTATTCAGGGGGATGTCGTAATCAGGAGAAAGAAAACTGGTTTTCTACGGATCGGAAATTGGAACGTTAGATGCCTTAGTCCGGCAGGTAGGTTACTAAATTTAAAAGCGGAAACTGATCGGTTGAAGTTAGAGATAGTGGGAATTAGTGAAGTTCGGTGGTAGGGGGAACAGGACATTGGTCTGGTGAATACAGGGTATAAATATAAAATTTAATGGCAGTAATGCAGGAGTGTGTTTCATAATGAATAATAAAACAGGAATGCGGGTAAGTTACTATGACAGCACATGCGAACACTTTATCTTAGCCAAGATGGACAAGAAGCCTACACCTGTAACAGTAGTACAAATTCACATCTACATCATCTACATCTGCGTCATACTCCGCAAGCCATCTAATGATGTGTGGCGGAGGGTACATCTGGTACCACTAACTGACCCCCTCTATCCTGTTCCACTCGCGAATGGCACGCCGGAAGAAGCCTCTGAACTAGCTCTAAATTTTCGAAGTTTTTCGTAGTGGTCACTTCTCGACATATACATGTGAGGAATTAATACGTTGTCTGACTCTTCCCGGAAAGTGCTCTCTCGAAATATCAGTAGTAAACCTCCAGTTACGCAGAACGCCTCTCTTGTTGAGCATCCCTGTGAAAGTCACGCACCGGCTAATCGATTCCGTGAGGAAATGACCGCTCGTAGTTTGGATCTCCTCTATCTCTCCTATAAGTCGTACCTTGTAAGGATCCCTGTTCATTAACATCACTCAAGAATTGGTCGAACAAGCGCCTTAATAGCCACTTATTTCGTCAATGAGTTAAGTTTCCTTAAGATTCTTCCTATGGAGGTCAGTCTGGCATCTTCTTCCCTTCTGTTTGTTTTATGTGGTCGTGCCACTTGAGGTCGCTCTGGATAGTTACTGCCAGATAATTTACGTTAGGTATTTTTTACAGCAGTTTTTAATCACTAGTGTAGTTGCACAGTAGTGGATTTATTTTCCTATGTATGCGCAATTTGTTAGAGTTAATGGCGTTGAGGGTGAACTGCCATAGCCTGGACCATTCATGAATCCTCTGCACGTCTTCTGGCACTGGTACTTTCTTATAGAGTACCGCATCACCTGCGAGTAGACTTAAACAGATCCTGACGCTTTCTATTAGATCATCAATATCCACTATAAACAGTTTTTTTTTGTTTTAAGGCGCAAAACTGCTATGGTCACTACCGCCCGGTCAGTGACTTAGGAAACAGTAAAACCGAAAATGGAAACCAGCAGCAATGGGAACGAAACTCAAAAAATTGGAGAAACTAAAAGCAGAAGGAAGGCTTAAAAATCCACTACAGAAAGTGGTTGGTTATCCCCAAAACAAAGCTTCAAATGACTGACGTCATTTCACTGGCACTAATAAACTCGAGAACGCGATCGACCGAGCGCGTGTCATCTGCTAAAATTGACGATATATCAGGCGACAGCTGTAGACGGGCGCGTAACGGAGTAAAATAGGGGCACTCAATTAAAAGGTGTCTTACCGTCCACAGCTGAGAACAGTGGGGACAGAGTGGGAGAGGATCGCCGCTTAAAAGATGTCGATGGCTAAAAAGACAGTGCCCTATCCGGAGTCTAGTTAAAATTATCTCCTCCCGACGACGAGTTCGGGAGGAAGAGGTCCAAGCACAAGGAAGAGCTTTTAACGTCCCGCAATTTATTATGGGGAAGTGTCGACCAATGTGCGTGCCATAAAAGAACGACATGACGACAAAAAACGCTCCGTAGATCGGCGAAGGGAATCGATTGAATAGCTGGCCGAAGAAGAGAGACTGCATCCTTGGCCGCAATATCAGCCGCCTCATTTCCACAGATACCAACGTGTCCCAGGAGCCAGAGGAACGCCACCGAGACGCCCCCCAGGTGGAGCAAGCGTAGACAAAAAAATGGCTCTGAGCACTATGGGACTTAACAGCTGTGGTCATCAGTCCCCTAGAACTTAGAACTACTTAAACCTAACTAACCTAAGGACATCACACACATCCATGCCCGAGGCAGGATTCGAACCTGCGACCGTAGCAGTCGCACGGTTCCGGACTGCGCGCCTAGAACCGCGAGACCACCGCGGCCGGTGAGCGTAGACAGTCCTGAATCCGGTGGACCAGAGGGTGCACAGGGTAAAGAGCTTGGAGACTGAGGAGAGAGCTGAGAGAATCTGAGCAGATAACATATTGTATCCGCTGATGGCGGCGGATGTAGTGGACAGCCTGGAGAACAGCGTAAAGCTCCACAGTATAAACCAAACACTGGTCGGGAAGCCGAAATTGATTTGGGGTGTCGCCAACAATATAGGCAGTCCCTACACCTAACGATGTTTTCGAGCCATCAGTGTAAATAAATGTGGCTTTCTTCATTTGTGCACATAGAGCAGCAAATACCCGACGATAGACAAGTGAAGGGGTACCATCCTTGGGAAATTGACAAAGGTCACGGAGCAGGCAGATCCGTGGACGGAGCCAAGGCGGTGCTGTGCTCCAAGTTGTCAAGAAGGTTTTAGGAAAGCGGAAGGTAAGAGAATGGAGCAGTTGACGGAAGCGGACTCCCGGTAGTAGTAGGGAGGAGGGGCGGCCTGCATACCCTACATCAAAGGAGGCGTCAAAAAAAATGTCACATACGAACTAGCTCCGCAGATTATGAAGAAACTGAAGAAATGTGTGATGAGATAAAAGAAATTACTCGGGTAGTAAAAGGAGACGTAAATCTGTTGTGATGGAGGGCTGGAATTCGATAGTAGGAAAATGAAGAGAAGAAAATAGTAGGTGAATATGGACAGGGGAAAAGGAACGAAAGAGGAAGGCACCTGCTAGAATTCTGCACAAAGCGTAATTTAATCACCGCTAACACTTGGTTTAAGAATCGTGGAAGAAGACCGTGTACGTGGAAGAGACTTCGAGACACTGAAAGGTTTCAAATTGATTATATAATGGTAAGACAGGGATTTCGGAACCCGATTTGAAATTGCAAGACATTTCGGGGGTAAGATGTGGGCTGTGACCACAATTTATTGGTAATAAACTGTAGCACGTAAAACGACAATGAGTAGTAAAAGCTATACACAGCTATAACACAGGAAACATTTAATGTAATTGAGGAAAGAAGAAAATATAAAAATTCAGCAAGTAAAGCAAGGAATACAAACGTTTAAAATATTAGGCTGATGGAAAGTGCAACATGGCTAAAAAGAAATGGCTACAGGGATAACGTAAGGATTTAGAAGTATGTTTCACATGGGGAAAGATAGACACCACCTACAGGAAAATTAAAACACCTTTGGAGCAAAGAGAAGCAGCTGTATGAATTAAAGAGCTCAGATGGAAAACCAGTTCCAAGCAAATAAATGAAAGCTGGAAGATGGGAGGAGTATGTAGCGGGTCTGGACAAGGGAGATGAAGACGATGTAATAGAAATGGAAGAGGCGATGTCGAGGCTCAGCGGAATTTTCAACTCTGTGAACAAAAAGGACAGACATAAGCTGCTGCATTGTCAGGATCTTTCCGATGTTCAGCTTCCAATGTTCCAAACACATCATAAACTGACGTAAATATAAAAACCTATCCACAGATCCTACGATCTCGTTGTTAAAATATACCACTTCATTTTCAATGTATTCTATGTCCACTGTATTAGCCTTATTGTAATTGATTTTAAGCCTTACATTCAAACTACCTCTGTCGATTTCTTACATTTTGTGTATGTTTAGCTGCAATTGAGATAGTTAGCACAATATCGTCAGCAAAACCCAAGGTACAGGTGTGTTCCATTAACACCTTATCCTTCTTCAATTTCCAATTTAAGGATCTGAAAACATCCCGAAAGGGTACGGTTTTTTCAGTGATATGTATTTTGCGTGTGTCCTCTTTCAGACCTTAGTTTTTCATTGTCTTCATGACGTCTAATGGACACTGAAACAACAGACGTGTAACACCAGACATATTGAAATACACATTTAATCTTGTTTATCAGGTCTACAAATCCATGAAACTTTGTGCATGTCGTAGAAATTGCTAATTGATACTCGTTGATCCGTAATGTAATTTTGTTCACGATTTACAAATAGTACATTAAACTGTATCCCTTTGTAAAATCTACATGATTTTTTGTTGATAATTTTTTTTCTATGTGACTGATGATAATTTTAGTGAATATGTTACACTTGCAGCTACCAGTTGATATATATTCATTAAAACATTTCGGTACCCCAGGCATAGTTTTGTCTACTTCGTTAATCCACCATCCCTCATGAATAAAATCATCTGCAGTTCACACTTTCTGTTCCCTGCAGCACTGCCAGCTGCAAGTGGCCACGTCGACGCATTTCAATTTACGCCATTTTCATGCCATACTGTACGTCGCGCAAAAGCAGAAAGTAAATAGTTTCCGTAGACGTAGGTAGTAATCTGTCGCACAAAGTCCACGGTAAACCTCATTCGAGCAAAGTCCGTCCGCTCACGTAATTACACAGTTGGCTCTGGATGACAGCGTTCCTAAAGAGGACGGGCTCATTGGCCGCCTGCAGGCCTCGTAAATTCGTTTCGTCGCTCGTCGCTTCGTTTCGTCGCATCGTAGGCAGAATAAAAATAGACCTTCAGGCTGTATGAAGCGCTCGTACGGTGTTCCGTAGGGATGAGGGCGCCGCTTTAATAGCTGTTACCCGTGATCTCACTAGCCGGCCGAAGTTCACAGGGCCCTTTAGATAGCTCAGCAGGCTTCCGCCTCCGTGTTAAACGTGACCGTTTATAGTTTAAAGGGTCTGTCCTAGGCTCGTTACGCTGGCTATTATTATTGGACGTGACGCGGGTGGAGCAGCTACGCTCCCCTCGCCGGTAGAACCAACGAAATACTGTGGCAGCAAGAGGGACCGTTATATAGCACTGCAATTTTAGCATGATTTTCTGCTTGCTTTCTGAGAAACAACTTTAATGTACACGCAATACTAAAATGGAATTCAGCACTTTTTACCGTGAGATATAGAGTCGTCTCTCGATAAATCAAGTACAAGAGGACTAATTGAGAGTTAGATTTAATGAAAAGTTGGCTCATCAAGACGGAATGAGGATAAAGTCGAAATAAGAGTATAAATGAAGAAATGATAATGTATTGCATTCTTATTCTTTTTCATGAAGGAAGCAGAAACTAGTAGAAACAGAAACTTGTTTTTTACCTGTCTCATTAATTTCGATGTATTTTAACACTTCAAATGAAAGTAACATACCTATTTCCGAGAATAATTAGGAAAAGTTATATTCCATTCATTCTTCCATGCTAAGCAAAGTTTGGTATCAACGATAGCATTTTCTTTGCAAATCTGGAAAAAGAAGGCATGTCTTTTACAATTACCGAGCGAGACGGCGCAGTGGTTAGCACACTGTACTCGCTCTCGGGAGGACGACAGTTCATACCCGCGTCTGATCACCTTTATTTTGGTTTTCCGTGAGTTTCCTAAATCGCTGCACTCAGATACCGGGATGGTTCCTTTAAACTGCAGGGGCAACTTCCTTCTCCATCCTTCCCTAATTCGATGGGACCGATGACATTGCTGTCTGGTCCTACAATTAGTGAGACACCTCTTATCAAGGACAAATTTTTCAGTCGCCAAACTAACGGAATATCCTATAACCTCCTACAGTAATGTACTGTCGTCTACAGTGACTAAATCATTTTAGCGCGCACTCACTTTGCTTGTTCCGCTCCCACCCTTCATATAAGTCTTCATCAGTCCAATAGATTGCCTTCAGGATTGTTGATAGCTTAGAGGACGGAATCCAGAAATTTTGTTTATATCATTACATTGTACATTAGTTAATTAAGTAATTTAGTTATTTCATTGATTCTTTGATACAGGGTAGGGCAAATAATAATGACCCAGGCGAGTGAATACAATTGGACGTGAATGTATGCTCATGACGCAGGAGGAAACGACGTACATTTACTTCCAACGTGATGGAGCAACTACCCACACAGCTGGGCTAACCTAGAGCACAGTTTGGAAAATCGTCGGGACTGTCTACGCCACTGTACTTCACTTCATGCTTTATACCCCTCCATTCGACGTGTATCTCCTAGTCACCGTCGCTGAGATGGAACTGGATGCTGTGACAACTTGGGGTTGATGCGGTGCTGTGTATCTCTGTGACAGCTGAAAACTTTGTAGTGCAACATTCGAATCACATCTTCCATAACACTGCATGAAGACCAGTCAACGAAGAAAAATTGTAGGAAAAAGTCTGTATAATCTCAAATTTTTATAAGGTGACAGGTGGGAGTGCCAAGAAACAATATACCAAAAATTCTGACCGGTAGGTTGTGGGCTTGGGGGTTGAGGTGTAAGGATCTTCTTTCCGTGCTCTGTTGTATAACTCGAAAACCGCGGATGATAGCTATAGTGTTTACACAGAACAAAATTAAACCACATTAAGTTTCCTACAAGCAGAGGATGTAAATGTCGAAGGTTATCAAAAAAACAGTTTTAATGATATTAAATTAATGTTTATTGTAAAATGAAGTGGGTTAAGAATAAACATTAAATGTGTGTACCACACATAAGTGTGGTACAGTCGTATTAATGAATAAGTCGTGTCTTTGGTTTTAACAGAGTAGTTGGGAGGTTAAAGGGTAGAAGTATGAGGGATGATGGATGGTCAAGCACTTCCCTCCTTCATAGGTTTGCAAACGGAAAAGCTAATTGGCGGGTCTTCACTCTCTCTACACCACTAACTCACAAGAAGCAACTACAGAATGTCTCACAAAAGTGTACGGAGCCTTTTGCAGCGTGCCTCGTGAATCACTGGCGACACATTGACAACCGTGTCCGTTTGCCGGTTGTGTGAGTGCTGTGGTGGATCGAGGGAGGGGGGAGGGGTTATTTTTACAGAACGTACGTTAACACTTCATGCGGTGGAAACATGAGCTGCTACTAATAATACTAACACAGGAACGCAAATGGAGAAAATTTATGTTAGTCTTTGCGCACTGTTCTGCACTGCTAGAAGGGAACCTGATTGTTAGCCATTCATGACGGCAGCTTTCCCAGCCATGAACACGGCTCGCTTTCCAATTAACAGACAGACTATTTCCCCCAGTATTTCCTATCCAGTTCTTTTACGTGAGTACAAAAATGTCTTCCTGAGCTGATGCTTATTCAGTGGAGTTATTTCGGTTTAGTGAAATTGTACGTAGCTGTTAACTGAATTATTTTGTGAAAAGTGTCAATTCCTGGAGCTGCTAACTGTCTGCCACACTACAGGGGCCACCAAAAGTGTAAAATGCTGTCAATATGTTCCCGCAATGTCGATTTCATTGTTTCCACAGTCACTGGCTAGAATAGATTTCACAGTATGTAGGATGTTAAATGCATCATCCTGTCTGAAGGGGCTCAGAGGATTCAACTGGCTCCCTCTGGAAAAAAATTATGTCACCTAGGTGTTATGGAACGTCAGATATTCCAGCGTAAGTCAAGCAATATATGGCAGGAGGTTACTATTTCAGACATGAACGTGATCAGTCCCATTTCATAAGACGTACTGACATCTATCATTGCAAGCTATGCTGTGAATACGTGATATGTGGCTTCCACTCATTGCAGCCCACTCTAAAAGTATTAGTAATTTCTGAATGGAAGGGACTTACACAATCTATGAGTAAGATTGAAAGGGAGACAAGTGCAGCAACCTTCCAGTCATTCATTAATCCATTAATAAGTATCTAGAGCACGGTTTACATTACGCTGCCAACGATAGACATAAATAAGGTGTCACATTTACCAGTCAAATATAAAAACATAAAACCTATCATAGGCCTATATAGAAAGAATGTACAGCACACTAAGCACGAAGTCCAAATATTGCATCAAGAGAGAGCAATGTAAAGATCATCATTGTAAAGAGAGACAACATGCTTTTTTTAATTGTTTTTCAAACAAAGCAACCAACTATCAACCTACTGATACCACAGATGGGCCCTGTCAAGACAAACAATACCTCATCATAAGAAAGAAATTTTCTAACCGTGTTAGGATGGACTGGGAAATAAAGGTAAGGGAAGGGGGTCACAAAGCGCAGGAAAGGGGCATGAGGTAGGAGAAGGGAATGGTTAGAGGGGGGAGGGAGGGCAGGGGTTTAAAGAAGGTGAGTAGGAAAATAGGCTAGGGAGGGTGGTAGGGGAGAGGGTGGAGGAAAGAGGAACTGGAAGGAAGGTAACATGAAGGGACGGGGTAAACAAGGAAACAACAGGGATGCAAGGTCCATATGTGGTATCAACAGGTTGACAGTTGCTTGCTTTACTTGAAAAATAATTATAAGTAACAACCGTCTATACATTGTTGTTTCTTAATGGAATATTTGGATATTGTGCTTAATTTGCTGTACGTTCATTGTAAATGCTCCATGAGATTTTAAACATTTTATGGCTGAGTGCTCAGCAACCTAGTATGAAATTATATAAAAATATGATAGTCAGCCGAAATTTTGCACAAAACATCTCTTTTTTTTTTAAAAAAAAATGTAGTAAATGTTCGGTGCAACCGGTTGGCTGACTATTACATCCGCTCCATGAGATGTTTTATTCATAACGTATGCCATGTTATTATATTTATTTCATTGACTTTATTACGCTTATTATAAATTAACAGATGTAATATGGTAAGGGATGTTTACAATTATTTATATAATACACAGGTTATGTTCTGGTATGTTTAGACAGATTTGAAATCAACGCCACCTGACGCAAAGTTGAAGTAATGTGGTTCCCGAGTCTGTTGCCTCCAGACTGGCATTTCAAAGTAAGGTCTTTTGGTTTAATTTTGCCCATAGTTATCTGATGAAGACTATTCGAAACGCGTCGTGAATAAGGTATTAATCTGTGAAGACGTTTCATTACCGAGTCTGCATGGCCACATACCTTCAAATGAATTACTTCATGAGTCAAATGGAGGAAACATCACTTTCAACACAAAGATACGGTTTTTAAATGGCATATATATATATATATATATATATATATATATATATATATATATATATATATATATATATATAGTGAGTCACCTAACGCTACCGCTGGATGTATTTCGTAAACCACATCAAATACTGACGAACTGATTCCACAGACCGAACGTGAGGAGTGGGGCTAGTGTAATTGTTTAATACAAACCATACAAAAATGCACGGAAGTATGTTTTTAACACAAACCTACGGTTTTTTTAAATGGAACCACTTTAGTTTTAATTGCACATCTGAACATATAAACAAATACGTAATCAGTGCCGTTTGTTGCATTGTAAAATGTTAATTACATCCAGAGATATTATAACCTGAAGTTGACGCTTGAAACCTCCGACGTTCAGTTGCGTGTTGTTACAAACACGGGCCACGGTAGGCGGAGCAGCATCTGCAGGGACATGTTTACGATGACGACCGTGTTTACGAGTGTGGCTGTAGTGCACTGTTGTGGTTTGGTCTAGCTGTCGCAGTGTCCGCATGTAACGCTTGCTGCTATTGTTATTCTGCATTCGTCTCCGCACGCAGACCAACTGTAGTAAACCGTGATACCAGACGTCTATGATAGTGTAGTGTTGTAGGAACTGTGACCATGGTGTATTCGAACTCTGAAAAGGCGGAGATGATACTCATCTATGGCGAGTGTCGACGAAATGCAGCTGAAGCCTGCAGGGTGTATGCAAAACGGTACCCGGACAGAGAGCATCCAACGTGCCGCACACTGCAAAACATCTACCGCCAACTGTATGCAACAGGTATGGTCGTAGCACGCACACGGGCCCGTAACTGGCCCGCCACAGGAGAAGCAGGTGCAGTTGGTATGTTAGCTGCTGTTGCTTTGAACCCACACATGAGTACACTGGACAATGCGAGAGCCGGTGGACTGAGTCAAAGCAGTGTCATGCGCATACTGCATCGTCACCGCTTTCACCCGTTTCATGTGTCGCTACATGGTGATGACTTTTTTCATCGAGTGCAATTCTGTCAATGGGCATTAACAGAGAATGCGTTGCAGTTCTACCTGTTTACCGATGAATAGGGTTTCACAAACCACGGAGCAGTGAATCTACGGAACATGCATTACTGGTCCGTGGACAAACCTCGCTGGCTCAGACAGGTAGAGCGAAAACGACCGTGGACTGTAAATGTATGGTGCGGAATCATTGGCGACCACCTCATTGGTCCTCACTTCACTGCAGGGGCCCAAACAGCTGCAACATACATCGCGTTTCTACAGAATGATCTGCCAACGTTGCTCGAAAATGTCCCACTGGAAACGTGTCGACGTATGTGGTATCAGCATGATGGTGCACCTGCACATTCCGCAGTTAACACTAGGCTGACCCTTGACAAGTTGTTCGACGGGCGTTTCATATGACGTGGAGGACGCATAAATTGGCCAACCCGTTCTCCTGATCTTACACCTCTGGACTTCTTTCTGTGTGGTACGTTAAAGGAGAATGTGTACCGTGATGTGCCTACAACCCCAGAGGATATGAAACAACGTATTGTGGCAGCCTGCGGCGACATTACACCAGATGTACTGCGGCGTGTGCGACATTCACTACGCCAGAGATTGCAATTGTGTGCAGCAAATGATGGCCACCACATTGAACATCTAATTGCCTGACATGTCGAGACACGCTCTATTCCACTCCGTAATTGAAAATGGAAACCACGTGTGTACGTGTACCTCACCCCCCATGGTAAAGTACATGTGCGTCAGTGAAAAAGACCAATAAAAAGGTATTATCATGTGGACGTAATGTGCTGTTCCAGTCTCTTCTGTACCTAAGGTCCATCACCGTTCCCTTTGGATCCCTACGTAATTTGGTGCTCTCCGATACACACGATCGAATAGCGGAGGAGTGGTACTCAAGCGTCAACTTTAGGTTACAATATCTCCGGATGTAATTATCATTTTACAGTGCAACAAACGGCACTGATTACGTATTAGTTTATATGTTCAGATGTGCTAACAAAACTAACGGGGTTCCATTTAAAAATCGTAGGTTTGCTTTAAAAAACATACTTCCGTGCATTTTTTAATGGTTTGTATTACTCAATTACACAAGCCCCTCTCCTCACGTTCGGTCTGTGGAATCGATTCGTCAGTATTTGATGTGGTTTACGAAATATATCCAGCGGTAATGTTAGGTGAGTCAGCGTCTATAGGGTGTTACAAAAAGGTATGGCCAAACTTTCAGGAAACATTCCTCACACACAAATAAAGAAAAGATGTTATGTGGACATGTGTCCGGAAACGATTAATTTCCATGTTAGAGCTCATTTTAGTTTCGTCAGTATGTACTGTACTTCCTCGATTCACCGCCAGTTGGCCCAATTGAAAGAAGGTAATGTTGACGTCGGTGATTGTGTTGACATGCGACTCATTGCTCTACAGTACTAGCATTAAGCACATCAGTACGTAGCATCAACAGGTTAGTGTTCATCACGAACGTGGTTTTCCAATCAGTGCAATGTTTACAAATGTGGAGTTGGCAGATGCCCATTTGATGTATGGATTAGCGCGGGGCAATAGCCGTGGCGCCGTACGTTTGTATCGAAACAGATTTCCAGAACGAAGGTGTCCCGACAGGAAGACGTTCGAAGCAATTGATCGGCGTCTTAGGGAGCACGGAACATTCCAGCCTATGACTTGCGACTGGGGAAGACCTAGAACAACGAGGACACCTGCAATGGACGAGGCAATTCTTCGTGTACTTGACGATAACCCTAACGACAGCGTCAGAGAAGTTGCTGCTGTACAAGGTAACGGTGACCACGCCACTATATGGAGAGTGCTACGGGAGAACCAGTTGTTTCCGTACCATGTACAGCGTGTGCAGACACTATCGGCAGCTGATTGGCCTCCACGGGTACACTTATACGAATGGTTCTTCCAACAATGTGTCAATCCTCATTTCAGTGCAAATATTCTCTTTACGGATGAGGCTTCATTCCAACGTGATCAAATTGCAAATTTTCACAACCAACATGTGTGGGCTGACGAGAATCCGCACGCTATTGTGCAAACACGTCATCAACATACGTGATACTCTACCTGTGCTGCTAGGACATGTGCCTTCACGTACGACAGAACATGTGGTTCATGCACGATGGAGCTCCTGCACATTTCAGTCGAAGTGTTCGTACGCTTCTCAGCAACAGATTCGGTGACCGATGGATTGGTAGAGGTAGACCAATTCCACTGCCTCCACGCTCTCCTGACCTCAACCCTCTTGACTTTCATTTATGGGGGCATTTGAAAGCTCTTGTGTACGTAACCCCGGTACCAAATGTAGAGACTCTTCGTGCTCGCATTGTGGACGGCTGTGATACAATACGCCATTCTCCAGGGCTGCATCAGCGCATCAGGGATTCCATGCGACGGAGGATGGATGCATGTATCCTAGCTAACGGAGGACATTTTGAACATTTTCTGTAACAAAGTGTTTGAAGTCACGCTGGTACGTTCTGTTCCTTTGTGTTTCCATTGCATGATTAATGTGATTTGAAGAGAAGTAATAAAATGAGTTCTAACACGGAAAGTAAGCGTTTCCGGACACATGTCCACGTAACGTATTTTCTTTCTTTGTGTGTGAGGAATGTTTCCTGAAAGTTTGGCCGTACCTTTTTGTAACACCCTGTATATGGTACAACTGGTGGTGGCAGACTTCGCTGCTCTAAACCTTACACATTCTGGAATAAATAGAATTTAAATAATGGAAACTGTGCCACAGTTTCTGCCGTAAAGCTGTTATGGGATTGTCTTGACTGGCCCGAAGCCTGCTGTAGGCAACCCTTGCTCTGCGATGTACGGCGAAAGCAGTGATGATAATTAAGTTTGGTTGTTGGGCACTCAACTTTGCGGTCATCAGCGGCCATACAGAGTCCCCATTTTTAGACTTTTCAATTTTTTGCACTGTCTAATCTAGCCACTGTAACGAATGATGATGGTGATGATAAAGAAGACAACATAATCATACGGTCCCCAGGCAGGGAAAGTCCCCAACTCATCCGGAACTCGAACCCGGGACTCCGTGATCAAGACTCAGCAGAGCTTGCCACTTTTCTTTGTTGTTCTCATTTGTTCAATTTTGTTCGTTGCATTTGTTCGGTGCGGATGTACCATGACACCCGTTCAAGTTCAGTGTTGAGCCGTTGACTCAGGGCAGCTAACCCTCTGACCGAACACGCTGCGCTACTGTGCCGGCTAGACCACGAGCTGCGGACGGCGGCGAGGGCAGTGCTGCCATTGTCATGCTTTAAATTCCACGTGGTTTAGAAGGAATGAGGTTTAGAACAGTGAGAACAAATCTAATTGTCCAGAAAGTGAACCATCGCATTTTCTTTTCTCAGCCGAAAACGCTACGAATACGAAAGGTTACTTGTGTATTATTTGAAGTCTGCTGAGGGAGCGCCTCAAGTTTCTGTCACTTTCGATAAATAGCGTAGCTGCAGGACAGTTTCAAAATGGCATCTGTAGGTGATATACGTTACAAGAATTTAATTTGTCACTGCAGAAAAAGAAACTGTCGGGCATATTCATAAATATTAGTGCAAAGACTGTGGAGCATCTGCCGTCGACACAAGTACAGTTAGTTTCTGGGCACGGAGGATGTCATCAGAAGGTGGTTCGGTGGAGCTCCGCGATCTGCAGCGGCTGGGAGACCATCCACGGCTGTCGGACCTGACGTGTTGCAGCGAGCTGATGTCATCCGCGAGGACAGACGCATACGACTGGACAGTTGACGCTGCAACTGTCAGTCAGCAAAAGAAGTGTGGATGCAATTATCCACACTCTTGGATATTCAAAATTGTGTGCAAGATGGGTCCGGCAGTGTCTAACGGTGGTTCACAAATTGCACTGAAAAAACTTTTGATTCGTTGCAACGTTTTGAAGCTGAGGACTAAGCCATCTTGTCTCGGATTGTGACAGGTGATGAAACATGGTTTCACCATTTTCAGCCCGAAACAAAACAACAGTCGATGGATTGGCGCCATTCCAATTCACCACAGAAGAAAAAATTCAAAGCAGCTGCTTCCGCCATTAAGGTCATGATCACCGAGTTCTGGGATTGTGAAGGTGTTATTCCCATGATGTGATGCCAAGAAGTGGTATCATTAATTCAGAAGTGTATGTCAACACATTAACAAACCTAAAGACGCACTTCCAGCTACTTCCGCGCTACAGCAACCCAGGAGATCTTTTGCTGCAACGCAATAATTCTCGGTCCCACACAAGTCTGAGGACAGCTGAACACGTCGCAAAACAGGGTCTGACAGTGTTATTCCATCCATCCTATAGCCCTGACTTAGCCCCTCAGACTTCCACTTGTTTGGGCCGTTAAGGGATGCCATTCGTGGAAGACATTTTGAGGACGATGAGGAGGTGATTCACATAATGAAGGATTGGTACCGACAGGCCATACATGTCCTTGTTTTGCACTGGAGGAAGGCAATAGAAAGGGATGGAGATTGTGTGGAAAAACTGGTTGTGCAAAATACCGTTCTTTTTTGTGAGTAACTCTCATTACGTTCAATTAATAATTGTTGAAAAAAAATACGGTGCATTACTTTCTGGGCATACCTCGGACATCTAGTTCTCCTTTCGGTAGAAATATTATACAGATGCCATTTTAAAAAAAAGTAACTTTGTGTTGAAAGTATTGTTTGTTTACATTTCTGGACAGTGGATTCCTCCCCATTCTGGGAGCATCTACCATATATGTATCCCTGGCTAATAGCATTTTTCAGCTTTTTTTCGTATCAGAAAAACATGAGGTGGCAGAGTTAGGTGGGAAACCCTGCATCAACTATTTAGCAAATAGGATCAGCAACACTATAATTATGTTGGGTGACGAGACTGCTGTGTAGAGGAAAGCATTATCTTCATGCAGCTGTAAGGGACTGTGTAAAATCGCGTTTACTCTGGGCATCATGAAACTTAAATACTTTACACTGAAGCGAAAAAGCCTTGGATGCCGCTTAATATCGTGTCGGACCTCTCTTTGTCCAGGTGGAATGGACTCAATAAGTCGTTGGAAGTCCCATGCACAAATACTGAGCCAAGTTTCCTCCACAGCCATCCACATCTGCGAAAGCATAACTGGTGCAGGATTTTGTGCGCGAATTGATCTGTCAGTTATGTTAGATGGGATTCATTCTTAGCGATCTGGAATCATTCGCAAGAATTGTCTAGAATGTTCTTCACACTGGTCGAGAACAATAGTGGCCTGATGACATGTTTCGATATATGAAGTCCATGAATGGCTGCTAATAATCTTCAAGTGGACGAACATAATCATTTTCAGCCAATGATCGATTCAGTTGGATCAGGGGACCCAATCCATTCCGTGTTAATATAGCCCACATCATTTTGGAGCCCCCAGCAGCTTGCGCAGTGCCTTGTTGACAGATTGGATCCTTAGCTGTGCTGGGTCTGCGCCACACTCCAACACTACCACTAACTGAAATCGGGACTCATCTGACCAGGCCATGGTTTCCCGGCCGCCTAAGGTCCAACGGAAATGGTCACGACTCCCGGAGAAGCGCTGAAGGCGGTATCCTGCTGTTAGCAAAGGCCCTCGCGTCAGTCGTCTGCTGCCGTAGCCCAATAACGCCAAATTTCAAAGTACTGGCCTAATGGATACGTTCGTTGTACGTCCGACAATAATTTCTGCAGCTAATTCACGAAGTCTTTCTTTGCTGTCAGCACTGATAGCTCTACACTGACACCGGTGCTCTCGGCTGTTAAGTAAAGGCCATCGGCCACTGCATTGTCTATGGTGAGATATAATACCTGAAATTTGGCATTCTTGACACACATTTGACGCTGTGGATCTCGGAGTATTGAATTCTCTAACAATTTCCAAATTGAAAAGTCCCATGCATCTTTCTCCATCTACCATTCCACATTGGACGTCTGTCAATTCCCGTCGTTCGGCGACCATGACATGTCGGATACCTTTTCACATGACTCACCTGAGTAAATGTGGCCACTCTGCCAATGCACTGTCCGTTTATGTCTTCTGTACATGATATTACCACCACTCGTATATTTTATATCGCTATCCCATGACTTCTGTCACTTCGGTGTAAATGTATGCTAGTAGCTGTAATATAGAGGGAGAACCTGAAAACATCAAATTATAACATTAGTGGCGAACACCGTACAAATATTTAGGGGTAATAAAATTAGATATCATCATACAAAATTATTATTAGCCAATGATGTAAGTGGACGCATGCAGGGAACATGCGATGCATCTCTACTGGAAATAGCAAACAAGGCACTAGTGTAGCCACTTCTGGAGTTCTCAGATGTTTGGAGCTCTTATCAAGAAGGTATGACAACAGACGTCGAATTCAGACATGCACTATCAGAATCTTAATGGGTCAGTACAGCTCCACTCATACGGAAGTGTGATGGCGTAAGCTGTCGCCAGCACACTGGTAGGCAAAGGTGAAGAAGATCGATTAGTGGGCGCTGGATTAAGTGCGCCTATCATCAGAGAGACCAAAGACACACCAACAGGCAACAGTCTGCCAATGCCTTCTCGACAGCATTTATTTAGACTGCCACCATTGACCAGACTCTCTGACTCACTATTTCAGTTGGCATCTGTCAGTAAATCTACATCTACATGGATACTCTGCAAATCACATTTAAGTGCCTGGCAGAGGGTTCATCGAACCACCTTCACAATTCTCTACTATTCCAATCTCGTACTACATTCGTAGTACATTCACAGATCAGGCACAGTCCACATCACGGTACATAACGACCAGATCAGTGACTTGTACTTTCCCAGCAGTGAGACCAAGGTTCGTTATAGCAGGATTACTGCAATTGTCTGCATGAGGACTATTACTGATAAGCTTGTATTACAACACTTGGACTCCATTCAAGATAAGTAATTACTTCAAGGTCGTGCAAATAAAAAACTGTATTAATTCACGTGTGCATTTGTGTTGTAGAAAGAGAATACTGGGCACCCATAACAACATCCTCTCCCTTGCTTCCTGATGGAATAAAACTCTACAGAAAGTATAACAAGAGTTCCATAAACGGAATTCCCTGTATTAATGACAGGATAGTTCTCCAACAAGATCTGCTTGGGTAAATTGGTATCTGCACATCAGAATGGAAGAAAGGCCACTAGGCGTGACTCCAACCACCCCAAAAACGAAACGATCGTACACAGTATAGCGTACGGTTATATTGAATTTTCCTATAAATTTATGAAGCTTATTTTGTTTCCTTTCTTTCTACCAGTAGTATAGAATATCATTACATAGACAACTCTCACAACTGGCTATTATAAATATATGAATGCATGGTCATGATACAAAATGTCTAAGGGAAAAGTTTCATCCAACGGAGGGCTAAGGTTAAACATATTCTTCGCCTTTCTCACCAGCTGTCAGATTTCCTGCATCCTACGGAGATTTTCCCTGATGTAACAACAGAGGTATCTCACCTATGTTAAATACAGAACTTCAGATGGACGAGTAAAAACCCAAGATGTTGCGATAAAACGCAGAAGGGATATCATAGCACACTCATCTGACGTCACAGTCTGAGATGGAGGTCAATAATGCCCGCAACTATGATATCACAGTCAAATATGGCTATCCTAAATACTACGCCTAGAATGACTTGCACAGTCGAAACTATTAACCCTTTATTCTCTCTGATCGTTCATTATTATTATCCAGTGCATGTGTGTATACAGGGTGGTCCACTGATCGTGACCGGGCCAAATATCGCACGAAATAAGCATCGAACGAAAACACTGAAATGAACGAAACTTCTCTAGCTTAAAGGGGGAAACCAAATGGCGTAATGGTTGGCCCACTAGATGGCGCTTCCATAGGTCAAAGGGATATCAACTGCGTTGTTTTAAATAGGAACTCCGATTTTTATTACATGTTCGTGTAGTACGTAAAGAAAAATGAATGTTTTACTTGGTCCACTTTTCCCACTTTGTGACAGAAGGTGCTGTAATATGCACAAACATATGGCTCACAATTTTAGACGAACAGTTGGTAACAGGTAGGTTTTTAAAATTAAGATAGGGACCGTAGGTACGTTCGAACATTTTATTTCGGTTGTTCCAATGTGATACATGTACTTTGTGAACTTATCATTTCTGAGAACGCATGCTGTTACAGTGTGATTACCTGTAAATACCACATTAAGGCCACAAATGCTCAAAATTATGTCTGTCAACCTCAATGCATTTGGAAATACGTGTAACGACATTCTTCTCAACAGCGAGTAGTTCGCCTTCCGTAATGTTCGCACATGCAATGATAGTGCGCTGACGCATGTTGTCATGAAATACGCTTTTCAATACCGCTTCAACCGCACGCGAGCTATGTGCCTGACATCCATCATGTTGGAAGTACATCGCCATTCTGTAATGCAGTGAAACATCTTGTAGTAACATCGGTAGAACATTATGTAGAAAATCAGCATACATTGCAACATGTAGATTGCCATCGATAAAAAGGGGGCCAATTATCCTTCCACCCAAAATGCCGCACAATACATTCACCCACCAAGGTCGCTCATGTTCCACTTGTCGCTTCCATCGTGGATTTTCGGTTGCCCAATGGTGCATATTATGCCGGTTTACGTTACCGCTGTTGGTGAATGACGCTTCGTCGCTAAATAGAAAGCGTGCAAAAAATCTGTCATCGTCCCGTAATTTCTCTTGCGCCCAGTGGCAGAACTGTACACGACGTTCAAAGTCGTCGCCATGCAATTCCTGGTGCATAGAAATATGGTATGGGTGCAATCGATGTTAACGTAGCATTCTCAACACCGACGTTTTTGAGATTCCCCACTCTCGCACAATTTGTGTACTACTTATGTGCAGATTAGCCGCGACAGCAGCTGAAACACCTGCTTGAGCATAATCATTTGTTGCAGGTCGTGGTTGACGCTTCACATGTGGCTCAACACTTCCTGTTCCTTAAATAACGTAACTATCCGGCGACCGGTCCGGACTCTTGGATGATGTCGTTCAGGATACCGACAACACACATAGCACAGGCCCGTTGGGCAATTTTATCACAATAGCCATACATGAACACGATATCGACCTTTTTCGCAATTGCTAAACTGTCCATTTTAACACGGGTAATGTATCACGAAGCAAATACCGTCCGCACTGGCGGAATGTTACGTGATACAACGTACTTATACGTTTGTGACTATTACAGCTCCATCTATCACAAAGCGAAAAAAGTGGTCCAACTAAAACATTCATTTTTCTTTACTTACTACACGAATATGTAATAAAAATAGGGGTTCCTATTTAAGAAAAATGCAGTTGATGTCCGTTTGACCTATGGCAGCGCCATCTAGCGGCCCAACCATAGCGCCATCTGGTTTCCCCCTTCATGCTAGACGCTTTTCGTTCTTTGTAGTTTTTTCGTTTGATGCTTATTTCGCGAGGTATCTGGCCCGGTCACTATCAATGGACAACCCTGTATACATTTCCTTTCTTTTCATTTATTATTTCTCCCCCACCACAACCGTTCTTTGATGCAATGGAGCAGATATCGCAAGACAGACTACATGATGTATTGGAGCAGGAAACACACTTGTTTCTAGACTTAGAATTTCCTCTGTTCCCAGCGTCTGCGCTAATTGCTAAGCCACTGGCATTGTATAGTGCACCTGATATATTGGAGCTGAAGTCTGTATGCAGAGTTGTTTACAGATGTTGAGTTTCAACAGCAACCGTCAATATTCCAGCATTGCATTGTGCACCTGATAAATTGGAGCTGAAATCAAATCTGTGTGTGAAATTGTTTCCAACCTTTGAAATATGTAAGTGTGTGGCAGCTGTCAGATGTAGACTGCTTTTCGCCACAACGGTTAGGAAGGAGTCACTGCTTTTAAGCAGCCACTTGCTGCACATTCTGTTTATTTAAACATTTAGGGAAGTTTTTAACACATCACAGGGTATGTGTGTAGCGTTGTTTAGTTACAAAGACACTGCTGGTGGCGAGCACTGTGACACAGCACATCACTGGTTCCACAGTGCGACACATGCTGGAGACCTCTACAGTACAATCGTTCACTAGGAGCATATCTGCAGTGCGAGCATGATGCCAGCACCGAGGCTGGCATACAGCGCCTGACATACACTCCGCGTCACACCATCACATCAGGTGTGCATGTTTTGCCTCCACACATAAAGGAATTTTTCGAAGAATATGGACCAGAACAGCCCATAGACACTCATTATTAAGTAAGTTTCCCATACTTGAAGAAATACACATAAAAATTCAATTTTCCTGTTTTCTGTACCAGCCATCAAGCCACCATCATTTTACAGTGCACCTAATACATTGGAACTGAGATCATATACATATGCGAAATTGTTCCGAAACTTTGAATGTCCACTATCTTCAAATACTGTACCATAATTCACTAAACCACAGCCAAGTTATTTCTGAATGCTGCTGTTCATAACTTCGTAGCAACTGACCACCAGCAAATCAACTGTAGACATTATACCAGATAGTGACTGCAGTGTAAGAGTACAAATGAGTGGTGAAATACGTCGAGAGTCTGATGCCGGCTGAGTATGAACCGTCTGACTCTCCTCCAGACATCAATATCGCTAGCAATAAAGTGTCCACATTGGCAAGCTCCGACACTGACGCGTATCGAAACCCTTCGCAATGCGTTTATTTGTATCATTCAATTGTTGTGAAATTGCGCCATTTACATAGTGTATTATGGATTGCGACAGAGACTGACTTTGTGGCGATAGTATCGCAAGGCAGTATTTGATGATACTGGGAGCTATGTGTGTGTGCGTAGCGTACATAGAACGGAGTTAGATCCCTGCAGAAACGCTTGTATTCAAGCAGTACTCAATTCTGTCCTTATTACAGCCCCATTTTTTAAATACATAAAAGGAGAATTTATAGTCGAAATAAATTACATTGTCACTCCTACCGGTTTGACCACAATACAAGTTGAATTCAAGGCATTAAAAAAAGTTGTTAAGAAAATTTGTAGCAGTAACGATGTAGAAACAAAAGAATGACAGTACTTTAACGATGGTGCTTTTTCTAACAATTAACAAAATAAACAAAAAACATGTATATTAATACTGTATAAAAATGCATCAAAAGATATGTAGTAACAAACAGTATATGTAGAGGTTGCAAGATGTTTTATTCCATCATTCATATGAGTAACTCCTATGAGATTTAATAATTGATTTGCTGGAGAGAGAGAGAGAGAGTCGTAGCGGTTGATATATTCACTGGCACTGATTTACACATATAATACATGCACGTATAATTTATAATTAGAAGACCAGTTTCGATAGTGGTACGATCATCATCACACCATAAACACTCCATGATGCCAGCTTGAGTGCTACATAGCGTCCTGATCCTCGCCACACTTAAACCAACCATCGCGGAATTGTAATGAGTATGAAGATGACTGAACCACAATCGAAACTGGTCAGGTGACAAGTAACTTTGAAATTTTATCGACTAACATTCTACCTTAGACGGTCTTTTTTGTTAAAAAATTTCATTTTTCTTTCGACTGCTGTTTTCCCAGGAAGTAGATTCCAAATGATAGTTAGTATTTCAACCTTAGGAGTCAGACAACATATTACTTCCCCCCCCCCCCCCCCTTACATCTCGCGTATTGATCACGAGGAGAAATTAGAGCCAGTACAGAGGCTTACCGACAATCATTCGTCCCACGCACTATCCGCGAGTGGAACAGGGTTCTAGGGATCAGATAGTGGTACCGAAAGTATCCCCCACCACACACCACTAGGTGGCTTGCGGAGTATGATGTAGATGTCGATGTACCCTTCTCCATCATCCCTAAAAATCTGTAGCACCATCACGAAATAACCCTGTATAGTTTGACTGTTAATCTTGTGGATAAAATTGAAGCTGATTCGAACTTTATTAAGAGCAATAAATCCTTCTGCTATTACAAGATTTTACATAGTATATTTATGACATTGATGCAAAACACTCGCCTTGATTATCTTCGGGTCAGAATACACAGCATACAGATTTTAATTTACAACATTGTACACTGAAAGTGTGCTGCAATGTGACACTGTCTCCAAAGCACTCTATGATTGTTTTTATGTAAAATATTAACATTCGTAACTGTTTTAACAAAGTGCGCACTGTGACTAACATGTTGGTCAAAAATTGCCATGCTTGGCTGTGGTTCAGTAAATTTAAGGCAGTACCTTCATCCATTGTGTTCACCATGAAGTCCAGACTCCAACTGATGTAGTACACAGTACTGCCACCAGAAACATCCATCACCCATCATGACGTAATCCCAGATGGCGGTCTGGGGTGGGGAAAAATGGCACAAAAAGCACTCATCCTGTGCTGGGCTGCTGGATAGGATGGACTTTGCAGGCAGTCTTTATTTAAACTATTTGAGACAGTAGCTCCATCCAGTGTGTCCACCACGAGGTCCAGAGTCCAACTGACCAAGAATGAAGTACTGCCACCAGAGTGTGTTTTTATCTGGAGGGAAAGGACTGCAGGAAAAAGATTCAGCCTGTACTGGGCTACAGGAGAGAGAATATAGTCTACTTTATTTATTTTCGAGCAATTTAATTAGGGGTGGATTTAACATGTGAACACAAAATAAGCAGTCTTGCATATGCGGATGACTTAGTTGTGATGGCAGATTCGATTGAAAGTTTGCAAAGTAATATTTCAGAGCTAGATCAGAAATGTAAGGACTGTGGTATGAAGATTAGCATCTCCAAAACGAAAGTAATGTCAGTGGGAAAGAAATATAAACGGATTGAGTGCCAAATAGGAGGAACAAAGTTAGAACAGGTGGACGGTTTCAAGTACTTAGGATGCATATTCTCACAGGATGGCAACATAGTGAAAGAACTGGAAGCGAGGTGTAGCAAAGCTAATGCAGTGAGCGCTCAGCTACGATGTACTCTCTTCTGCAAGAAGGAAGTCAGTACCAAGACTAAGTTATCTGTGCACCGTTCAATCTTTCGACCAACTTTGTTGTATGGGAGCGAAAGCTGGGTAGATTCAGGTTACCTTATCAACAAGGTTGAGGTTACGGATATGAAAGTAGCCAGGATGATTGCAGGTACTAGTAGATGGGAACAATGGCAGGAGGGTGTCCACAATGAGGAAATCAAAGAAAAACTGGGAATGAACTCTATAGATGTAGCAGTCAGGGCGAATAGGCTTAGATGGTGGGGTCATGTTACACACATGGGAGAAGCAAGGTTACCCAAGAGACTCATGGATTCAGCAGTAGAGGGTAGGAGGAGTCGGGGCAGACCGAGGAGAAGGTACCTGGATTCGGATAAGAATGATTTTGAAGTAATAGGTTTAACATCAGAAGAGGCACCAATGTTAGCACTGAATAGGGGAACTGTGTAAGGGGGGCTATGTTCCAGACTGAACGCTGAAAGGCATAATCAGTCTTAAATGATGATGATGATGATGATGGATTTAACATAGTATATTTATTACACTGATGCAATACACTCGCCTTGATTTGTTTGGGGTCAGAATACACAGCATACAGACACACAAACTCCTTGTGAATCACTGAAATAATGCACTACACTGATTTACGGACACGAAAACCACTCGTAAATTGTCGGAATAGTGTACACATTTTATTTTGGGGGTGGACTTCACGTAGTGTATTTATTACACTCATACAAAACGCTCACCCTAGTGTGCTTGGGGTCTCAGTAAATAGTCTAATGACGTGCAAACTACTCACAAATCACCGAAATAATGTAATACATTGATGTGCAGAGAGACAAACAACTCTTAAATTGTCAAAATAATGCATCTAAAAGACTCTGTAAACATGTCTGCTAATCTTCGCCTATCGAAAAAATGCACTGCACACCTGTTCACAAAATAATGCGACACCAAAACAACTTATAAACTGTCAAAAGATGATGCATGTGTAATGCTATGCAAACACCCTCAAAATGCTTAAACAACCGAAAATAACCCAGTGCACAAACATTCAGTGCATATAAAAAACGCTTTCGAACTATAATCAATGGCAACTATCAGAAGCATCAATGCGCACGTTCTTTTCAGGGCCAGCCAGAAGCAATCCAGAGCCAGAATGTTAGCCGTTTGCTCACACACTGCTGTCGATGACAAGTGAAAGTCGCATCTACAGTTAGAGTTCTTCGAGTGTTAAACTGCATCACATCTATATATAAATAAACGCCAAGTCACCCTCTGGACTGTGCACATGTCTTCACCACTGCTGGCATGATCCCTCTCTCTACCTGTGGTACAGTGAAGACATAATTGCCGAGCGACTCATCCCTGCAGTAGCTGCTGAAATCAGTTCCATTGCTTCCCAGAATAACACATGCTGCATTCTTATTGGCCATCCTAACGGGACATGTGAGCTCCGTCTAGCTGTGCATGTGTGCTTACTTGCACAGCGAGACTGACGCTTCGCCGCGAAATGTTCGCACAGTGACCAGGACCTGTTTACGAAAAAAGCCCAGAATGACACGAACTGCATTCTTCTCAATGGTCCAAATGAGACATCACGTGTTCCCTTCCTGGAAATCATTATGTCCTGCTGTCAACACACATCTCAGAAACGTTAAACGTTCTCACCGCTAAAAACGTTCATCACGTCTGTGCACACTGGAGAAAACATCATTAATCGTAAAGGCATTCTTGTTGTTAGGAAAGAGAGCACTGTCTAAGCACAGACGGGAGGGGGGGGGGGGGGCAGATCAAAACAATTTCACAAACAGAATTTGAAGGAGGCACTGTCCTGCACTAAAGAGAAATGGAAGGAATTTTCGGTATCCTACGGCTACTGATCTGGAGATGTCTTAATGCCACAGTAACAGGTGAGTGACGCCAACCCCACCAGTGATGGAACGTCCGCTTCAACTTGTCTTTGAACACTTGCTTTCTCAGAACTCTCCATAGATACCTTGCCTCCATCTTGTTCGAATCAATTTGTAGAGACTCCTATGTCCTGACACAAAGAATGTCTTTTGAATGAATGGAGCATTATAATTGACTCTTATTGAGTTTACCTACCGAATTACTGATGCTGCAGGTGTGAAACCACTGTCTGCTTTTTTTTCTCTCTCTGCAGATTAGACTTTCAGTGGCAAAAACTTTTTTGTACAGATCACCATATTGCACCGACAGTTAAGCCCAGCAAAGGGGCCTGCAGATCGTCAAATACAGAAAGACTCTTAATCAATTACACCGCTCTGCCACTTGGCGGCAGCTTGAATATTAGAATGTGAAACTGATTTCCAACTCAGCAATATATCACAGAATACCGTGTCAATGTAGTAAGCATGTAATTCGTATCCTACACTATACCAAGTCGCCCTTTAACATCATCCGTATAGCTGCCGACTGCCAGACACTCGTACATATACCACAAAGACAGACAGCACCATATATAGTCCTCGCAGTGCTAGATATTTTCCTGTACCCGATGGTCACAAGTAATCCACTCCCGACACATGACCAGAGCGCCTTCAGTCGAGTGAAGTCAGTCTCAGAACACTCCTACAAATTCGGGGTCGGCTCCCCTCCCCACAAACGCGTTACTGTTTTTGGACCCTACCTGCTTGCTTGCTTTTCTACACACATCTCCAGACTCTGGGATTACAAGCACGCATGTATTTTCGCATGGTTTGCTATTACAGGGTGTTTCGAAAATGACCGGTATATTTGAAACGGCAATAAAAACTAAACGAGCAGCGATAGAAATACACCGTTTGTTGCAATATGCTTGGGACAACAGTACATTTTCAGGCAGACAAACTTTCGAAATTACAGTAGTTTCAATTTTCAACAACAGACGGCGCTGCGGTCTGGGAAACTCTATAGTACGATATTTTCCACATATCCACCATGCGTAGCAATAATATGGCGTAGTCTCTGAATGAAATTACCCGAAACCTTTGACAACGTGTCTGGCGGAATGGCTTCACATGCAGATGAGATGTACTGCTTCAGCTGTTCAATTGTTTCTGGATTCTGGCGGTACACCTGGTCTTTCAAGTGTCCCCACAGAAAGAAGTCACAGGGGTTCATGTCTGGCGAATAGGGAGGCCAATCCACGCCGCCTCCTGTATGTTTCGGATAGCCCAAAGCAATCACACGATCATCGAAATATTCATTCAGGAAATTAAAGACGTCGGCCGTGCGATATGGCCGGGCACCATCTTGCATAAACCACGAGGTGTTCGCAGTGTCGTCTAAGGCAGTTTGTACCGCCACAAATTCACAAAGAATGTACAGATAGCGTGATGCAGTAATCGTTTCGGATCTGACAAATGGGCCAATGATTCCTTTGGAAGAAATGGCGGCCCAGACCAGTACTTTTTGAGGATGCAGGGACGATGGGACTGCAACATGGGGCTTTTCGATTCCCCATATGCGCCAGTCGTGTTTATTGACGAAGCCGTCCAGGTAAAAATAAGCTTCGTCAGTAAACCAAATGCTGCCCACATGCATATCGCCGTCATCAATCCTGTGCACTATATCATTAGCGAATGTCTCTCATGCAGCAATGGTAGCGGTGATGAAGGGTTGTCGCGTTTGAATTTTGTATGGATAGAGGTGTAAACTCTGGCGCATGAGACGATACGTGGACGTTGGCGTCATTTGGACCGCAGCTGCAACACGGCGAACGGAAACCCGAGGCCGCTGTTGGATCACCTGCTGCACTAGCTGCGTGTTGCCCTCTGTGGTTGCCGCACGCAGTCGCCCTACCTTTCCAGCACGTTCATCTGTCACGTTCCCAGTACGTTGAAATTTTTCAAACAGATCCTTTATTGTATCGCTTTTCTGTCCTTTGGTTACATTAAACCTCCGTTGAAAACTTCGTCTTGTTGCAACAACACTGTGTTCTAGGCGGTGGAATTCCAACACCAGAAAAATCCTCTGTTCTAAGGAATAAACCATGTTGTCTACAGCACACTTGCACGTTGTGAACAGCACACGCTTACAGCAGAAAGACGACGTACAGAATGGCGCACCCACAGACTGCGTTGTCTTCTATATCTTTCACATTACTTGCAGCGCCATCTGTTGTTGAAAATTGTAACTACTGTAATTTCGAAAGTTTGTCCGCCTGAAAATGTACTGTTGTCCCAAGCATATTGCAACAAACGGTGTATTTCTATCGCTGCTCGTTTAGTTTTTATTTCCGTTTCAAATATACCGGTCATTTTTGAAACACCCTGTATATTTTACCATTTACGCGATACTTCTCCATATCAAGCACATAGCAGTATCCTACCGATCACTCCCGCAACATAAATCCGAAGATATAGACCGGAAATCATTTCTCAGCAAACCTGAAACTTAAGCGGGGTGGTGAGTCCTGTGAACCACTGAGTAACTAAAAACTTATCCTTTCTGTGAAGACCTTAACGTGAGAACTCGAAAAAAAATTGAGGAAACTGATATTTCCACCCACGAATACTGATTTTGGTGATATAACAGATTCCAAATCATCCCTATAATTTACAAAGACACCGAAGGTGTTTCTCATATCTGGAGAATCAGTAAACGCTGCCTCCACCTGTCTTTCACCTGCTAGATGCACGCACTACAATCGATGACCCCTAAATAGAGGCGCAAAATGTGCAGAAGCAGTCAACTGAACAGTTTACATGGGAGGGGATAGCGGTCCAGCACAAACACACTTCCATGTTGAATCTTCTCATTTTTCGAAGCGATAGCGAAAGCTGTCGAACACATACTACGTATTAGTTCGCTAATCAGCCGTCTAGAGGACGACACGGTCAAGTGAGCTATATTCCTACATCCCAACAGGCCTCTCCATTCCGACAGCTCCTACCGTCAGCCGGAAACGTGAATCATTCTCGCCACAGGTCACCGGCGCTGCGCACCCAGCACGCATAGACAGAATCCTCCGAAGAAAAAAACTGGCCTCATATATATTTTATCCATGTACATTCAATTTAAAATTACGATCGCGGTCTCAATTGGACGACATTCGACAATGAGCGAAGTATCGGAAATACACCCTGCCAACGGCTGTGACTCTGGAAATATGAATATCTGTACTATTCTTAGGATTTGACATACTCTTCCCTTTGCTATCACAGTATTCCACGTCAAATCCATACCTTCGTTATGATTACACATAGTTATTTCCTTTGCACATGTCGAAACACAAACTCATACTTTATAAGCCTGATGATCATGGCAAACCTATCACGCACCCCCTACTACTAAGTATAATACTTTGTCAATAACTGATTGCCTGCTATACGAAATAATACTGACTGAAAATCAGAGATGGGTGGACATGTCCCATAAGTTTTTGCTGTGGCTAGTACCAACATGTCTTAGAAAGAGAGATGTAATCATCTTACAAATCGCCAGATGTTAAAAAACACAACCATATTACTATCGGAAGTGTTCCTAGTTCTAGAGACGCACATAAGTATCCATATTAAAAGCTATACTGGCTTTATAAATCGAGGTATGGCATTACCTTCAAATGAAATGGTTTTTTCAGACAAATGCCACGACACTGAATACAAACGGTAATCATAGGAGTGTATATTATCAGACCAGCAGTGCAGACACACGTAGCCCACGACGCAACCTCGTCATAAAATCACTGAATTTTGAAAGTGATTCGGCTAAGGAACGTGGTATGAAACCGCTATTTGCAGCTCCCTCATGCTGCCACTAGATATTTCTCCAGTATTTGCAACACATTCTGTCTTGATACCATGTCAGAGGTTCTGCGATATATCCACTGGATTATAGGCGATGGTTGATTGAGAAGGATCACAAACATTTTTGTTTACCAGAAAAGTGTATCAAAATTATTCTTTCAAGTATCCGACACGTCACTGCACGGAACAATGTGCGCTTATGTCGAAATCTGGAGCACTAGCACTAGGCTAAAAAACTACATCCCCTAACACATCAGGTACCATAGTTAACAATAAAATACTGTCGACATTTCCTCCAATTCAAAATATTTATAATAATATAACAAGCAGCAAGACACAAACACATGCAGGAACCGAAGCAGTCACAACTATGACGCTGAAAGTGGGGAGCAAGACCCGTTTTTACAAATGCCGCATGGACTAGGCTCGGAAGCAACGAATTAAAAGCAACTCGCACAGCATCCAAAGCCGCTGTGTGGCGACAAACAGTGGAAAAGACGAACCAAAATCCAGTCGGCCAAAGGAAGAGTACTGTGGATTGGCAAGACAGCCAACCCACTATGAGAGGAAGCCGAAAGGCACGTGTTTTAGCTCACGCAGGTTGGCGTGAGGTCTGGAACAGGTCAAGGAAATGAGACTAACAAAAAAAGGACGTAGCTGTGGAATACTTAACTTTAATCCATAAATGGTGAACATCGCTCTTGACGGTACATGTTTTACAGCATCAATAGTAACTGGTAATGGCGCCTTGCTAGGTCGTAGCAAATGACGTAGCTGAAGGCTATGCTAACTATCGTCTCGGCAAATGAGAGCGTAATTTGTCAGTGAACCATCGCTAGCAAAGTCGGCTGTACAACTGGGGCGAGTGCTAGGAAGTGTCTCTAGACCTGCCGTGTGGCGGCGCTCGGTCTGCAATCACTGATAGTGGCGACACGCGGGTCCGACGTATACTAACGGACCGCGGCCGATTTAAAGGCTACCACCTAGCAAGTGTGGTGTCTGGCGGTGACACCACAAAGAGTATGTCGAGTCCCGTTTTAGGTACATGTCCTTCGTTCCGGAAGGTGCTAGCCAGACACTTGGAAGTCACAGAGATGACAGAACGAACAGCCAACTCATTGCCCTGCACATCTGTGCTGTCTGTGCTGCTTCATTCACTGCCTCTCCAGGAATACCGAGATGGTGGTGCAATGGTTATCACACTGGATTCTGAATCGGGAGGACGACGGTTCAAACCCGCGTCCGCCCACCCTGATTTAGGATTTCCGTGATTTCCCTTAAATCTTTCAAGCAAATCCCGGGGTGCTTCCTTTGAAAGGGCACGGCCGATTTCCTTCCTCAACATTCCCTAATCCGAGCTCGTGCTCCGTCTCTATTGATCATGTTGCCGACAGGACGGTAACCACTAATCTTCTCCCTCCCCTTCCTCCCCTTCCGGAAAAATGGCCTCAACACCACTCGCGGCAATCATGCCACGCCCCCTTCACGCCAACGATCGTGTTCCAGGAAACGTGACGCGACCTATCTATCGCGGCGCAATGAGAGCAGGAAACAGGAGGTTGAAAAAGCATTACCATCCTTTGCTACTTCGGATCGGATTCAAATTTCGTCTCATACTTCTGAACGGTTCCTAGTGGTTCCACCCCGTACATCAGAGCAAAAACTGTGGTTCCAATGCACTCGAAAGGGGTGCTATCACGTTCACTGAGGATGCTGCCCTACGACGTCCTTAGAGAAGCGTTTAATTGTTCGGCTTTGTCAGTAGTGTCCAGTGTCGTCAAGAATGCCATCCTTTTACTCATCACACAGCGAACGGTCGTTTTCTACCGCAAAATGTATGAGAATCAACGATCAATGGAAAAGGGAAGGTTTCATGGACAACCTTAATGCCACCCTCTCATCCTTCCCGTGTCGATTCTGATCGGTAGCGTGTCTGAAAAGCTTTCCTCGGCCAATCACAAGAAAACGACGTGATTTCAACGTTGAGCACCATGGAAATTTGGAAATATGTGGTAAGGTCTTGTGGGACCAAACTGCTGAGGTCATCGGTCCATAAGCTTGCGCACTACTTACTCTAACTTCAACTAACTTACGCTAAGGACAACACACACACACACACACACACACACACACACACACACATGACCGAGGGAGGACCCGAACCTCCGACAGGAGGAGCCACGCGGACGATGACAAGGAGTCTCAGACCACGCCGCTGAAGGTCCTGGTTCTGTCCTCAAAGTAAGGGGTGAAATGTGGCTAAGAGGAGCAGTGACGACCTTTCCATCGTGCGAAGCGTCCACAGTGCCTTTGAATAGGAGTGTGGTTAAATGTGGTGGCAGCTCGAGCTTCTGATGCCTGGCCTTCTTCTCGGATGCAACGACATCTTGTCGTTTGCAGCGTCGCCGAACCCGATGTTGACGTCACAGGGCGTCACACTATTCCACCATTAAAGAGGAAAGTTGTAGGACACCTTTCAACCGAATTCCCAACATCTGCGTCGCAATTGGGGACATTTACGGTATTTCACAAACGTGATCTTTTAATTGTGTTGCGCAGTGTAGATTTGTCACATTTTATTAAGTGATTCATGAAATTAATAATTAAAACCTATTCTTGAGTGGAATGTGTGGAATTTTAATGGTATTTTAGTAGCTTCCTGGAGAGGAGTGGACATCTTTGGAAAGGGCCATCATAGATGTTGAGAAGAGGAACAGAAGTACAAAGTAGATAACTGCGAAGGAACCATGGGTATCAGAAGAAATACTTCACTTGATCGATGAAAGGAGGAGGTACAACATCCAAGAAGGCCACCGAATGTGTTCATTGGTATTTTCTGCGTCCGCTAACAGAACTTATTTAAGAGAAAATAGTGTCAAATTTAAATTTTCTTTGTTTTGAATACTTCCTGTAGTGTCTGTTCTTGTCACACAACTGAATATTAGCGTCCCAGCAGAGCTTTTTCTTGAAAAAAACTTGTTCTTTACCGGAAGTCGCGATAATCGCGATATAACCCGAAATTTTGAGTAATATAAACACATAAAACTCGATTCAAGTTTTCTTTATAGTGCCAAATTCGTTTAAAAAAGACAGCTATTAGTTTCATCACTGTCTATTGTTGCAATAAAAGTGTAATTAAACGTTTCTATATCGTATTTAACTAACACATTTTGTATTGTTTACTAGTTAGGTAGACGCGGTCTTGGCCTAAATTTTCTGAGTTATAAAGTTTGAAAACTTGACCATCACGCCTGATAATATAAATTCTCTAAAAGCAAAATAATTAAAAGTTCACTCTTCTGTCATTGTATCTCTAATTCAGTACAAAAACAACAACCATCGCACATAATACCTTTGTGTCGTTTTTTGTTTACACACTGCCAATCTCGCGTCCTTGCCAAATTTAAAACATTCTTCAAGCTTAATTATTCTTTCATAACTGACTATGAGTGAGAAATGGGGGAGATGTTATAGGGTAGTAAGTAGAGGAAATTGTTGCCAATCTTGTAGGAAATATAGAATGTTGGGAGAACAGAAGAGGCTCTCTCCTGGAACTACAGAGTATGCAGTAGGAAAATTTTGATTGTGGAACAGGAAAGTAAAATCTGTGCCCTTCAGGCACAGTTAGAGGAAGCAAGGAAGGAACTCATAAGGATCAAGGGAGATAGGGGGAGGAGGGTGGTTGGGAACTGGCAGCTGGTAGGAGGATAGGAAGACAGAGAACGCGGTCTGACAGTTTTATCATCAGCACCAAAAACAGGTGTCAACCATTGCCAGTTAAGTGGAGAATTGCACACTTCAACCGAGGCCAAGAAGCCTGGGAATATGCAAAGTCTTAGGCTGAAGAAAGTGCTGTTGCTAGGTACTAGTCATGGGCGAGGTGTAGGCCCTTAGTTACACGAAAGTTTAGTGGTAGCGTACTAGGCCACCAGTATTTTCATGCCAAATGCAGGGCTAAGTCATGTGATAGAGGACCTAGGGTCTTTATGTAGGGACTTTACAAAAGATTACGATGTAGTGATAGTGGGTGGGGCAGGAAACAGTTTGGATGGGTATTGGTCATATCACATAAACGGTGACCTGGATAAGATAGCTTCCCTGACTCATGGCACAAACGTATACTTTGTTGAGCTGTTCTGGCATCATGGTCAACCACACCTTGATGGAGATGTGAGGCAAAACAATGTGGGGTTAGGGATGGCTCTGAGGACAGCCAACTTAGCTCATATTTCTCTGGTGCCCATCGGGCCTGTCAAAAGAAGGGGTTTCCCTAGACATAGCCTACTCCTAAACAGGACTGGGAAGGGAAGATTGGTACAGCTCATTCATGAAAGTATGGGGGGGTGGCTCTCGGGCCACACACGGTCAAATACCTGTTGTCAGAGGAATAAAAAGTAGGTCTTTTGTAGGATCAATCCGTGCCTAAAGAGTATCTCCAGCAGTTTAAAAAATACTCAAGCGATCACTCACAAAACAGATTTTAACACTTCAAATATCACATATACCAGATGTCACAAAGAAAAACAGACCATTGGAAAGAGTAACATGGGGAATTTCACGGACTTAACAATCCTCCATCAAAACATGCAATCAATAATAAATAAAATACAACCATTAGAAGTTGAGCTCCAATCTTTGAACTGCACAGTAGCTTGTGTTACTGAGCACTGGTGCAAAGACACAGAAATCCTACATGTAGTATTATCATAGTATGAAAAGGCAAACTCTTACTGCAGAACTACTTCAACAGGTGGAGGATCATGCATATATATCAGAAAAGGAACACATTTCAAATCAAGACATGACCTCATTACGTCAAGTGAAGACAAACACACTGAAATAATAGGTATTGAATTAAAAGGGCTTGATATCGCAAAGAAATTAATCATTTTGTGTGTGTATAGATCTCACACTTGTAGTTTGGACACATTTTTCCATAAATTAACAGAAGTTCTAGATAAAGTCTCAAGTACAAAGGTCAACATTATTGTGTGTGGGGACATTAACATAAACACTAATATCATAAATAAACCCTGCAGCACCTTCATAAAGCTCCTTCAAAGTTTTGGCATGTCCCTATTGGTCAATAGTGCAGCAAGGGTTACTACAACGACAGAATCAGTAATTGACCATGTGGGCACAAATATGGACAGGGATAAATGTGATGTAGCTGTGAAAGTTCTCGGACTATCAGAATATATCTGTCAAATAACAACAGTAAAATCAGGCATTCACTCATTCCCTAAACTACACGCCTAGAAACGACATCTATCAGAAATCAAAATAAAAGGTTTTTGAAAAGAGCTAGAAAAACAAATCTATAATGAAATGTATAAGGAAACCAATGTGAATATGAAACTCTCTACATTCTCCACATTGTTTAAATCGAACTTTGAAAAGGCATTTACAAAAGTATGCATGTCTGTATCAATATCTCAAAAAAAAAATAATTACGGGTGGATAACAGCAGGTATTAAGAAGTCCTCCCAAACACTTAAACACATCAGTTCCATGAAAAAGATTTACAGTGATCCAGAATTCTTAAATTTGTTTCAGAGATACAAAAAGATCTATATGAAGGTGCTGATTGCTGCTAAAAAGTCATTTAATATCAAAATAATATATAATGCAGAGAATAAAATCTCATCAGTCTGGGATGCTATAAAAAAGGAAATGTAGAGTAACATACTGCTAAGGGATGGGGATAAGGTAATAAGTAAACCACAACACTTAGCAAATTCCCCAAAACAAATATAACACCTGTAAATAATGTTACACTAAATACAATGATGTTACTTCCAACCACACAGAATGAAGTTACTAAAACTGTTCAAAAACTAAAAAATAAAAAGTCAGAAGGCTTAGGTGAAGTCCGAATGTGTGTACTGAAACAATCCATAGGCATTGTGCAAGGCACCGTAACAAAAATCCTTCACATCAGGGACATTTCCAGAACAGTTAAAACAGGCAAAAGTTGTACCTTTGCTTAAGAAAGGTAATGCGGAAGACATAGAAAATTACCAGCCCATTTCCTTGCTGTCAGCATTCTCGAAAACAATAGAAGCAATTATGAAAGACATATTAATAAATTTCCTGAATAAATCTTTTAAGCAAAGCACAGTTTGGTCTCCGAAGTGGCAAAAATATGGAGTCCGCCATAGTAGAATTCACAAAAGTTGTACTTGATACTTAGGATAAAGATGAGTGTGTCACAGGCATATTTTTGGATCTTTCTAAGGCGTTCGATACAGTTGACCACAAGGTACTATTAAATAAATTAGAGGCATCAGGAATAAGAGTGGTAGCTAATGACTGGTTTCGATCATGCCTAACAGATAGAGTACAAAGAGTAGAGAAAACACATACTTCAAATAGATCTAAACATTTTGTGAAACACTTTTCAGAATCCATATACATTAACATAGGAGTTCCGCAAGGTAGCATATATGGACCAATACTGTTCCTGATATACATCAATGACTTCCCCAGTAGTGATACCCATGGTGAAAAATTTCTCTTCACTGATGACATCAATATTATAGTCACTGAAAAAATAAGAGACCTCCTTGCAGAGAAAGCAAATGAAACTATGAAGGAAGTTTATGATGGCCAATAAGCAATAAAGTGACACTGAACATGAAGAAAACTAATGCCGTGAATTTAAGTTTGAAGAGGAAAAATGACCATGTTAAATTAAATGTAAATGGCACCTCTATAGACCGTGTAACAAATGCCAAATTTCTAGGAATGAATGTTGATTCCCAGTTGAAGTGGTGTGAACACACAAAGGTAGTTGCAAACAGAATGTCATCACCTTAGAATCCTATCATTAATGTGTAACATGTAGTGTCTTTTAGTTACATATTATTCATATGTACACTCAATTCTTACTATGGCAATTTTTTGGGGGAACAAACACACAAAATATAATCAATATTTTCAAACTCCAGAAAAGAGCCATAAGAATAATAATCAAAGATACTAGTCGAGCTCATTGCAAACATCTGCTCAAAACACTACGGATTTTAGATGCTCCATGTGAATACATTTACCAGTCAGTTGTACACATCAAAAATAATGTTTGTAATTACTGCAAAACAACTCTGTCAACGACCATACAACAAGAGATGGACTCAACTTACATTTACCAGTAAAAAATAAACATAAAACTAAAAACAGCATTTTCTACTGAGTAATAAAACTGTAGAATAAATTACCAAAAGAGATTAAAGAAATTGAAAAATACATTTGATGAAAAAGGCAGCTAAAAAGTACCTGTTACACAATACATTTTGTACATTGAAGGATTATTTGGATAAAGCAGAGTGGGGCTTTGATAAAAAATGTTATACAATTAAATAATAATGATTATAAAACTTGTCACATTCCTCATAACCCCTTCACTCTACCTTTTTTTCCCTTTTTCTTTCCTTTCTAGAAATACTTACCCCCAAGCTATGCATAGCACAACACTAACACGTCTTCCTCTTTCTGAGTTCAACATCTCACTCATTATGGAGGGATGCTGACTCAGTTTTTCTGTTATGATACAATGTGTGTATAGTGTGTGCAGAGACTGATAGTGAGATGTGGCTGAACAGTGTGGCATTACATTATTTAATAAGTTATTTGTAAGAAAAGTATTATATACCAGGAGTAAATCTAATGATCGTCTATAACTAGAATTTTGTAAATATATGTGTATACGAATCAGCTTATTTTAAATTGATCTAAACTTGTAAATGCTTTGACATGTCCTATATCCTTGTAAAAAGAGACTTACCGATGAATACAGCTACTACTACTACTACAAAAATGTTGTGAGAAACTCAGGAATACAGAATTAAAAGTCACCAAGAAATTAAATAGATAGGAGGTGCAGGGGAGCTACTATGAAATGGCTGGATGAAAAATGTGAAGAAACCTAAAAAGACGGAAAGAGACAAACGGAAGAAAAAAATGAGTGTATTACTCACACACAACAATTTACTTTCGAATTAGTTTCATATAAATGCACTAACGTTTCTCACATGTCTCAGAGTTTGTGTCAGGACCAAGCATACGAAAATTCTTTCTCAATTCAAAATTTTGTGTAAAATGCTGTGTTTTGTGACAACCAAGTCCTTTGTTTTGAGTCTCGGATTTTGTGAAATAGGGACACTCTCCCGTATGGCATAGCAATTTACGTTTGTTTGAGGCAGTATCGACCTTTTTTTCATTTTCTAAATTATGGAAAACTGAGGCTTCTGTGGCGAGTATGTGTAGATGGCGGCAATGTAGGCAGGATCACTTTATACTAATCTATGTTTATTATTTATCAAGTAACTACTATTCATAATTCCTTTTATTAACTATACAATAAAAGTGAAAACTTGAGTTCATGGTTTATCTTGCGATATTTACTTTGTTTCTATACGCTTTGTGCTGACGCAGCTTCTGTGACACATTTGAGGAACATTAGTGCATTTATATGAAACTATTTCGAAAGTAAATTGTTGGGTGTGAATAATATGCTCGTATTTTCTTCTGTTTGTGTCTTATCTGTAGCAAAGAACTGTTTGCACTCATCCATCATATGCCATCTATATGACGCAACTACGATCCTTTTGTTAAAATGCGCCTTCTGTCTGAATATTAAGTTATTTTTATGAACACACAGGTAGTAAGAAGTTTGCATAGACGGATACAAGGCTGTAGAAATTTTATAGTCAGGAGCAAGGCAATCGTTCCCCAATTCCATATGGCTTCTGTTTCCGATGTGATTAGACACAGAATAGTACTACAGATGGTCAGTTTTGTACAGTCAAAGAAGTGAAATGACGTTTGCATTTAATTAAATAACAGTAAATTAATTCCTTTACCCTTTAATAATCAGTCAGATGTATAATTCATTATAATCATATGTCATTTCGTATCATTCCATAGCGTTTAAACAAACAAAGTTAGTTTTGTGTGCATGTTTATTCAATTAAAGGTTATTAATCAATGTGATATTAAATTCATTATCAGTCTATTGGACTTATGTATGTTGTGTCAGCATATTCCGTAAATCAGAGCAACTTTCAATTTAAAATGACACACATGCTTTGTCAGATTTTCAGTTTGAAAATAAACGCCACAGAAATAATACAAACTCTCAGTGCGAATAAATTCGTTACACAGAAATTCCTTAACAACGATATTGGACATAAGATCCGCTTGTTATGCAAAACACTGTTTTTCCATGTGACCTAAACATGTTTTAGCAGCTCTGTGTCATCATCAGTGCGTTTTCTTTATTCAAGACTGTAAAATGAGAAAATATATCTAACTGATAACTAATCTAAGAAAATTAGGCCAAAACACAGTTTTATTTTTGTCATTACCTTGAATTTACGTAAAATGGTTTTTCAGAACCATTGTTGTTTCCTATATTGATAGTTTAATAGATCCCTCCTTTGTTTTTAAGCTGTGTGTGGGTATGTTTGTGTGTGTGTGTGTGTGTGTGTGTGTGTGTGTGTGTGAGTTTACGTGTGTGTTTGTGTGTGTGTGTGTGTGTGTGTGGAAAGAGAGACAGAGACAGAGATAGAGAGAGAGAGGTAGAGAAGGCTGTGGCTGGAGTTTAGTATTTTTAAATCTGTTTCTGTTGTAGTTGGGTGGTGATTTTGGGCTATTAGGTGATCAGCAAACGAGTCACCGGAGCTGTCACATATGAAGACTCTGATATATTCTGAGTATCTCGTTTTTATGTTCATGGACGATGTCCTATATATACTGACTGACATGTGTGTTCGTTTATTTCTAATCTGTTTATCTGTGGGAGTTTACTGTGTTCTAAGCATTTTCTGTCTTGTGTTGTCTGTCCTGTATCCTATCTGAAGTCCCTGTTCTGTGAACATATTGCCCGTTCTATGAACAATTTTGTTGTTGTAGGTGAGTTTGACGTTTAGTTTTGTTTGTGTGTATTGTTGTTCTGCTGTTTCTTGTCTGTGATTATTGTCTGAGTATTGTATTCTGCGTGCGTGGACAGTTCATTTCTTTTCATTTTGTTGGTTTAGTTTCTCTGTTTTACAGGTATCAACCATTTTCCACTGTTGTTTGTTTTACTGTGTTTAATTCCTGCCGTTCTCTTTGCTTACGAGTGTTCTGTTTAACCTGTGGGCATGAATCTGAATCTACCTTGCTAGCTTGCTTGCGTGCCACAACATAATAACTTTTAAAAATAAAGAGATATGGTAACTCGCCAATAAAACTCACATGGATATCATTTGATTGCAGATGGCAAGCTATCAGTATAGGACAAGACACATGCATGGCATGAATTCGCTGTCGGACAATCTACTGTTTAATGGAATGACAAGAATGAAAATTTGTGTTGCACCAGGACTCGAAAACGGATTTCCCGCTTTACGCGAGCGGTCGCTTTAACTGCTTTGGCTACCCGCGCACCTCACGGCCGCACCCAAACTTTCATATGTCCTCGTTCCTGCGTCACCAGTAATTGTGCACAATTCGTAATGGGAATTACGAGGACATTTTAATTGTAAGTTGGTGGTTGTTATCATCGGATAAATACAATATTGAAGGACCTGCTTTGTTAAGAAGAATGATGCAATGCATGCATGTCATGAGGAACATTGGATCGTTTTTCTTTACATATGACACAAATGGTCCTGCAAAAATATATAATGTAATGTTAAGGTAATAACAACAACAAACAAGAACAATCTTTAGGCCTAACTTTCTGAGATTAGTTATCGCTGAAAATGTGTTAACATTTAAAAAAGTCTTGAAAAAAGAAAACCCATTGATGATGACACAGAGGTGGTGAAATATGTTTGGATCACATGAAGTGTTTTGCATACGAAACGAACGTTACATCCAATAAGTTTTACGAAAACAATGCAAATACAACAGCTGCAAGCTAGAAACTTGAATATTATAATACTTCTCTTAGTTTTGGGTCTACAGCCATCATGAATTTATTAAGTAAAATTATTTTCGGTGGCAGGCTGCGCTTTATTAAACAGTTCAGGCTTCACTTTTCTCAGTTGAGAAGCCTTTGTCATCATCCCAAGAACGACGATCAAGAATTACGTCTTAATGGATCGCATGTAGTGATCGTCAAATAAATAGCATATGGTATACTCATTTACGCACGACTAAAATGATCACCAACCCGCTGACGCAACATAACATCAGACAGGGTGCAGTACTCTGAGGCACAGTGACGTACATCACACAGGCCGTTCATGTGTTGTACGCCGGGTGGCGTACTAGTACGTTCCTGTATTTCAAAACTGTGAACGCACATCTTTGTAGATTATTTGTAACTGACATATTGGTGATATTCCTCTGATAAAGGTGAAACATATCAAACATCTTGAGCGTCTTAGAACAGTATGTACAATAACTTAAGATAATATTCTCGATCGTCTACAAATACGGAAGGTGATGAGATTGACAATGATACTGAAATTGTTTGATTTCATTTTTAACCACTTTTGTTTCTGCAAAAAGAAAGCAAGAATCGTTTGTGGTATGAGAACTGTAATAAGGCTGTGTTATTAAGTACGGTGAAACTATAACAAGAAATTTCAGAAGCTCAGGGGAAATAGTTTTTGGCTTGGAACAATCTTTAAGTTTATTTAATTAGCCATGAACAGGCCTCTGCCTGTTTTCGACGAAAAATTTCAATGAAAACTCTCATCTGAATAATGAATCCTTAACGACTTCTACTCATGTTTTCTTTAGCTTCCACGAAGTATAAGAATACTGGAGGATGTCATGCCGATGTTACATCGTCTCTTGGATAATTTTTTGACAACGGATATGATCCACCGGAAAAAAAGATAAAACGGACATACACGCAAACAATACGATTTCTTCTTGTAGCGAAAATAAAAGATCCGTCTAGGAAACTGTTCCTTGGAAAGGGGACTAAAGCGATTTTTACATGTAACTCGAACTTCTGTCCCATCAGGAATTATTCCAACCTTACTTTCATAACAGTTAACAGAATGTTCGTGAAGGAAAACAGTTCCTCAATTGCCAAAAGCGGAAGAATCGTTCGATTGTTAGACTTAATAAGAAAAATCGCAGAAGATAAGACAAGCTTTAGATCTGTCAATGCCCATAATTTGCAGAGTATTCACTAAAATTTAAATAATCGAAGAGACAATAGAAGATTATTTATATTCAGAAGAGGATGGGTCTGATTTTTAATATCTTATATTGAAAACTGAAATTAGTAACAGAATTTACATAATTCACAAATATGATAACACTACAAAATGACCCTGCATACTCTTGCACTATCTACATATAATCTGTATATACCGGCCATGAAAGCCTTGGTATCCCATACTTAACTAAACATAAACACGTCAAAATTGAATCAAATAATCGTAAACTCCTACGCCACATGAGAGAGCATCTCTGTTTTACAAAATAAAGATTATCGTATTAACCAGTATCTAGTGAGATAAAGGACTTGGTGGTAATTAGACAGTATGCAGTATACAAAATTTAGCATTTTCATAATTTCAACACAACAAATTACTATACAGTTAAGAATAAGTGGCCGAGAAGCGACCAAAGTAACATGTTAATTTACGAAACGTTGGGTGTATAGTAAGACAGTGAAATAAAGCACTATAAGGGTCAACATTTAACTAATAAATGAGCAAGGAAATGTGATGACTGATTACTTGGCTGATGGTCACGCAGCCTTGGAAGAAAACCTATTCAAGAACAGATTTCAGTTATTAATTTCAAGAATCAGCCAACAAAATGCGACTCGCACAGCCTTGATCTGTCATAAATCGTCGCAATGGGTATCAGTTTCATTTCCTGGTATCAATAGATTATGAGACAACTTTTGGCTCAATTTCTGCAAAATCAGCACCGCCAGAAACAAATCATCCCTTCATTGTAAGTAAGAATACGTAAAAGTATATTCGTTACTGTTATTACTACCATTGCACTTCATTAAGATTGTGTGGTTTTAAAGTTGAAAGAGGAGTCAAGAAAGGATATCAGATAACATCAACACTACTTTCAGCAGTCCTTGACACATCTGAAGTCATAGAACCAGTTGACAAGTATTTTATTTAGAGCAATTGGAGACGATGTTTGCTTGGAAAACAAAGGATATAGACATCACATAAAAGTAGAGTGGAATACACATGCTAGTAAGACATGGACTTTTAATGTGAAAAACCTATTAAACAGAGAGTTGTTCAGTGAAGAATAGAGATGCACGTTGGAATGCAAATTCGTAGGAAGAAAGGAAAACAAATGTATAAGGTAACAAACTGTAGTTGAGAGTAGTGGGGTTACCTTCATATAAGCGCACTTTGTTAATGTGGGTTGCCCACATCAGGGGCAGGTGCGAGCAGAATTTGTTAGTACAGGTTGCCTACATCACAGGCAGGTATGCAAACCTATTGTTCTCCTTTGATTGACAGGTACTTAACCTATTGTTTTTCTAAGAGATTTTCCATGTCACTACACTTAACCTATTGTCCCACCCACCCCCTCACACTCCCACAACCCCACTCTCACTCTTATCAATTTGATTGACTACTTAATTAATTACTTAACCTCTCTGGTGGGAAAGTGCCCACCCCCCTGCCAGGCCTCCCAGATGGGAAATTCAAATTTTGTCAGATTTTCTCGAGTGCCTCTGGACTAGAGTAATGGGAATTTTGGAACTTAGTAGTGTCATTACAGCAGCAATTCAAACGAATTATTAGTTATTTATCGTATAGCAATACATATAAAAAGATTACAAAACTACTACATGCCAACATTTAAGTACAGGTCTCCAGCATAATATAACACAAATAACAACAGCTATGGATGGATATCAGTGTCTTTTATGTATTTATCTGCGAGGAAATCTTCAAAAGAACTCTTGTAGGCAGGTGCAGGACATGTCGATACAACATGAGCAACTGCCTGTCATTCCGCACCACAGTCACAGGATGGTGATGAAAATTTGTCCCAGTCGTAGAGAGTGTCTACACACCGCCCAAGGCCTGTTCGGATGCAGTTCAGGATAGTCCAAATTTCCCAAGCCTGGTCGAATTTAGGGGGTTTCATCTGGATGCAAAGCAGCTTCAGGCATTGTGGGGAACAGTTTTGTTGCCAGCAGCGTTTCCATTTATCGATGGGATTGAATTCAGTTTCCATGAGTCCTGGCTGTGATGAGAGTGGAATGTCTTGATTTAGTCTTTTTCGCTCCTCAGGGAATATGTCGTCCAGAATTGGAGGGTCGATGTTATTAGCAATCTTCACGTATTAGTGCACTCTTCTGTCTGATATCAGGATGGCTCAAGATAGCTACCCAATATGTGGGAGTAGATCGCATTGACATACTTACAATGTGCATGACCTCGTTAAGTTGTACATCTGTATTCTTTACATGTGCACTATTACGACAGACAAGCGCTCAGTACACTGCTGCTCAGTATACCAAACTGAGCGCTGATACCCGGAGTGTGTCTGCTGCTACAGTCGCAGGTTCGAATCCTGCCTAAGGCATTGATGTGTTTGATGTCCTTAGGTTAGTTAGGTTTAGTAGTTCTAAGTTCTAGAGGACTTATGACCTCAGATGTTAAGTCCCGTAGTGCTCAAAGCCATTTGCGTCTGCTGACGGTCTCCTACGAGAGACACAGGGTTTCTGGAAAATTTAGTTTCTGGTTTTTAGCTTAGAAGATGTTTGTGTCAAGTGTTTCTTAAAAGAAAGTGGTCTATCTAATGTAATCCGAAGGTATTTTGAATGCATATTATGGAGAAATTTGTCTACTTCAAAATAGAAATCTATGGCTCAATGTGCCTATCGGTGAACAGAAGAAAACTTAATACAGCCGTTTTGAGTTTGGTTGTAACCTCCATTTGCGAAAATAGTGGCTTAAGATGCATAGATCAGAAGTTAGTATTTCTTCACCCCTTTCGAAAGTTTTGTGTTGGGTAGCTATTGCCCTGTCGTCTGCATGGCCAAACTTTCTGGACTATGTTGGATGGATATCGGATATATATAGATTAAACAAGAGAGGAGCGAGAACAGATCCCTGTGTTAAGCCAGTATTCAATACTTTTGGGCATCTACTGTCTGTTTCTGTAGTTACAGTAAATATTCTTTCAGTTAACATGTTGTCAATTACTTTTGTTAGCCCTTTGAATGGGAAAAGTTGCAAAGTTTGTAAAGCAGACCATCTCATCAAACTGTGTTATATGCTGCATTCAGATCGCCGAAAGCAACTGATGTTTTCTGCCTCATTTGGTAACCTGTTTCAATAAATGCTGTTAAAGATAAGGCTTGATCAGCACAGCTCCGTCTTGGACGGAATCCAGCTTGTTCAAGAGCGAGGTTCTGAAAGATTACTCGATCAGTCCGATTGTACAGAATTTTTTTTCAAGAAACTTATTAATAATGCTCAATAGTAGTTATTTGGCTGGTGTGGTGCCTTGCTGGACTTGAGTATTGCTATGATTTTTGATTGCTTCATTTTTTGTGGAACTGAACCAGATATCATAATGTCAGAGAAGAAATCCACCAGCAACATTTTGCGTAGTTCCCACTATCCATAAGAAATTCTGGATGGAATCTGTCACCTCCCAGGCACCTTTCCAAAATTGAATCCAATACCAGCAACCGATTTCAACAACGTTATGCACAAAATTGTGAGTGATGAAGGTGGTTTGTTCTGTTTAGATGCTCCGTTAGGAACTGAAAAGATTTTTCATTTAATCTTGGTCTTAGTCGAAATTCGGAAAAGTGACGCCTTTGTAGTGGCCTACTCTTGAAAATCTGCCGCGTTACACCATGATGGGTGAACGGCTCATTCAATTCTTAATCTGCACTTGAGCTTAGCTCACGAGGAAACACGTATTTCTAACACCACTAAATATAGCAATCGTGGAAGGATGTTGCAACAGTATGATCTGTTGGTGTCCTGTAAAACAGAAACGGAACTACTACTCCGTACCATGCAAGACATTAAAAGCAACCAAACTGTCGTAGGACAGATAGTCGTATTATTGGCTGGTTATTTTATACATACTCTGCCCGTAATAAAGCCGCACTTGCAGATAAAGTACATACATGTTTAAAGGAATTTACGTTACGGAACATGTCACAAAATTTAGTTTAAGAATAAATATGCGTCTGCAACTGCGCAATGACACAGAATCTGGGCATTATGCATATTGTCTACTGAAAACTGGCGAAGATACAGATTCCAGCGGCATGATTGCGTTAATTGTGAATTGTGTAATATTGTTCACAATACAGAACAGTTGGTGGCCAAAGTTTATCCTAAAATGCAAGCAAATATCGAACGTAAGGAATGGTTGTATGAAAGGACAATTTTTTCGACCAATAACAAATTTGTACGATAGATAAATGAAAAAAAAAGAAAAGAAATACTCCTCAAGTAGAAGGAGAAGTTGTAGAGTATCTCTCTATCGATAACACACAAGAGCCAAATAAACTGATACACCTAACTAATATCGTGTGGGACCACCGGGAGCACGCAAAAGTGCCACAACACGACGTCGCATGGACTCGACTAATGTCTGAAGTAGTGCTGGAGAGAACTGACACCATGAATCCTGCAGGGCTGTCCAGAAATCTGTAAGAGTAGAATGGGGTAGAGATCACATCTGAACGCAAGTTGCAAGTCATACCTGATATGCTCAATATTGTTCTTGTGTGGGGAGTTTGGTGGCCGGCGGAAATGTTTAAACTCAAAAGATTGTTTCTGGAAGCACTCTGTAGCAATTTTGTAAGTGTGAGATGTCGCGTTGTCCTGCTGGAATTGCCCAAGTTCGTCATAATGTACAATAGACGTGAATGGATGTCGGTGATCAGACAGGATGCATAGGTACGTGTCACCTGTCACAATCGTAACTAGACGTATCCGGGTTCCCATATCACTCCAATTGCACACGCCCCCACACAATTAGAGCCTCCACAAACTTGAACAGACTCCTTACTGGTACATGCAGGGCCGATGGATTCATGAAGTCATCTGCACACCCGTCCACGTCCATCAGCTCTATGTTTGAAACGAGACTCATCAGACCACACAACATGGTTCCAGTCATCAACAGCCTAATGTCGGTGTTGACGGACCCAGGCGAGGCGTAAAACCTTGCCCTGTAGTCATCAAGAATACACGATTGGACCTTCGGTTCCGGAATCCCATATCGATTATGTTGCATTGAATGATTTGCACGCTGACACTTGTTGATGGACCAGCATTGAAATCTACAGAAATCTGCGGAATGGTTACACTTCTGTCACGTTGAACGATTCTCTTCAGTCGTCGTTTGTCCCGTTCTTGCAGGATCTTTTTCCGAACGCAGAGATGTCTGAGATTTGATGTTTTACCGGATTCCTAATATTCACGGTGCACTCTTGAAATGGTGGTACGGGAAAATCCTCAATTCATCGCTGCCTCGGAGATGCTGTGTCGCATCGCTCGTGTGCGAACTACAACACCATTTCAAACTCACTTAAATCTTGATAACCTGTCATTGTAGCAGCAGTAACCGATCTAACAACTGCGCCTCTCGTTTTCTCATATAGGCATTGCCAACCGCAGCGCCATATTCTGCCTATTTACATATCTCTGTATTTGAATAAGCATGCTGATAACAGTTTCTTTGACGCTTCAGTGTATTATGGACACCAAACGAGTCTCCTCCTGCCCGCCTGAGTTTCTTAACTCTTTTGGAATTGTCAGAAAGGTCTTCTTTTAAGCTGAGATTGGCGTTCCGGTTTTCTTAATGAGAAATTCTTATGTGACCAGATTGTGTAGCGGTTACACTCTTACAAATTACACCATTTGGACCAAAGTATTGTTCTTGTTATTGCAATTAGTGGATCACCTAAATACAGTTCCACGAATCCCAACCAAACCGACAGATTTGCCTTTTCAATTTAAAAGATTGAAATACTTTTGGAATTTGGAAATTTGTGGTAAGTTACTACGGGAACAAACTGCTTGAGTTATCGGTCCCTATTTTTATACACTGCTTAATGTAAGTTAAACTAATTTAAGATAAGGACAACACACACACACACACACACACACACACACACACATACCCATGCCTTAGAGAGGACTCCAACCTCCGACGGAGGGAGCCGCGCGAACCGTGTCAAGGGGCCCAAGACCGCGCTGTTCTTTTGGAATGACCATAAATAAAACCCAAGGGCGAAACTAAAACTTTCCAGTGTAAACTCCCTGTAGCATGTTCACATGTACTCAGCCCACAAAATCTGTTCGATCTTGCAAAAGTAGGCAAGACCAAAAAAGTGGTGTATACAACTGGTTAAAATATCGCAATAAATAACTGTCAAGTAAGAAATTTTTTATGGTATTTAGTATTTCTTAAATAAGATTCATCATACGATGAAAAATAAATAAATATAAGAAGAGAATCATTGTGTACCTGTGTATCAAAATTACAAACATTTATTCACATAGACATACATATCTACATCACTACATTAGATACTTATAAATTAATAGCAAACTACCTCACCATCATTCACCATAACAAAACTACTGATATGCCGCGGCTGGCAGTATTGCATAATATCCATAAAGACGGACGCATTTTCTGTTCTTGGTAGGTGAAAATCAACTGCTTACGGGAGATTTTAGTCAGCTGCATCTTTTTGTACAAACAACGGTTTACCGTTGTTCTCTTCCGCCCTCACGACTCTTTTGTCACATTTGATGCTGTCGGTTGCCTTGTCTAAAGCTACCTCGGGATTTAGAATTGCTAATCGCACCTGCGTTTCACGCTGCCCGAGAGAACTGATTTCCCAAAGCCGCTTGTTAATTGGTCTCGCATAACAAAACGTGGCGGGTTAATTGTGCTTCTCGACCGTTCTAATTTAACGAACTTGGGCGAAACCAAACAAGAGAACTTGCACTTTGACGCAGCAAATTGCGGGTATTCAAAGAAACTTCATTTTTACGTTATTCTTTTAGTGGAATGAAAAGGTGGAGAGCTTTACTATTGGTATATGAATTTCACTTATTGGCCCGCAGAAGTAAAGATTATGCTCATATTTTAAACAGCTGTGAATGTCCCATTGTTCTTTTCGGGTATGACTGGTATACCATTACGATTCCACTGATAAATAAATAACAGTTCGTAGCACGATTATGGATATACATTGTGTCCTTAAATACCTTCTGTGTGTTATCGTGACGCATTCCATGTCAGCAGTTAAATGTCTCGTTTCATGTCTAGCGTTACCAATCACTGGATTGCATCTTTCTGTTCAAACTGCGTTTTGACTCTTCGATCAGAATCAGTACGAATTTCCATGTCACAAATTCCATTATTCTAGTTGCTTAGTGCGCTATATGTCGTTGCGATTTTCTTCCCCTACAGTTTATTGTTGCTTTCGTTATTTAGCCATCGTAGCATAGTTACAAGTAATAAATCATTTCTACACTAGGAAATAATTCTTCTGAGAACTTACATTGTTTTCTTTTTTGTCACATAATTTTGTTACTTGTTATGCTGATGATGACCAAATTGTCGTTATTTGATCATTTCTGTGGCAAATAATATTCGTTGTTTGAGAGTTGAAAGATGTGCTCTCTGGAAATTTCAATAGTGGATCTCTCCGCAATGCACAACGCCTCTGTTTTAGCGTCTGCCAGTGGTGTTTTTTGAGCAGCTCCGTCATGCTCTCGCGCCGGGTAGACGATCTCTTGACGAAACACCCAGTTTTTTTTTATCTTCGTAATTTCTTCTATCAGTCCTACCAGGTAAGGATCCCATACTGATGAACATTATGCAAGAATGAGTCGAACAAGCGACTTACAAGCCATTTCCTTCGTGGATTTTCATTTTCTAAAGATTCTTCCTATGACTTTTATTATGGCATCTGATTTTCCTATTCTTTGTTTTACGTGGTCATTCCACTTAAGCTCGCTCTGGGTTGTTATTCATATATATTTGATGGTAGAAACAGTTTCTTATCAATAGTGTAGTTGTACAGTAGTGGCTTTCTTGTCTTGTGTACGCACAATTTGCTACATTTATTTACTTTGAGGGTCAACTACCAGAGCCGGCACTGTTCAACAATTACGAGTATCTTCAGGTCATTCTGCAAATCGACACTGCCTTCTGATGTTGCTACTTCGTTATAGACAATTGCATCGTCTGCAAACAATCTTAAAGAGCTGCCGACGTTTGCTATTAGCTCACTTTATAGACTTTGTAAACAGTAATGGTCCTTTCACTTCCCTGGGACACTCGGATATTTAGTTTTACTTCTGTCGATTTTGTTCCGTTAAGAGCGACGTGTTGAGCTCCGTCGGAAAATAAATCTTGAATCGAGTCGTAACTCTGGTTCGACAGTCGATAAGATCCTTTTTTGCCACTAAACGGCACTACAGGTCGTTATTAAATGCCTTCCTGGACTCAAGAAACTTGGCGTCAACCTGAGTGCAATTGCTTAGCGCTCTATGGACCACATGGAGGGACAGAGAGAGCTGAGCTCCACACAATCTGTGTTTGGGCATACCATGTTGATGCCGACGATCTTCAGATTTACTCAAGTGCTAGAACTGGAGAAATTAACACAGCGGTCGTCAATATGAATATCTGACCACTGTCTTCAGTGGTAAGTAAGACGCAAAAACTGGACAGGATCCGTAGTAGTTTTTGAAAGACTTCGTACCCAACAGTAAAAACGTATATTTTAAAATTAATTTCTTTTATTTCCACCAATGATCACAAAATATTTGGTCCTTGGACTACCGGTTTCGGTTAGAAATGATCATCTTCAGACCTACTTCAAAAAATGGGAAATGGAATATAACTAGTGAACAGATTACGTCTTAGAACAACAAAATACATCATAAAAAATTTATTACTTTCGTTGATGTGAAAACATGTGCTTAAAATTTGACGAGATGCCTGTATTATAACATATCTTAAAATAGTAAAGCCATAGTGGCATCGACACAAAGTATACACAAAGTCAGCATTGCATCGTGGCACATATTTAAAATATGATGTAAACTAAGTCACAGTTGTAGAAGAGTTAGACTGTCTCTACCGCTACTGGACGTAACAAACTGCAATACAGTAGCCACAACATATATTTGTCCCGTAAGCGCGTTGGATGTCGCTACTATAGGTCTACAAGAATTCGTCAGTTATAAAAATTGTACACTATGCAATAAGTGAAGATTGCAATGGGTAAAATCTATAGAGGGCTTGCCAAATGTATAAATTATTACAGTGATAAAATGTGTTAGTTAAAAGCACGAATAAACTTCGATTTAAAATTGTTACAAGGAAATGGTTAAGTGATAATATAGGATTATGAGACGCTCTTGTGATCACTTTGCTGCAGATCTGAAGATGGTCATTTCTAACCGAAACCGACAGTCTAAGGGCCAAAACTTTAGTGACTATTGTCGGATTTAAAAGAAATTAAGTCTGTACTTCCGGAATCACTGTTCTAATCCACGATCATGTAGAAACTTAAGAAAACATTGTTTGGCACGACAGAAGAAATGGAGGCATCTGTGTGTGGTACGCAATGTTGAATGCGCCGAACAGATTCTTTTCTTGACATATCTCGTCACTTGTATTTAAAGCTTAAAGGACACCAGGTATTTAACATTCTACTCTTGTAGGCAGTAGGTGTTCTGCGTAGCCGTTTGGTAACTCTCAGCACGGAAACAAAGCCGTTGAACGGCGACTGCGAACACGCCGCAGCAGACACTGCCGATGTCGCCTATACAGCTCACCTTTATGGCCGGCCGTTTCCTAAATGCGCGACAACTACGCGACGCAGGTTGCGTAGCCTGTAGTCTCGTCCCACGTTACCACCTACCTGCCGGCGTTCGCCAAGCCGAGCACAAAGAACGCGTTCAACAGCTCGCGCGTCCACCAAATGGCACCGCATCGCTTGCTCTACTAATAACCGTGTCGTGCCGGTATGCCAGGTAACGGGATGCAACCGTGGATTAAATAAAAGCCGCCGTTTGCCGTTCTGTCGCTTATGCTACTGGGGAGAGAGAGAGAGAGAGAGAGATAGAGCGAGACAGGGGTGGTGGGGAAGGTGAGGGAGGGAGAGACAATGCTGCGCTTTGTGTACGAGGCAGTAGGCTCACGGCTGCGCTCAGCATGATCCGGGCAACAAAGCAGGACGAGCCGCCTATCACGCCTAGCGCCCGTCTCGTTAACCAAATTAACACGACACGTCACGAGGCAGCTACACTGTTCCCGCTAAATTACGTGTCTCTGTACAATGAAACCGGCTGCAATAACGTAAATAGTCGTGAATCATTCTAGAAGGGTTTTTTTGTCCTTCGGTACCTTATCTCGTCTTTCTTAAGCAGGGTTATTGTGATAGCTACAAACATCTACCTAACGTTCACATGTTACCAACAATATTGCAAGTCATTTATGATCAAATGGTTCAAATGGCTCTGAGCACTATGGGACTTAACATCTATGGTCATCAGTCCCCTAGAACTTAGAACTACTTAAACCTAACTAACCTAAGGACAGCACACAACACCCAGCCATCACGAGGCAGAGAAAATCCCTGACCCCGCCGGGAATCGAACCCGCGAACCCGGGCGTGGGAAGCGAGAACGCTACCACACGACCACTAGCTGCGGACCATTTATGATCCATTACTGCACATAACCCTTCTCCATGCTTTATAATCCTCAGCTTTTCGTATCCGAGTCTCGTCTGCTTGTTTCTGTCACCATTCCATCTTGTACTGGGACGTCTCCCAGGTCGTTTTTCATCGTGATGAGTCCCACACAGAGTCTTCTTCGTCCATCTTCTATCTTTTCAACTCTGTATAAGTGTGCCCCATCACCATTTCAGGTATTTAAGACAGTAGCAAGTACTCAAGTCATGTCTTTCCTCTTGTCGGTCTTTCCTCTTGTCAGTTTCTTTGTTTTTCTTGTTCTGTCCATCATTCATCTTGATGTTGCTGATAATAACTAATTTTTTTATCTGTTGCGTGTCGACAGATTGGAAAAACTACAATATACTTATGAAGATTTTACATTTAAGGCATATTACGAATTTACTTCTGAATTCGTATTTAGTTCCTACTTCTGAGCAATTTCTACTCTGGTGTTAACGTCTTTAAGTATCCATCCATGTTTCTCTAACTTCACCAATGATGTTTACTGCTTTTCTGTCGGTGTACGGATTTTATTTTACTTTCGTCTCACTGTAGTTGAACTAAAGGCCTACTCTCATTCATTATCTTTCCAATCCCTCCAACCTTTGTTGAAGTATTTGTGGATTCAAATGAAACAAAACAATGTTCGCGGCAAATCGGCGATGCTTCAGATAAGATCTGTTTGTACGTGTTCCGCCTACACTCCAGATTAGTGGTATGAAGATCTTTTCCAAAGAAATTGAGTCCCCTTCCCTATCTCTTTCCTCAGTTCTAAATTTTGGGCTCTCTTGAGGCAGTCGAATAAAAGCTATACCCTTGTTGTTTATATTCTTCAACAAACTGATGTAGGTAGATTCCTTGGTTCTCAAGGGATGCAAGCACAAATTTCGTTATGATAGAGTACACCGTTTCAAATAGTCCATAAGAACTGAAAATTTTTAACTATTACTGGCTTTTTTATAACATCGTTGACAATCATTAGGTAGTCAGTTGTGCTGTAATCACTGGTCTTCTCAACGATTAACAGGTTTTCGTAGCCCATTATGAAGGATTTATGTTGTATACCACTGACCAAAGTTTAATGGACCTATCATTCTTCGTATCTTTCTTGCTCTCTTTCTTATGATAATCACAGCGTTGTTCCAAATGCGTAGTATCGTCCAAGTAGACAAATATCACTGGGCAACTAAAAATAATTTTGGAAAGTTTCGAGCACTTTATGAGGCAATTCCTACAAATTTTGGGTTGACAAAAACAAATATGACAATTAAAAATTTTTATTAGCTCAAGTTTCTATAATATACACAAGGTGGAAGTATTACATATTAACGGATTGAGAGAAAAGGATACATTTTAATTACTTGCATCGTAACAACAATGAAAGTGAATTTGATTTTTTAACTGGTAATTACATGCTAAGAGTTCTAAATTGCTCGAAAAATACTTCGCAGGTGGTCTTGTCTGAAGAGAATCATGTAGTGGGCTATTGACTTCGTCGTCTTTTAGCTTGGCTCTTGTAATGGAGTTCCGCAGAATCCCTACACAAAGACTAACAGTAATCCGCAAGTATTACTTCATTCCAACGGCCCTGATATCTTTGTCCATAACAGAAATGTCCTGATGGAATCTCTCACCATGTTCATCACTAACAGCTCCACAACTAGGAGGAAAAAAACCTAGCTGGGAGTGGAGAAAATTGATCTTAAGGGACATGTTGCATCCAAGGTTACGGTATTTTTGCAGGAGCACTGTCGCCAAATGCTTGTAGTTGTCATCTCTTTTGTTGCCTAAAAATCCATGAACAACACCCTTGAAGGCTTCCCAAGCTTCCTTTTATTTCCCCTCCAAAACGTCAAATGCAGGGTCCTTTACAAGTTATCTTATTTGTGGTCCGAGAAAAATGACTTCCTTAACTTTTGCATCACTTAATTTCGAAAATTTCTGTCTTATGTATTTAAAGGTCCGTCCTTCTCGGTTCGTAGGTTTGACAAAGTTTTTCATCAAACCAAGTTTGATATGCAGGGGTGGAAGAAGACTGTCTTTTGGGTCCACAAGAGGCTTGGCAACGACATTTTTCTTGCTAGGGTGAAGATTTCTTGCAGGCCAGTCTTCTTTAATATAATGCAATTTCCTAACTCTACTGTCCCACATACATAAGAAGCAGAAATGCTTTGTGTAACCCAGTTGCATTCCTAAGAGTATGGCAATGACTTTTAGATCACCACAGATTTTCCATTTGTGTTCATGATATTTAATTGAGTCCAAGAGAGCTGTCATATCTGCAGATGTTTCCTTCTTGTGAACAGCATGACCAACAGGAATAGATGAAAGAAGGTTCCCGTTGTGAAGTAACACAGCTTTCAAACTAAGCTTGGAGGAGTCTATGAATAGCCTCCATTCAGTTGAATCATGGTTTATATTCAAAGATTTCATCAAGCCATCAATGTCGCAGCAAAAAACAAGATTATTTTTCTTCTCAAAAAAGGGAAGTAGTTCCATGTGACGTTTTCTGTACTGTGAGATTTTCACATCACTTTGGAGAAGATTCCATTGCTGTAGTCGAGACCCAAGAATTTCGGCGTTCTCCTTTGACAGGCAAAGGACTCTAACGAGATCACCCAATTCCGTTTGACTCAGTCTGTGCGGTTTATCATCTTTTCACTCAAAATCAGGGTCATGGGATATGGAATGCTTGTTTGGTTCTTATTGTTCCACTCTGTTTTCATTTTCCACTTCAAACACGCAATTTTCGGGTGGAGTATGAGCAGGAAAACTATCCGAATGTGGAATGGGTCGAATAGGACATGGAAGATTCGGGTACTGAACTGTTCTTCTTTTCTTCATAGACAATCCTGCCTTTATAGGTGGAGTCAGGCAGAAATAGCAGTCATCTGTGTGATTTGTACGCTCCCGTCAAATCATAGGCACATCGAAAGCTATAGATAGTTTCTTCTTTTTCAGCCATTCTCGAAACGTAACTGAACAAGCGTTGCAATTTATATGTGGAGCCCAAGTCTTACCCTGGTCCCTTAATTTCCTACCGAAAGAATACTGATAGGCAGTCTTTACAAGAGGTGTCGGATTGCGTTTCTGTGAGGAAAATGTCATTTCACCACAAATATAACAAAAGTTATTTACCATATTTACACATTTTCGTGACATTTTGACAAATTTTACACTAAAAAAACACTCGCGAACCATAAATTTTGCATTAATTTGAGTAGAAACTACGTGTAATTTACAGTCAAAGCAACAGTATCTATGTTTATAGCTTAACAAACAGCTAAAGAGCATTTATGTTTTGTTATTTGACAGGTGTGCCGACTCCATAAAAACAAATTCCCCCAAATGTAATATCTTCACCCTAAAAAATGAAATATCATTTTATCTTCAAAACAAGAGCTAATCGGTCACTTTTATGGTGATTTTTGAATTTAGCAGATGGAAATACATGTAAATTTACTATTTTTAAGCCCGAAACATTTTCATTGTTGCCCAATGTTTTCTGTGAATAACTGAGCAAATTTGGTTGTTACCGACATTCGCGTAACTTTTATAATCTCTCTATTATTCCAGCATTTGCAAGAGTCTGTTCTCATGCGCCAAATTACTTTTCCGAGTTATTTTGTTAGAATTTCTGGTACGCAAGCTCATCTTCTACATTTTTAGAGATTTCGTTCTCTTATGTTCGCTGTCAAATTTTTTTTTAAGAAATCGTCAGACTTCTTTAACATTGTCTCTCGATCCGTTGTGATAGGGCTGACTTTGACTGATGGGAAGTGTCTATGGAGCATAGGTGTCTCTTTCGTTTTCTTTAGACATCTGTTAATCTCGTTTTCCTCACTTGTAATTTTTGTTTATTCTCTCTGGCATATTCTCGTAAACCTCTCCGGTTAGTTTTGTTTAGTTTACTTAATTCTATCTAACTCCGACCGTTACTTACGTTTAATAATTTTCTCTTCTTCACCTATCATGTGGCCTTAAATTTTGTTTTGTTTGTCTTCACCGCTGCAACATATGTATCTCTTTCTAGCATAACATTTGTTAAAATATCACTTCTCATGTTTAAGAATACAGTCTACCCAGTCTCTACAGCATTCAACCGGTTTGTTAATATTTACTAATATTGTATGTCTTTAATACTTAAATTTTATGAGTCAGTGAAATATAATTTCTGATTAATGTGTATAGTTATTCTAAATTAGTCTGGAGTTTTATTTTGCACCTTAGTAGCCTCTGCCCACTATAATTCGTGAATTGGTTTTAGATCGACGGAATCTGAAAACTTCGATTGTTCTTGTTTGGTTTTTTTCATGTCCAGTTCCTTCCTGGATTTTTGTTGAAATATGTCTATAGTATGCACATTTGGTTACACTTAGCCGATTCTACTATCATGTCTCCCCTGTCAATCCTGGTGTGTGCACAGATAAGACGCAGTAATGTCAGCATCTTGCTACGAACAAATTTAGGAGTTACCTGTTGACTTTCTCGAAACGTATTAGCATTGGTTTAGTTTTTCCTGGACATTTAATACCTAATGAAGTTTGTTGAAAGAAAGAAAACGACATGTCTTGTAACTATCCTCATGACTGCACAGGCTTTCGCATAACCGCCACTTCAAATAATCTCGACTATGGAGGGGAATAAGTCGGTTTAGTTTTGGCAACTGCAACCGAATTAAATTTGCATAAGAATGTGTCTGTGTAGAAGTGATGGTTCCTGGTAGCTCATGACTGGCTGTTCCAATTTCAACTAAAGTTGGTATGTACAGTCGTGCTCAAAAGTATCCGAACGACCTGAATTGCATTTCGCATGATTCGAATGCAACCCACATAGCGCAGCTGTCTAGCAGGTCCTCTAATCGCCCCTCGGAACAGTCGTTTCACTATTGAAAATGGTTCCAACAAGTCACCACTGGAAAACACTGCTCTGTATCGCAGTAACTCAAGATGTGAAGTAATACCAAGGTACTATAAACATCAGGGAACATCTTATCACAGATAAGACGGTCCTTAAGGCTTGTAAGCTCACATACATTACAATAAATGACATACCTGAAATGTTACCCTCTCACTATTACGACAGATAGGTAATTCACGTAGTACGTTCGCCGTATTCATGATTTCCTCTTCAAAGTAACATGAAAAAGACTCCCTAGACAGGGAAAGTACCTCTTCCTGGGCAACTACTTCTATAATGACTAAAAGGCATTAAATGATCTTCAAGCAAATGTGTTCCAGAAATGGTATGAAGAAAATGATTCACGTAGTACGTTCGCCGTATTCATGATTTCCTCTTCAAAGTAACATGAAAAAGACTCCCTAGACAGGGAAAGTACCTCTTCCTGGGCAACTACTTCTATAATGACTAAAAGCCATTAAATGATCTTCAAGCAAATGTGTTCCAGAAATGGTATGAAGAAAATGATTCTAATAATGACGGTAATTTCAATCGAACACTTCACAGTGGATTTTCTCGAACTAAGAAATTTGCTGAATTAGTGAATATTTCAGAATGACTTTACATCGAGGCTATGATGCCTAGAAGAGCCTTCACATCCTGCTGACATGAGAATAGCATAACCTCCACGTCAGGAGATTGCTTCTACTTAACCATTTAATAGACTCGCATTTTTTCCACCGTAACTAATTTTGTAAGCTAAGCACATCAACCGATACAGCATACTCCTGTGGCGGGGAAATGTGGCCTCAATAGTCCGGTGGAACGAACTTTCACAGGTGCAATTCGTGGGTTCAGGTATTTGCTTTTAAGAGTCCCAGACAGATTTACCTTACCTCTGGTATCTTCAAGAGAAAGACGTTCGAATCCAGAATCCGCATTAAACATCACGTTCCTTCATTACCAACTGGACAGAGACGTTTCACGTTGGGAAATGACATAGGCGGAAGTAATGGTAAACAGAAATACTGTCTCCAGTAAACTTACTTACATTAGAAAATTTTAATTTATTTGATGAACCGATAGACATTTAAAGGAACAGGTCTCTTATTTTTCTTGTACTTGATTCAACTAGAGACGTTTAAAAAATTTGGTGCTGGACTGTGATTCGAATTCGTATCTCCTCTTTCGAGGATCTGAATCTCTCGGAACAGTGTAGTTCAATCATTTCGTTCCTTCTCCCAAGACTGCAATCTTCTCTAGGTCTCCTCCAAAGGTAAGTATGTGGGACCGAATCCTGATCAAGTACAAAAATATTCATAATTTCATTTCAAGCCCTATCACGGGCATACCAGTCTGCTAGTGAAAATTAACGTACATGTTTAATGTTTGTTCATGTGTTGCCAACATTCACAATAGATGTCGTTATTTCTGGTCAAACACGCACACATCTTACTGTTGGTGAGTAAAAAGTGTTACTTAAGCTACGTTCGTGGATGATAAAGAAGGACGGTATGTGTGCGCTTTGATTGTCGCTCAGGCAGAAAAATTTGTATCCTTATTTTAGATTCAAACATCTAGCAGCTGGTAAGAAAAACCGATATGTAACATTTGATTTTACTTAGTTAACAATCCGATTGCGTGTTGGGTTCGTATCTCCGTCACAGAACTTCACATCATGCGTTTCATCTTTAAATGCATGAACACTTTATTCCTTCTGAATGGAGGTATATCACACATCTTCCGTGGTTAGTTAACAGGGACGAAAGGGTGTCTATATGAGTCCCGGTTTATTACAAAAACTGTCGTCTTTTATTTTCAGGTCTAGATTTGGTTACATATTGGCGAAAACTTCTGTAATTCGTGCCTCTTCACGACTAGTCAGCAATATGATATGATTAGATTAACACTTGTTCCATAGATCATGAATACGACATTTCGTAATGATGTGGAACGTGTCATTTTAATGAAAGATTTCTTTACATACCATGATCAGTTCCTTTGCAACAATTTTTTACTCTCTCCCTCACGCTCTTCTCTCTCTCTCCTCTCTCTCTCTCTCTCTCTCTCTCTCTCTCTCTCTCTCTAACACACACACCCACACACACACACACACACACGCACACACATTCTTTTTTATTTTTATTTGTTTGTTGTGCTCGACTATCGGCGAGGCGCGAAAACATCCGTCAATGAGTTTCTTAGTTTTGAGTAAACTTACAAAAGAAATATAAAAACAAGTATGAGAGTTACTGATTTATGAAGCTATGTTTGCAGTCAGTTCTGAGTATTATTAGTAACTACTCTCCAGTCCCTAAACCCAGTTACTGAAATATGAATCAGACGGATTACGTATTACAGGCCATAGAGGCCGCGTCTTTGAGACGTCAGCCATGGTCACTTCCCAGCCCACTGTAGGATCACATCGGTTCGTCATCTCCCTGCTGGAAATGTAACTGATATTTGGCAACAAGGCAAGGTATATATGGCAGCGCTGTGATCGAAGAGTTACTTCTTGGTGTGCACGGAATTAAGCCTCAAAGTTCACTTGATTTTTCCTGTCATTTCCTTTGAATAATCTGAGTTATTATCGATTGAGCTGTAACAAATGTTTGTAAATTTACGGTTTTTAGCACGGGAAAGTCGTTGCAGGTGAAAATCGCATCTAATTTCATCCTTTAAATAGCGATTTACGAGTTCAAGCCACTATTGGTCTGGTAAGAGGAAACCTAGACGCATGCCGTTTCCATCGCTATGTGGAAACGTGCTAAACGTGAGAAAACGTCTGTTATGGTTTGCGGTTCAAGTCTTGCTGACTGTAACATTTTTATCCCTTCTGTGAAAGAGCTACAAGCAGTCAGATAACACATCGATAAGGAAATCGCAAGAAAATACTTTCAGCTCATAGTGCAATGGTTAAAAACTTACAATGCTGCACAACAGGTAAAGCCTCTTTCCGCTGCTGACAAGCAAATTTTCGGTTTATAGGAATACATTACTTTATTTATGAAATACCACATTTGCATACCACTTGAGTATGACACAGCATACCAATCAAACACAGAACCAATCGAAATCGAAGTGGTTAGCATTTTACTAAATCGTGCCGACAGAGGCACGCTTGTGTACAGATACTCAGTTTTATTCAAACAGACATTCGTCGTAAGGTTATCGTGGGTGGTTTTATCTCCTTTCTTATAAATTCAGTGCCCAATTTTCGTAAGGTTTCTTTTAGTGTTGTTAAAACATTAGTTAACATGAGAGAGAAATCAGCTGTCAACGATATATGTGAATTCTCTGATGTTATGTATAACTGTCTGACATTGCACATGCAGTTTATTGATTACATGCATGTAGAAAACTTGTTCTGAGTTAAAGCTGTCAAATAAGGTTTGATGAAGAATAAAATGCCACTGCCACATGACAGATAATTCTGAAAATACTTTTATGACATATTTTGGCACGATGCGCTCTCCCCATTCATAATACAAAATTTTCGAGATGCATCTGCAGCCTGGCCATCTATTAAACCTGAAAAGAACAAAATGTCGTAGAAGTTAGCCCTTTTTCCACATGCGACTATTTTGGGTTGAGAAGTGAAGGGAATTATGTTCATAGTTCCATTACATCGATAACTTCAGCAGACAGCAGTATTGTGTTTTAAAAAATGGAGCAGTGAATGTACCCGGACTCACGACGTCTTATCAACGGTGCACGACGCTTACCGTTACGGTACTACCTGACACATAGCTTCATCACCGCCAGAAGTCAACAACAATTCCTCCAGAACTTCTGCATTGCACACTGCTGTGAGATAATGCATATGGCCGGATCTAGACTTCTGAGAGACAGACAGTTACAGCTTTTCTTTTGCACTGCACGACGTTTTCAACAAACAGATAGCGCAATAGAGTAGCTCAAGTCGAAAGGAACCCTTCCTATTTAAATTTCTGTATCCTACACTGTTGGCAGTTCTGTGTAGGTGTCAGTTACGTGATTTTATTTCGGTGATTACAAAATAGAGTCGAATGTATGCACTGGGTGGCCGAGGCAGCTAGTTCATAGCGATTCAGTCAACCAAGTAAATGAATGTACTGAACATGCTGCAAACCACTACAGGGAGTCTGTCTGTCAGAATTCTCATCCAGTGTGGTGCAACATTGTTATGATAGAAGAATGAGTGATAGAGAAGAGAATTTGGTGGTCTCTTGGATTGATGCTAGGTTAATATACCCGTGGTCTTGGTTCGATTCTAACTTCTGCTAATGATTTTTTATAAGGAGGGACAGATTCTGTTCTCTTCTGGCTACGCCAAGTGAAGAAGGTATAACAGCATTGTGGTCTGACAGTCATGTTAAACATGATATTCCTTCTCTACGAAGTAGACGTTAGGTTGAACCACAATAAAGTCAGGAGTCGCGATACGTAGACACTCTATCAGTAGTAACGTTTCTTATAGTAGTTATTTATTTCTAGTGATGAAACAAACGCTATGTAGAGTCACAGGACATTAATTCCATCTTTTATTTGATTTTCTGTACGTCGACAAAATTGGTTCTGAACTGGGAATGCGATTCAGATCGCCCTTAACGCGGAATTTATTCCCTTCGTGACAACACAGCTTGACTGCAATTTGTTGTTTGTTCAAAACTGCAGATTGCTCAGTATCTTCACATATTGCACGTGAATTGGTTCGAATCCTGGCCTGGCATTAAAGCTTTCATTATGTATTACGGGCTCTAGCATGAGAACACCTATCTGCTGGTGGATAATAATTTTGATTTTTAATGTATTTTCATTCATTGTCAACACTAACGATATCTGACTTTTTGAGTCCCAGTGAGATACAGAACTGTGAGATCACTGTAAGTTCAAGTATTTTAATCCGAGCTGCTGGTGGAGAAAAATTCGGTAGCTGACATCTCTTTGTGTGCAGTCAACAACTGCCGTCTGTGTCACGTCTGCTGTGCAGCGAGCTACGTTAATTTAAGTATTAACTCTATTATTCTTACTTGTCACTTCTTCCGTGTGTTTTTGCTTTTAGGAAGCTTTAATTGTCGACTGCAAGTAATAGTGTTCCATAGATTTCGTGTTTGTTTTGAATACAGTCCAGAGACAGGTAGCGCTATTTTCATTGTTTTCTACGAAGTGTCTAGTAACCACATTTTTGTCAGCTATCAGCCGCCTTTAGTGAATTAGCAGTCTAGTTAAAAGTTGATTCGCGGCGCACGAAGCGAAGGGTCAATGTGGATGCTGGCCGTGTGGCACCGCCCGCTCTGACTATGAGTGGACATGAGGCCGCTCCTTCAACAAGATCCGAGCAGGCACACGGGGTCAGGTGTTTATTAGTGATTGGCAGCTCCAACGTTAGGCGGGTGATGGAGCCCCTTAAGGAAATACGGAAAGGTCGGGGAAGAAGGCCAATGTTCACTATGTCTGCTTGCCAGGGGCTCTCATCCGAGATGTGAAAGAGGCCCTGCCGGCGGCGATAGAGAGCACCCGACTGCAAATTGTTGGTCATGTCGGCACCAATGACTCCTGCCGTCTGGATTCAGAGGTCGTCCTCAGTTAATACAGTCGGTTGGCGGAGTTGGTGAAGGCGGAAAGCCTCGCTCGTGGAATCTGAGCTAACTACACTCCTGGAAATGGAAAAAAGAACACATTGACACCGGTGTGTCAGACCCACCATACTTGCTCCGGACACTGCGATAGGGCTGTACAAGCAATGATCACAAGCACGGCACAGCGGACACACCAGGAACCACGGTGTAGGCCGTCGAATGGCGCTAGCTGCGCAGCATTTGTGCACCGCCGCTGTCAGTGTCAGCCAGTTTGCCGTGGCATACGGAGCTCCATCGCAGTCTTTAACACTGGTAGCATGCCGCGACAGCGTGGACGTGAACCGTATGTGCAGTTGACGGACTTTGAGCGAGGGCGTATAGTGGGCATGCGGGAGGCCGGGTGGACGTACCGCCGAATTGCTCAACACGTGGTGCGTGAGGTCTCCACAGTACATCGATGTTGTCGCCAGTGGTCGGCGGAAGGTGCACGTGCCCGTCGACCTGGGACCGGACCGCAGCGACGCACGGATGCACGCCAAGACCGTAGGATCCTACGCAGTGCCGTAGGGGACCGCACCGCCACTTCCCAGCGAATTAGGGACACTGTTGCTCCTGGGGTGTCGGCGAGGACCATTCGCAACCGTCTCCATGAAGCTGGGCTACAGTCCCGCACACCGTTAGGCCGTCTTCCGCTCACGCCCCAACATCGTGCAGCCCGCCTCCAGTGGTGTCGCGACAGGCGTGAATGGAGGACGAATGGAGACGTGTTGTCTTCAGCGATGAGAGTCGCTTCTGCCTTGGTGCCAATGATGGTCGTATGCGTGTTTGGCGCCGTGCAGGTGAGCGCCACAATCAGGACTGCATACGATCGAGGCACACAGGGCCAACACCCGGCATCATGGTGTGGGGAGCGATCTCCTACACTGGCCGTACACCACTGGTGATCGTCGAGGGGACACTGAATAGTGCACGGTACATCCAAACCGTCATCGAACCCATCGTTCTACCATTCCTAGACCGGCAAGGGAACTTGCTGTTCCAACAGGACACTGCACGTCCGCATGTATCCCGTGCCACCCAACGTGCTCTAGAAGGTGTAAGTCAACTACCCTGGCCAGCAAGATCTCCGGATCTGTCCCCCATTGAGCATGTTTGGGACTGGGAGAAGCGTCGTCTCACGCGGTCTGCACGTCCAGCACGAACGCTGGTCCAACTGAGGCGCCAGGTGGAAATGGCATGGCAAGCCGTTCCACAGGACTACATCCAGCATCTCTACGATCGTCTCCATGGGAGAATAGCAGCCTGCATTGCTGCGAAAGGTGGATATACACTGTACTAGTGCCGACATTGTGCATGCTCTGTTGCCTGTGTCTATGTGCCTGTGGTTCTGTCAGTGTGATCATGTGATGTATCTGACCCCAGGAATGTGTCAATAAAGTTTCCCCTTCCTGGGACAATGAATTCACGGTGTTCTTATTTCAATTTCCAGGAGTGTATTTGTAGCATCGTTCCCAGAACCGATCGCGGTCCTCTGGTTTGAAGCCGAGTGGAAGGCTTAAACCATAGGCTCAGACTATTCTGCGGAGATCTGGGGTGCAAATTTCTCGAGCTCCGCTATCGGGTGGAGAAATGTAGGGTCCCCCTGAATAGGTCAGACGTGCACTACACGCAGGAAGTGGCTACAAGGGTAGCGGAGTACTTGTGGAGTGCACATGTTGGTTTTTTAGGTTAGAGAATTTCCTCCCTAGGCCCTACAACACGCCTCCTGAGACGCGGCAAGGTAGGAGTAGGCAAAATGCAACAGGGAATAACAACATTAATCTGCTAATAGTAAACTGCAGGAGCGTCTATAGAAAGGTCCCAGAACTGCTCTCATTAATAAACGGTCACAATGCCCACATAGAACTAGGGACAGAAAGTTGGCTGAAACCAGATGTAAACAGTAATGAAATTCTAAACTCAAATTGAAATGTATACCGCAGAGACAGGCTGGACAGTGAAGGGGGAGGCGTGTTTATAGCTATAAGGAGTGCAATAGTAACGAAGGAAATTGACGGAGATCCGAAATGTGAAATAATTTGGGTGAAGGTCACGGTTAATGCAGGCTCAGACATGGTAATTGGATGTCTCTATAGGTCCACTTGCTCTGCAGCTGTTGTGGCTGAGCACATGAAGTATAATTTGGAAAATATTTCGAGTAGATTTCCCCACCATGTTCTAGTTCTGGGTGGAGATTTTAATTTGCCGGATATAGACTGGGAGACTCAAACGTTCAAAACGTGTGGCAGGGACAAAGAATCCAGTGAATTTTTTTAAAGTGCTTTATCTGAAAACTACCTTGAGCAGTTAAACAGAGAACCGACTCGTGGCGATAACACATTAGACCTTATGGTGACAAACAGACCCGAACTATTTGAAACAGTTAACGCAAAACAGGGAAACAGCGATCATAAAGCGGTTACAGCATCGAGGATTTCAGCCGTAAATAGAAACATTAAAAAAGGTAGGAAGATTTTTCTGTTTAGCAAAAGCGACAAAAAGCAGATTTCTGAGTACCTGATGGCTCAACACAAAAGTTTTGTCTCAAGTACAGATGGTGTTGAGGATCAGTGGACAAAGTTCAGAACCATCGTACAATATGTGTTAGATGAGTATGTGGCAAGCAAGATCGTAAGAGATGGAAAAGAGCCACCGTGGTACAAAAACCGAGTTAGAAAACTGCTGCGGAAGCAAAGGGAACTTCACAGCAAACATAAACATAGCCAAAGCCTTGCAGACAAACAAAAATTACGCGAAACGAAATGCAGTGTGAGGAGGGCTATGCGAGAGGCGTTCAATGAATACGAAAGTAAAATTCTTTGTACTGACTTGGCAGAAAATCGTAAGAAATTTTGGTCTTATGTCAAAGTGGTAGGTGGATCAAAACAAAATGTCCAGACACTCTGTGACCAAAATGGTACTGAAACAGAGGATGACAGACTAAAGGCCGAAATACTAAATGTCTTTTTCAAAGCTGTTTCACAGAGGAAGACTGCATTGTAGTTCGTTATCTAGATTGTCGCACAGATGACAAAATGGTGGATATCGAAATAGACGACAGAGGGATAGAGAAACAAAATCACTCAAAAGAGGAAAGGCCGCTGGACCTGATGGGATACCAGTTCGATTTTACACAGAGTACGCGAAGGAATTTGCCCCCTTCTTGCAGCGGTGTACCGTAGGTCTCTCGAAGAGCGTAGCGTTCCAAAGGATTGGAAAAAGGCACAGATCATCCCCGTTTTCAAGAAGGGACGTCGAACAGATGTGCAGAGCTATAGACCTATATCTCTAACGTCTATCACTTATAGAATTTTGGAACACGTATTATGTTCGAGCATAATGACTTTTCCGGAGACTACAGATCTACTCTGTAGCAATCAGCATGGGTTTTGAAAAAGACGATCGTGTGAAACCCAGCTCGCGCTACTCGTCGACGAGACTCAGAGGGCAATAGACACGGATTCCCAGGTAGATGCCGTGTTTCTTGACTTCCGCAAGGCGTTCGATACGGTTCCCCGTAGTCGTTTAATGAACAGAGTAAGAGCATATGGACTATCAGACCCACTGTGTGATTGCATTGAAGAGTTCCTAGATAACAGAACGCAGCATGTCATTCTCAATGGAGAGAAGTCTTCCGAAGTAAGAGTGATTTCAGGTGTGCCACAGGGGAGTGTCGTAGGACCGTTGCTATTCACAATATACATAAATGACCTTGTGGATGACATCGGAAGTTCACTGAGGCTTTTTGCAGATGATGCTGTGGTGTATCGACAGGTTGTAACAATGGAAAATTGTACTGAAATGCAGGAGGATCTGCAGCGAATTGACGCATGATGCAGGGAATGGCAATTGAATCTCAATGTAAACAAGTGTAACGTGCTGCGAATACATAGAAAGAAAGATCCCTTATCATTTAGCTATAATATAGCAGGTCAGCAACTGGAAGCAGTTAATTCCATAAATTATCTGCGAGTACGCATTAGGAGTGATTTAAAATGGAATTATCATATAAAGTTGATCGTCGGTAAAGCAGATGCCAGACTGAGATTCACTGGAAGAATCCTAAGGAAATGCAATCCGAAAACAAAGGAAGTAGGTTACAGTACGCTTGTTCACCCACTGCTTGAATACTGCTCAACATTGTGGGATCCGTACCAGATAGGGTTGATAGAAGAGAAAGAGAAGATCCAACGGAAAACAGCGCGCTTCGTTATAGGATCATTTACTAATCGCTAAAGCGTTACGGAGATGATAGATAAACTCCAGTGGAAGACTCTGCAGGAGAGCCGTTCAGTAGCTCGGTACGGGCTTTTGTTGAAGTTTCGAGAACATACCTTCACCGAGGAGTCAAGCAGTATACTGCTCCCTCCTACGTATATCTCGCGAAGAGACCATGAGGATAAAATCAGAGAGATTAGAGCCCACACAGAGGCATACCGACAATCCTTCTTTCCACGAACAATACGAGATTGGAATAGAAGGGAGAACCGATAGAGGTATCAAGGTACCCTCCGCCACACATCGTCAGTTGGCTTGCGGAGTAGGGATGTAGATGTAGACGTAGATGTAGATATGTGTGGGGCTCGGATTCCCAGTCAGCACTGAACTCTTCGTCATATTATTTCTAGTTCAAACATGCTCACATGTCGCTGCTGGTGTAACAAACCCATTTTTAAAGTTCGTTTTCTCTAGAATATAACAGCGCTAGGTGTCAGGCTGTAGTCCTGGGAAAGAAAAAATTAATGTTTCGTCTCGTCATTTCAGTTAAAATATCTATCTGCTGCCGAGAAAATCCGATATGTCACAGTTGATTGAGCTTCGATGACGATCCAATTACGTTCTGGGTTCGAATCCATGTCCAACACAAAGCTTTACCTCACGGCATATCAAGTTACTTGTGAAGAATCAATATTTAACATCTCTCGTAGTTCTTTAACAAGGACAATAGATGCTGGGTAGGAATTCGCGTCCGTTAAAAATGTTTATGTTATGTAATTTAAAGTTGATATTTGCTAACTGATACTGTCTAAAATCTTGGTATATCACTCTCTGTATGCCCAGTCAGGAATGACTGTTAGTTTCCGTCAGTCACGAAGTCTTTGCTTAGTCTGCATGACCTGGGTTTGAATCCATAAGCAGAACGAGACGGTTCGTCGTGTCATTTGAAATTCATACATATTCTCAACTAGCTGCTCGTGAATAACTTAACTTTTTAATGTCATTTTGTGTTAAATTGTAAGGACTGTATGTTACTTTGAAGAGGAAATCATGAATACGACAAACGTACTACGTGCATTACCTATCTGACGTAATAATGAGAGTGGTAACATTTCAGGTATGTCATTTATTGTAATGTATGTGAGCTTACAAGCCTTAAGGACAGTCTTATCTGTGATATATGTTCCGTGATATTTATAGTACCTTGGTATTACTCTACATCTTGAGTTATTGCGATACAGAGCAATGTTTTCTAGTGGTGACTTGTTGGAACCATTTTCAGTAGTCAAACGAATGTACCGAGGGGCGACTAGAGGACTTGCTAGACAGCCGCGTTATGCCGGTTGCATGCGAATCAGGCGAAATACAATTCTGGTCATTCGGATACTTTTGAGCATGACTGTACATCACTTCCTATCTGAAAAAAACTAATGTCAGTTTCACACAAATCTAGCGTGCGTAGCAGAGTAAAACGAGAATATGGATTGCACTCAGATGAATGTGACCTGTAAAAGAAAGCATTCTTTTGCACTGGTTACAGCAGTTTTAACCAGACTTGTGATTTACTGCCTACAGCAGGTTCGGTCTAAACGGGCAAAACTTGACTCGTGATGCCCACGAGCGGCCAGAGGCTTGGCCTGTCTCGCAACTATTCGGTACGGCTCGATTTTCATCGGTTCTTCTCGTTATAGTGGGACATTGTATTTAGCAATGTAATGCGGCACTTCCCCCAGCCTTAGCTGGGGCTTATTTTCGGTCGGACAACTTTCTTAAGTTTGTCAGAATAGTGGTTTAAGCACTGTTTATCCTTAGCTGTTTGTTCTTTGTGGCGTGTGGTGTAATTGCGTGTAGTTTACAATAAAAGTAGTTGCTTATTATTAACGTAGCATGAGGTTTTATTTAATCACTGCTTTTCTCGACCAATGAACATTATTTTGTTAAAGAAATCTCCACCTAGGAACGAGTAGCAATGTTGTCTGTGAAGCAGTGTGAATGTCACTAACATCTTTTACAAAAGTAATCATTTTTAAAAAGCAAACAAACTAAATGTCTGATAAGTAATATGAACTAAAGAAGTAACTATTTTCAGTAATTACAGTGCTGTTGTTTAAAAGACTCTCTGCTAGTTGCAGATCGTTTATAAAAATCACCGCTACTGTTATGTCGAGGTGCAACCCATTTATTTAAGCAGAATAAACAGTTTTGTCACACAATACCTCACATACACAACACTAATGTATTCTCCTGTCGAAATATTTCATGAAAATTTGTTACGAAATTACCAGGCTTCAGTGATCAGCAGATAAGAATTTATATCGCGTAAGATGCTGTTTGCATTCATAGAAGTTCGATATGTTCAGAGTCAAACTGGAATTTATTAACTCAAGAATGGGTCCTCGGCCACTAGAACACAATTATTATTCCAATTATAAACGAAAACATTTCAATCTGTCTAGAAAATCAATTTAAAGCTGACGCTGCAATATTTCAATACGATGGCGGCTAACATAAGACAAGCGCTTATCGATTCTGGTTCAGGTTGTATTTTACTCTTAATAAATAATATGTATTATTTTATTTTCTCCTTTACTATATGCATTAACATTCGAACATATTTCTCAATGTTTCGTGACATATTAATCTTCGCTATTTACCAATAACCTGAGCTGTAGATAAATAGAGCTAATGGCTGCGCTCTTTGGTAGCTGAGCCGAAAACTTAACATTTATACAGGACGAGAATTACCATAAGTAAAACCCCAAACAATAAAGATTAATTTCAATAATACATAATCTGTATTTTCAAATATCAGTTAGCAACATAACAAGACTTTAGTACAGTTTTTTACTGACCTCTGCGTTACGAGACATCAATCACTTACTATCAGTACAACAGTACGAGCAAGAAAAAATATTTTTCTTCAAAAATCATAGATAACAAAACATGGAGATTTTTAATTCTTTAGGTAGTTCTAAGTTCTAGGGGACTGATGACCATAGATGTTAAGTCCCACAGTGCTCAGAGCCATTTGAACCATTTTTAAAATTCTTTTTACATGCATATTATCTGAGATATAATTTTTTTACAAAATATTAAATTATGTCGTTGACAATAATTATTTATTATTTTACTAATGATTAAGTCCCTTTTATCAGTATCACGAGAGTATGTTCAAAGTTCAGTCACAGTCTACAATGCTGTCGTGAATATTATTTTGAATAAGATATGGGTGTGGATATTACATTGTTCAACAACAAAAAGTTCACTCATTTAGGACTGTTTGCGCAAAAAGAGGCTGTCTAGCGATGTACCGTATCCTCAACGTCTTACAGTAATGAATAGGAACCACCTAGTTGTACAATACACTGATCCTACAATTTTGCTGAGAAACAGTGTTACAACACCATGCAAAAAGCATTCAGAGATTTACTTGACGACGTAATAAAACTGTAGATAGACGATTTGTACGGGATTAACAGTTCTGCACATCAAGAATCATCTTGGATCAAATATGCTGGAATGACACAATTGATGGACTTTGTGGCCCGAATAATTAATTTTCAACATTACGCCTCAGGTGCAACGTTTCTTGGTGGAACTGAACGAAGAGTATGGAGACCTCATGTTTTACAGCAAAGTTCCTTGGTTAAGTCGAACGAACGAGTTTTTGAGTTGAGACCTGCTATCGATAAATTTCTGAAGGAAAAAAGAAAGAAAGAATGAAAATTTGAAGATCTGGAATGGATTGCAGTCCTTGCATTTTAAATAGAGTTAACTGGAGACTGCTCTAAATAAGACACTGGAAGATGAGTAACAATTCATTTTTTATTTCATGTTGAAAGTGGATACCTTTAATAAGAAAATCGCATTTAGGAGTCGACAAATGATACGTAACGCCATTCGGTTCCCTAAGCTCATCAGCGCTTACAAAAACCCAATTTTTTAACAGTTCATTGTGGCGCTGAAACAGCTACAAGAAAAACGTTGCAGGTATTAGATGACACTATCAATCGTACATCTGTTTTAAGCTGTTATCGAGACCATCTGTCACTCAGTCGAAAGCACCCACGCGCCTCCGCAGATGGATTGTTCGATCTGCAATAAAATCCCCGTTTAAAAGACAAGTTATTTTATTTTAAAACCGTCCGGAAGTTATGCGTTGTGTTCCTCTGGAAAAGTGTCCATGTTTCCATAATGAGATTGCAAACGAGACACTAGTGTTTTGATCAATAACGTGCATGAAATGATTTTTCGATTATGTGTGCAGCTTCAGTGAGGAGAACCTGTTAAACAGTTTGTTCCAGATGTAAGTTTTATTATGTCTTCAGCGGACCAAAAGTAATTAAATAATACTAACACTTTTTTGTTTGTGACCTATGTTTTTGAGAAATACGAAGTAGGAAACGAAGCCACAAGCTGCATGGTGTACGCAGCGCTTCCACTATTCACCCGCCTTTCCACTCTTTCCGCTAAGACAACGTAGTGTTCCCTCAGGCGAGAGAGACTGGCATGCTTGTACAACCAGCACCGAGCTCTTGGCCGTGGATGGCCTAGAGGAAAACCCTCTCTAAAAACGCTATCCCTAGCACCTTTATGCATAAAGAGGTAGGGAGGAACTACGGATCGGCAGGAACAAATTATTTCAACTAATCTTGGTACACGTGTGTCTTAATAGGTGTGGAAATATGCTTTGGGGTAAAGAAACCAATAGAACCCACTGGAAGGGAATAATAAGGACAGTAACGGGCGAACTGTAAAACGAAACGCCTTCGGGGTAAGACACACGTAGTAGCAGTCCAGAGAGCGCTATCATGTTACTTTCAAAAATTAGTCGGAAACGATCAGTTTTGGAGTCGCATCAATTGTGTTCCGATTTCCTACAAAAATATTTGACGGTTCCTATGATATTCAACTAGAATTTTATTCGAGAACATCCAATAGGACTCTCGTGAAACTTATGAAATAAGTCACGAACAAAACAAAACAATATATAAGCGAACGTTTCCCATGCCTTTACTTAGTGATGAAATAGGTAACTAAATAACAAAAAAAATTTATGTTAAATCTTATGGGATTTAACTGCTAAGGTCATCAGTCCCTAAGCTTACACACTACTTAACCTAAATTATCCTAAGGACAAATACACACACCCATGCCCGTGGGAGGACTCGAACCGCCGCCGGGACCAGACGCAAACTAAATAACGCCAGAATGGTATTTGAAAGCTTTTCCACTGTAATATGAGCCTACTGTTTTGTCAAATAGGTCAACTTACTTAGCCCGTGTACATAAAAATTAACAACTGCTTCAGGATGGCAAATTTCTGTTTCACAGCCCTTCTACTACCAATCAGTCTCTAAAATACGGTCTACTTTTTTGGTAGCAAAGCGCTGTGGGTTTATTACTATGGAACATTTTCTACTCACTTATTTTCAGATACATGCGTACATTATTTATCGTGATGAATTCAATTACTTATTATCCATGTGACGCTTTCTCTCTTTCTGATTTGATTTTCTAGCCCCATAAATCGTAATGCAAAGTTGTTTGCGTAGTCATCTCCACTATCTGTGGTGGCGAACAGACACACAAAAAGCAATTGGACGCTAAACGTTTTCATAAGTTAGTATCCTGCATGGTAGAAGCTTCAACATCTCAAATTTCCATACATAATTTCTCTTTCTAAAAATTAATTTGTTCGAAGAAATTACAGAGCGAGCTCTAGAGTCTATAGCGTCGGTAGAAAAATTCATTTCATATTCTAGTCAGTAAGGAAAGGAATGAAATTTCAGCCGTCACGAATAGCAGAATTTAATTTGTAGGACTAAAGGTTCACAAGAATTCGCGAATAGCTGGTGCTGTGCGTAATGAAAAATTCTTGAAGCACGTATGCCGACGCCAAATGAGAGGACGCGGGCGTTGTAAATCTATAACGCTGTTTGTAGGAAATTAAAGTTTATCACCAGCAGTACGTAGTGTTTCTTTGTCATACTTCCAGGTGTTATTTCTATCACACTAATCGAAAAAATTTCTGGTAGTAGTGATAGGAGCAGCTATTTTAATTGTTGCTCGAAGTTTTTGGTTTCTCAACTTCAGTAAATGTACTTTTTTTTTTTTATTTGCGGTGAGCTCTGTGGGACCAAACTGCTGAGTTCACACTACTTAATCTAACTTAAACGAATTACGCTAAGGACAACATACACACACAGCCATACCCGAGGGAGGACTCGAACCTCCGACGGAGGAAGCCGTGCGGACCGTGACAAGGCGCCCAAGACCGCGCAGCTACCCCGCGCGGCTGATTGTAATTTTTTTTCTAGCATGTTGAGCATTTTGATGTAGTTTCCACAATTCTAGTAATAGCTCTGCCTGCTTACGTAATTGCCCAACGGCCATCAACCCCTTCCTGCCAGGTCTCAACAGACGTTCGGTGGACCCCTGACTTGTAAGTTCATGTAACATATATCGATTCCCTAGACCTTGATCCACTTCATATAATACTGACTTTATTATGGTATTTTTTTATGTTTAGTGTAAAGTTGTTTTGCAATGTTTACATAACATGCATCTACTTTAATAGAAGATGAGTTCAAGCTAAATTATTTTTTTATTTGTTGCTTTAGTTTGGTGTGTGGACGATATGTTTTGAATACTTATCAATTTGTTGTTGATGATGCCTACTGCTGCAGTCGTATTCATTTGCTAAGTCAGTTGTATGTTTTGTTGTTCATTCCTACGCAGATAACACTGGGCAATTATCTTGGGGGCGGAAAACTTTCATGGTTTTTAAAACAAAATGAAAGGCGCCACTGGTGCCGACATTTTAATCAAATTCAGTGTCTATGTTAATAAAATTTTATATGTAACCGTACTCTTGTTAATTATTTGAGTCGAGCGTGTTTTACTTTCATGTCTTGTTAGAATCCAACCTTGTTTGAAATCAGGTAAATATCTGGACGTTGCGTTACAAATTAGATGGAAGGTCATTCATTACAAATGACAGTAGCTTGTAATGCGTCGTGAATCTTACAGTTTCATGTTTTGTAAACTCTCATATGTAGAATTGTTGTCTCACTTTTTAAAATCGTGAACATTGTGTTACAAATGATGCAGGGTAGTTCTATAGGTTAAATCTGGGATAGAGTATTAAGTTACGGAAGTAGTAAACAGCAAGTCTCGGTTGCGGCTAATGCCAGAGTCGTCCCACGGTAACTTTCAAAATCACATGTTTATCTGTGTGTCTCCCTTTGGTACCACTGATTTAAAAGTCTTTTTAGGTATGATCAAGTGATACAGTGTGTATTACAGAAGGGCAACATATGATCAGGATATTTTACAATATTTAGAAAGCTATCTTGATTTCAAAGCAGCTTTCCTTGTAAGGTCAGGTCTTCTGAGGCAAACTGAGGGGCTAATTGACTGTGAAGTAGCGGCTCTGCTCTCGTAAACTGACATCATATCCGCATCCAGTGACGCCTGTGGGATGAGGGTGACACGGCGGCCGGTCGGTACCGTTCAAGCTTCATGACCTGTTCGGGCGGAGTTTGTTTCCATGTAAGAGCATTGCATATCCTTCAAAAGTATATCGTAAAATAACGTTTCATACCACAAACTATAAATTTTCTTTTCCAATGGCGAATATAATGAACTGCATAACCGAAATCATACAATGTATTTATTTAATTAATTTCCAAACTGTAAATAAATAAAAAATATGTAAGATATGACACAATAACAAACAAAATAATGATGAGATAAAGAATAAGTTTAGCTGTTCACTCAGACCGTTACTTCACATAAAATTCCCGATGTTACACGTCAAGGAATTTGCACATACCCAACAAGTTCTTCTCTGTCGACAGAGGAAGACGTTCTTCATACAACAAAGGAAACCTCATAAATTGTAAGGGGATGTTAGATTGTGGCTGATTTCCTCTTTTGTTTTTAACAAAACAAAGACATAACCAAGCTTGAATGACATTTTGACTAAGCCGTACGTACACGCTATTTAGTCATGTGCATTTACCACCTCCCATATAACGGTACGAATTTCCATGTTTGAGTCACACTTCATAATTGTTTCAAAAATATAGGCAGCAACAAGTTGTTCTGACTCATTTTCCTTAGAGTCAAAGGTGTGCTTAACTTTAGTGAGACACACTTAGTAAATGCTAACACAACATACACTCTGGGGTGTTAAACACCCCAAGTTTGTATGTTGTCATATAAGTACATATAACTTTACCCAACTACATATTATTTGCTGGAAATACATCTAGTCTTTGTTTTTCTGTCTCTATCTCTGGGGCAGAAGTTACATCGTCTCTGAACAGCTGGTCCATCATCTTGTGGGCGAATCACTGGTTCATTATTTTGCACACCCAGTACTTCACAAATTGAGTAACGTATACCTCGCCTGAGTGTAGGAATTTCCAATTTTGCTTGCAAAAATGGTTTTATCTTTGACAGTGATAACTCCATTAAGAACTTAAGTGTCTTAATCTTGGTGTTTTTTAGCCGCAAATTGTAAAGAACCATGGTATTTATACCACTTTGGTCCATCACTCCATATGACATTCGTAATGGCCATCTGTTGGATTTTCTGCTAACTGTGTATGGATGACATAATTGATTTAATAAATCCGTCCTTCCTTTTATTGAATTATAAAATAAAACCACTTTTGTTTTTGTGTGTTTTCAACAATCTCTTTGCTAAGATGCGTAGATGACAATAATAAAACATTTTTGTTAGGTTCTGGGGAATATGAAACAAGCATCTTGTCATTATCAAAATCAAAGTAACACGTTCCCTCTGGTTTTCTTGCCGTCAACGATGGATGTATATCTGATTTATTTGACTTCCAGGTTCCCATCATAGTTAATTTATGATCTTGAAGCGTATGATGGAATAAAGGCACAGAACTGAACCAATTATCAACTGTTATATTACGATTAGTTCCGTGGACTGGGCCAGTCAAATTACTTTCATATCTGGATTGTATTAGTTCTTTATTTGGGGGTTTGAATTTTCCTACATATGGTGATGCATTTCGCATATAAAATGTTTTAGCATCGTTCATCATAACAGCCTTCAGGCCATATTTATCGGGCTTCTTTCTCATATACACTCTAAATGAACAACTATCTCTAAATACTAGAAGCTATTCATCTATTGTCACGTCGTCTGACGGTATATACAAGGATTTACAGTACTCTACAAATTTTTCCCAAAATTGTCTGTCGATTGCCTTTCTTCTCTTGTGGCTTTGTCATCAAATAGCAGGCATGATGCTATAAATTTGAAACGGTTCAAAGACATAGTTGAGCGGTAAATACACTCCTGGAAATTGAAATAAGAACACCGTGAATTCATTGTCCCAGGAAGGGGTAACTTTATTGACACATTCCTGGGGTCAGATACATCACATGATCACACTGACAGAACCACAGGCACATAGACACAGGCAACAGAGCATGCACAATGTCGGCACTAGTACAGTGTATATCCACCTTTCGCAGCAATGCAGGCTGCTATTCTCCCATGGAGACGATCGTAGAGATGCTGGATGTAGTCCTGTGGAACGGCTTGCCATGCCATTTCCACCTGGCGCCTCAGTTGGACCAGCGTTCGTGCTGGACGTGCAGACCGCGTGAGACGACGCTTCATCCAGTCCCAAACATGCTCAATGGGGGACAGATCCGGAGATCTTGCTGGCCAGGGTAGTTGACTTACACCTTCTAGAGCACGTTGGGTGGCACGGGATACATGCGGACGTGCAGTGTCCTGTTGGAACAGCAAGTTCCCTTGCCGGTCTAGGAATGGTAGAACGATGGGTTCGATGACGGTTTGGATGTACCGTGCACTATTCAGTGTCCCCTCGACGATCACCAGTGGTGTACGGCCAGTGTAGGAGATCGCTTCCCACACCATGATGCCGGGTGTTGGCCCTGTGTGCCTCGGTCGTATGCAGTCCTGATTGTGGCGCTCACCTGCACGGCGCCAAACACGCATATGACCATCATTGGCACCAAGGCAGAAGCGACTCTCATCGCTGAAGACGACACGTCTCCGTTCGTCCCTCCATTCACGCTTGTCGCGACACCACTGGAGGCGGGCTGCACGATGTTGGGGCGTGAGCGGAAGACGGCCTAACGGTGTGCGGAACCGTAGCCCAGCTTCATGGAGACGGTTGCGAATGGTCCTCGCCGATACCCCAGGAGCAACAGTGTCCCTAATTCGCTGGGAAGTGGCGATGCGGTCCCCTACGGCACTGCGTAGGATCCTACGGTCTTGGCGTGCATCCGTGCGTCGCTGCGGTCCGGTCCCAGGTCGACGGGCACGTGCACCTTCTGCCAACCACTGGCGACAACATCGATGTACTGTGGAGACCTCACGCCCCACGTGTTGAGCAATTCGGCGGTACGTCCACCCGGCCTCCCGCATGCCCACTATACGCCCTCGCTCAAAGTCCGTCAACTGCACATACGGTTCACGTCCACGCTGTCGCGGCATGCTACCAGTGTTAAAGACTGCGATGGAGCTCCGTATGCCACGGCAAACTGGCTGACACTGACGGCGGCGGTGCACAAATGCTGCGCAGCTAGCGCCATTCGACGGCCAACACCGCGGTTCCTGGTGTGTCCGCTGTGCCGTGCATGTGATCATTGCTTTTACAGCCCTCTCGCAGTGTCCGGAGCAAGTATGGTGGGTCTGACACACCGGTGTCAATGTGTTCTTTTTTCCATTTCCAGGAGTGTAGATGATCCAAAAGCAACGGACCACAGTTCTTCAATGTTTTCATGGCAAACTCGTTGTACCCCAGACAAATACAGTGCACCTAAAAATGCCAAAAGTTCTTCTTTGGTTACAAGCCGGTGATAGCTTTGTTTTGTATTAATTTCTTGGACTTTTCGTTCCATTTCTTGATTAGTAAATTTCAAGATGAGAAAGGACTACTTACATGCTTAGGCAGTCCTTTCACTCTAGGCAAGTGTTTGACCGAATTTCTCGCAAGTATTCGGCCTCGTCGCTCAGGTTCCTGAACGCTCCGTATATGTCCATTTCTTCCAATGCGAGCAGCTGCATTGCAAACTCTTGCAAGTGGCACTGAAGCATCCAGAAGTACCGGCACTAAGTTTCTCTTACTTTCATTTTGTGGTGGTTCTGGGTCAGTTTCTTCATTAGATATTTCTTCGTCAGAAAAATCACTTTCTTCAAACACAAAGTCTGGATCTTCATCTGCATCATCACCACAAAAAATATTCTCAACAGTTTCATTATCGCTGTCCTCGTGCATCCTCGTCCATGATACTGTCACCTCCTAAAGCCATATTATCACGAAAACTACAAAAAAAAAAATGGTTCAAATGTCTCTGAGCACTATGGGACTCAACATCTGATGTCAACAGTCCACTAGACTTGGAACTACTTAAACCTAATTAACCTAAGGACATCACACACATCGATGCCCGAGACAGGATTCGAATCTGGGAGCGTAGCAGTCACGCGGTTCCGGACTGAAGCACCTAAAACCGCTCGCCCACCGCGGCCGGCAAGATAACTACACTAAACACGCTATGAGAATAGTGTTATGTAACAGACACACTGGGGTGTTTAAAACCCCATTGTGACTACGTAAAGCACACACTGGGGTGTGCGACACCACAAATTGTCACTTCTAACATGAATTGTCGCGGCAGTATGTAAACTACTATGTGTAATGTATCAGGTGGCTGTGTCTTACTGGTGTGAAGGCAGTGCAAAGTAAAAGCGGTCCGCACGAACGACAAACAGAGACTAGCTTGTTAATGTAAGCTATCCATGTGGGTAATTTAATGTCATATATTCGTGACTAGATTCGGTGAGTCGCTATCTTTCGAAGTTGGAATAATACACTATTATATTACTACTAATACAAAAGCATACAAACAATCTAAATTACTTACTGGTAAGTATTAAAATTCTGTATTATTCTCGCTTGTAAAGGTAGCGACCCTGTGCTCCTAGTCATGAGGATATGATGTCACACACTGTCCACACCGAGGCCGACGAGTAAGACAAGTCAGCGGCGCGTGCGTCACGAAGGCAGGAGTGAGCTCGCTCGCTCGCTCAGCTCGGCAGACGAACTGCTTTTCTACATCTGTTAACTCGTAATTGCGTGTTTACGTACAAAAGAGAATTGCATCGTCTACTGGAATCTGCTTTTATGGAGCTTTATTGTTAATTAGTCCTGTAACGACGGGATATCCATAGGCCTACTAATACTATAATGGATACAAAAAACGAAAATCATCCCAAAATATCAGTTGTATGAAGCACATCATCTTGTATAAAATGAGGACTATTAAGCAGAAGAGACTAAATGCTATAATAGAGCTTTTATACCCTTTATCTCGAGCATAGACATTAAAATACAGCATACTGCCAAGTTGTGTATTTCGTTGTAGTACTAGTAATCAGCTGGCCAGTGTGACCGAGCCGTTCTAGGCGTTACCGTCTGGAATCGCGCGACCACTACGGTCGTAGGTTCCAATTCTGCTTCGGGCATGGATGTGTGTGATGTCCTTAGGTTCGTTAGCTTTAAGTCGTTCTAAGTTCTAGGGGACTGATGACCTCACACGTTAAGTCCAATAGAGCTCAGAGCCATTTGAACCATTTTGAACTAGTAATCAGTAAGATCTCATAAAAGCAGATTCCGACACAATGCGCAGTTCTCGTTAATACGTAAACACGCAGTTGTGAGTAAACAAGTTTAGAAACGCATTTCGTCTGCCGAGCTGAATGGCAGCCTATTCATCACTGAGTGCTGGACTGAGCAGAGGTATCGTTGTCGATTGGTGAGGCCTGGCACGAAGTCGGCGTTCAAAACATCCCAAAGATGTTCTGTAGGATTCAGGTCAGGGATGTTATTGTCGTATAGCCACTCCGCCACAGGCCGTGCATTGTGAACAGGTGCTCGATGGTGTTGAAAGATACAATAGGCATTCCCGAATTGTTCAACAGTGGGTAGCAAGAAGGTGCTTAAAACATCAGTGTAGGCATGTGCTGTGATAGTGCCACTCAAAATAACCAAGGGTCCAAGCATCTTCCACGAAAAACACGACCACATTATAACATTACTGCCTCCAAATGTTACTGTTGGCACTACACACGCTGGCAGATGATGATTACCGGGCATTCGTCGTACCCATAACCTGCCATCTGACCGCCACATTGTGTACTGTGATTCGTCACTCCACACAACGTTTTCCCATTGTTGAATCGTCTAATGTTTACGCTTCTTACACCAAGCGAAGGCCTCGTTTGGCATTTACCGACGTCATGTGTGACTTATGAGCAGCCGCTCGACCATGAAATCCAAGTTTTCTCATGCAGTGGATCCTGATGCAGTTTGGAATTTCTGTATGATGGTCTGAATAGATGTCTGCCAACTACACATTACGGCCCTCTTCAACTGTCGGCGGTCTCTGTCAGTCAACAGACGAAGTCGGCCTATACGATTTTGTGCTGTATGTGTCCCTCCACGTTTCCACTTCACTATCATATGGGAAACAGTGGACCTGGGGATATTTAGGAGTATGGAAATCCGGCGTTCAGATGTATGACAGACACAACTGACACCCAATCACCTGATCACGTTCGAAATCCGTGAGTTTCGCGGAGCGCCCCATTCTGCTCACTGACGGTGTCTAATGACTACTCAGGTCGCTGATATGGAGTACCGGGGAATAGGTGGCAGCACCATGCACCTAATATGAAAAACGTATGTTTTGGGGGTGTCTGGATACTTTTTATCACATAGTGTATGTTGAATATGTCGTGTCAGATATTGAAAACTGATCCATGACTGGTTTTCACTCTTTCCACTACGGATTGTCTTACGATTCCTGGTTCTTCTTTTCAGAGAGATGGTCATTCAGACTCGTCTGACCTTACTGGAAGCTGTAATACGTCAAGTCATGGTTCCACTAACAGAGTGTTACAGCCTTCTTCCAATTTACATCATAACGAATTACAACACGATTCTCCGCTTTATCATCGAGCAGTACCGTTTCATTTTGCTCCTCTGGAGGCTTGCTACGGTATTATCACGCTGAGATATCAATGTTACTGGAGCTGCGCACTTGCAACTGTAAACAAGTATAACAGTTACATTATTTTTCCTTGGCAATGGAGAAAATCATATTACTACCTCTCATATTTTGTAACCAGTGCGCCAGAATCATATAGGTGGGAACAGAGCATGGCGATCGCCATTAATTTTCTTCCTTTCTTACTTAATTCCTATTCCAGTATTAGGTTATTATCCTGTTGCGACCTCAGTTTTCCTGCCATGTCTTTACTGTTCGACCAGCATGTATTCATTCGATATGTTGGTATCTGAAGGCAAGTTTTCCATTCTAAAAATTGTAGGATAATCTCTGCGGGGGTGTTTTTTGAGGTTTCAGAAAGAGCAGGACTGGTTAATGATATGTTTTGAGGATGGTAGTGTAAATAACGCCCTAAGATATCGTGATAGACTGCTGGACGTACCTTGAGGCTGCGGCAGGAAATTGTGTCATGATTCTGAGTAGTGTTCCGCTTTTTAACGAGTGTCTGTGATTGGGATGTTCACTCTTGTTCGTGCAGTGCTGCGTAAGTATTCGATGTTTGGTGCGAGAAGTGGAATTATCTCTGTACTGTCATACGTACAGTGTTCCATCAAGTTATTGAAGTTGGCATCACACAGACGGTGAAAGTATCTTCCAGGAAGGATGTGAATTGGATGGCTTTGTTAAGCGTGTAGGTTAGGTAGCTCTGAATGCAAATACGTATGGTTGTATAAATACACCCGAGATTTCACACCACTTGTGAGTAGGAAAATCTGTTATTCAACTAGAATCTATGTAATTACTGCCTTACCTTTTCATTGCATTTTTCGACTTCTAAGGAGTTCACTGGTCCAAAGGAACAGTATGTCAGATGACTGTATTTTGTTTCTACCTACCCACGTCTTACTTCCATACACTAATACTGGATAGAGGTAGTTTTATAAAATTTGACGATCTTCTCTGTCTTTTATCTTTAGTGTTCGCCGAATTGTTCCATACATACACTGAAATCGCTGAAGCTGTTTCTTCATTTCCTCATCATCGTTAAAAGACAAACCAGAACAACAGTAACTAAAACCTGAAAATCGTTCTGCTGGTTGATCGCCAAAGTATTATCTTGGCTCTAATTCGATAATTTCCTTGCTATACCGTGACTTTTGTTTCTGTCCCATATATCGGAAAATTATGTTTCACATATTGATTATAGCATATGTATTGATATCTGAGCTGATCTTCGCCTACCTGGAGGATGAATTTATCATATGGTAAAAGCGTAGCGTTTATGTGCATACTGTTAGTTTTATAGCAGGGTGTACATTTTCCTTTCAATTCCAAATTATTTCGTCCCCATATGATGTCAAGAGTTTCGGACAGAGGCTTCAACGCTGGTATACTGATTGATTAATTAGAATTTCTTCCGTTAACTTGTGCATCAAATCTGAAACATTCTTTGCCTCTGCATATATGTCTTAACATAACTTGAAGCAAGTGTCTGGGGTATTCATTCTTTTTCATTGTGTTTCAAAACTGCTCCCTATTTACCACATTCACAGCTTTCGCATTATCAACAAAGGAGATGTAGATTTTCTTCTCCAATATTCGTTTTAAGCTACTACTGAAGAAGAAAACGTACATCTATATTAACTACTCAAGATAACCATTTTCTGAAATCACATTGTTCTTCCAGTGAAAGAAAGAGTGCTACAATCTTAAGGTTATTGTTTACTGTTTAGCAGACTTAAGTTTTCGTCTTGAGGCCTATGACTTCTTTTAGTACTCGGCGAGACGTGGGGCTGTACGTGACGCCGGGGAAAACGTGTAGGAGTGGAGCGCCCGGCTCTGCCAACAGGGGGGAGGGGGGGAGGGCTGGCTGTGTTTGCTGCGCACACACGCCGCCTGATTGAACTGCCGCGCCACTCTATAGGTGTTCGCGCCGGCCTACACGCTGTAGGCTGCCGCAGCAAAAGTGGCTGAGAAAAAGGCAGCAGCTGGGCCTCTTTCGCAGGTTCCGTCCGTCCAGTATTTCACACGTCTACGTAAGGTTGCAGTTCTGGACTTCACTCCTTAAACAGCTCTGCGCAACTAGTCTGTCCTATGCACGACTCTTCATCCTTGTATAGCTACAGCATTCTAGATACATTTCAACCTACTCGCAGTACTCAAGCCTTGGTCACCCTCAACAATTCCCCCTCCCCCATCCCCCACCACACTAACATTTCCTAATTGACGATTCCTTGAAGTCTCCGGATGAGTCAGTTGTCCGATCAACGCATCTGATCTTCGGTATTCTCCTGTAGTACTATATTTCTCTTTTTGTCTGCTCTGTTTATCGACTACGTTTTATTTCCTTAAAAGGCTACACTCCAGGAAATTCTTTCAGAAAAGAATTACAAACAATTAAGGTTATAAAATTACTCATTCCAGAGAAAGCTTCTCTTACTGCCACGCAAAGTCTGGATTTTGTATTGTTTTCACAGCTACCACTATCATCTATTATGCTATACAAATAGCAAAACTCTTCTACTTGTCTTACTCTCTAATTCCCTGTGTACCATCTTATTCAGTTTGACTACACTGCGTGACCTGTATATTACTTTCATTGATAATCACTGGTCCAAGTCCTTGGCTATCTCTGACAGAATTAACATTGTCAACGGCAAACCTTAAAGTTAGTGTTTCTTTCCTTCAAATTAAATCCAATTCCTAATTTCTCTTTGGTTTCAAGTAATGCTTTCTCAATATACAGGTTAAATAACCTCGAGTATAGGCACAAACCCTGTCTCACTTCATTTTCATATGCCGCCACTCCTTAAACGTCCGGCGACAAAAATTATATTTTCTTGGATTTGAATCGCCGTAGTTTGGAACGCGTGTCCGGTGACATACAAAACACTGCCACTTACCATTTTAGGCAGCAAAACGGTATCTTTGACTTGTACAGAAAGCAAATTACAGTTACCGATACTAGACACGTATTCGAAAAGTTGGCGATACACTGAAGAATATACTAGAGAATATAATTGCTCTCGATGATTTCAAAATATTCTCTATGTAAACAGACTTTTTCTATCTCTAACTGCATTTCATTTAGCTACTTTACGTCTTTCATTCCCTTCCCATCAGAACAGAATGCCCCATTGTACAGCCGTGTTCCTCTAATCCAGAACTGAGCATGCTTGAAAGGAGGAATCTTAGGTTGGAGGGTATTTCCAGTTCAGGAATCTGCCTGATGACCTAGGGAAACCTCATGAAATTGGGTATTGGTATTTGTGTAAGTGTGTCTGATCGTGAAAGACACTTTGCGAATTGCCTGTGTCTGGCGTATTATGACTTCAGGTTTTCAGGTCAGCTATTTATTATTTCGTTGTTTCCGAAGAACGTAACCAACCAGAACTACTTTAAAAAGCTTTATTTTGTGCTGTTAACTGTCTCAGGCTAACATTCGAATTTTGAGACGGTTACCTATTGCATTTCCAGAAATGTATTCGTCAGCGGCAAGGAGTTTCAGCGTATTTTGGTTCTTATCCTTTTTCAGGACGATGCAGAAACTATACCATTGCAGGCATCACACATATTCTAAGCAAATTGTTGTGGAAAAGGAACTCTCCACAATTTTTCTCATATCAGTTGCAGCCTGCAATCGAAGCAAAAACATCGAATTTGAAGCACATGGAAGCTGGAACTGAGATATGTTACGTTTTGTGTCACAGTGATTTGTTTAGAATATGTTTGCTGCATGCGCTGCAACACTTTGTGCGTCCGCCGTAAGAGGCATAAGGACCAAAGCAAGACGACGTCCAATGGAACACAACGAACGACATACTGCTGACGACAACATTACCGTAACTGGAAAAGTTAGCCATCTGGAGATGGGCATAATATCCTGAAATGGGCATCGGCACAAAGTAACAAAGCAAAACTTTTTAAAGGGTTGTGTCACTGTTTGCGTTCTTCGACAACGATCACGGCCGCTGCGTGCAGAAAGATTAAGCACGTTGAATTTAAAATTCATTATTTCATTTCACTACATTTTCACTATAGGGACGCAATTGGTAAGTCTCTCACCTTCTGAATAACAAAGCTCCTCCTTTCCTGAGCTTTTAGATATTGGAACATTCGCTTGAAGAAACGCGTAATGTGTCCCACCGCTTGCTTAACATTTCAGGTAGCCTCAAATGGTTCAAATGGCTCTGAGCACTATGGGACTTAACATCTGTGGTCATCAGTCCCCTAGAACTTAGAACTACTTAAACCTAACTAACCTAAGGACATCACACACATCCATGCCCGAGGCAGGATTCGAACCTGCGACCGTAGCAGTCGCGCGGTTCCGGACTGAGCGCCTAGAACCGCTAGACCACCGCGGCCGGCTCAGGTAGCCTCCAAACATTGCTTCCCGTATGTATGAAATTCGTGTAAGAACGCATAATAAATACAGGTTTATTTTATAAAATGATTCTCTATATGAGTAAGGAATGAAAATATACATACTTATTTTTCTTTGTTGGATTGGTAACTGGTTCTATTTCGCCATAGATGAAATACAGGATGACTCAAAAGATGAATCCAGATTAATTGTTGAGCACAATTCCTTTATATATACTTATTTATGTAACTGTAATAACTTTTTAAGGGCAAGATGGCATAAAAATTTCCTTATTAGTTTGTAAAAAAAAACTTTTATGCGATCTTGCTTTCAGGATGTTTTTACCAAGTAAAACAGATCGCACCTTCTGATGTCTCGACAAGAAAAAATTCAAAGTTAATGTATAGTACAAAGTGCGCCGTTACTGAATGTCACAAGCATTTTTATTTCTTGAATATCAAATCCGATAGAGGAGCTCTACCTCGGCCCACACATTCCTGCAGCATGATAGGGACGTTATGCACGGTTCGACCTAACACTGCAATAGAAATCCTGGCGATTTCCTCTCGTGTTGTTGCTTTAAGTTCTTCGGTGGTAGCAGGTCGAGTACGGTAAACCACGCTCTTAAGGTGGCCACACAAGCAAAAAGACGGCCGATCCTGGGGGGGGGGGGGGGGCATTCAGTGTCACCTTGCGTTGAAATGACTCGATTACCAAACAGTCGTCGCATAGCTCCAATCGAAATCCTCGTCTGTGTGCCGTTGCTCTGTCCTATTGAAACCAACTGTTGGCAGCAAAATGGGGCAGTTCTTGCACACAAAACTTACCATCATGCCAGCATGCTGAACAGACGTTACAGCGATTGCACATCCATCAGCATCTTCGAAAAGGAGAGGCATACAACGCAATCCCATCACATGGTGAACCATACAGTAACCTTTCTGCTGTGCAATGAACACTCGCGTAGCTGACGTAGTTTTGCTGGGACCAATAGCAAAAATTCTGTCTATTGACAAAGCCACTGAGATGGAGGTGATCTTCGTCCGAGTTCCACAGGTTTTTAATGAAACTATCGTCATTGGGCACTTTTGCTAAGTCCGCTCCCGGTAGCTGAGTGGTTGCCGGCACGGTAGCTCAGCGTGTTCGGTCAGAGAGCTGGCCGCACTCTGTAATAAAAAGCTGAGTGATGAGATCTACAACGAACTTCAATGGATGACATGTGACATCCGCTACGACGAAACACATCGAACAGCATCGAACAATAAAAAATTACACAAAAAAATGTGGTCAGCGCAACGGATTGTCAATCCTAAGGGCCCAGGTTCGATTCCCGGCTGCGTCGGAGATTTTCTCCGCTCAGGGATTGGGTGTTGTGTTGTCGTATTCATCATCATATCGTCCCCATCGACGCGCCGGTCGCCGAAGTGGCGTCATATCGAAAGACTTGCACCAGGCGAACGGTCTCCCGCCGGGAGGCCGTAGTTACACGACATTGATTTAAACTTTTGCTAACATGCGTTCAGCATATTGTCTACCCATTAGCCGATCGTTAGGTTGAAATTGCTGAAAGATCTGCAGCTTTTACGAATGGAACTTTACATCCTTTTTCATTATTCGTTCAAAACGTAGAGGCTGTGCGTGACGCCGACACAACGTTGTAGGCTTCTTACGAAAACAGATCGCACAGCCTCGATATTGTTTCCCGTACGAGCGGTTCGGGGTCTCCCTGCTTCTTCAGTTCATAGCCCGTTGCTTCAAATCTGCGGACTCAGGTGTTGATTGCATGTGCTGAGGGAACACGACCATGCCGTCCGATGTTGAAACGAGGCCGAAACTCTCAACACACGGCTTCCAAACTTCCATTCTTGCAGGGGGCCATTATCGCAAAGGCACGCAGCTCACAGTTCCATTGCTCTATGTTTACTGTTTACTAAGCGCCATGATGGTGCAGGGAGCATTCTATATGTCATTCGATGACACTTACTTCTCAGCATTGTGACAACACATTCCCAAAAGCTCAAATTCTTTTTGAGTCACCCCATAGTTCGTTCGTTTAGTGAAGCATTTCGTTGACAGTTTCAGTAGGAACCTCTGACTTGTCTCGGATGATGCAGTGATCTAAAGTGAAGTACTACCTGAAATAAGGTGCACGAATGTCTAGTCGAATCTTGATAAAAATCGAGATTTTTAAAGTCGAGATTTTGTTATAAATCATCAAAAATGTCCACTTTTGCACTTGACAAAACGAAACAACTTAGCATCCTGTGACTGAAATATCTAGGAGACACAGTTAGGACCGGTTATATGATACAAATACCTGTAGGGATATGAAATGAAACGACTCAGTCGTAGGTAAATCAGGCTACAGGCCGCATTTCTGTAGTAGAATACTAGGGAAATACCAACCGTCTACAAAGGAGACTGCATGCACAGTACTTAAGCGAAACGTCCTAGAATATTGATAAAGTGTGTTGGCTCCGTACCAAACTGAAGATACAGGAAGTATGTAACGTTTATAAAGAAGGGCAGCGCGAATTGTCACAGATTTGTTTGAACCTTGGGAGAGTGTGGCGGAGACCCTAAGGCAACTGATTTTGCAAATACTTGAATGTATACAATCTCTATCCAATGAATGCCTACTTTAAGCGTTGCAGCAGCTAGCTTTAAGAGATGACTGTAGGACTATACTACCATCCGTCTACGTATCGCTACAGTAGATGGTCGTGAGGTCAAGTGAAGATCATTTACAGCGCACAGATAGGCTTTTAAGCCATTACTGTGAGTGATACGAAAAAAAATTCCTAATAACTGTTTCAGTGGAATCTAGCCTGTATGTGCGATTCATAGTGGATTGTAGTGGATGTACAGTCGTGCTCGAAAGTATCCGACGACCTGAACTGCATTTCACCTGATTGGCATGCAACCGGCATAACGCGGCTGTCTAGCAGGTCCTCTAATCGCTCCTTGGTACAGTCGTTTGACTATTGAAAATGGTTCTAACATGTCACCACTAGAAAAAACGTGTCATTTTAAATGATAGATTTCTTTACATACCATGATTCCATTTCTTTGCAACAATGTTTTACACACTCTCTCTCATAATTTTTATTTCTCTCTCTCTCTCTCTCTCTCTCTCTCTCTCTCTCTCTGTCACACAAAGACACAAACACACACAGACACAGACACAGACACAGACACACACACACACACACACACACACACACACGCACGCACGCACATTCTTTTTTTATTTTTATTTGTTTGTTGTGCTCGACTATCGGCGAGGCACGAAAACGCCTATGAATGAGTTTCTTAGTTTTGAGTACACTTACGAAAGAAATATAAAAACAACTATGAGAGTTACTGATTTATGATGCTTAGTTTGCAGTCAATTCTGAATATTACTAGTAACTACGCTTCAGTCCCTGAACCTAGTTACAGAAATGCGAATCAGACGCATTACGTATTCCATGCCGTAGCAGCTGCGACTTGGAGACACCAGCTATGGTCCCTTCCAGCCCGCTGTAGGATCACATCGGTTCGCCTCCTTCCTGCTGGTACTGTAACTGAGATTTGGCAACAAGGCAACGTACGTTTGGCAACTCTGTGATCGACGAGTTACTTCCTTGTGTGCACGGAATTAAGCCTCAAAGTTCACTTGATTTTACCTGTCATTTCCATTGAATAATCTCAGTTATTATCGCTTGAGGTGTAACAAAAGATAGTAAACTTACGGTTTTCAGCCCCCGAAAGTCGTTGCAGGTGGAAATCGCAACCAATCTCGTCCTTTAAATAGCTTTTTATGAGTTCTAGCCACTATTGGCCTCGTAAAACACGTACCTCTTCCCCAGCTCTGTGGTAACTTGCTGACCTGTGAAAAGCGTCTGTTACGGTTCGCAGTTCCAGTCTGACTAACTTAAACGTTTTTACCCCCTCTGTGAAAGAACTACAAGCAGTCACATCAAACATCAATAAAGAAATCACAAGAAAATACTTTCAGTTCATAGTGCAAGGGTGAAGAACTTACAATGCTGCACAACAGGTAACGCCTCTTTCAGCTGATGACAAGCAAATTTTGGGTTTCTAGAAATACATAACTATATTTATGAAATGCCACATTTGCATACCTCTTCAGTATGACACAGCATACCAATAAAACACAGACCCAATCAAAATCTAAGTGGGTAGTATCTTACTAATTCGTGTCGACAGAGGCATGCATGTGTGCAGATAGTTTTATTAAAACAGACTTTCACCATGAGGTTATCGTGGGTAGTTTTATTTCATTTCTTATAATTTTCGTAAGGTTTCCTTTAGTGTTGTTGAAACAATAGTAAACATGAGAGCGAAATTAATCATCAACGATATATGCGAATTCTCTTATGTTATCTGTAACAGTCTGACGATGCACATGCAGTTTATTGATTACATGAATGTAGAAAACTTGTTCTGAGTTAAAGCAGTCAAACAATGTTTGAAGAAGAATAAAATGCCACTACCACATGACAGCGAATGTAGAAAATATTTTTCTGACGTATTTGGGCACGATGCGCTCTCCCCATACATAATGCAATACCTTCGAGATGCATCTGCTGCCTGGCTCTCTATTAAACCTGAAAAGAACAAAATGTCACAGAAGTTATCCCTTTTTCCACATGCGACTATTTTGGGTTGAGAAGTGAAGGGAATTATGTTCAAAGTTCTCTTAGATTGGTAACTTCAGCAGACAGCAGAATTGAGTTTCTAAAAAGTTTAACAGTAAATGTAGTCGACCTCGCGACGTCTTATCGATGGTGCACGACACTTACCATTACAGTATTAGCTACACATAGCTACAACAGCTCCAGAGCTAAACAACAAGTCCTCCAGAACTTTTGCATACCACAGCGCTGCGAGATAATGCAAATGGCCGGGTGTAGACTTCTGAGAGGAACAGTTACAGCTTATCTTTTGCGCTGCACGACTTTTTTTACAAACAGATAGCGCAATAGAATAGCTCAAGTGGAAAGGAACACTTCACATTTAAATTTCTGCATCTTACACTGTTGGCAGTTCTGTGTAAGTGGCAGTTACGTGATTTTATTTTGGTGATTACAAAATAGAGTCGAATGTATGCACTGGGTAGCCGAGGCAGCTAGTTGATGGCGATTCAGTCAACCAAGTAAATGAATTTACTGAACATGCTGCAATTTACTACAGGGAACCTGTGTGTCAGAATTCTCATCCAGTGTGGCGCAACGGTGTTATGATAGAAAAATTAATCACAGATAAAAGGATTTGGTGGTCTGTTGGACTGATGATAGGTTCTTATACCAATGGTCTGGGTGCGATTCCCACTTTTGTCAATGATATTAGATAGGGATAGAAAGATTCCATTCTCTTCTGGCTACACCAAGTGAAGAAGATATAATGGCAGTTTTGTCTGAAATTCACATTAAAGATGATATTCCTTCTCTACCAAGTAGACGTTAGGTTCAACCACAATCGAGTCTGGAGTGGCGACATGTAGAAACTCTATCACCAGAAACCTTTCTTATACTAGTTATTTATTTCTAGTGACGAAACAAATGCTATGTACGGTCACAGGACACCTATTCCATCTTTTAGCTGAGCTTCTGTATGTCGATAAAACTGGTTCTGAACTGACAATGCAACTCAGACCGCCCTTAACGCGGAATTTGATCCCTTCGTGACAATGCAGCTCGGCTGCAATTTGTTGTTTGTTCAAAACTGCAGAGTCCTCAACATCTCCACTCATTATGCGTGAATGGGTTCGAATCCTGGCCCGGCACTAAAGATTTCATTATGTATTATCAAGCTCTAGCATGAGAACACCTATCTGCTGTTGGATAATAATTTTGATTTTTAATGTTTTTTCATTCGTTGTCAACACTAACGATATCTGACGTTTTTGACTCCCAGTGGGACACAGAGCTACTTGCAAGATCACTGTAAGTTCTAGGATGTTATTCCGAGCTGCTGGTGGAGAAACATTCGGTAGCTGACGTCTCTTTGTATGTTGTCAACAACGATTTGTGTGAGGGTCTATTCCCAGTGAGCACTGAAATCTTCGTCATATTATTTCTAGTTCAAACATGCTCACATGTCGCTGCTGGTGCAACAAACCCATATTTAACGTTCGTTTTCTCTAGAATATAACAGCGATAGGTGCCGGGTTGGAGTCCTGGGAAGGGAAAAATTAATGTTTCGTCTCGTCATTTCAGTTAAAACATCTAGCTACTGCCGAGAAAATCCGATATGTCACAGTTGGTTGTGCTTCGATATCAATCCGATTAGGTTCTGGGTTCGAATCCCTGTACAACACAGAGCTCTGCCTCACGACCTTTCAAGTAAGTTACTTGTGAAGAAGCAATATTTAACATCTCTCGTAGTTCGTTGACAGGGACAATAGATGCTGGGTAGGAATTGGCGTCCGTTAAAAATGTTTGCGTTATGTAATTTAAAGTTGATATTTGCTAACTGATACTGTCTAAATTCGAAGTATATTACTTTCTGTATGCCTAATCAGGAATGACTGTTAGTTTGCGTCAGTCACGAAGTCTTTGCTTAGTCTCCCTGACCTGGGTTTGAATCCATATGCAGAACGAGACGGTTCGTCGTGTCATTTGAAGTTCATACATATTCTCAACTAGTTGCTCGTGGATAACTTGAATTTTTAATGTCATTTTGTGTTAAATAATAAGTACTGTATGTTACTTTGAAGAGGAAATCATGAATACAACGAACTTACTACGTGCATTACCTATCTGACGTAATAATGAGAGTGGCAACATTTCAGGTATGTCATTTATTGTAATAAATATGAGCTTACAAGCCTTAAGGACAGTCTTATCTGTGATAAGGTGTTCCCTGATATTTTTAGTATCGTGGTATTACTTTACATCCTGAGTTATTGCGATACAGAGCAGTGTTTTCTAGTGGTGACTTGTTGGAACCATTTTCAATAGTCACACGACTGTACCAAGGAGCGATTAGAGGACCTGTATGACAGACGCGTTACGCCGGTTGCATGCGAATCAGGCGAAATGCGTTTCAGGTCGTTCGGATACTTTTGAGTATGACTATACATGTAGTGATACCGGTGCGATATAGTATCTGCGATAGGTTATGATGGGAGCGTCTGGAACAAGGCATAGGTGGCTCTGTGTGTGTGTGTGTGTGTGTGTGTGTGTTTGAGTGCTTTGGTTGGTGTGCGGTAAGCAGCACTGGCACCATTGCGTGCTGTGGATAGCTCGCCTGCCTGTGTGCTTCAGCTGCCTGAGGCGGGGCGAAGCTAGGCTTGGCTCGGCGTGGTGCGGCGTTAGCAGATGCTCCGGCTGCCGGCAGACGTCCTCCGACCTCCGCCAGGGCTCTTCTCCTCCTCCCTCGTCTTGCCGGCCCACAAACGACCCTCCCAACTGCCCATTGTTTCCCCTGAGGCGCACCAGGACTTATCGACCGGCCTCTGAACACGCTCTGCTGACGCCGTCGTCTGCCGAGACAGAGTCCCCCCCGCCCCCCTTCCTCACCCCTCACACACAACCTCTGCCGGCCACTGGCCTTTCATTTGCATACTTACCAAACAAATAAGGAGATAGAAAAGCGAACAAAGACTGCTCAAAAAGGCGTTTGCTCCACATGGCCGGTAGCTACATCTACATCTACATCTACATCCATACTCCGCAAGCCACCTGACGGTGTGTGGCGGAGGGTACCTTGAGTACCTCTATCGGTTCTCCCTTCTATTCCAGTCTCGTATTGTTCGTGGAAAGAAGGATTGTCGGTATGCCTCTGTGTGGGCTCTAATCTCTCTGATTTTATCCTCATGGTCTCTTCGCGAGATATACGTAGGAGGGAGCAATATACTGCTTGACTCTTCGGTGAAGGTATGTTCTCGAAACTTTGACAAAAGCCCGTACCGAGCTACTGAGCGTCTCTCCTGCAGAGTCTTCCACTGGAGTTTATCTATCATCTCCGTAACGCTTTCGCGATTACTAAATGATCCTGTAACGAAGCGCGCTGCTCTCCGTTGGATCTTCTCTATGTCTTGTATCAACCCTATCTGGTACGGATCCCACACTGCTGAGCAGTATTCAAGCAGTGGGCGAACAAGCGTACTGTAACCTACTTCCTTTGTTTTCGGATTGCATTTCCTTAGGATTCTTCCAATGAATCTCAGTCTGGCATCTGCTTTACCGACAATCAACATTATATGATCATTCCATTTTAAATCACTCCTAATGCGTACTCCCAGATAATTTATGGTATTAACTGCTTCCAGTTGCTGACCTGCTATTTTGTAGCTAAATGATAAAGGATCTATCTTTCTGTGTATCCGCAGCACATTACACTTGTCTACATTGAGATTCAGTTGCCATTCCCTGCACCATGCGTCAATTCGCCGCAGATCCTCCTGCATTTCAGTACAATTTTCCATTGTTACAACCTCTCGATACACCACAGCATCATCTGCAAAAAGCCTCAGTGAACTTCCGATGTCATCCACCAGGTCATTTATGTATATTGTGAACAGCAACGGTCCTATGACACTCCCCTGCGGCACACCTGAAATTACTCTTACTTCGGAAGACTTCTCTCCATTGAGAATAACATGCTGCGTCCTGTTATCCAGGAACTCCTCAATCCAATCACACAATTGGTCCGATAGTCCATATGCTCTTACTTTGTTCAATAAACGACTGTGTGGAACTGTATCGAACGCCCTGCGGAAGTCAAGAAACACGGCATCTACCTGTGAACCCGTGTCTATGGCCCTCTGAGTCTCATGGACGAATAGCGCGAGCTGGGTTTCACATGACCGTCTCTTTCGAAACCCATGCTGATTCCTACAGAGTAGATTTCTAGTCTCCAGAAAAGTCATTATACTCGAACACAATACGTGTTCCAAAATTCTACAACTGATCGACGTCAGAGATATAGGTCTATAGTTCTGCACATCTGTTCGACGTCCCCTCCTGACTATTGCCAAAGTCCTCAAGTTTTTCTCCCCCCTTCCCATCCTCCACAATCCCATTCGAGATACATTGTCAGAATTAACATCACAGTCGTAATTAGTGTGTAAAACAGACACTGGTATTTGCAAACTGTAATAGAATCCCAAACGTTGTAATTATCGATGACCCGAAAACGAGCTATTTTTGCAATGATCTGGACTGTGTGGTTACGAGCTACCAGTTCTAAATATCGCTCTAGTCATTACAAATATGTATTTAAATACAAAATTATCAGTTAAATCCCAATTAAAAGAAGTGGTCAGCAGATGAAAGTGTTAACAGACACGAGTGTGTGTGTCATATTGAGTGTTATGAGTCTTGTTAACTTCGAAGGCAAAGACATAACGTTATGTAGTAGACAGTACATTCAAATACTACAAATGTACTGGTAGTTCTATATTGCAGCGTGTACCGTGAAGAGTCTGATCCTTACTAAACTGACGCCCTCTCCTCCACTGACCAGTTCACTTGGGTTCAAATTCGGTTGTAACAAAAAGACAGGGGAATAGAATGGCTTATTTATTAGGTGGGTTATTCTTAACGAATCTTATGGGAACGACATAATGCAGTACTTAACAACAATTTTCACACGATGTCTACAACGGAGACAATAAAAATAAGAGGAAACAGATATACGCAATGTCCCCATTCTATTTTATTTTTTGTTTTGTTTATAGAAAGCTTTGCTGTATTTATCAAATTTTAACAAAAGTAAGTTTTGTGATTAGGCGCGGCAGCCAACGTTTTAAGATTACAGTAAAATTGCCATACAAAATCAATCAAAATCAGGAATTCATTGTAAAATTACGCAAAATCGGAGGGGTCCTGCAGCACCTGCTTCAGAAGGGGCGGGAGTCCTCTTTGAAACTTGTAAAGAAATCAAACTTTTCTTCTTAAAATATTCCCTGGAATTTCTGTTGTTGTGCTCGCCGCAGGTTCGCCAGACTCTTCGTTATCGAGTTATAAAGTGATGTGTGAAAAAGAGTTTTTCCACAAACCATTCACAGCTGGAAAAAGAGCTACACCTAACGACGGACTATCACGCATTATGCAAATTGTGAATTGCCTTTATCTTGAGGTCAAACCAGCTTCTTACAACATCCGTACAAAAGTGGACGGAAAGCGTATCGAGTGAGCAGAGCAGTGAGTCACAGGAGCTGCCAAAGAGGCCCACAAGACCATCATGGCCAGGAACAAGATGGAGGAGGACTACCTTGTAACTGTAACCCATTTTATGTACTGGATCTGTAACCCATTTTCCCCGAAACCGCGTTTTTCAAATTGGCGGGAAACACATCTACAGTTGATTACAGTACATAAAATTCTGATCGGAATTTGACGCCGGCATTCAAAATTCTCTATCAGCGTGCGTAACTGCTTTGCGATGTCATCAGGAGTGTATTTACGATGCGCACTTTTGTCTCGATTCTGTAGGGAAAAAGAACAGTTGTTTTAACACGTCACCATTTTGTTAGAACTTAATATTTTTCAATTATTGTATGTACCATGATAGAAAATATATTGAAAAAGAATTACATAAAATTGTTTTATTACAGATCCTGTACGAGGGATTCTGGACATCCCAATATTCCGACCGCATGGGATGCTTCCACTTGGTGCAGCGGTTACGGCGAGCGTCTGATGTGGACACAGAACAGATATCTTAATGACGAAAGTGCAAAGAATAAAAGTGTATCATTAGATTTATCAGTAATTTTTATCTTCTGGAAAAAAAATCATGAACATCAGATATTTTTCATTTACTCAGGGAAGACTACCCCGTTAAATAAAACTTCGTCTGAAAGTACTCGTCAGTACCTGCAAGCAGCATGGGGGCTCCTCCTGTTGACGTGACCGTGCAGGAGGGAGCCAAGACACTCCGCAAGGTTTCTAAAGGTCACCCAGAGGCGAACCCGTTCACCGGTCCAGCAGCAGTCGACGGCGCGGCCTCCCATGTAGTGTTTTCTGTATCAGATTGGCTCCATGTTTCTTAGTGACCGCGAAACATCGAAAGTCTCCCCCCGCCATGACTCGCGCTCCCTGCACTCCCTCTGTGGCTCTCTGTAGGCTCGATGTGTCCGCCACGAAATTCTGATCTGGTCAGCAGGCACCGGTGGAACGTTGCCCTGTCCATCACGACACATTAACCACGGCCCGCGATCGTATGGTGTATGCGTGATGGGACACCGTCACATTTTGCTGCTGATGTAAGACGACATCTAAGACACCACTGTGGTCCAGAATGGACAGGTCGAACAAGGTCTATACTTTGGCCTCCAAGGTCTCCTGACCTCAGTCGTCTGGATTTTTGTGCCTGGGTTCATCTCGAATGTGAGGTGTAGACCATTCTCGTTGTTACGGTTAAAGAACTGGAAGAGCGAGTGTGAGGGGTCCACTTGTGCGCGGAGCCCGATTTTCTAACGTATTTCATGAAAAATGACGTGTAGTGTTTGTCACTTGTAGAAGACACTACTGAACCAATGATGTCTGAGGGGGCAGAATCGATTGTATGTAGGGGAGCGCGAAGCGCAGAGGCAGTTGGCGTTGTACTTTGTTAAAGGTAGGATGTAAGACTTTAAGCTAATGGCTAGCTGTGAGAATTTAGTTGTTGGCCTATGGACGCAGCATAATACAGTTTTGTAAGGTAATGAAATTTTGTGTATTTGGTTTTAAGTATGTAGCAATGCAATGTGGGTTTTACTAATTCTAACAGTACTGTCCGTTGAATGTAGGAACCAAGTATCTTCCGTCATATTTAATGTATAGGTTGATTAGGTTATGCCCGAGTTGTAATTTTGTGTATTTTGTAAACCTGATACAAGGCGGTTACATTTTGGAATCTATTTTGTCAAACGATGTCAGACCTTTTGTCATGCAACAATCTAAGTATTGTTAACTACGTCAGTAAGTGAGAATTGTAGAACAGTTGAGAAGTTTTTGAAGTTAATGTAAGCAATGTAGCAATAGTAGTTAAATTTTTTTGGCGCAACGCAGTTTACTAACTAGTATAAAAAATTCTCCACAGTTCATCGGCATTCTTATTCTCCGCCTTGCTTTTTTTTTTCATTGAGTTGAGTATTTATTTTTGTCTTTGGATTTGCACCCTATATGTGATTTAAGATGCCGCGCAAAAGTGTTAAGGTTTCGGTGCGTAATCGCACAAATAAAGATACCGAAATAGACGATTTTCCTGTTATTGATAACAATGTAGAGAATGATAGTGGCCACTCGGCTTGTACGATCTTGTCAAGTCTTAAGGGGTGGTCCGCGGATATTCCAAACAATTTGTAGTTCACTACAGAGACGAGTGTAGCTTTGCATTGAAATACGAGTACGAAGTGAGGAGTACCTTTAACAGGTATGAGTACTCAGTAAATTGTAACAACGTGTAAATTGTAACAACGTGCTAATTCAGTATTGTATTACTTTTTAAGGTAAGCCTTGAGTTAATTCGTGAAAATCTGAATGTGGATTTAATGTAAAAGTCAACATTTCAGATACATTTCTTCTAACTAGGACAATCGATACAGCAGTCACTGGTTGCTCATAAAGGCACGTTCGCAATTATCCCGCAAATAACTCATTCGTGGACCCTTGTTTACTCGAATCTTTTTGTTTTATTTATCGTGAACTTCAGTCTTAACAACATATGTCATTAATTATGATACACCACGTATCGTATTTTTATCCCCTTTAACTAATTTTACTAACTCTTCATTCCTGAAGAAACAATACAGTAACTCACGCTGTGTTAAAGGGGAAATTAAAGCTATGCCGGTTACCACCGGCGTATATTTCTCTCCAGTCTTATATCTTCTGTCATTGTTCTGTCCAACACTAAACAAGTATTACTACTACAAGTCAACTGTGTCCCACTTTTCCATAACCCCAATTTTTTTTTAAAATTCGTTCTTCAACATTGTCGTAACGTTCCCATTTCTCCACTTTCCCGGACCAGTCAACTTACTCTTTGGATTGTAGTGTTAGATGTACGTAAATTTCGCCTCTGCAACTACGTAGAAGACTGAGGCGATTTGCTTATTTTATTTTTGATGCATCTTCAGTGACCTATTATATGTACAATGATTCTTTTTATATTCTTACACCAGCGAACCCGGCAATGCTTCCCAATTGTAAAGTATGCATGTGAATTGTACATAAGTCCCAATTTCGTCGTTGCCCCACTCTCTTTTCATCTCCTACTTCCCCTCTCTCTGTCCACTTTCTACCCCTCTCCCTCTCCGTCCATTTCCTCTTCCGATCTCCCCCTAGCTTGAGCCTTATTTATTGTTACTGCAAACGAAACTGCGATTTGGAAATTAAGTAAATGGTTAAATAGGTTGGTATCAATAACATGACGGCTAGAGGAGAGACCTTGTGCAAATTTATATATAATTAAACAAACTGCTTGTATACTCTTTGCATACTTCTGGTATCCTTGGGTATATTCACCTTCTTCAGCTGTAAAAATTCTCTTGACCGTGCGTTTAACATTGGTTCTTGATCGGGCTTCTTCTACCGATGCAGGCCGCTGACATCGAGATGATGCGCGGAAGAAAGAAAAACTTTCGTGGTTTTGCACAAATAATTATTATTATTCAAACAACACAAATGGCTACCACACACAAATCTTAACAAAAATACGTCTTGACAACTCGAGAATTAAAGACAGAGTCTCTCTATTTAAAAAAAAAAAGTTGAATGGAATTTTTTATCATTTGTTCTCGCCTTCCGGTGTAGCAAAACACATATTTTGCGGGCGCTTACAGTGGTTATCCTCGGCTTTTCCTACATACCAATAGAATTTCCCCCACACTGTGCGGTGACATGCAATGGAAGCGCACAGTGTTTTGCATGTAATTATATAGCTTAAATTTAAGTTTTTGCCGAAAGGGGTACAACGACCTTCATTTGTCGGCGTATTTGTCTTTGTAATTTGGGTTGAAGATGTCAGCTTGTCTTACTTACACATTATCTTACAGGAAATACATAGCTTACATACAGAATGATAGTTCAAAGTATTTACGTGAGACCGCTGCTAGAGCGGTTACTCGTCTCTTTGCCAACATTGCTAGTCTCTGTGCTTATGCGCGCTAAATATGTTTGTTGACCGCGCAACGACCGTTAAATTTTCCACATATTATTGGGTACGGTCGTCCGCTATTCCACTCGCACTTTTAGTGTTCTTTTCTCTCTGAGTGCCGTACTGTCCGTCGAATAATTTGCTGTGGCGTGGTCTTCCATCGTGAGTGCTGTCTATGCGCGTTTATTCTCCAAGAACCGATGCTGTGGCAGATAATTCACCTTCGATACGGCCCGTGAAAGATCTTCTCCGTCGTATCCACATTTGTAGTGGGGTCAACACTGCACATGAACACCCGATGTCAAGGAAAGAGATGCTTGCACAATATTAGTTTGCTGATTAATATATCAGACGTTGCATAGCATGACTTTACCATATTTGATTCGTTGCGGACGCGTTTGTATACCACTATCTATTTCGTTGTCCACTTTGGCGTGAGAATTGTTTTCAGTCCTTTAGGTTTTATTCCTTTCTGTTAGTTTTTCAAGTTCATATTTTACATATGGCTCGATAGACACATATAATTCACATAAACATTTTGACATAACAATGCATATTACAAGGGCTTATATCTAAGGCTGACATTCCACCCATTATTTGTATCAAACGTAGAAAATTCTTAAATACTAAAACATTACAAAATTCCTTCTCCAATTACAGTTATTGGTTCGTACAATTTGTTTGTTAACTTAAAAAAAATTCTTTTGTACATAAATACTAGTGACTTATTTCCATTCCTTTACATCGTGTTACTATGTGAGCATTTAATGCATCAGCATTTTATTTTCCAGTCACACATACGTCAGTTATGAGAGTTTAATATTTTCCTAGGGACAAACAGAGAGAAACATTTACATCAGGGTTTTATTCTACGCGTTGCAGACCTAATTACGCTTTGGCGCCGCTTCCTGCGTTGGGAAGGGAATAAGTAATACAATTCTACTGGTTTATGGATTACTAAGGAAATGCTATTCGACCCATGTACTGTATGCCATTGTGTTTCTTATAATTGTTTACGTGTAGCTTCGTGTTCGAAACGCAAAAGTTTTTGCATTACGTCGTGCTTACCTCTTTACGATTACGTGGTAATGTCGTATATATTCGCATGTGACGCGATATGAGTTGTTTAGTTTTATTTGAGGTCACATGCCTCCGTGTTTATGTGTACTTTGTAGTCAGTACGTAAGGGTAAATGTTTTGTAGTTGCACTGCGACGATGTATATTCTTATTCTTCATTTGCTTGATGACCAAAATATACACATAAACATACTAATAGCTAAGTCATTTCCTTGAGGTGCGGCCCGTTTTTTCATTTGATACCTATAACACCCGTCGTAAATCTCTTCTTCTGCGCCGTGTCGATGCACTGGTCGTTGCAATATAAAAACTTATAAATAACTGTGTTTCGTAGCTCATAGGCCAAGCATATACTCGTTCATCACATTCGTCTGCAGACGTTTTTCATATTTCATTCTTATTTGTTTATACATTCATCTACTTGCAGTGTATTCCTTTTATTCATTAACCCTGCAAAGAAAGTTACTGTGACATCTCCTACGAAATCTTATCCTTTTGTTAGCTAACTAGTCCTGTATATTTTGTAATAATTTCTTTTAATTCTAGTCACTATGTGTATATTTTAGTATTGACGCAACTTCGCATGCTGATATAAATGTAATATTATACTCCTTTGTTGGCTGATAGTAAATGTAGTTGTTACGTGTTAATATTTATTTTGAAATTGGGCTTAATACTTGTGCAGCTTCGCGATTTTATTTGGTTGCACCACGAATTACCCTGTTGAGCTTGAACAAGGTCAATGTCTCTTCCCTAATACTGATGTAAGCACACATTGTTGAGCGCGCACCACTGAGTCGACAGCTGCTCCAGTTTGTGTGGTGTCACCGCCAGACACCACACTTTTTTTTTTCCTTTATTGTGGTTCAATTCCCCATCGGGGCGGGCTGGCAGCAGCATAGGCGCTGCTCTTCATCCGAAAGACAGAACAAAACAATAGAAGACATTTAAAAAAAAAAGCAAAAGAGAGAATAAGGTGAACATAGATATAAAAAGGGGGGAACAGCATGGAAGGCAATAGACAAAAAACGGGGTGACTGTAAAATAGAGATAAAAAACTGTTTAAAAGTAGCACATACAAAAAGCCACACACTGCGACGGTTAAAAGAACACAAGGCACAGTATGACTGGAGCATAAAGGTAGCGACAGACGGCATAGCACATAACGTAACACTGACAGCGAACCTCAAGGCAGGACACAATTAAAATCACATCTCTTGACGCACACAAGAAACAGCACTAAACACAACACTGATGTGGCACACTGATGATGATCAATACAGAGGATCTGCCAGGCGCTAGGAGATGAGGGAGACCTGAAGAAGGGAGGGAGGGGAAGAGATGGGGGAGGTGAGCAGGGGGCGCATGGAAGAGGGCCAGGTAGGGTGGGAAGAGCGAGGCAAGTATGGGGTGCAGGGTCTCAGGGGAGGGGGGACGGAGGAAAATCTGCTCTGGGAGAAGGAGGAAAGAGGAAAAAGGAGGCCCTGGGGAGGGGGGGGGGAGCAAGGCCAGGTTATAGTTGGAAGGAAGGGTAGATGTCACGGCGAAGTTCGTCATCCGGGAGGGGGAGGCGTTGGAAATTGCCCTGATGAAGGAGATGGAGGGTGTGGAGGTGGAGAGAGGGAGGGATACAGCGATAGAGGCGCGGCAACGGGCGGGGGTTGGAGAGGAAGGAGGAAACCAGAGGGTGGGGGGGGATCAAGCCTGCGAACAATGTAAAGGATGCGGAGATGTTGGAGGAACAGGAGGAGGTGGGGGAAGGGGATCAGTTCATACAGGAGCCGTGTGGGGGAAGGAAGGCGGATACGGAAGGCAAGGCGGAGCGCATGGCGTTCAAGGATTTGGAGGGCCTTGTAAAAGCGGGTGGGGGCGGAGATCCAGGCAACGCTGGCATAACAGAGGATAGGATGGATGAGGGATTTGTAGGTGTGGAGGATGGTAGAAGGATGCAATCCCCATGTCTGGCCAGACAGGAGTTTCAGAAGGCGGAGGCGGGAATGGGCTTTCTGCTGGATGGTCAGGAGATGAGGGGTCCAGGTGAGGTGTCGGTCAAGGGTGAGGCCAAGGTATTTCAGGGTGGGGGTGAGTTGGATAGGACGACCATAAAGGGTGAGGTAGAAATCATGGAGGCGAAAGGAGCGAGTGGTGCGGCCTATGACGATTGCCTGGGTTTTGGAGGGGTTGAGACGGAGGAACCATTGGTTACACCAAGTGGTGAACTGGTTAAGGTGGGTTTGGAGGGTACGTTGAGACCGTTGAAGGGTAGGATAGAGAGCAAGGAAGGCGGTGTCATCAGCATACTGGAGAAGGTGGACTGGTGGGGGTGGCTTGGGCATATCAGCTGTATACAAGAGATAAAGGAGAGGGGAGAGGACAGAACCCTGGGGGACTCCAGCCGTGGGGTAAAAGATACGACACCACACTTGCTAGGTGGTAGCCTTTAAATCGGCCGCGGTCCGCTAGTATACGACGGACCCGCGTGTCGCCACTATCAGTGATTGCAGACGGAGCGCCGCCACATGGCAGGTCTAGAGACACTTCCTAGCACTCGCCCCAGTTGCACAGCCGACTTTGCTAGAGATAGTTCATTGACAAATTACGCTCACATTTGCCGAGGCGATAGTTAGCATAGCCTTCAGCTACGTCATTTGCTACGACCTAGCAAGGCGCCATTATCATTTGCTATTTATCTTGTGATGCATGTACCGTCAGACCGATGTTCAACTATTATGGATTAAAGTTAAGTATTCCAGAAGCTACGTACTTTTCTTCCTACTATAAACTCCTATAACTGTTCCAGACCTCACGCCAGCCTGCGTGAGCTTAACGCGTTCCTTTCGGCTACCAATCATAGTGGCTTGGCTGTCTTGCTAAGTCACAACAGTTTGTATTTCGCTTCGTGTGAAGCTGTGTTTTTTCACTGCCTCACAAACAAATATTGTCCTTGGCTTACAAAATAAGAAAATTATTTGAGTGTATATACATTTCATTTAAAAATACACATTATAAAAATACTTACTTACAAAACTATGACATTACTGATATGTATATTTTATGACAACAAAAATGCTGTGACATTGTGTCACTACTCGTGAAAAGCTTTTAAGGCTTGGTGAGGGTGGAGACCTTTGTCTCTCCCTGTTCTTTCGTATACCAGCCTATAAGTTCCACGATAAGGTATTTTTGCAATAATGTAGGACCCTGAGTGTAGAAATTGCCAGTTTTTGTTCAATTTACTAATCTTTCTCGATTTGGGATGTGTTCTCAAGAGGACTCGTTTCCCTTCGAAAAAACGTGTAACTCGTTTTAACTTTTTGTTGTATATTCTCTTTCTGTATTCTGCTCTATTCTCTAGTGTAATTACAGCTTTATATGACGGTAGTATCTGTTCCCGAAAGAACAGTTACCGTTGATGACCATGCAGCTTTGCTAGAAATGAAATGATAATTAAATGGACACCCTAGCTGCAAACAGGCGTTGATGTCCTTCATTGGGGACATGTTGAAAACGTGTGCCCCGACCGGGGCAGGAGATCCCGGGTTCGAGTCCCGCTCGGGGCACACATTTTCAACATGTCCCCAATGAAGTACATCAACGCCTGTTTGCAGCTAGGGTGTCCATTTAATTATCATTTCATTTAATTACAGCTTGTTTGATTTCATCCCAAAGTTAACTCTTCAGTAGGTAATTTTGGTATGGGTGATTCCGATTCGTCAGTTTGCTTTCTGTTAAATGTAAGTTCATTAGGAGTGAAACCAGTGGAAGAGTGGGTGAGATTGTTTACTATTTGCATAAATGGAGTCACCAGAATGTTTATTATGTGTGTATGTCATTATAAATCTATTGAATTCTTTAAACACTCTTTCCACCGGACTTGCTTCTGGGTGGAAAAAATTTACCAAGGTGTATTTAATGCCCTGTGTGCTCATGAATTGTTTCCATTTCCTTCCTACGAAATAGGCTGCATCGTGTATCAATATGACTTTGGGTTTCACTACTCTTAGTAAATAATCCTCTCCAATTCTCCTTATGATGCTACTAGCTGTAGTGGTTTCGATACCATAAAGTTTGATGTATTGTGTGAAAACATAATAAAGAGCTATTATGTATTTGAAAACACGTTTTGCTCTAGGATATGGCCCTGCGATATCCAGAGAAACCATTTCCAGTGGAGCTTTGCTTAGTACGGGGTGTAGTTCTGTAAACTTTTACATATTGGATGGTTTTTTTTTTCTTTGGCAAATAGCACACATTTTAATACTTGTGAAACACGTCGTCGTAAAATAGGAAAGTAACAAAGTTTGGAAATCTTGTCTGTACATTTTGTTACTTCGTAGTGTCCCCATACTTCCTGTGTGTGTTTGATAAATTCGTTGTTATACTCCTCTGGAAGGCATACACACCAATGGTTAGAACTTTCGTGCTTCCGGTGGAACAATACGCCTTTGTATAACTGATACCATTTACTTATCTTGTGGTTTGCATTCCAGTTGATATTTTGTATTACCTTTTTCCACCTGTTGTCTTGCTGTTGTATTATTCCCATTTGTTTACAAAATTTTTTGTAGTCTGATTTTTGTGAACTACTTTGCATCAATAATGTACGAAGTTCTGAATCGTGCTCAGACAGTTCACTGAAATCGTCTAGTCACTGCGTTAATCTGGATGTATATTATATCTGAATTGAATTCCTGCAGGTAGAAACACCCCCTCGCTAGTCTTCGGTGTAACAGTTTACATGTTAACAGAAAAGATAATGATAGGTGATCACAATAGACTTTAGTGCTTTTACCCCAAAGAAAATACTCGAATTTCTTAAACGCCCAAATTACTTCTAAACTTTCCAGTTCTGATAAAGAAATATGATCTTTCCGCCTCGGATAAATTTCAGCTGGCAAAGCTGATGACTTTGGGTACGGCTTTTCCTTCTACTTCTTGTATCTGGAACAAACATGCCCCCAACCCTTGAGACGAGGCGTCCGTGCTTAAACAAAAGTCTTGGGGCATGTCAGGATGACTCAAAATGTTAGCTAATATTAATGGATGTTTAATTTTGGTGAAGTCCTACTGGCATATCTCATCCCATAACCAAGGCTTATTCTTTCTCAAGTACTTTCTTAAGTAGTTCCTGGCTACTTATAAGCTGCTGTGGTATAAATTTTCGGAAAAAACAAGTTAGTCCTAGATATGCTTTCAATTGTTTTCTGTTCCTTGGGGGTGGGCAATTACGTATGGCATCTAGTTTCTTTGGGTCTGGTAATATACCCTGTTCTGATGCGATATGCCCTAAAAATTTCACTTGTTCTTTGGCAAAGTTAGATTTCTTTAGATTTGCTGTTACTCCGTACTTTGTAAATCTCTGAAATACCTTTTCTATTATACTGATGTGTTCCGCCCAAGTTGATGCGGCTGTTAACATATCCTCAACATAAATGGTAACTTTACTGGGCATTTCAGGTCCTAAGACCCTCTCCAAGGCTGATATAAATACGCCTGCGCTAATGGTTAAGCCAAAGGGTAGAACTTTAAATTCATAAGTCCTGCCATTGCAGAAAAATGCTGTGTGTTTTCGACTCTCCACATGCAAATTTATTTGCCAGTAAGATTTTTTTAGGTCAAGGGTGCTGAAATGTCTGGTGTTATGAAATTATAGCAATTGTTCATCTGAATTATCTGTCTTTGTTCTTACTGGTACTAGGATTTTGTTTATGCCTCTAGCATCTAGAACTAGTCGTACTGATCTATCAGGTTTGCTAACTGGTAGTATTGGGCTGCAATATGGAGAAAATGATGTCTGTATTATTCCCCATTCGCACATTCTATTGATTTCCTGCTTAACTGCTTCACGCTTTGCCCACGGTATAGGGTAAGACATAACACAAAATGTTTCGTGAGGATAGACATTAAGTTTATGTTCATAATCTTCGATTACTCCTGGATTCTTATTAAAAACATTTGCATATTTAAAAAGTATGTCAGAAAGCTCTTGTCGTTGTGTAACATCTAGAATATTTGATTCGTTCAATTTTTGTTCTACTAATTCCTGGTTAACTTCAGTGTCTTTCTCGTGTTCGTTATCACATTTGTTCACAAAATACGCGGTGGGATATAAATACTGTACAGTGATATGGGGTTCTGGGTTTACTTTGTCATACCTCTCCGGTGTGGTAATCAGGCTAATAGAAAATCTTTGGTCCTTCACAAAGAAATGGCACTTACCATTATCTACATCTATTTGAATTTTGTAGGTTCTAAATGTGCCCATACCTATCAATCAATTGACTAAAAGTTTGTCTACTGTTAGCCCGCATCTCGTGGTCGTGCGGTAGCGTTCTCGCTTCGCACGCCCGGGTTCCCGGGTTCGATTCCCGGCGGGGTCAGGGATTTTCTCTGCCTCGTGATGGCTGGGTGTTGTGTGCTGTCCTTAGGTTAGTTAGGTTTAAGTAGTTCTAAGTTCTAGGGGACTGATGACCATAGATGTTAAGTCCCATAGTGCTCAGAGCCATTTTGTCTACTGTTAAAAAATTACACTGCACAGAGAATTGTTCAATGTTCACGGCAATAGGAGCTTGGTGTGTTACTAATTTGGTTTTGCCGCCTGTAGCGGTTTGTACTTTGCAGTTTTACACTGGCAGAACAGTAAATTTATTCCGTCTTTTTAATTCAGTGAAAAATCCTTCAGACATTAAATTAGTCGTGGACCCTGTATCAAGTATTAACTGTGTGTCTACACCAAAAGTTTCACTCTGATTACTGCTTGCACTTGTTCTTCCAGTGTATTTTCACCGATTTCAGTTCATGTTGGTATAAATCGTCTTTTATGTCCCATTGTTCATCGAATCGTACGAGACATGTTTGCAAATCTGGTTTGCCCCATCGCTTATAAGGTCTACAGTATGGGGCTCAACTACGACCAATTCGGGTTTTCCTGCGGTGTTTGTCCCCATCGCTGATAAGATCTACAGTATGGGGCTCAACTACGACCGATTCTGGTTTTCCTGCGGTGTAGTCTGATCTACTTCGGTACACGGGACAACTTCAGTTGTACTGTGTGAATGTTTCTCCAGTGTGTATTATTTCCAGTTCGCAACATGCTTTCTCGTGTGTTCATATGGCTTTTGTAAAATGTGGCCGTATTGTGGTTTTGTTGCGCAAAGGTTGGCTGCGGTACGGCGTGTTTACGTTATTGTTGTTGCCGCGCTCCGGCCACCGATGTGACTGGCTGTTTTCATTTAGAAGCGGAGCATAATTTTGAGAGAGGGGCTTGAAGTTAGCTTGTGGATGGTAATCATTCCTGTTATACGGAAAGTTTTGTTTAAATCTCCGGTTCCTACCATTTCCATTCCTGTATCAATTACCACGGTTAACGTATCCTTGCGGTTGCGCTTACCAGCCTTGCTGTGTGTTCGTGTCTGGCTTTTTGTATTGACCATTCAAGTTATGTTGTTGTGGAGGTTGGCTGCCTGGCGCCCTACTTGTTATTCCTTTGTCTTCATATATTAGGTCGATTGAATCTAAAATGGATAGAAAATATTCTGTGTAGTGCTCAGGCGCAGTAATTAATTTTTCACAAATTTGTGATGGCAAACGGCTTCTTAAAGTTTTTAAAATATCCATATGAGAAATAGGATTCATCCAATAACGTGTTTCGTTGAGATACTTATCAAAATATATTCGCAAGTTACTAAATTTACTGTTAAAAGGGGCGGGGTTAAAAACCTATCGCTAAGTCTCTCCTTTACGGATTGCGACCAATATTTGTCAAGAAATGCTCGTTCAAATTGTAAATATGTGGTACAACACTCAGCTACCTCGATCGCCCACAAAAGTACATCGCCTTGCATGTACCCAGCAACAAACCTGATCTTTCGTGCTTCCGTCCAATTTCTAGGAAACACATGTCAAAGAGCATTAATAAATACAACAGGATTCATCTTCTTACCTTCACTCGTAAATGTTGGAAATTGACGGTGTCTTAATAGACCTCCGTCAGCAAATATAGTGGACAAGCTCTTTGCATTTTGTGCTGTGTTTACATAGCTGTCATAATTATTTACATTTCTCGTAGATACTGGTTCTGGCGTTATGCCCTGTAAACTTACACTCTGAGGTCTGTCATTACTATTGGCATTGCTTGTAGGGTTTGCAACGATCAGTGTGCATACGTTTTTTTGGTTTGTTGTGGCTGGCACTTTGTTTATTTGTACAACTTGGGTCTCAGTATCAGTTTCACCTAAGTAGTTGCGTGTCCTGTGTTCTGTAGCCTGCAAACTGGTGTTCACTTTGTCGATAATGTCATTTTCCTTATGTTGAATAACCCTTTCATCTACATCATTGATTAATCTACATTCCTTCAATATCTTTTCCGCTGCGGTACTGGTTTTGTCTAAAGTACCTGCTTCAGCTTGTGAAATTACGTCAGATAAATTTTCATTAATTTTGTTTCTTTCCTCTTTGGCACACACTGATTCGATTTCAAGTGATGCTACTTTTAAAGTGAGTTCATCAATAGTTCCTGGTATATTTTCGTAATCCTTGTGCAATTTGTTTACTACGGTAGAGATGTTCTTTAACGTGGAAGTTAATTGTGTTTGTGTAGCTTCCAGATTTGTGTGTGTATCTTTCATCGCTTTTATTTGCTGCTCCACTGTATCATTCTGCACCTTAAGAGTGTCTAATTTCTGTTTTATATCCGTAATATCATTGTCTACTTGGGAAAGCACATCTTGTTTTAGCTGTCTTTCCACGTCTTTAAATTTTACATTCATCTCCCCGCGAAAATTCTTTGTCATTTCATTGATCTGCTGTGTGATTGTATCCTGAAAATCTGTTAAAACTTGTGTTTGTTCTTTGTATGTCCGCACGCAAACCGGTGCACTGGTGTTTGTATTTTTTATTTCTGTGCTCAAGCTATAGAGTTTTTGAAGTATAGTGGCAAGTGCGCTGTTTTGGTTGCTATCTAATGTACTTTGGTTGTTGACAATTGTACTCTGCAAATCAACATTTGAATTTCGTGTGAAGGGTGACTGCAAAGTGTCGTCAAAAATCACGTTATCTGCGCTTTCCATGTTTTCCTGTGCGAACAGAATGTTGCTCGCGGAGATACGTGATGTAGTTTCATCTACTGTCATCAACGTATCATCAATGTTAGAACTCTATGAAAGTTCACTAGCACTTTTTATTTCGGTTATGTTCATCTCTGAACTACTTAATACTTCTAAGTGTAGAAAAAATGGCGCTGGTAATTCAGATATTCTATTCTGCAATTGTACGCCATCTTGGCTCATTGCGTTTTCGCCATTCTCAGCAATAATGAAAACTGATTTTTGTGCCATTTTGTTTGAATATTTAAATTTTGAATTTTAAATTTTTAAAAATAGAAAACAGAAATATATTATTTTTGTGAATTTAAAAATACGATTAATGTGTCGTCAAGCGTTAAATAGCTACTTTTATGACGCACGAAATGTTGTGAGACCAAAAACTTCAAACTTTTTTCTCGCTACTCATTACCTAAAATTTCTGAAAAATTCACTACATTGCATTTAGGAAAGGAAATTAAGGAAAGGTACTTCTAATTATTAAGCACGAGACGCTACCAAGCATAGCTAAGCAACCGGTTGCGTAGCGGTCCTACCTTTGCTGTGATGAAACAAACAGCGTATTTCCAAACTTTTCCGCAAATTCCGGTTTCTTTTTGCTTCCTTTTTGAATTGGTTTTCTCCACAAGAATTTTTGGTTCTGGTTGTTTTACTCCCAATCGTGATGTTACAAATGAAAATTTGAAGATAGTTAGCACATGCAAAACATCTCATACAATGTCGTAAATAATTGTGAATAATTTACACAACTCGTTTCATGGCTTTCTCAATGTCATGTCACCAGGTCGCCGGTTGTGCATATATATATATATAACTAAACAAATTGTTTGTATACTCTTGGCATACTTCTGGTGTCCTTGGTTATATTCATCTTCTTCCGCCGTAAGTATTCTCTTGAACGTGTGTTTAACATTAGTTCTTGATGGGGCTTCTTCTACCGATGCAGGCTGCTGACATCAAGATGATGCGCGGAAGAAAGGAAAACTTTCGCGGTTTTGCACAAATAATAATTATTATTCAGACAACACAAATGGCTACCACACACACATCTTACAAAAATACGTCTTCACCACTCGAGATCTAAATACAGGGTCTATCTATTAAAAAAAATAAAATTGTTCAAAATGGCTCTGAGCACTATGGGACTCAACATCTTAGGTCATAAGTCCCCTAGAACTTAGAACTACTTAAACCTAACTAACCTAAGCACATCACACACACCCATACCCGAGGCAGGATTCGAACCTGCGACCGTAGCAGTCCCGCGGTTCCGGACTGCAGCGCCAGAACCGCTAGACCACCGCGGCCGGCAATAAATAAATGAAATAAAATAAAAATTAATGGAATTTATCACTTGTTCTGACCTTCCGGCGTAGCAAAACACATACTTTGAGGGCGCTTGCAGTGCTTATCCTTGGCTTTTCCTACGTACCAATAAAACCTCTCCAGCTGGTGGATCGGTGAAGATAGCAGCTGCAATGAATTTCACAGTTTTCATCTATGAACGAGAATGACAGCACAGTTCGGTATGATTTAGTCAGTAGTAGTATTTTAACGATAAGTCGATAGCCAATAACTGTAACATTCCTCTCTCCTCTTAAAAGTGACTGCGACAAAGAAACCAAAACAGCGCACTCTTTTGTATGCTGTTTGTTTTATGGTTATACTACGTATACAAAGAGAATTAATATATGTGGAAGAAATAATTTGTCAATGTTAGTGGAGTATTGTGTAACAGTATGAAGTAAAGTAGTCAAGAATGTTTCGAGATTTTTGCTAACTACGTTTGCCCTTTACGTGTTACATATGTATTCACTTGCCATGTATATTTAAAAAAAAATATGTAACACATGTCCGTCCAAAAATTTATTGGATTATTTTGTATATGTAGGAAAGAAATCGGTCAATAACTTTAAGATATTTTTATTGAGAACGTCACCCCCTATGTACTACACACAAATTTATGTACCATATGTATTAAATAACCATGTAGCCTTTGTCCGTGGAACGCTTGTTAGAGCATCACGTAAAAATCTGAGGTAAGTTGGTCAATAACTTTTGAGATTTTTGCAAAGAATGTTTTCTCCTTATGTAATATACATAAATTTATATTCCACTCACGTTTAGAATAAAATAGCCTTTGTTCATTCGAAAGTATATTAGAACATCATGTATAAAATTTTAATTAAATCATTGAAGAACTTTACCATGTTTTTGCTAACAACTTTTCCGCTTTATGTATTCCATACATGCATATATATATTTAAAAATGTAGAGTTCATATCTGCCCGGAGTTGATTAGAACAACGTGTAAAAATTTCAACTAAACTGGACAATAACTTAGGAGATTTTTGTTATTTACATTTCCCCTTGATGTATAACGTATATATTTAGATAACATATATATTAAAAATTATGTAGCCAGTTTCTGTCCAAAAGTTTATCGAAGTGTAGTGTAAAAATAGTAAAACATTGGTCAGGAACTTTTTGTGATATTTACTGACAACGTTTCTCCTTTATGCATTACACATATATTATTGTACAATATATATTAGATACACGTAGCCTGTGTGTGCTGAGAGTTAGCATACCATCACGAACATGATAAAATGGTTCCGAAAATCAGAATACGTAGTAAAAGGCACTGAATACGATACGAAAATCAAAGAAGCGAAACTGATTTGTCAGTCAAACTAACTAACTTTACATAGTCTCAATGACGCATTCCTCATCCGAAGAAAATACCAATAATCAATTTCGCGACTAGGGACAGACATAATATACATAGCTTTCTCTTACGTCTCCTGTAGGCCTACTGCTCCCGTGATTTATTAGTACGCCTTTGCTCACCTTCATTAGCTAAACTTACTTACACAATATTAACAAGACTACAGGTACTACAGTACTTATATTCGTTACAATAACTATTATTTTCATCGTTGTTAAAGTGTACCAATTACAAAGTTGTGTCAACCTCTAAAGTTGTCTGTTTAGAGTGAAATAAATGCGTTGACAAATAATTAAAAATTGTATTCATGATATGGGCGTTTGTTACTGATCTTTATCAAATGTTAATTTCACTTGTGAGTGTATGTGTACCAGTGTTATGAATATGTAACTGATTCGTAATCGTTGATTTCTCTTTCTAAATTCTGTACTTCGAAATTTCTAAAAACACGGTCACGCTTCCGAACACCCTAATTAATCGTGGGACAGTAATGAGTTACGACATAATGCATCTGTGATGAAACCGCTGTTTTGCGATTTGCACAATTTGCAGCCGTTGCCGAACACAGCACGAACAAACTATTGTACAAGTCTTCATACACATTTTCTTTTGCTTCTCATCATTGTCTTCTATCTCTTACATCATGGTGGCAGTAGAACACGTGATTTTCATTGGATGTTCAACAACTCTGCCAATGCATTCCTCATAGTATATCGTTGCGTTAGTCATTTTTCTATTTGTGAGGTTTCATGATTTATTATGTAGTTTGCTAACAAGTTACCTAAATATTCTTCAGTTGCATAGCTAAAGTACTTTACCTCTTTTTACGTTAGTTCACTAATCTTTATTTTGTCTCTTTTGTCCGATACACTTGTCCTTTGTAAACGTTTGGGTATAGCTTTAATAGTGATTCTTCCCGCACGACACAGCTAGATTCTCAGAATTACACTTAATAAACATGAACCGTAAGTATGTTGAAGAGGTTCCGACAACATCCATCACGGAAATCTCAAGTCAGGATGCCAGAAAAAAATATTACATGTCGTTCCTTAATAATTCGACAATACTATTTTAATCAGTTAATCTTCCTGTTATAACGTTGAACTCCTGTCCTGTAGCAGATGGGGTACGAACTCTCATTCAGCCATATTGTTTCAAATTTCAAATTCTCTCGTCGCTACCTCATGTGGCTGTATCCTCCAACTAAGGGAGCTCGTTTCATCCAATGACGGCTATGTCTCGGGGTGCATTTAACCAGTTTTCCTGTCATTCCTTGTTCTTCAAAAATCATTGACTTCTTTCGTTCTCATACCAAAACCTTCATGACCACTCATCACCCAGCTCTCCACTTGCAGGTACACATTGTCTTCGTAGTTACACATAAGTTCAAAATACTGAATAAAAAATATCTTAATACAACTGTTTTACAGGTAAGCTATTGCTGCGTTTAAGATTACTTACCGTTTCAATCGTAAAAACAAGTTGAATGAGCACTGAAAAACATCATCGTTAGCGACAGTCATAGAATGACCTGCATTCGTATTATGAGCCACTAACACTATGCGCCGCTAAGACTATGGAAGAGAATGTAGATGAAGATGAAATGGGAGATACGATACGGCGTGAAGAGTTTGACAGAGCACTGAAACACCTGAGTTGAAACAAGGCCCCGGGAGTAGACAACATTCCATTAGAACTACTGACGACCTTGGGAGAGTCAGTCCTGGCAAAACTCTACCATCTGGTGAGCAAGATATGAGACAGGCGAAATACCTTCAGACTTCAAGATACATATAATAATTCAAATCCCAAAGAAAGCAGGTGTTGACAGATGTGAAAATAACCGAACTATCAGTTAAATTACACAGCTGGTAAATACTACTAACACGAATTCTTTACAGACGAATGGAAAAACTGGTAGAAGCCGACTTCGGCGAAGGTCAGTTTGGATTCCGTAAAGATGTTGGAACAGGAGAAGCAACACTGACCTTACGACTTATCTTAGAAGAAAGATTAAGGAAAGGCAAACCTACGTTTCTAGCATTTGTAGACTTAGAGAAAGTTTTGACAATGTTGACTGGAATACTCTCTTTCAAATTCTAAAGGTGGCAGGGGTAAAATACAGGGAGCGAAAGACTATTTACAATTTGTACAGAAACCAGATGGCAGTTATAAGAGTCGAGGGGCATGAAAGGGAAGCAGTGGTTGGGAAGGGAGTGGGACAAGATTGTAGCCTCTCCCCGATGTTATTCAATCTGTATATTGAGCAAGCAGTAAAGGAAACAAAAGCAAAATTCTGAGTAGGTATTAAAATCCATGGAGAAGAAATAAAAACTTTGAGGTTCGCCGATAACATTGTAGTTCTGTCAGAGACAGCAAAGGACTTGGAAGAGCAGTTGAACGTAATGGACAGTGTCTTGAAAGGACGATATAAGATGAACATCAACAAAAGCAAAACGAGTATAATTGAATGTAGTTGAATTAAGTCGGGTGATGCTGAGGGAATTAGATTAGGAAATGAGACACTTAAAGTAGTAAAGGAGTTTTGCTATTTGGGGAGTAAAATAACTGATGATGGTCGAAGTAGAAAAGATATAAAATGTAGACTGGCAATGGCAAGGAAAGCGTTTCTGAAGAAAAGAAATTTGTTAACATTGAGTATAGATTTACGTGTCAGGAAGTCGTTTCTGAAAGTATTTGTATGGAGTGTAGCCACGTATGGAAGTGAAACATGGACGATAAATAGTTTGGACAAGAAGAGAATAGAAGCTTTCGAAATGTGGTGCTACAGAAGAATGCTGAAGATTAGATGGGTAGTTCACGTAACTAATGTTGAGATACTGACTAGAATTGGGGAGTAGAGGAGTTTGTGGCTCATCTTGACAAGAAGGGACCGGTGGGTAGGACATGTTCTGAGAGGCATCAACGGATCACAAATTTAACATTGGAGGGCAGCGTGGAGGGTAAAAATCGTAGAGGGAGACCAAGAGATGAATACACTAAGCACATTCAGAAGCATGTAGGTTGTAGTAAGTACTGGGAGATGAAGAAACTTGCACAGGATAGGGTAGCATGGAGAGCTGTATAAAACTAGTCTCAGGACTGAAGACCACAACAACAAGATTATGACAGCATGTAGCTAAAAGTGTCATCGAGAGCGATCCAAGCTGTAAACCTGCCGAAATAATATTAAAAAAAGGCTTCTACCGTGAGCCGTCGTAAGACGTCGCGCAGTCGCGGTTGTTTCAAACCCGCGCCACCGGCGCGCCGCAGATGGATGGCTGAGCGACATAGGCGCCGCTACGTAGACAGGCAGAGGAAAAGAGGAAGCGGACAGGGTCTCTCGTGTTGGAGAGCCAGCGGGCAACAAGCAGCGGACAGGTACAAATGATGGAAACGACCGTTGGATTTGGTAGCACACCGTGGCTGCGGTGCTGGGACATCAGCAACGAGGAGGAGCGAGCTGGCCGAACACTTACTATCAACAAATCTGGGCGCAGTTTGCTCAAGGTGCAGCTGGATGGTCTTCTCCGCGAACAGAATCTGGAGACAGTGAATGTTCCTGTTGTAAGACGAAGCTGTTCTATGCTGGTTGCGTGTGCACTGATGTCATGCGCTCGCCGTTAGATTTTTGTCTGCGTGTTTCAAATTTCCAGATGTAATAACGAACTTATCCATTGAAAATTCGTTTGGCCCCCATTCAGTCTGATGTCATTTGAGCCTTCACTAATTTTTTTCTGCATCCAATCCGCTGTCTATTTATGTCAGGCTTCACTTGAAGTATGAGCTATGTGTTCTTGACCATTGACTTTATTAATAAACGTTCTGACTGTATGGGCATTTCCCGCGGACGTCCAGGTGTTGTTTATCTAGGTTCTTGTGTACTTCCTTTTAAAATTATAGTGCATTTTATTCTAAAATATTTCGTTGAAATTGCTCCTTCCACAATTTTTTGTCTTATGAAAATTACTGACAGATTTATGAGCAAGTTATTACGTAATATTCAACTTTTCCGTCTTTGATGACGCTTCTGCCGTTGTGTTGATATTCTTTTATAAATTCCTTGTGCAGAGAGATCAGTTATGGCTGTTGTGTTGTATTTCAGAAATTACTTTGTCTAGGTTAAAGCGAATTGTAGAGTTATTTGTCACTGTGGATTTAATTTTAACTGATGTGGAGTATGGCGAAGCTGCAAATGTGCTTCATGAATCGTCTGTTGTAAGGGTTTCAAAATATTTCTCTGGTATGTCGTTGTTTTCATAGATTGTTCTATTTATCTGCTACGGAGTGACTTTAAATTTATCGGTGACCTAGTTCTTTCTGACAATTGTAACTGCCTTACAGTTTACTTAAATTAACTGTATGAATGGGCAAATAAATGTTGAAAGCTTATTTAAATAATTACATACATTTGCCAAGGGGAAAAACGAGTCACAGTTCAGTCCAGTCCTACGAATCCCTTTAGCGGTATGTCCCTAATGCAAGTAATTTAAAAATAATAAAGGAAAGACATAAATAATACAACACAGGAATGATGTCTTATGCAGTTAACTGTCGGCATGCCATATGTAAAAGACAGTCTAAGTAACTGTTAAATTATATAAACACCGATTTTCACTGTAACGCCAAAACAAGATCATACCATAATCTCAGAAGATGTACGTAATAAAAAAGGAAAATGGCCTGTTTTAAAAGTAAAATTTGCGTCAGAATCCCATTATATGCAACTGTACAGCCGATATTATATTGAAAATAGGATTTAGGTACAAACTCTTTAAGATTTTTTTGCATTATTTCAGCAAGTTTACAAGTGGTCGCTGACGCTTTTAGCTAAATACTGTCCTCATGTCGTATGCTCACGTTACGAATGCATGTCAGTGCTTGACAGTTGTTAATGATTATTTCTTTCAACGCGTGTTCAACTCATTTTTATAATTGGAACGATAGTTAATCTTAAACGCGGAAACATACTATCTATACAACGTTTGCTATTGGAGTTGGTTTTCGTTATATATTTCATTCAGCTGTTGTTTGTTTTTTATATTCTACTTGACTGTACAAAATTTTCTTAGGTTTTTTTTCCTCTAGTTGTTTACAGATCTGAAAATGGTTGTGGAAAGCTTCCGAAACTGTTCATCATGCTGTAATTGTGTAATAAATATATATATATATATATAGCAGTCTAGGCGGTAAAAGTGTAAAAGATTTTAAATTAAAAATTTTTTTATTAAATAAATCACGTTAAGAGCGCTCTCTCCTTCCGACGATGCGAAGCCTCACTAAACTGAATGTATAATATTCATTTCGGTCACCACTGTAAATTACAACGTTTGATACTCACTTGTTCATGGCGATCTCATGTCCTGCAACGATTTCCACTTTAGGTGTGTTTGGGTTAAACTCACATTAGCTACTAACTGGCTGTCCACCACAAACTGTTGAAGTTCGTCGGTATTGCTTTGGTCAGTAACGGTCGCTTATACTGTTTATGTGGATTACGATAAATTTAAGCTTAGGGTCAGTTGCCAGTTCCTGAATCAAGTGCTGCTCCTCTGCATAATACCAGAACAGCACTCGAATTTTAGAGGCATTGCGACTTTCCTACACATTACACCATCTCCCTCATTCAGCCTCAAGGACCTTCAACGTTATCAAGTTGGCATGGGCGCGCTGGCGCGCTGGCGCGCACTGGCACTTTCATTAAATGTGTTTGCCTCTGTAAGTTACGAAGTAATAGGCGACGGAAATATTTGTTGCGGTAGGTCACATAAAGAAACGTTACACTGTCTGTGGAGCTATGAACATAGTTTATTGTGTTATCATCCCAAGAGTTACAGCAAAAAGGTACAATTTTTAAATGGAACAATAGTTTCTATCGTGCACTGGAATCAGTAGAACCAGCTGTGTATACATCAATTTAAATTACATTCCTATCACTTTTAGTTTGGGAGCTACAACCCTTCAAAGTTTCAGGGGCAGATACCACACACCGTACATAATACATGACTGTGTGGTGGGTGATGGATGTTCTGGCCATGGGAAGATGATTTACATAAGATGTTCAAATGTGTGTCCATGTTCCTGAATGCACAATGCAATGCATTCTGTTGTGACTGTGCAGGTGCACAATCACCATTGAAGTGTCTTGCAGATAATATAGCAAGTCCATAAACCACCACTCGTGCACTCAGTTTTTTGAATTGTCCTTAGAACCAGCAATGCTGTTATCCAGTCCCTTGCTGAATTATTAACACACGTGCAAACACTAACAGTCCGTACTTCTCACATATTGTCCATATACTATGACCAACAGAAACGTGTGCAGTGAAATGTAACGTACAAGTTACTTAATTAGATGAACTGGTGTCAATTACAATTTTATAACATAAAAATACAATGACAAAGGTACAAAATACATAATTAAAAACATAAAAATACAGATAACATTTGTAGTAATATGGGCTTTACAAAAGAATCGAAATAACATATACATCAGTGTTACAGGAATTATGACATAAGTAAATACATAAAAGATCAGAATAACTTTTGAAACATCAACTTTACATATGAGCAACAAAACAGAATAAATGTCTCAACATCTTTACAAAGTAAATAACAGAGTATTAGAAAATGTCTACAACATAGCTCTCATCAGCTAAACACATAAAGACAGGAAAAACACAAATACACAAGGGTACACAAACATATAGAGGGGTGACACAAAAGGAAAGGACAGGCTTTGTTTTACTGCAGTATTTTGCATGGAGACCTCCCTTCGTTCATCATTACTCCCAAAAGTCCTATCTAAGCCTGCTTTCTGTATTCTGTTCACATCCTCTGTCAAAAATAGTTTTTCTCCATTGTACAGTATCCTTTTTTTTGCCAAACCATTTTCTGATAGCTTCTCAATGCATTTCTGATAAATTCATCATAGTTACTTTCTTATATAGTCTACCCCCTCTTAAGCTAACTTAAATCTACTGAGCTCAGATGCTAAACTAAGGAATGAGGCAATGCAGCAGCATACAACAAATCAACACAAACAGCAATGACAAAAAATGACAATTTGCAAAGCAAGCAGCAGTAAATCTAAATTAACAGATAAAATGCAAAATTACAACTAATATGAGCCAATGTGCAGCAACAAGAAAAGCTTAACAGAGTAATACAAAGTTAAATTCAATAACACTATGCCTGGCAAACAGCAGCAACTTATACCTAAACATGACATAGCTCAAGCAGAAAAAATATTACAGTAAAAACAACAATGCAGATAAGGAAAATGCCTATTCACATCTTAATGTCTATGTAATTAAAGTGGTGCACCACAACAACTTATTGTAAAAAGAAATATTACCATGTTCGTGAAAAGAAAATTATTTGTTACTGTTAGTAATTCCTTCTGATTGTTCTTTCCTTTCCAAGTGCTCCTTTTTTAAAGAATGTGGATCATAAAATAATTATTTAATAGATCTGTTGACAGAAAGTGTTCACATTAGCAAATGCATTTTATTTTATAAAAGCAATGCGGCAACACAGCTGGAAACCAGATATCAAATGAAATAAGCAATTACGCAAACCAAAGCATAAAAATATCATTCAATAGTCATGTGGCATTTCGTAAGTCAGTAGCTCTCAACTCTCGTAGAAAGACACTTGTCATAATCAGATGTGCAGATGTACGAATATTTCCCATCAATTCATAAGCATTTCAGTAATTAGCACAAAGTACTAATAATCATATGATTTCAGGTAATGAGCGTGTAATATTTGCGATGCTTTCTACAAAGGAATGTCAATAGCAAGGTTAATGGAAGTAATGAGGGTGTCGCATTTGCAATATTTTCTCTGAAGGAATGTCAATGGCGAGGATAAAGGCCTGCCTTTTTTCTTTTTTTTCTACCTGTGCTTCCGGAAAGGCACACCCTAATGGCTTGTTCTCCAGATGTTTGACACAGCTGTGTGCCCATGACGCATTACATGCAGGTGGCCACTTAACTTTCTTACAGAAATATTTACGACACCAGTTTCCGGTACAGTGACAGTCTCATATGAAAATTTCACAGGTCGAAAATTTACATCACAAGTGTGTAGAAACAAAATCCTATGAATATAACAGTGACCAAAAAAAATTTTCGCCGGCATTGTGATACATTCACGCATTTACACACACATTTCATAACTCTTAAAGTACGATTCTCGGTTTCCAACATCCTTTTTCACAAGTCAAGAGTCCTTAACTTCTTTCATTATTCATATACATATAAACACGTAATCACATTCCTCATATATGGTAGCATCATCTTATTGACATAAACGTACCTCAACAGCATAATACACATCGTCGTCGTAAAAATAACATCATAACACCTCAGTCAAATCTCAAAATCGTCGTAGCTTTCTGCAATAATTTCAAAACCTAAAGAAGATTCTCTGCTCATTTCAGTAGTGTCATCTACCTCAAACGTACTTTAAAATCATTCTCCCTTACCAAATACATCATTCAAAGCTCTCATAGTATCACAATGGTTCCAAAAAATATGAAGAGTTCACACAGTACAGACAAAATACAATTTCGTAAGTGTGAAGTTACCCAACGGTGTAATTACGTAAACATGTGTCACTGACGTAGTAAAAAACATGTTTATCTCTCAGTTAAATGATCAGATAGCTGTGTAATTTATGTTTTAGAGAAATATGGTACCGATGTGTAAAGTTGTATAAGCAAATACCATATTAGCTAGGGTTCCTTGTGCTTGCCAAACACATGGTACACAAAGCAGGCGTGTACCCCCCTGAGGATTAATGTAATTATACCCTCAGGTGTTACAGATTACAAGAATGGAATGAAATGTATTACGGAAAACCTTTGTACCATTGTATTTCAAATATCTTTGAAAATAAATGTTTTTAGTACAAAATTAATCACTCAAATACGTGTCCTGTAGCGCTAAATATGCGTCTTGCTGTAAGATAATCTCTGTGGAAGTGTCGTAGTTATCGTCCTCCGAAAGCTAAGTTCTGCAGAAGTCAATGTACTTACCTCATGATAAACAAAAGTGAAATGCTTTGCGTATAGATACCTTAGTTATTACGCTTATTGTTGTGATGATGAAAGTACTGTGCTGTAACGTATTGTTGTGCTACGGAAAAGGCTGTCTCATTGTAGCTATACCACAAAAGTTACTACTACAACATGTTTTCCTTTCGAGAATAATACAGAAAAACTGTGCAGATATTAAACAGAAACACTGCAAACAGATTCTAAGTCTGACAGAGCATACTAGTAATGTAAAGTGAAAAGTTATATGGCAAAGACAAAGTTAAAAGGCAGATTATCTTTCAATAAACGGTTTTACATGTGAAATGTGGTGTAAACCTTTACTCTTCCTAGTACGCAGAGTTTCAACTTAAACGCAATTATCATGTGGTATACGTCGGATTCTGTAAGGTCCATTGTAAACTAGAAAGAATTTGTGACTCAAGTGTTTCTTCTTATGTGACAATGAATGAGCTTTAATGAGAACTTTCTGACCAATATATAATTTCTTTGCAGTTGCTTTGCCGTGTAGTTTTCTCCTTTTGTCTGCTGCAGATTTTATATTTTTAAGAGCCAAATCAATTATGTCTTTGTGTCGAAGTTTACGTCTATTCGGGAAAGGTACAAGCTCTCTGATTCTGTTCGGTGGTTCTTCATTCTTCAGTACAAGAGTAGGTGGTAAAGTAGTGGAATCATGAGGCATTTCATTCAGCACATTTTGAAATACGTGTAAATATCTGTCCCAATGCTGATGCTTTCTGTGACAAAGTCCGCAAAGCTTATTGATTTCTTTCATAATCCGTTCAGAGGGGTTACAATGTGGTGAATTCAATGAAATAAAAACAGGTTTGATTTTATGATTCCGAAGCATGCGTGACCAAACAGCAGATCTGAATTGCGGTCCGTTATCTGAAATGACTTTACTAACGTGTCCAACTTCACGTAAGAAATTTTTAACAAAGGCGTTGGATACAGACCGTCCAGTGGCATTACGTAACGGTGTGAAAGAAACAAATTTTGAAATAAGTTCAACAGCGACTAAAACGTACGAAAATCCATTCGATGTTCTTACAAGGGGTCCAAAGAGATCAACAGCAGCAAATTCTTTTAATTTAGAAGGAATAATAGGAAACAACGGAGCACGATGTGAGACAGTAGATGGTTTCGCCTTTTGACAAAGTTTACAAATAGACCAGACTCTTCGAATTCTCTTTTCCATATTGTTAAAATAACAAGTCGTTCGAAGAATATGATAACATTTTCGTGGACCAAAATGTGCATAGCTGAAATGAATGTACCAAATGAGCTTATTAACAAAATCGTCTGGAATGCAAAGTACCCATAGCTTGTCATCAACAGTGCAGCGTTTGAAAAGTATGTTGTTTCTAACCAGGTAATAATGCCGAATCTGAGTGTGTCTTTTCATGCCATTTACTTTTGATGTCTTTCCAAATCGGATCTTTATCTTGTTCATGAGCAATGTCCTTTAAAGATGTGGTGATGAAGTTTTCAAAGGCGACTTTCTGAATGTAAGGAATACTGAAATTTTTCTCGAGGTTGCCTTCTGTGTTACTTTTCTCAAGCCCAGCCGGTGCGCGTGACAGCGCGTCCGCAACAATGTTCTCCTTGCCGGGAATGTAGACTATTGTGAAGCGGAATTCTTGCAGAAACAATGCCCAACGTTTTAACCTATCATGATTTAATTTTGAAGACATAAGAAATTGTAATGCACGATGATCACTGTATACTTTTACGTGCTTACCAGAAAGAAAGAAACGGAATTTCTTAAATGCCCAAACGATAGCTAAAGCTTCTAATTCAGTAACGGAATAATTTTTTTCAGATTTTGTTAGCACTCGGCTAGCAAAAGCAATGGTTTTCTGAACAGTAGTGTCATTTTCTGTGGCTTCTTGAAATAAATGAGCACCAAGACCGACTTTAGAAGAATCCGTGCTAAGGCAGAAATCTTGTGACAGATCTGGATGAGCTAGTATTGGCGCGTGAAGTAATGCTTCTTTCAAAGAATTGAATTCCAACTGTGCTTGTTCGTCCCAGTTCCAAATAGTATTTTTTCCAGTGAGAGAACAAAGTTTTGGTGTAACTAGAATTCGCATATTCAGAAAACGACGGTAAAAATTTACGAGACCTAGAAAACTACGGACTTGTTTTTTTGTGGATGGAACTGGAATGGCTCTGACTGCTTCTAACTTTTCAGGATCCGGCTGAATGCCTTCAGAAGAAATAATATGTCCCAAAAACTTCACCTTTGTCCTACCGAATTCAGACTTTTCCAAGTTAACTGTAATTCCAGATTCTGCAAAAATACGTAACAAACTGTTGAGGATGCGGTTATGTTGTTCCCATGAAGCTTCTGCTATTAGAATATCGTCTACATATAAGGTGATGTGACGTTTTAAGAACTCAGGTAATATGGAATTTAACCCACGAATGAATGCTGCCGAAGAAATGTTCTAACCAAAAGGAAGTTTCCGAAACTGATAACAAACGCCGAAACAAAGGAAAGCAGTGTATTTTCTACATTCTGGATGAAGTTCGATCTGATAAAAGCTGGATCTGAGATCAATGGAAGACAACACTTTTACACCATTAAAATTTTGAAGAAGTTCTTCCATCGTCTGCGGCCTGTCTGTTTCAGGAATAATGATAGTATTGATTTGTCTCGAATCTAAGACAAGCCTGATTGATCTACTTTTTTTCTCAACAAAATGTAATGGATTGTGGTATGAGCTTACTGCAGGCTCAATAATGCCCTCATCAACCATTGATTGTATTTCTGTTCTAACACGGTCCCTATAATGTGCTGGAATTATGTATGGTCTAACACAAAATTTAGTATGCTCACGAAGACGAAATTGGTATTGAAGTCCCTTGATTGTTCCTGTTTTGTGAGTAAAAACTGTGGAATGTGCTTGTAAAATCTCAAAAAGGTCCTGCCTATCAGTGTCATTACAATTCTCAATTGTTTGAATTTTATTCTGAATTAACTCATTAATTTCAAATATGCCGTCGATGTCATCCCTGTCAATACTTGCAGAGTGATCGTTAGAAAATTCCGAACTGTTATCTAACAGAAGGTAAAGCCGATTAATTTCCTCATCATGGTTTGAGAGCCAGTCTTCAAATTTCAAAGCTATTGACTTACCTTCTTTCTCTAAACTTATTTCAGCATCGTGAAAGCTTAAGACTGCTTTGTATTCATTCAAAAAGTCTACTCCCAGTATAATTTCCGTCGACAATAATGGAACAATAAGAAAGTTCATAGAGAAGCTGTGGCTTTGGCAAAAGGATTCTAAATTGGTTTGTTGGCGTACATCTACACATTTTCCAAAGATTGCACCTTGTAATTTAATCTTACGTAACGGAAGTGTGGGGCAATCGTTCGATTTGTTGCATTTGCTAAAAGCTGTTTCACTAATTACTGAAATGGGACTGCCAGAGTCAAGTACTGCCGTAAATTTTACGTCATTTACAGTAATGTGAATCACAGGATATGCAATGTTGTTATGTTTTACGTCGTGTTCCTGGAGTAAGATGTCCCTAATGTCTTCCATTTTTACGTAATTACTAGCTACGGCAGCTGCGTCGTCAGTTTCATAAGTACGTATTGTCGCTGCCAGCGGAGTGAGTCATTGCCTATTGTCTCTTTGTTGGCGCGCGTCGTTATTGGGATTTGGAGACCTAACTTCTACAAATTCACCTTGCCGAGAGGGCCCAGCTCTGTTTAAAGCTCGCCAGTTCTGATGGAATTCAGGTCTGTCGTTTTGTCGGTAGTTTACACAGTTTCTTTCGTGTCGGTCACGTGGTGGAGAATTTCTCCCTGAATCGTAACTGCGCGCTGGACCGTTGCGTCTGAAGTTATTCTGTCTCCCATGATAATAATTGTTTTGGTTCCCATATTGTCTGTTTCTCTGATTGTCTCTGTGATAGTCATTACCGCGGAAATGTGATCTTTCCCTGTAACTATTACTCTGCCAGTGGTTGTCATGCGGGTGGTGTCTGTTTTGGTCACGATTTACGTTGTAAGAATAGGCTTGTCGTGGCCATTTATTGTTTCTGTCATCACGGAATTGTGACGGATGTGACCTGTAGTGATTGTTTTCCTGTTTTTGCATCCCGCGACTGTCTGTGTCAATTTCTAATTCTTGTAAGAGTCGCTGAAAAGCTTCAATGTCGTCTTTACAACGTCCTGCTAAAATAATATGCCATAAATGTTCAGGTAATTTGATTAAGCAAATGCGGATGAGTTCTGAGGGGCTGTATTGGTTTGAAAGATATTGATTCTTATGCAACATGTCTTCAAAATATTTGACAAGACTGGAAAATTCAGATTGTTCAAAGTGTTTCATCATCATGATGCTATGTTTTCTCGGTCTTGTGTAGTTTGTGACCAATATGCTGAGAGGAACGCATGGTAAAATTCTCCCTCACTGTGACAATCGTGAATGACCAATCGCATTCTTACAGCTGGTTCATTCTTCAGGTAGCCACACATAAATTCTAATCTGTGTTCTAATGACCAGTTGGGAGGAAAACAATGAGAGAATTGATGGAGCCACGCTTGTGGATGAATGTCGTTGGCAGAATTCTTAAACGTTTTGAATTTACGTGTAGTAATGAACAGCTTATAGTCAAAATCATCGTGTCGGCGAGTAGCATATCGGTCATTGTTACGTCGTGTCGGCGGTTCCATCTCAAAATTCGGTGTACCTTGCCAATTTCTTTCATAATTACCGAAATGCCCTGTGTTATTATTTTGTGGCTTTTGCGTATTTCTAAGTTCCTCTTCCCGTGTTGGAGCGCGAGTGTCCTCTGAAATACGTAATTCTTGTATTACCTGTGTCAGCTGATCTTGTACTTCCCGGATTTCTCTTTGGTGTTGCGTATTAATTTGATTCTGATTTTGTTTGAATTTCCTAATTTGTTCGCACTCTTCTGTGTCATTAAAGACTACTGGTTTTGTGTCATTCAGATTATCATCTACCTTCGCAGATAAATTATTTAGCTGATCCGAAAGTTCAACTACTTTCTCTGATAATGAACTAATTTCCCCCATGTGTCTTTCTACTGTGTCCTTTAAGTTTTCCTGAGTTTTTGCAAGTTGCGTAAACGAATCGGTACATGCAACTGAGTCCATTTTAGCTTGCAAGGTCTCATGATTTTCATGAACAGTAGTCTGCAGTTCTTTTATGGCTGCTTCGTGATTCTGTAACGCATTCTCATGACGCGAAAAAATAGGTTGGAAATGCTCACAAATTTGTGTTTTTACGTCATTACAGACCTTTTGACATTTAGATTCGATGTTATGTAACTCAGTAGTTAAATCTTCACGTGTTTGTTCAAGTGTGGTGTCTAACTTTTGAAGATTTTGTTCCATTGTGTCTAACTTTTGAAGATTTTGTTCCATTGTGTCTAACTTCTGAAGATTTTGTTCCATTGTGTCTAACTTTTGAAGCTTTTGCTGTGTTTGTCTCTGATGTTGTTCCATTGTGTCTAACTGTTGCTGTGTTTGTTTCTGATTTTGTTCCATTTTTGCATTAATTGCAATAACAATGCACTGGTGTCTGGAACATGTTCCTCAGTGCTTTTCGGCAGTGAATTTGCACCGGCAACATTCACATTTTGACAAGCGGAAAATGTGTCTTGACTCATTTGAAAAAACGGTGAGGACGCAAAACCTGAATCTACAGTATTTGCAAAATTGTCCTATCATTTCGGATTCCTGAGGCGAGCTGTTGCCGACCGATCGATCGATAATGCTTCCCTGTTCACTACCTGTTTCATTGCCTACGCCATTGTTTGACGCCCGCTCCATTTCCCTATGCACAGTTACCAAATTACTACTTTGAATATTAGTTAATTCATTACATGGTGGGGCCAACACACTGCTTTCGTCTTCATTGTCATTTCTCAGTTTACTTTGGAGCCGAGTGTTAAGTTTTTCACACGCCATTATTGTCACAATATTTCACACGATAACACAGAAAAGCACAATTTGAATAGCAAAAAATAAGAGAACACATTAACATAGCACTGAAAATAATATGTAGTTAATTACAAGCGCAGCTGCGAAATACTTGGTGCAAATCTACATGCATGCCACAACTGTTTTACAGTACAACAATGAAAGACTGCAACTACAAAGGAGATTCTCTCTACAATTACGCGCTAGCAATAAACAAAAGCTACACTAAATACACAAACTACAAGAAAAAATCAGAAGATTCCAGTGAGGTATCCTAGGCTAAGGGTCGACATATGAAACGTCCCCTTAGAACAATTTCTACAAGACTGTGCTTAACCTGACACACAATAATTTTAGCGCAACGCAATCTGACTATCAAAAATCCCTGCAAAAGAATGGCCCTGAGTAACATTAAACTATACCTTTCAGAAATCACTTACCTCACAAAAATCTTCATTACTCGAACTACTGCAATACAGCGAGCGCCACTACTGCCAGCTAAATAAAAGATTCAAACTACGGAAGGCACTAACTACTGATAGGCATAGTTAGCAAATGAAAGATATTAATAGAGAACAAACAATGTATTTACCTTAATAGTCATAATATATATAGCAGTTCATGACAAATTACAAAACTCCGCCATCTCTCTCCCCACATCCACCACTGCTGGCGGCTCACCTCCAACTGCCTAACGCTACGCGCTGTTAACATCCATCTGCCCCTCTACAATGGCAGACAACAATGCAAACTAGCCACAGACTGCACACAGCACAGCCAGTGATTTTCATACAGAGCGCTACGTAACGTTGCCAATAAGAAAACATAAACAGCCTACTTACATAAAGAAAACATAAACAGCCTACTTACACATGTTCCTGAATGCACAATGCAATGCATTCTGCGGACGAGATGTAACATCGGAGGTGTCAGGAGCAACATGCGTCCTCGATTCGTTTTAGATCTTCTATGGATGTGGGCTCAGTGACATAAATACGATCCTTCCGATATTCCCACAAAAAGAAATCTAATGGTGTTAAATCGGACGACTTTGCTGGCCATAAATTAGGAGCATGGTACCCAAACCACGTTCCTACAAACCTGTTTAGTTCTTCCACAACAGTACGTGCAGAATGGACTGGGTGACTATCGTGCTGCATCCGCTTATGGACTCTCGTTTGTCGACAGACATGTTCAAGGTGACCAACCAAACTGTCGACTATAAACGCGCGATATAACTCACCTGTCAGTGTACCTGGGAAGTAGTGTGGACCGTTGATTTCATCCCCTAGGATTCCACACCATACATTAACAGATCACCTACGGTGACGGTCGACAGGTCGTACCCACCGAGGATTGTCTGCGGCCCTATAGTGCACGTTATGGCGATTCACTGCACCATAATTTGTGAACGTGGACTCATCAGAGAACATAACACCTTGTAAAGACACTAGCGTGAAATTAAGCATGGCCCATTCACAGAATGTAGCGCTCACACGGAAATCGTTCCTATGCAGCCCCTGGGTCAGTGACAGGCGGTACGGGTGAAACCTGTGGCCATGTACTATACGACACACAGATGTGAGACTGACATCAACGACTGCAGCAACGGCTCGTAAGCTGACATGAAGATCGTGATGTACTGCAGCTGAAAGGAGCACCTCCTCACTTCTTGCAGTTCTTCGTCTGTTAATGCGGCGCATTACCAAGCTGCCTGTCTCCGAAGACGTTTTTCGGCACGTGAGAACGTAATGGCTGCCGGAGCTCTTCGCCTAGGAAATCTCACGGCGTACGCCATGGCTGTTTCAGTGGCATCGTGTCGGCTCTCGCCGAGCATGAGCAACATGTCAACGTACTCGTTTTTCGTATATGCCATCTTCATCCGATGCAGTAACTGTGGTATACTGAGCCCCATTTGTTTGTATGGCTCGAACTGTCGGGTATACAGCCGTGTGCGGCGACAGTGGGCAGTCTAACAGCGCATCGAGGAAGCTTCTCGTTCCGTGACACAGGCGACGTTACAACTCAGCCGCACCACATGTAGAACGCGCATTGCATTACGCGCAGCTTCTGTAGTATCTGCCCATGAAACTTGGAAGGGTTGTAGCTCCCAAACTAAAAGTGATAGGAATGTCATTTAAATTGATGTATACACAGCTGGTGCTACTGATTCCAGTGCATGACAGAAACAACTATCGTTTCATTTAAAAAATTGTATCTTTTTGCTTTAACTCTTTGGATAATAACACAATAAACTATGTTCATAGCTTCGCAGACAGTGTAACGTTTCTTGTGGTGAGCTACCGCAATAAATATTTCCGTCGCCTTTTACTTCGTAACTTACAGAGGCAAACACATTTAGTGAAAAACCCTGTATATATATAATACAAACCGAGAAACCCGATCATGGGCAGTTTCTGTACGCGAGGCACAGCTTCTGCGCGTATCTGCAACGCGATTTTCTAAACTTCTCTACGGTATTAGTAATAAAGTATTCATGTATTTAAACTTCATATATGATGCAGTCATGTAAATCATTGTTTATGACGTCATAGCTCCTGAAATATTCTATGTCCATTTGGCTGCGTCTGTGGATACGGCCTGCCAAATTTATTGCGAATACACTCAGTTGCACAGAAGTAATGCATTTGAACTTCATGTATGATGCTGCAGTTTACTACGCATCTCAGTGTTTAAGACGTCATATCTGCTCAACTATGATGAGAAGGTTTCTTAGCTCCCACCCCCTCTCCCCTCCCCACAGCATTTGTTGCCTCACAGCAAAGAATTGTGTACCACGTTTGACTGAAATCGGTCCAGTGGTTTAGGGGAAGATATGGATTACAACTGGACAGTAACGGCACTATAACAGTCCTTTGGATTATTCCAGAAATTACTTTTACCTCTAACGATTTCACTCACTGAAGACAGATTTGTTGAATTATCTCTATTGATTTACAAGTCTGGGAGAAGTAACTAAATAGTGTAAAATGTTGAACTAACTTTCCAGATTTTTATCTGCCCCAAGCGTAGAAATAGCTGCTTCCGTTTCCTGTTGTAATGTAAAATAGCAGAAACTGCGTACAAGATTTGTTGTGATTTGCCTTAACATTGTTTTCAGAAAGTTTGCAATGTTGTGCATTTTTCAGACTTGCTATTGTTTGTATGAAAATTATTTAGCATAAGAAATCAATTAAAACTCACAACACAGCTACCCCATTTTTCTGCATTTCTTTAACGAATGAGCACGTTTCTAGATTTCCGAAACGTCGGTGGCGCGTACATTTATGAGACGTCTTTTAAAGTATCAGAGGGCACGAATATCAACGTTACATTTTCTAGAAGTTTCCCGTCCTCTGGGTTTTATGTATTTGTTCCAGAATAAAGCCTTCGCGTGACATAACACGGCCCAGCGCCTTAAAATCGCTGCATGTGATTTAAGCCCCTTCTCCTCGCACACATGGTATATCTCCCGAGAAGCCCGACAAACTCCGGCCTTTCACATCCAGCGACAGAGCAAAAAATCTCGCCGTTTCCACCCTGCTTCGCTAAAGGCACCACACAGAGAACTTTTATCAGAATTTACTCGCACGAGAAAGTCGAACGAGCCTTAGTTCCCTCGCAACGCAAGAAATTTTGGAAATTTAATTAGAGCAAAATCAACTTTCATTACACGAAAGTGTACCAGGAAGAGTTGAGGAGTTTTATTTGAACCACACGTTGCGTGTACATAGTAGTAACACTGCAGCCACAATCTAGACAGCAGACAGGATATCACGAATAGACTTGTGTGAAACTACAAATCAGCACAGTATACTAAGAAAGAATTCAAACAAAATTCACTTATTGACTTCTTTTTAAGGTATAAAGTCTATTGCTGCTAGAAATTCAGGAGCTGTAGATACAGAACTGCGAGTAGCGAGTATCAGTACCCATTATTTTTCTATATTTAGAGCATCCGTAATATCGTAGGTCGAAATGAGACAACTGACAGAGATTAGAACACATATTTCCACCCCCATCGTTAATGTTCATGAAGTGTATTTCAGGGTCACGTTTTGCATACTATTCCAACGTTTCGGTTACCATTTTGAGTGTTATTTCCGGAATGGATGCGGAGTGCAACTGCTTATTGCTACCCCAAGACTGGAAACGCAGTTAACTTTTATGATGCCACCTGAGTACGTATAGCTTGCAAAAAAGTGTTCTCATTCCTAGCGTGACTAATCTGAAATTCACAGAACCCTATATATTTGGGTAAAAAAGGTTACAACGTGTAATGGAGCCGATATGTAAATAATTAACAGAAATCAGATTAATGGAAGGCAGAGATTAACTTCAGAATTGTACTCGAGCATAATTCCTACTTGAACACAATATACAATGAATAAACCTTCCTCTAACAGCTGCACGAAAAGCAAATTTACAATAGAAATGCAACATTGCCGCTTTGAAAGTGACAAGTGAGGAGTTTACGTATTGACTCTCATTGGTAGCATATACATGCTGCATTGATATACCTGTATATAAATATGAAACCATTGAAACGAATGTTCTCAATGCTATAAACAGGTAACAGTGTTATTAATGTGCACTGTGGCTTTCAAATTACACACGAAACGATTTTATCCAAGTTGCGCTAGTACTGATGCGTAACGTTTATCATATATAATCTGTTGAATCCAAGCATTGTAAAGGTAATTTCCTAAATTTTTACTAAATATAACTCTAAGATTCCCTAACACAGAAAAATGTATTGAAAGTGTTTCATCTAAGTTTAATCAGTTTTCATAATATTTAGAGTTTTACTTATTACTTCGACTCTACTAATAGTAATGTTGCTATATTTACTGTAAAAAGCTAAAGTTTGTGTAATAGCATAAAGAGAAAGTGTAGAAAGTTTTTTATACACATATCAAAAGTTTTGCACCACCTCGGTTCCGAGAGTTCCGGAACCTGCTCAGAAAAATGGAATAGAGATCAACATAAACATCATTTCCGTCCTTTTTAATGCTCATGAAAACCACACATTGCTTGTTATACCACCATACAGCGAGGCCTTCAGAGGTGGTGGTAGAGACTGCTGTACACACCGGTACCTCTAATACCCAGTAGCATGTCCTCTTGCATTGACGCATGCCTGTATTCGTCGTTGCACACCATCCACAAGTTCATCGAGCACTATTGATCCAGATTGTGCCACTCCTTAACGGCGATTCGGTGTAGGCCCTTAAAGTGAGGCCGGCCACTGTGGCCGAGCGGTTCTAGGCTCTTCAATCCTGAACCGCGTTGCTGCTACGGTCGCAATTTCAAATCCTGCCTCGGGAATGGGTGTGTGTGATGTCCTTAGGTTACTTAGGTTTAAGTAGTTCTAAGTCTAGGGGACTGATGACCTCAGATTGTAAGTCCCATAGTGTTTAGAGCCATTTGAACCATTTTGAACCTCAGAGTGATTGGTGGGTCCAGTCGTCCGTAAAAAGCCCTTTTCAAACTATGCCAGGCATTTTCGATAGGATTCATATCCGGAGAACATGCTGGCCACTCTACTCGAGTGATGTCGTTATCCTGAAGGAAGTCATTCACAAGATGTGCACCGTGGGGGCGCGAATTGTCGTCCATGAAGACGAATGCCTCGCCAATATGCTGCCGATATGGTTGCACTATCGGTCGGATAATGGCATCACATATCATACAGCCGTTACGGCGCCTTCCATGACCACCAGCGGCGTACGTCGGCCCTACATAATGCCAGCAGGGAACTCCACCTTGCTGCCCTCGCTGGATACTATGTCTAAGCCGTTCCACCTGACCGGGTTGCCTTCAAACACGTCTCTGACGACTGTCTGGTTGAAGACATATGCGACACTCATCGGTGAAGAGAACGTGATGCCACTCCTCGGCATGTTACTGGGCCCATCTGTACCGCAGTGCATGGTGTCGTGGTTTCAAAGATAGATCTCACCACGGACGTCGGGAATGAAGTTGCGCATCATGCAGCCTATTGCGTACAGTTAGAGTCGTAACACGACGTGCTGTGGCTGCACGAAAAGAATTATTCAACATGTTGGCGTTGCTGTCAGGGTCTCTCCGAGCCATAGTCTGTAGCTAGCGGTCATCCACAGCAGTAGTAGCCCTTGGGCAGCCAGAGCGAGGCATGTCGTCGACAGTTCCTGTCTCTCTGTATCCCCTCCATGTCCGAAGAACATTGCTTTGCTTCACTTACAGACGCCTGGACACATCCCTTGTCGAGAGCCCTTCCTGGCACAAAGCAACAACGCAGACGCCATCTAACCGCGATAATGACAGTCAAGAAATGGTTGAACTATAGACAACACGAGCTGTTTACCTCTTTCCTGGTGGAATGACTGGAACTGATCGGCTGTCGGACCCCTCCGTCTAGTAGGCGGTGCTCATTCATGGTTGTTTACATCTTTGGGAGGGTTTAATGACATCTCTGAACAGTCAAAGAGACTGTGTCTGTGATACAATGTCTACAGTTAACAACTATCTTTAGGGGTTTTGGGAATTGGGGTGATGCAAAACTTTTTTTGATGTGTGTATTTTTGAATCATCAGTCTTCTGACTGGTTTGATGCTACCCACCACGAATTCCTCCCCTGCGCCAACCGGTTCATCTCAGAGTAGCACTTGCAACCTACGTCCTTAATTATTTGCTTCATGTATTCCAATCCCTTTCTTCCTCTACAGCTCCCACTAGTACCATGCAAATCATACACTGATGTCTTAGCAAATGTCCCATCATCCTGTCCCTTCTCCTTCTCAGTGTTTTCCACATACTCTCCGAATCTACGCAGAACCGCCTCATTCCTTACCTAATTTTTAGCATCAGTCTGTAGCACCACATCTCAAATACTTCGATTGTCTTCTGTTCCGGTTTTCCCACTGTGCATGTTTCCCTGCCGTACATTGCTGTCCTCCAAACGTACATTCTCAGGAATTCTTTAAATTAAGGCCTATGTTTGATACTAGCAGACTTGTCTTAACCAGGAATACACTTTTTCCAGTGCTAGGCCGCTTTTGATGTCCTCCTTGCCACGTCCATCATTGGTAATTTTCCTGACTAGGTGCTAGAATTCCCTCATCTATTTCAAGATCACCAGTTCTGATGTTAACTTCCTCGCTGTTCTCATTTCTGCTACTTTTAATTACTTTCGTCTTTCTTCGATTTACTGTCAATCCATATCTTGAAGTCATTTAATTCCTCATTCCATTCAGCATATCAGTAATTCTTCTTCACTCAGGGTAGCAAAGTCACCAACGATTCGTATCATTGATAGCCTCTCACTCTGAATTTTAATTTCACTGTTGAAGCTTCCCTTTATTTCCATAAATGCTTCTCCGATGTACAGATTGAACAGTGGGGGCGAAAGACTACCTCCGTGTCTTACACCCATTTTAATCCGAGCACTTCGTTCTTGGTGATCCACTCTTACTATCCCCTCTTGGCTCTTGTATATATATTGTACATTACCCGACTCTCCCTATATCTTACCCCTATTTTTCTCAGAATTTCGAACATCTTTCACCAATTTACATTGTCGAACGCTTTTTCCACGTCGACGAATCCCGTAAACGTGTCTTGATTTTTTCTTTTTTCTTGCTTCCACTATCGACCGCAACATCCAAGTTGCTTCTCTGGTGCCTTTACCTTTCCTAAAACGAAACTGATTGTCATCTAACACATCCTCAGTTACCTTTTCCATTCTTATGTATATTATTATTGTCAGCAACTTGGATGCATAAGCTGTTAAGCTAATTTGCGGTAATTCTCGCACATGTCAGCTCTTGCAGTCTTCGGATATGTGTGAATCATATGTTTCCGAAAATCAGATAGTTTGTTGCCAGACTCATACATTCTACACACCAACGTGAATAGTCGTTTTGTTGCCACTTCTTCCAATGATTTTAGAAATTCTTATGGTATGTTGTCCATCCCTTCTGCCTCATTTGATCTTAAGTTGTCCAAAGCTCTCTTAAATTCCGATTCTAATACTGGATCCCCTATCTTTTCTAAACTATGTTTCTTCTTCATTTATATTAGACAAATCTTCCCATTCATAGAGGCCTTCAGTGTACTCTTTCCGCCTATCCCCTCTTTGCTCTGCGTTGAACAATGGAATTCCCGTTGCACTCTTAATGTAACCGACCTTACTTTTAATTTCACAGAAGGTTGTTTTGACTTTTCTGTCTGCTAAGTCAGTCCTTCCGACAAACATTCTTTTTCCATTTATTCCCATTTTTAATGTTGCCATTCCGTCTTTAAGTCCCTGTACTTCATATTTATTTCATTCCTCAGTGACTTGTATTTCTGTGTTCCTGAATTTCGCTGAACATTTTCATACTTTCTTCGTTCATCGATCAACTGAAGTATATCTTTTGTTACCAAAAGTTTCTTCTCAGTTATCTTCTTTGTACATCTGCTTTTGTAGAGGGACGCGAAATTGAAGCGTCACCCATCCGCCAGTGTCAGCCCAGTTTGCAGGTGAATATAAGTTTAATTTAGATTTTATTTATGTATTTTTGTAATATTTGTAATGGTTGTGAATTGTCTAAAGTTTTTGTATTTATTTTTTATGTTTCTTGTACGGAGAGGGCGGCGCAACGAACGGAGACAGCATCTTCACTGCCGGGACCAGAGAGAAAATTGCTGGCCACTATACGTCGCGGGTCGACAGCCAAAGAGCAACAGAAGATCCTGAAACCGAGTTGTTGCGTCGTGCTTCTAAAAAATGGAAAAAAATAAGAATTTGTAATGTTTGTACAACAATGACGTCATAGAAAGTTAATCATGTTGAAAATGTTCAGTTCTGTCTTGTCAAGGCTCAGGTTCAAGTCTATATGTAGTAAGATAATAAATTAGTGGATGCTACTAAAGTTGAAATACGTGTTCCGAGAATTTATTTATGAAGAATTATGTGAATGAATTAATAATATATTTGAGAAGATTATTAATTTTTGACAACGTTCATCGCGAGTTTGAATCTCGAAAGTTTATTCAATGCGGTTCTAATATTTATTAAATCAGATAACGTGCATTAATATAATTTCTGAGGAGAAACACACGACATCTAAATTGAAAAAGTTTACGCAAACCAGTTGGCCTGAGTGACGAAATGCGGCGCATACGACTCAAATGATGATGTTTTAATTACAGTTTCGTTCAAGAACCTTTCGGAGACAAATTTAAAAAAGGATTTAAATAATTTTAAAGTGTGTTGTAACTGACGTAGGTGACGAAGTCTGCACATGGTCATATGCCAAAAGAAAATCATTCATACGAAACTTACGTCGTTACACAACACTTTCCTTTCCAGCTTCAGTGATTGCCCTTTTTAGAGATGTCAATTTCTCTTCAACTCTACTGCCTATTAACTTATTCTTTATTGCTGTATCTATAGCTGTAGAGAACTTCAGGTGTATTTTGTCATTCCTTAATACCTCCTTATCCCACTACTTTGTGTACTGATTCTTCCTGATTATTGTCTTAAACTTCAACCTACTCCTCATCACTACTGCTTTACGATCTGAGTCTATACCTGCGCCTGGGTACGTCTTACAATCCAGTATCTGATTTCGGAATCTCTGTCTGACCATGATGTAATCAAACTGAAATCTTCCCGTATCATCAAGCCTTTTCCAAGTACACCTCCTCATCTTGTGATTCTTGGACAGAGTATTCGCTGTTACGAGCTGAAATTTACTACAGAGCTCGTTTAGTCTTTCTCCTCTCTCATTCATTGCCCCAAGCCCGTATTCTCCTGTAACTATTTCTTCTACTCCTTCACCTACGCGCTAATGACCATAGCAGTTTTGCGCCCTAAAACCAAAACAAAACCTTCACCTACAACTGGATTCCATGACTGTAAGATTTTCATCGTTACAGTTCATTAATTGGAACTTTATAGTTCAGTTATATTATTAACTGCAATATAACTCTTTATGGCTTCAATTAGTAAAGAATATGGGTAATTAAAACTATTTACCAACATGATATACTGTATTTCGCTTTCAATATCCTTATATACTTTCTCTGCCTGTCCTTCTTCCGCTTGCGACGTCGGCATGTAAACCTGTAACAAGTACAGCCCAATAATTCTCAAATTTTTCGTTACCGTTGTAGCATGACATTTCCAATGCTATAGCCCATTTAACGATAGACTGGCACCTAATGAATGTAATCAAGCCACACCGATTATATAGCGCGAACACTAAGTTTCTTCTTCATTCACTGTTTCCAAGAAGAGCTATCAATCCAAGACTGCCAATTCATAGTTCCTGCATCTCACCAACATCCTTAACATTGCGACAATATTTCATATGGCAGTCAGTATGGACAACACGGAAATTGTAAAATAATGTTTCTGCTCCTATACAAATTTCTTAGACAAAAATGTAGCTAACCACCTGTGAACATTGCGTAACGCATACTTACTTGAATATTTATAGGACGCTTTCGTATATGTGCTTCAGTAAACATGAATGCTGGCGCTGTCTCAACCAGTCAGACTCCTCACTCAATATAACTATGAAAAACAGAACTGTATTCACGAAATACCAATTCCGTGCAATATGACTTGAAATCTATTTGCTGGACATGAGCTGAAAGTTCATGTAAGATTGTGAACCTGATAAGACTAAAAACAGCCGACCAGTTGCAATGGATAAAGTAATCTTTACCTAGGTTTCGACAGATTTAAATCTATCTTCTTCAGAACCTGGTTCCTATCCTGCAATATACCACCAGCCCATTAATATCGCACCCTGACTACTGTTACTGAGTTTGGAATAGGGCAAAACTTCCACAAAAGGCAACGAAAGGCGATGGGAAGGGTTGCGGGAAGGGGGGAGGGGAGAGTGAGGAATAGGATTATTCGAAACTATAAGGGGCGTTCATTAATTAATGCACCAAATTTTCTTCTCTGCCAGTTTTTGTCGAGAAGAAGCAGAATTTTCCTTGGGACCTAGTAGAATATCCCCGCTTCAGCGTCTTTAGTTCGTGAAGGTCCGATAGGCGGCGGCGATATTCGTATGCTTCAAAATGGCGTCTAGGAAGAGGTGCGTTCCAAGCAGAGAGTTGTCATTGACGTTCTATTGGCAGGAAACCAGAGTATCACATACATCCATAGGCGCTTGGATCATGGCTACGGAGACCTGTGCCGGCCGCGGTTGCCGTGCGGTTCTAGGCGCTGCAGTCCGGAACCGCGGGACTGCTACGGTCGCAGGTTCGAATCCTGCCTCGGGCATGGATGTGTGTGATGTCCTTAGGTTAGTTAGGTTTAAGTAGTTCTAAGTTCTAGGGGACTGATGACCTAAGGTGTTAAGTCCCATAGTGCTCAGAGCCATTTCAACCATTTTTTTGGATACCTGTTAGTGAACAAAAGCACGATGAGTCGTTTGGCGAGGCGTCCGTTACCATCGCAACAAGGTCGCGCAAAACTTGTCCGGCCTCCCGCCTGCCGGCCAGCCTCTCACATCTGTGATTCTTGCAATGTTGGAACATGTGCAGAATCTCATTCGAGGTGATCGATGGATCGCAGTCAAACACCTCACACCTCAACTGGACGTCTCTGCAGGCAGTGCTGATGCACTCGTCCAATAGTTGTTCTCCCTTGTTCATCTTACAGTTCTTCCGACTTCCAACTGTTCGGCCTAATGAAGGATGCACTCCGGTGGAAGCAACGCATGGATGCTGCGGAGGTTAGTAATGCAGTAAGACTTTGGTTCCCACGCCGTCCAGTACAGTGTTACCATGCAGGCATACAGGCCGTACCAGAAGCGGACGTAAGGCCGTCTCATTGATCGGAGATTACGCTGAAAAACAGGGTTTTTTAGCCAAGAGTGGATACTGGAATCCTGAAAAAAAAACAATCTGTCGTCAAAAAAAAAACTGTGTTGCAACACTTATAGAAATTCTCTCGTACATTAGAATATTGCACATAAATGTTGTAGTACACTACCCCAAAGCGTAATAAATTGTGTGTTATAGACTCTTTTTCTCCAAGACGTATGTGTTTGCCATTTGTGAGCTACACCCACTAATAACCTGAAATTTTGTGAGCTCGTGTTCCTCACATTTGGAAGTATTTCATTTAGATATTATCGGATATGCTGTAAAATTCTAATGAAAGATAACTCCACGTGGTGTTTATTTACGTGGTAATATAAATGAAAGAAACACTTGCTTTGAGACAAATCTTAATTTCCACGGATGTATACATGGAACAAAGTCATGAATAATGGAGGAGGTAGAAGATAAATTCGGGAAGACGAAATGCATGATGCAGTATAATGTCTGCGTAAGCAATTTACATAAGTTACTCATCATGGATACATATATGTATCGGATAAAACCACCTAACATCCCCTACAAACTCCGTAGCACAATATTGCTCAAAACTTTAGTTACCCATTTCTGAAACGTGACATGTCCTGACCAAATAAAGAACAAAGGTGTAACATTTTCCACGACAATTTAGAATGCAAGAGGCAACACGATAAAGATAAATTTCTACATGAACCCTAGGCATGAAAGTTCAGCTCCTGCTGTAACATCATCAGAGTGCTGGAAGCTATCGGTATCCATTTCGAAAGTACAAGACACGTGTAAAAAATCTCCTCCACGCGATGTGCTACACGTAGCAATAATGCTTTGTGCTCAAACAGCGCGCGGGCGTCCAACTGATAAGTACGTGCCCAGCACTCTGATTGGCTGGCACCGGTCAAAGCTTTTGCTCGTCTACGAGAGATGCCTTCCTATTTCTGTCACAAATTTGCACTGCTCCATCAGGCAGAGATGGTTAGCATCGGATCCTCTTCGAGTTGACACGTGACTCATTTTTAAATTAAAAATGAACAGTACTTATGACTTACTCGTGACGCGCGAGAATGTTGTTATAACCAGGCTCGTGATAAAGTGGCCGTCTTGCAGTCTGCGTCTCTAAGCTAGTCGAGTTGTGGATTCCCTAGCTTAGTACCCTGAAAAACATGATTAAATCATGATACCACATGAACTACTCGACCAAAAATGAAATGGCTTAGGATGCGGGGACCAAATATCACAACTTCACCTAACACAAACAATTTACATCACTCACATTGCGGTAGACTGAGCACGTTTATGTATTCAGTTAAGCAGATGTTAATCATCAGATTGTCTTCGATACATCAAATGTTATTAATATAAAGGCACCAATAAAAGATTTGATGCGGCAACATAAAAAACATACATTTAAAGTGCCACTGGTTAAAACACTAACTTAACAAAAAAATTTATTTAAAACGCCAAGTTTTTAAGCAAGTGGTTTAACATCAAAGTAATCCAAAGCAGCGCCAATAATTGAAACAGAAATCGCTATTAACAAACTACTTTACAGCTGCCGTTAAAAGGACACTTTGGCATCAAGACCTTTAAAAACACTAGGTTGAACAATGTAATAAACTTAATACAAACTGACTTCCAATGACATAGGTTAAACTACAGCCCAGATTTTATGCCGACGAAGAATGCGAAGGCCTCACTGAGAACTTTTGCCCAGAAGCTGGCATTTACATTAGATACCAGTCGCGGCTTGTACTACACAGCTATAATAAGTACAATTACGTTTTACAGCTCTAAAACAGAAAAAGCGATGTTCCACTCATACGCACAGTACCAATTTAAAAGTCCGCACCTCGTGGTCGTGCGGTAGCGCTCTCGCTTCCCGCGCCCGGGTTCCCGGGTTCGATTCCAGGCGGGGTCAGGGATTTTCTCTGCCTCGTGATGACTGGGTGTTGTGCGATGTCCTTAGGTTGGTTAGGTTTACGTAGTTCTAAGTTCTAGGGGACTGATGACCATACATGTTAAGTCCCATAGTGCTCAGAGCCATTTGAATCATTTGAACCAATTTAAAAAGAGTTTAAGATAAAGAAACCGTTTCGCATTTTTAGCATCCCGTAAATGCATAAATAATTTTAGCAGTGAAAAATGAGGTACTGCACGGTACCTTTGGCCGAACATCACACATTCAAGCCGTTTGGGGCAAAATACTGTCTGCCGGTACAATAATTACGGGCGTATCGAAATCGCCAAAAGCACACACAGGTTAGCGCTGGCACTCCCTTAGAAGTCTGAATAAAAGAAATGCATAAATGATAGAACAGCCTAACTCGCACGAGAGCTACCGAGTTCACTCACATTTCGCAAAGTTCACTTATAATGCAGTACAGCAGATACGAGCTCACCATTAACTTCAGTTACATGAAATGATAATTGCCACACAGCCTCGCAGTGGGTAAACATCGATGAGGTACATTCTGGGCGGAAATGTGTACAGCCATTAACCGTTACTGACGTTATTCGGCCTCAGAAAACTGCGGAAGCCCACAGTCAAAAAAATCTTAGAAGTGATTGTTATTGGCACCACCGGAAACGGTTAGCTTCGTCGATTTAACTAAAGCAGCTTCCCGGCCAAAACCCGTTCGCACTCGTCCGCAATCCTTTCAAGTTGGTGATCGCTTCCCCACCAAGTACGTACATAATAGTGTCTGATTGTAGTGAGCAATACGTGTTCCACGACCACTCACGTCAAATACGTCTTATAAATACCGTAAGTTCCTACTTTATAATTAGCTCGTTAACAATTGCAACATGTACTACAAACGTACATTCGCTACAATCAAATTAAACTACACTCCTGGAAATTGAAATAAGAACACCGTGGATTCATTGTCCCAGGAAGGGGAAACTTTATTGACACATTCCTGGGCTCAGATACATCACATGATCACACTGACAGAACCACAGGCACATAGACACAGGCAACAGAGCATGCACAATGTCGGCACTAGTACAGTGTATATCCACCTTTCGCAGCAATGCAGGCTGCTATTCTCCCATGGAGACGATCGTAGAGATGCTGGATGTAGTCCTGTGGAACGGCTTGCCATGCCATTTCCACCTGGCGCCTCAGTTGGACCAGCGTTCGTGCTGGACGTGCAGACCGCGTGAGACGACGCTTCATCCAGTCCCAAACATGCTCAATGGGGGACAGATCCGGAGATCTTGCTGGCCAGGGTAGTTGACTTACACCTTCTAGAGCACGTTGGGTGGCACGGGATACATGCGGACGTGCATTGTCCTGTTGGAACAGCAAGTTCCCTTGCCGGTCTAGGAATGGTAGAACGATGGGTTCGATGACGGTTTGGATGTACCGTGCACTATTCAGTGTCCCCTCGACGATCACCAGTGGTGTACGGCCAGTGTAGGAGATCGCTCCCCACACCATGATGCCGGGTGTTGGCCCTGTGTGCCTCGGTCGTATGCAGTCCTGATTGTGGCGCTCACCTGCACGGCGCCAAACACGCATACGACCATCATTGGCACCAAGGCAGAAGCGACTCTCATCGCTGAAGACGACACGTCTCCATTCGTCCCTCCATTCACGCCTGTCGCGACACCACTGGAGGCGGGCTGCACGATGTTGGGGCGTGAGCGGAAGACGGCCTAACGGTGTGCGGGCCCGTAGCCCAGCTTCATGGAGACGGTTGCGAATGGTCCTCGCCGATACCCCAGGAGCAACAGTGTCCCTAATTTGCTGGGAAGTGGCGGTGCGGTCCCCTACGGCACTGCGTAGGATCCTACGGTCTTGGCGTGCATCCGTGCGTCGCTGCGGTCCGGTCCCAGGTCGACGGGCACGTGCACCTTCCGCCGACCACTGGCGACAACATCGATGTACTGTGGAGACCTCACGCCCCACGTGTTGAGCAATTCGGCGGTACGTCCACCCGGCCTCCCGCATGCCCACTATACGCCCTCGCTCAAAGTCCGTCAACTGCACATACGGTTCACGTCCACGCTGTCGCGGCATGCTACCAGTGTTAAAGACTGCGATGGAGCTCCGTATGCCACGCAAACTGGCTGACACTGACGGCGGCGGTGCACAAATGCTGCGCAGCTAGCGCCATTCGACGGCCAACACCGCGGTTCCTGGTGTGTCCGCTGTGCCGTGCGTGTGATCATTGCTTGTACAGCCCTCTCGCAGTGTCCGGAGCAAGTATGGTGGGTCTGACACACCGGTGTCAATGTGTTCTTTTTTCCATTTCCAGGAGTGTATATGATTCCAGAGAACGTTTCAAGTGTCAAACATGATGTATATATGCAAACGGAACTTACGAATGAAAATTTGTACGTGGAACCCGGGTCTGTTGCTCACTAGGCAGAGGCACTAACCAGTACGCCACCCTGGTGCAGTGGCTTTGCACAGAGGCACCGACTACACTAGCACGCTTCTCTCTTCAATCCAAATTACAATTCACGCTTCAGCCCATTTGCTGTTCCACCTAAAGTCGATCACCACTGCAGAGTCTCTCCACCTCTATTGGAATATCACCTTATCTTAGATGTGTGTGACTTACGAACGTCTCTGGAACCATATTGTTTTAGTTGATTAAAGCACTTTTTGCCTGGGCTTCAGACAGAATCCCCCGTGGAGCCTCTGCAATGCTGTTCGAGCTTAGGGGGAATACCAGGGGGACTGAGGCATGAATAGGGGTTTAGCTTGAGGAAAGTGGTGTGCTAGGGTCATACGTGCAGTTGTATGAAGCCACTGGGCCAGGGTGGCGTAGGGTCAGCGCATTCGCCTGTTGAGCAGCAGACGTGGATTCAAATCCGAGGCTTGGTACAAATTTTCAATCGTCGCTTTACTCTGCAAATATACATCATACATTCGCCACATTTTTATATCCTATCTTGTATGTTTTGTTTGTAATTCACGTACCTGGTTCATTTGTCATTATGTTACACCAACGTGTTTATTTCCCCAATTTGTAATGGCGTGAATCGTCGTATCCATAGAAGAAGAAACGGTTAGAAGAAGAAAACGTATTTCTTAAGCGCTTAGCTAATACTATTGTGTGAAATCAAACCCACGAATTCATATGGAAGCTACACGACAGAGTAACATAATAGTGTAGATGGTGCAATTAACTGTCAGTGTACATTGTTACTGCCCGGGGCCTCGGAATGAGCATCATGGAAACGACGAAGCTAGTCGCCTGTTCGAGTGCTACCGACGTGAGCATCTATGGAAAGCGGTTGGAGAACGGTGTCACCATGAGTAGGTAACACGGTGGCGGACGTCTACGCCTCATCACAAAAAGTGGAGCTCGGAGGCTCCCCTCGCCTTTAAAGCACGATAAGCGGCGATCTGTTACAGTTCCGACGATAAAGTATAATGCTTGTGGAGGCATCAGATATTAGGCGCACACGGTTGAGCGCACGTTGTTGAACATCGGTCTCCGCAACAGACGACTGCTACGTGATCCCATGTCGACTCAAAGGCATCGTCAACTATGATTGCTGTGGGCTTGAGATCTACATCTACATCTACGTGATTACTCTGCTGCTCACAATAAAGTGCCTGGAAGAGGGTTCAGTGAACCATCTTCATGCTGTCTCTCTACCGTTCCACTCTCGAACGGCACGCGTGAAAAACGAACACTTAAATTTTTCCGTGCAAGCCCTGATTTCTCTGATTTTATCGTGATGGTCATTTCTCCCTATGTAGGTGGGTGCCAACACAATGTTTTCGCAATCGGAGGAGAAAACTGGTGATTGAAATTTCATGCGAAGATCCCGTCGCAACGAAAAACGCCTTTGTTTTAATGACTGCCACTCCAATTCACGCATCATGTCTGTGACACTATCTGCCCTATTTCGTGATAATACAAAACGAGCTGCCCTTCTTTGTACTTTTTCGATGTCATCCGTCAGCCCCACCTGATGCGGATCCCACACCGCACAGCAGTACTCCAGAATAGGGCGGACAAGCGTAGAATAAGCAGTCTCTTTGGTAGACCTGTTGCACCTTCTAAGTGTTCTGCCAATGAATCGCAGTCTTTGGTTTGCTCTACCCACAATATTATCTATGTGATCGTTCCAATTTAGGTTATTTGTAATTGTAATCCCTAAGTATTTAGTAGAATTGCAGCCCACAGATTGGTGTGACTTATCGCGTAATCGAAATTTAACTGATTTCTTTTAGTACTCATGTGAATAACCGCACTTTTCTTTATTCACGGTCAATTGCCACTTTTCGGACCATACAGATATATTATCTAAATCATTTTGCAACTCGTTTTGATCATCTGATGACTTTACTAGACAGTAAATGACAGCATCATCTGCAAACAATCTATGACGGCTACTAAGATTGTCTCCTACGTCGTTAATATAGATCAGGAACAATACAGGGCCTATAACACTTTCTTGGGGAACGCCGGATATTACTTCTGTTTTATTCGATGACTTTCGGTCTATTACTACGAACTGTGACCTTTCCGACAGGAAATCACGAACCCAGTCACACAACTGAGGCGATACTCCGTAGGCACGCAGAGTGATTACAAGACACTTGTGAGGAACGGTGTCGAAAGCCTGCTGGAAATCGAAAAATATGGAATCCATTTGACATCCCCTGTCGATAGCACTCATTACTTCATGAGTATAAAGAGCTAGTTGTGTTTCATAAGAACGATATTTTATGAATCAGTGCTGACTATATGTCAATAAATCGTTTTCTTCGAGGTACTTAATTATCTTCAAATACAGTATATGTTCCAAAACCCTAATGCAAATCGACGTTAGTGATACAGGCCTGTAATTCAGCAGATTACTCCTACTTCACTTTTTGGGTATTGGTGCGACTTGAGCAATTTTCCAGTCTTTAGGTACGGATCGTTCTGTGAGCCGGTGGTTGTATATAATTGCTAAATATGGAGCTATTTAATCAGCATACTCTGACAGGAACCTGACTGGTATACAATCTGGACCGGAGGCCTTACCTTTATTAAATGATTTAAGCTGCTCTGTTACGCCGAGAATGTCTACTTCTATGTTTTTCATCTTGGCAGTTGTTCTTGATTGGAATTCAGGAATATTTACTTCGTCTTCTTTGGTGAAGGATTTTCGGAAAACCGTGTTTAGTAAATCTGCTTTAGTGGCACTGTCATCAGTGACTTCACCGTTGTTATCGCGCAGTGAAGGTATTGATTGTGTCTTGCCACTGGTGTGCTTTTGTATGACCAGAATCTTTGGGTTTTTTGCCAGATTAAGAGACAGAATTTCGTTGTGAAAGTTATTAAAAGCATGTCGCATTGGAGTACGCGCCACATTTCGAACATCTGTAAAACTTTGCCAATCTTGGGTATTTTGCGTTCGTTTAAATTTTGCATGCCTTTTCCGTTGCTTCCGCAGCAAAAATCTGGCCCGTTTTGTGTATCATGGGGGATTAGTACCATCACTTATTAATTTATGTGGTATATATCTCTCAATTGCTATCGATACCATCTCTTTGAAAACATTCCACAACTTTTCTACACTTACATAATCAGATCGGAAGGAGTGAAGACTGTCTCTTAAAAAGGCGTTAAGAGCATTTTTATGAGCTTTTTTAAATAGATGTACTTTGCGTTTCTTTTTTATAGTTGTAGGTGTTACGGTATTCAGCATAGCAGCAACTGCCTTGTGGTCGCAAATCCCTGCCTTGTGGTCGCTAATCCCTGTATTCGTCACCACACTCACTATTTGTACTGGATTGTTTGTTGCTCAGATCACCGAGATTGGACCGTGGATAAATGGAAAGAAGTCGCCTGACTGGATTAATCACGTCTCTTGTTGCACGAGATCAATGGTCGTCTCTGCATACGCCGTCATCGAGGAAAACATGTACCACGCCACGAATATAGGCCGGTGAGGGAAGTACTGTTCCATGGTGCCTCCCAAGGGACTTATAGAAGTAATCAACATCATCATGACAGCTGTGGACTAATTGAAGGTTATTGTGGACACCCGCGTCCCTTCATACTTCATGTCTTCCCCGATAACATCTGCCAGTGGGATAATTGTTTGCGACACAAGTCCAGAATCGTACTGTAGTGGTTTTAAAAGCATGATAGTGAACTCACGCCGATGTCCTGGCCCCAAAAATTCACCTAATCTGAAAGTGACGAAAAATATCATTACAGATTTCGGGCCTCAGCTCCATGGTCACCAACCACTGACCCATAATTTACTGCAATTGTATGAGCTCTGCTTAGGCCTCTATCTGGTATCGCACACCTCCAAAACACTGCCATGGACGTGTGAAATCTATCCCACGTGTCGCAAAGGTGGACCAATACGCTATTAATCATGTGGCCCTTACGTTTGAAGTTGTCAGTGTATAGAACCATCATCCATGAACGAATCAGCTAAAGAACCCTCATACTATCGCTCCATTTGGATGGTATCAACTGTCTAAAGCCTCAGAATTCAATGTTCACGATCTCCTTATTTATTGCACAGATTCGAATAACTATCTTGACCTCCGGTTCTCAAACGTTTTTGCCGATAGAACTTTTTTTGACACTAAATATTTTACGGAAACCTAAAATAACGAAAACTGCTACTTCATTCATTTTTTAATTATAGTACTGTATAGTGTAATTTTATAACACTGCTACATCAATACACAAAACAATACACAAAATAACATTGTATTGATCCTGCTGTAAACTGATGAAATTGTTTACATTTAAGGGAGACATTAAGGTTTAAGTTTTTTTTAATTACCAACTGCTTAATGTCAGACTTGATAGAAGACAGTTGATGAAGTCTGTCCAGGTTTGTCAACCAGGCTATTGTGTTATTTTGTCTTTGTAGCTGCGTATGCTGAGTACTCCTTTTCACACAAGAATGTTGTTAGGAGTAGAAGAGTCAGAGTCTGTGTGGCAGATTACGGAAATTCGTGACGAACCGTCGAATCTTGCACCATAAATCATCAAGTGACATTATTTTAAACGCTGAGTCCATGCTTGAATCTGATGTCATTCCCAAAAAATATTCATAGTTTTCTTTATATGTAATACCGAAGCTCTACAAGTTTGAAGATAATATCGTAATACCATAGAGAGACATAAATGAATTAAAAAGGACGCTCTGATGCCAACATCTACCCTCGGTTCCGTTTGAAAAATTCTGGAGTTCAAAATTTAAGTTGTCGTGCTACGGATTTTATAGAACGTGAACAAAGGACAGATGTACTTAGAAAAAATTGGTATTGTTGTTACTCTTCAACTAACAGAATTTTTTTTTTCTTTTTTGTGAAGAAGGCTGCCGACTGGTCGTTGCTCCGTAAGTTGGAAACGATTTTGGAGCGAGTGCTTCGTTCATTGTCGGCGCCGAACATATATGAAGAACGAGGTCTCTGCGCATTAGAAGTTATTCGATGGTTGTTTCTCATAAGGAAAGGCGCTGCGCTCCGCAACAGAATGTCCCGTGATTTTGTCCACGACAGTGGCCGTTTAAGTCTCACATAGTGTTAAAGGTGAGTGACATTACTGTGTTTCGGTCACTTATATCTTGCGAAACTGTGCAATAGTGAACTTAATTTTATTAATAATTTATCTGGGAAATCCGTGTTTCGCTCTCGGTGTTCTGTCTCTGTGCCGCCCGCTATATTATAGAAAGCAGTACGGCAACTGTCCCAGATTATTCTCTACTTTTAAAACGAATAACTAACATTATGAAAATGGAAATCGCTTCCGAACGGTGTCGAGTGCTGAGTACGATAAGACAAGCTTTAATGATATTTAAACTGGGACCTGTGCGTGAGAAATTTAGATACAGTATACTGGTGATCTATCGTCGTGGATCATGATGTTTTTGCATTCTCTTTAGAGGGTTATAATATTTTATTGCAGTTTCAGTGACCTGAATAGACGGAAAGGTTTGAATACCGCATTCTCCATCGCGTTCTGGCTGTTTGTACAAACAGCAAACGAGATGATACAATGGT